>NC_134698.1:54813110-55522110 GCF_050947455.1 Rhinoderma darwinii
CTCCCAAAAAGTGAAGATGTGCTGCAAATAAAAGCTCCCATGATGTCAATATGGCAAAATCTGTTACTGGAACAAGATCTTTATGACTGTCCTGGACAAAGAAGAAAAGAAAAGCAAGCAAATACAAATCAGAGATGATGGTATTACGTGGTCACTGTATGTACCACAAAATGACTGGCAGCACGGTGGTTCAGTGGTTAGCACTGTTGCCTTGCGGTCCTTGGTTCAAATCTGATCAATGATAACAGTTTGTATGTTCTCCCCATGCTTCCATGGTTGTCCTACACCAGTTTCCTCCCATGCTCCATAAACATACAGATAGGGAATATAGATTGTGACAGTGAGTGAGTTACAACTTCTGTACAGCGCTGCAGGGTATGTTGGCGTTATATAAGCAACATAAATAAATAATTGCCGCGCACCATGTGTACACGTGGTGCTCTACGATTCTAACAATTTCCCCACTTCTGTTGGATCTGCAGAGCAACTACATGAAATGTAAAATTGAAAGCAACTTACGGCAACTATTTATTGTTTCCTGAAAATAAACGAGTAAACATAATAAAAATTACCCTTTGCGTTTTTCTTACTTCCTGAATGTTTCTCCAAACAAAGAATACAAAATAAATAGAAATGTAAAAAATAAATATGGGTTGGTAAATGGGCATACATTGTGAGGACCAGGAGGTTCTCATGTATTGGTATAGTGGTTACCGTTTGCAAATGACCTGTTTTATTCTATTATTCTGCATCTAAACAGTGACATATCAGACCTAATCTCTTCTCTCGCTTCCAAACTCTCCACCAACATTAGATATAGTGGTTTATAGGGAGGGTGGAAGCCAGTGGCGGATTAAGTAGACCATGGGCCCTGGGCTGTTACCCAAACTTGGGCCCCCCTTCCTCACCGCCGCCCTGCCGCGCCGTAACTATTTTTAACACTACCTTTTTGGGCAAGCATTAACAGTGTTACGATTTCCCTTGTCACAGCGCGGTGTCCCTACATACTGAGAGTATCACACTGTGCAGGGACACAACCTCCTGACAAGGGGAATTGTCTATCAGTCCTGGACTGCAGAAAGACTTTTTGTTAAATACAAGGATTCCTATAATAAACATGTCAGGAAAGGTGACAGATTCTCTTTAAATCTAGTGACTCACAGGTTACGACGTCTCAGATTCTAGTAGTTTTTTTCCTCTTTTCTTCTCCATCCGGTCCAGCGCTCATGACGACTTCTCCCGGCCATGACTCATTTCTGCAGAATTTGCCACTCAGACGTCTCCTCACTTTTCCAACATTTCCACACCTATAAACGAAAATAAAGTTATCATGGTGCCACATACTGTGCCCCTAAATATAATAGCACCAAACACTGCATATAATAATACCACACACTGTAAAACACCACATACACACAGCCCCCTGTACATAGTGCCACACACAGCCCCTGTAGATATTACACACCCCCATAGATATCGCCATACACAGCCCCCTCTATATATCACACATCCCCCTCGTAGAGAGCGTTACACACAGCCCCCTATAGATAGTGCCGTACAGCCCCCCTGTAGAGAGCGCCACACAGCCCTCCCCCTCTTGTAAATAGCACCAAAAAGCCCCCCCTATAAAGAGCGCCACACACATACCACTGTGGATAGCACTACACAGCCCCCCTTGTATATAGTGCCACACAGCTCTCCCCCTTGTATATAGTGCCACACAGCGCTCCCCCTTGTATATAGTGCCTCACAGCGCTCCCCCTTGTATATAGTGCCTCACAGCGCTCCCCCTTGTATATAGTGCCTCCCAGCGCTCCCACTTGTATATAGTGCCTCACAGCGCTCCCCCTTGTATATAGTACCTCACAGCGCTCACTCTTGTATATAGTGCCTCACAGCGCTCCCCCTTGTATATAGTGCCTCACAGCGCTCCCCCTTGTATATAGTGCCACACAGCGCTCCCCCTTGTATATAGTGCCACAAGGTTATGTACACATTTAAAAACTTTATATTATAATTATATATATATATATATATATATATATATATATATATATATAGTGTATGTGTGTGTATCAGTGTGATTTATGAAAAAATATTTTTACTTTTTGAGATACAGCTGCTTTGTATCCTGTATCCGTCAGGTCAGCAGGACTGACAGGATCAGTGACACGCAGGATCCACCTCAAATCTATCACATTTAAGATTATAATTTAGCGCAGGGCCCGTTTCACTGATCCCGTCAGTCCTGCTGACCTGACGGATACAGGATACAAAGCAGCTGTATCTCAAAAAGTGAAAATATTTTTTAATAAAACGTAATTACAAAGTTGCCCCAAACACACATTTTTATTAAAAAAAAATAAAACCGACGTGATTTTTGCGACGTTTTTTCCGTAGATAATGCAGGTTTCGTTTTTTATCGTTTTTATACACACCTTTTTTGCTATTTTAGAATTTTTATTCATAAAGTTTGAAAATAATAGTAAAAAAATAAGCTTTTTTACGTTTCAGCTATTTTTTTTTTTGTTAATAACATAGTTTTACCCTAAAATAGACCTTTTATTTGTAATCGTCATTGTCTACCGTAAATTTTAATATATTACATGTCTATATTAGGGTAATTGGGTCAGCGCTAGCGTTACAACAATGATTGGCGGGGGGGGGAGGGCGACGTTTTTATTGGGGTGGGTATTTTATGTGTATTTATTATTACATTTTTTTTTGCACTTTACTTTATTATTTTTTATTACTATGGTCTGTCCCCCAAAGGTCAAAAAAGACCTTTGGGGAACTTTATATATTTTTTTTCTTTGTTACACCATCTTTTCCACTGTAACTGGAGCTGCACAGCAGCCCCAGTTACAGGGGAAATCAGCCCTCTCATAGTGACGATTGTCACTAATAGGGCTGTGCTGGGTCTAGTAAGACCCAGCAACAGTCTGCCACTAACGGCACCCGGCGATCATGTGACCAGTCACATGATCACCGGGAGGAATAGAGACAGCGCCGCTGCTGCTGTCTCTATTCCTTTACACAGCGTTCATTGAGCGCTGTGTAAAAGAGATCAGAGAAGACAGAAGCAGCGAAAGCTGCTCCTATCTTCTCCTCAGGGTCCCCGGCAGTCACTGACAGCCGGAGACCCGACATTCAGCTGCCCGATCGCGCGGGCAGCAAGTTAAAACCCGAGCCGTAGAAAGTCTATGGCTCGGGTTTTAAGGACCCGTCCCTGACCGCTGGCCGTAAAAATACAGCCAGCGGTCAGGAACCAGTTGGGCAGGAGGATAAGCCTATACTGACCTCAGCGCCGGTGACCGCCCGCCCGGCTCTTCTCCCTCCTGCTGCTTTGGAGTAACAGAACAGCCGTCCGTCGCTGTTCTGTTACTCAATGGCGGCGGCCCGCACTTGTCAGGGAGGCGTGTCCTACCCCTTTCCCGGCCAATTCCCTGCTCCTCTTCATCTTCGGCACTTAGCAGCGCTAGCGCGCTGAATAGATTTTTGCAGATGATGTGCGGTTCGGGCTGCCATGGGCCCCCTGGGAGCCTCGGGCCCCGGGCGGCCGCCCGAAACGCCCATATGATAATCCGCCACTGGTGGAAGCCATTCTAGCTGCCAAATAATCCATTAGCCAATTCCTCTTTTCTGCCTACTGCCAACATGTCTTCTTGCAGTCATTAAAAAGAACCTGTTCCTTTGCACATTGTATGCAATTCTAATGTTAGTATATTGCTTCAAGTCGTGGTCAAAGCATTATTTTCTCTTTCATCCAGACTAAGGAAGACAGCAGGCGACTCAGTTAGTAATAATTACTGGAAGTCATCAATGCCAACATTTTGACAGGAGAAAGAATCTAGCTGCCAATGACAAAGTGGAAAGGATGGTAGTTTAAGATAAACCTACCATAATACCTTTTATAGTATAATCAATAGTCTTAAGGCCTCATTTACACGAGCGTGTGCGTTTTGCGCGCGCAAAAAAACGCTGCGTTTTGCGTGCGCAAAAGGCAATTGACAGCTCCGTGTGTCATCCGTGTATGATGCGCGGCTGCGTGATTTTCGCGCAGCCGCCATCATAGAGATGAGGCTAGTCGACGCCCGTCACTGTCCAAGGTGCTGAAAGAGCTAACTGATCGGCAGTAACTCTTTCAGCACCCTCGAAAGACGTTCAAACTTACCATGAACTGCCTGCTTCCTCCAGTCCGGTCTCCCGGCCGTTGCCTTGGTGACGCGTCCCTCTCTTGTCATCCGGCCCCACCTCCCAGGATGACGCGGCAGGCCATGAGACCGCTGCAGCCTGTGATTGGCTGCAGCCTGTGCTTGGCCTGTGATTGGCTGCAGCTGTCACTTGGCCTGAATTGTCATCCCGGGAGGTCGGACTGGACGAAGGAGCCGGGACTTATCGGTAAGTCAGAACTTCTGTTTTTTTTTACACGTATATGTATATTGTGATCGCAAGTCACTGTCCATGGTGCTGAAACAGTTTAAGTCTTTCAGCACCGTGGGCAGTGACTGTCTCCTGACGTCGCGTACCCGAACATTTTTTGGTGAAGTTCGGTGCGCTCATCTCTAATTTGACACTCCGTTTGGATGTTTGTAACCAGAAAAGCACGTGGTGCTTTTCTGTTTACAATCATCCTTTTGACAGCTCTTGCTTGATTTTCGCGCATGCAACGCAGGACCGTCAGTGTGGCATGCGTTGTTTTCACGCACCCATTGAAGTCAATGGGTGCGTGTTGCGTGAAAAACGCAAGAATATAGAACATGTCGTGAGTTTTACGCAACGCACTCACGCAGCGCAAAATTCACGCATCGTCTAAACAGCCCCATAGACTATCATAGGTGCGTACGACACGCGTGAAAAGCACGCGCGTCGCACGCGCGTATAATACGCTTGTGTAAATGAGGCCTAACTCTGTAAAATGAAGAGATTTGGTAGATAAGCTAGCTTTTGTTTTCATATTTAAAGGGAATGTGTCGCTAGAAATTATTATTATTTTTTTCAGTTAAACAGTTAGTATTTAATTGATTAAACATTGTTTTATTTTTTTTTATTTTTTGCAAGTTAGGAAATAATATAAATTAAATTCTAATTTATAACATTTCCATGTGCTGGTCACTAGAGGGAGCAATTCCCAAAATTGCAGCATTGCAATGTGGTAAAGAAACCTCATTGCTTTATGCTGCAAATTTGGTGTAGACACACACGCTCTAGTGTCCTCACACAATCCCCACACCATTATCCTGGCTAGTGCCAGGAGAAGGAGGTGGTTGAATCTTCTAATCCTCCTACACTGTGCATTCGCTCAGAAAATGGCGGCACGCTGTGTAGGAGGATTAGATACAGTGGTAATCAGACAGTATAACACGAACATAATACACACATCACATACATAAACATAACTTACCTGCTGCCGCTGCTGCCTCCGATCCTACTCCTCGCGTCTTCGCTGCCTGGAACATATGTCCGGAAGCCACGATCGGAAGTAGTCATCTTACTGTCCGGCCGCGGCTTCCGGTCCACATGAAAATGGCGCCGGATTTCGCTCTGCCGAAGACCTTCCTTTTGGACTGTGTGGGAGCGGCGCATGCGTTCGTATTTAAGTGATTAAACATGTTTTAATTTTTTCACAAGTCAGGAAATATTATAAATTAGATTCTAATTTATAACATTTCCATATCCTGGTCACTAGAGGGAACAATTCCCAAAATTGCAGCATTGCAATGTGGTAAAGCAACCTCATTGCTTTATGCTGCAAATTTGATGTAGACACACACGCTCTAGTGAGCTCACACAATCCCCCCTCCCTTTTCTGGCTGGTGCCAGGAGAAGGAGGTGGTTGAATCTTCAAATCCATGCGCCGTTCCCACACAGACGGCGTACACTATAGTGAATGGAACGGCTCCCATTCGCATTCTCTATGGGGATGTATGTGCCGTATTCCATCTCTGTATGTGTCGTTAATCGACACATACAGAGATGAAAAAAAAATGTCAGCCCACATAGTGAAGTAAAAGTAAGAAAAAAGAAAAAAGTAAAACACAAATAAATAAAATTTATTTTAATGACATACTAAAAGCAAATTTATATAAAAAAAAAAATTTTGCGACACCTTCCCTTTAAGTGAAGCTCCACTTTCGACTAACAGTGGCTGCATGGTTAGCAAACGTATAGTATTGAATCTTGGTAATGTTTCTATATTATCTTATAGTTTCACTTATTTTTAGTCTGAAATAAAAACGGTTGCTACTAGGAAACCATCAATAAGCAGGCTATCTGATGCTGACTGATCTCATTATGGCTCTATTTTATGCTATTTATAGCTTTTATGAACACCTGAGGCAGTCATGTTATTAGAGCATGAATCTTCGATGCACATTAACATCCAAATAGTATGAGCAATAGAAAAATAGTTAATACTTGCATTGGGTATTTACATGTTATGAGCAAGATAACAGAGGGTATTAAAATGCTAAAAAGGCTATCAAACTCACAGTTGATTCATAAACACCACGAAACACGCGGCAAAGAGAGTGCAGGCAGGTCAAAATCTGCCTCAACATTCCTGAAGGCATTTTAAGGCAGATTTTTCTGCCTGCAAAAAACTCTGTGTGAACAGGGCCTAACAGTGCACCCTTGTGCACTCAGCGTATTAAGTATAGACATGTAAACAGAGGTAGGTAAAAACGGTAAAAATGATGATGGTACAATATGTTACAAAGATTTTACATTTCATACTTGCTGATTATATAGTCAATCTTAAATTGGAACTTAATTTAATTCTCATTTACATAAGAGTAACTAGGTACTTTAGTTTATTTAGAGATTTAAAGGACCGTGAAATTGTTACAAAGAGGATCAGCAATACAATAACAGGTGGGATGTACTACTCCCACCCATCTATTTTTGACAAAAAGATTTCTGCTAAAAGTGCCTCCTTTACAGCAATAGCAAAAACTGTGAAATACAAACATGCAAAAATACTACAGTTGAAGTGAACAAGCCGTGGAGTTACGGATTACGGAGATATTTTTCACCAGAATACCTCGGTAATGCAGTGTCATACAGAGGCGCCTAATGGAAGCACACAGAGTGCCCATAGCTCCATAGTGAGACGTTGTAGGGCCTCCATGTTCTGCTGTACAGGCTCCGTGCACGTGTGCTCCTAATGTGAGTGACACAACACAGGCACACATGCTTCAGTATACGGACCACAAATATCACTACACTCTTTGGATGAAGTTGTATCATTCTATCTTTGTACTTTAATATTCAATTACATTTTTTGGTCCGCTGCACTATTAGGCTAAACAGCACAAAAAATATTGTGCCATTTGGCCAATAGAGCCTAATAAAAAATACAGAGGACTCATAGTTATATATGTTCAGAAACATGGCAGCCCTTCAGTCACTGGGGAGAGGGGAGGCAGGGGGAGCGCTTCCCTCAAAAATACAGCAGCCTCAAAACGAAGTCCGCTGTATTATTTATTAGGCTCTACTAGCCAATAGTCACAGAATTTCTTTGTGCTGTTTGGGCTAGTAGTAGAGCGGACCTGTCCCCAAAATATGCGGCCCTTACAAAGTGCTGCAGTATGATGACAGATCAACTTTCAGTATATCTTAAAGGTTTTTTTCTTATAGAATAATTATTTCACTATCTAGGTGTATTAGCAAAGTTACCAATGTGACAAATTTCTGTTGGTTATGAGATTGTTGGCAAATATATTTATTTGAGAAAAGAGCTTTATCACTGCTACCACCCTACTCATATAACATGATGTTCCCTTTATGAATATATATATCACATGTTCCCCGTATCATAAGATAGGATCCAGGGCTCCAATGTCACTATTGTCTAAATTATATTTGTCAACTCTGGACTAACAAGGCCCGCTCTGTAATATTATAGTGAGTTGACCATTGCTGAAGGTCTTAGGCTGTGAGGTGGTGTCTATTTTTAAAGTTTGTGCACAGGAGTGACAGTAGGATAACCGTGAAGAATAACTGGCCAAATGCCCATGGCTATATGAAGGCACATGGAGCCACAGAGACTGAGTGTGCCGCTCTTTCGGGTGCCATATGTACAGAGCTATTCTCTCCTAACAATCCGATGGAGCATGCCACAATTTTTTCTGTTGGATTTGGACAAAATCCTGCAAAAGAAAACTGTATATTTCCATATAAAATTGGAGGCATATGGAGATCTATTAAGGCACTGTACGGCTGGGTGCATCAGACCTTAATCTGTAAATAGGAGGCAGACTACAGACTACTGTAACACGAACAGGTCATAAGAAAGCCACGAATGATTTACAATTTCCACTGCTGCCCTCTTCAATTTTTGCATTGCTATCCCTTTAATAAAAATATATTCGAGAACTGCGCTTTATGCAGCCCCAAATTGTAGACGGGCAATTACAATAGAATTAAAGCTATGTAACTCATGACTTTTACGAACATTCCTCATTTTTAGATTATTCTATTTTCTCCATTAAGGAAGTTGTATGGCATCTGTAATGGGCAAGCACGGCAGCAATTTGGCCTAGAGACATTACTCCACTTACTACTCCACTTTTATTCTTGTCCTCTCCATAGCAAAATGCCAGGATTCTCAGCAGCCTTGTATCATGGCTCAAAAGGACTGATAACACGATGATGTATAATTAAGAGACAGGTTCATAGCATTGAAGGTGTTAAACCAGATGAGAGAAAAATGACATTTCTTCCATGACAAAGAAGAACACAAAACGCTTTTCATGGGAAGACACCTCAGCAAAGAATTTATTTCAATGCTCCCCCTCCCATAGCGCTCCTCTTGCTTTCTTCCCCTTTCTAGTCAAAAGCCCAGCTGAAAGCCTTTTCATTCTCCTCTCTATATTTCTATCTCAGGGTCCAAGTTCATTTTGTTTTTTCTTTATTTGGCTTGGCATGTTAAAGCAATCTTCATATCCCCAGTCTGATTGTGGCATGGATAACACCTGCTATTCATAGCTTCCCTTTCATCTGCTCTTCATCCCCACGCACTTACCTTTCATTCTACAGGGCTCATGGAGATGTTAGACCAATTGGTTTATGCTCTGCATAGACAAATATGTCATGCATTGTTGGCCGCAGTGTCAGTTTATTATAATCCACCTGAAAACAGCCTGGCCAACTATTTCTATGCTAATTGCTAAATTTTAATCACTGTTAAATCATTCCAGTACAGCAGAAGACTTAATAAATTTAACTTAGCTAATGTGTAAGTTTCCAATCCCGCAACCTTCATGATGAAACCCTAAACTGTCACCGTCACCTGAGCCCAACACGGTAGGACATTCCTGTTACGGGGCATGTGCGTGTAAATTTCTAATATATACATGCAAATAGTCTTCAGCCTTGGAAATACATGACTGAATAAAGCAGGTGAATTATAGAGAGGTCGAGGATAAAAGGAAAGGTCCCGTCTCATCTGTATTCAGGTTTTAAACTGCAGAAACAAGGTTAGGACATTATGAACAGATGCTCCAGTGGTGGGTCCAAGTATTATTTTGATGTATCTATTACCTTAATACCATGCTTACAATTACATTACCATTTTATGGCCATTATTTACATCATCTCGATAGACTTGGGTACTGTATCAGAGGATTAGTGTAAGTGAACACAATGTATCTGGTGGATTAGTGTAAAACATACCAATCTTGCATTGGGCAACACTTAAATGATCAAGTTTAGTTTGTGGATGATATCTCTAAAACCACAAAAAGAGCTCCAGTCAGTGTTCCGTACAATTTATTTATTTTAAGGGTTCTTCTCAGCCCCTTCTTTCAGGCATCTACTCTGCCCCCCTTCATAGTGTCCCTGCCACCTTCTGTTCCAGCTTCACAGAGCCTTTTCCACCAACTTTGCCCCTCTCCACAGGGCCCCTGCCACCCACTCTGCCCCTCTCCACAGGGCCTCTTCCACCCACTCTGCCCCTCTCCACAGAGCCCCTGCCACCCACTCTGCCCCTCTCCACAGAGCATCTGCCGCCCATTCTGCCATCTCCACGGAGCCCCTAACACCCACTCTGCTAACTCTACAGATCCCCCTGTAACCTACTCTGCCCCAAATGCAGGTTGTGTCTCCCCCTCCCACATACAGCCCTTGCTATCTTGTGGTTTCTTTTGCCCAACAAAGCCCCTGACAAATTGTCTGTAATTCCCCCCACCGAGCCTCTGTCCCTTGATGTCGCCCCTGCCCTCTCCTCCCCTCACAAAGCACTTCCACCTTCTGTTTTTTCCACCATCTCCCAACACAAAGAACCCCTGACCTTGTGTCCATCTGTCCCCCCCCCCCACCCCACAGAGACCCTGACAACTTGTGTCTCACCCCTGGCCCCCTACCTCCCAATGCATCTCCTCCCCCTGACTCCATTATATACGGCCCAAAAATTATTGATGATGGCCCTGAGGGAGACCCCCTCCTTTAGGTCTTAGTGAGACAACTCCTTTAATATTTAGAAACAGTGTTCTGAATCTCTGCAATAAAGAGGAATATACAAATTAACGTAAAAGCATCATAAGCAAATGTATAGGAACAAATTTCATAAATCCTCATTTTTATTTTGTGTATATTTGGACATCTATGGATTTCCTAAATTAAATTAGATTCATCTATGTATTTCCTGTTATAGGTAAAACAAATCCCCAAAAATATTCTTAAAGTGACGATCGAACATGTAACACGAATACAACAATACAAGTGGAACAGTTGGGATCATTGAACATTAAATGGTTACACTTTTTCCAACAGCTGCTAAGATTCATTGCCTTGCTCTTGCCCCTGACTGTCCAAATGAGGCAAAGCAGGACTGAGCTAACATTTTCAAAGAAACTTCCTAGAACTACAGTCTTAAAACCTTTATCACTCCCTGGGTCTTAATCGCCCCATTAGGCTGCTATTCTTTTCATTTTTCCAACCCTAATGTTTGTGGAGAGAGATGCCCAGAAACAGCAGGAAGCAGCATTAATAGAGAAATGTATAGCTTTAAACTTCACTTATGGGGCAGAGAAAGGAGGGGTCCCTATATTATTCTCTTGGCATCTTTGAATGTGCATTTCCCATATAATAAGTGAATAATAATATGGAGTGATTGGTAAGAGTGGCCTTTTTTCCCCTCTCCGCATTTAATAAAATCACAAAATGGCAATCCCAACAGGTGGTCCCTTTCAAAGTCTTAAAACCACAAGAATCGCAACAAAAGAGGCATCCGTACCTAATGTTCAGTGGGATTTAGAAAGCTGTTCTTTCTTTTGTTAATTGTCAGATTTAGCCATGTTCATTGCTGTTGAACCACAAATTCAAGGCATTTTTAATGGACAGTTTTTTTTGTCCATAAATAGACACTGACGGCTGCTGACTAGCCAGCTCGCAGTATTTGTTAGCGCAGGCCGGAAATGAGAGGTTAACAAGACACAGACATTCCCATTTCTCAAATGGGTGAAGAACAAAACAGAGGAAGAAAGTAGAAAATCTAAGTTTTCATCCAAAAAATGTGTAAAAAAACCTGTTCCCCACTGTAATGGTGCTGCTGTCGCCTCTCACAATACAAGTAGGGCCTTTGACTCTTTATAGAATTCAGAAAACAATGCCTAATA
Organism: Rhinoderma darwinii; assembly: GCF_050947455.1. Lineage (NCBI taxonomy): Eukaryota > Metazoa > Chordata > Amphibia > Anura > Rhinodermatidae > Rhinoderma > Rhinoderma darwinii. Next base: position 54,824,729 of record NC_134698.1, read on the forward strand.
TTTCCTTTTAGAAGTTGAATAATATTTTTGTATTGTAAAAAATGTTTTTATTTGCATTCTAATTTTGTAAGTCCACGTGCAGAAATATTTGACAAATATAAAACATATAGAGATTCATGATAGTAAAGTATTTGTTTAGAGCTATTCCTGTCTTAGGCCACATGCACACGGCCGTGCCCGTAATCATGGGCCGCGATTGTGGGTATGGCCGGCCGGCCGCCGAAGCCCACATTTTCGGGCCGTTCTCCCATGCAAAGAATGAGAGCACGGCCCATAACATACAAAAAGTAGGACATGCTCCATAATTCACGGCACATTTCTACGGCACAGACACCCTTCCGTAGCAATACAGAAAGGTTTCCGCGGCCAATAGAACTGAACGCGTCCGTAATTGCGGACCGTATTGCGGTCCGCAATTACGGAGATTTTTTACGGTCGTGTGCATGGGGCCTTAGAAAAAATAGCACATTCCATTGATGGATGCAGTGGCGTACATAGTAGAGAGGGAGCCCCATAGCAAGCATTAAAATGGGCTCTCCTTTATAATGCCCTGTTTTCCTACCCCTTTGTTTGAGAACTATGCAGTTCCTCTGGAGAGGTTAGTCCTGCACTAGCACTTGCCACCAAGTAGAAAAGGGATTGAACAGCAGGGCTGGGCTTCTTCTCCCCAGGGGCACTAGAGCAGCATGCTTTGCCTCTATGGTACATACGCCTTTGGATGAATGCCATGCATATTCACCCGAGGGGTGGGGGATTCATACTAACAACAGGACCTCTTCACTGTAATGCCCAGTTCGCACGGCGGAATTTTTGCGGCGGAACCCGCCATAAAATTCTGCCTCTCATTCATTTCATTGGGAGTTGGACACTTTTTTTCCCCACTAGCTGATTTTTTTTAGCCAGCAGGAAAAAGAAGTGTCCTGCCTGATCTTGCCATTAAAGTCAATGGGAGGAGGAATCTTCCTGCCGATGACCGGTTTAATTTTAATTCCGTGGCACATTTTGCGGCGCAACGTGCCAAGCAAAATCCTCAGTGTGAACTGACCCTATATAAAATGATTTCAAACTTTATAAGCAGGGCCCCAGTGGTAGATACTTTGGATAGGACACAAGGAATGAGCCCTATGATATTGCTGGGCCCCTCCCCTTCTCTAAAGTAACTATGGCTTGGGCCCTACAAGGTGCTGATATTGGGCAGTGTGAGGATGTTGTATGCACCGCCGCGGAAGGGAAGCGCCCGGAAGGGAATAAGAAAGAGGACCAGACTCTGGAGGGGTAAACATTTAGGGGACTTGTTTTCGGGTCTAAATTTAGGGGTCTGGTCGAGGGTCTGAATTTATTTAAGGGTCTGGTCGAGGGTCTGAATTAAATTTGGCATGTGGTTTGGGATTTACACAGGTGACATAAAAACCATGTGTGAGGAGGAGGAGGCATAGACTTCATCCAGGCATACCGCGGTGATGAGTGACTGTGCTGTGTAAGAGCAGAAGCTTCACTGCAATGTTTTTTATGTCACCCCATGCCCCTCCACAGAGCTCCTGTCAGAATATGTTTTCCCCTGGAGCCACTCCAGCCCCCCATAGAGCCCTGCCGCCTAGTCTTTGCCCTTGTCCCCTGACAGCCCACCTACGGTCTCTACTCGCCTCTTTACAGAGCTACTGCCTATTTGTGTCTCATCCCCCACTAATAGGAGGCCCTTGAATTTCCTGATGGTAGCCCCGTGAGTGTCTATTGTCTTTAAAGGGAACCGGTCAATAGATTTTAAAGCACTGAACTACCAGCATGTTATTATACTACTGGGCGTTAGCGTTCCAAACATGCCCCCCTCAAAATTTCTCAGTTTTAGCATTTTGTCTAAAAAGACGTCCTGAGAGGAGTCCCCTCAGTCCTCTTTCTTTTTCCAAACTAAATATCCATAATTATTAAAATCTTTCGGGACACTGCAGACTCACCTTTTCCATTAATTACTTTGTGTCACGGACACTGGGTTTGTGGACCCACTAGGCCGCTCCGCCGTAGCAGGGAGGCAGCTGACCAGGTCACAGTCTATGTGAAAGTAAGATAGCAGACAGTAATGCTTAGGTACATGAAATAGTCCGGACGGTGACTGTGGCTTCAGCACGGATGGAGGCAGGTGCGGAAAGTTGCGCCAGACGTGGCGGGCAGTATCCGATGAGCAGATAGCACTTGACGTGGCAGATGGCACTTGACGTGGCAGATGGCACTTTAACATGGGTAGGCACAGGAACAATGCGGAATACAAGTACGGTAACAGGGCACGGGTAACAGCTGGAACGGGAGACACTAAGGGACCATTTGCGAGACAGACAGGGAAAGACTAACAACGCTCAGGCAAGGATCAGAAGGGCTGGGGCATTCTTATAGGGCAGGGAATCACGTGTGTTAATGATCATAGTTTTCATGTGCGCGCGCTGGCCCTTTAAGAGCGGGCGCGAGCGTGCGCGCGCACCATACGGGACCCGGCCGGACGGAGCGGAAGTGAGCGCTGGCATCTCCTAGGGGGGGGGGAGACGGAGGCCAGCGCTCACAGATCCATGGCTGCGGGCGTCGGGAGGTGAGTGAACCCGACGGCCCACGGCCATGGGCACTACACTTTGGTTGCCCGCCGTTAAACCCAGATGCTTTATTTGTGCACTAGTACCCAAAACTGCACACAATATTCCACGCGTAGTCTGACTAGTAAATTATAAAGTGGTAGAACGATCTTACCGCCACGTGCATCTATGTTGATGCACTCCGTGATCTTATTTGCCTTGGCAGCAGCTGCCTGACACTGGTTGCTATAGTTAAGTTTACTGTGAACTAAAACAGTCTTTTTCTATGTCAGTTTTACCCAGTGTTTTCCCATTTAGTAAGTAAATTGCTATTTAATTTCCAATATATTCCTTAAAGTGTCACTATACTCTTTACGTTTCAATACCATGCTGCATTTTGATGACACCTTGTTCTGCTTTGTTAGTTGGCGATGTCATTCTCACTAAGAGGAAAAAGACATTTACAGCAAATTATCTCCAATAACCTCTAGCAGATATGTAAATAACGAACAATTTAACACGACTCTCTTAGCAGCTAAGCCTGGCTGTCACTGCAAATAAAGCACAGTATGGCATTGACTGAGTATATGGCCTTGTCTCCCTTCCAGGAAAAAAAACAAAACAAAAAAACAACAAACTGGCTTTTGTTTTATATTGTGTGCAATTAAATATTTATTAAAAAGAAAAAAAATGACAGTTCTTTTTTACAGCGCAAAATTAGATCCTCAGAAACCAATTATAGATCAATGTGACTCAATGTTAAATCAGACACAAATGAGGAAACAGAATGGGATACATATATCTGCTTTCTATTACCTTGTGCTCTGCTGAGAATGTATTGACAATTTGCTTTGTTATTGTGGCCTTGTGTGATAGGCATGAGAACAGTTTCTTGTGTTTTTGGAAGAACGTCACAGTCTCTTCTTTTTTCATGATATTTAACACAGAAACAAAGTATCATAAGGATGATGAATAGATCAGTTACAAAATGTTGCATATGGCACTTGGTTTAGAAAACTGGATACATGTCTATATACTTATAGAAAATGTCTCAGTAAAATAAGTAGATGTACAAATGCCGGAGGTTACGAAGTCGTTGTTTTTTTAATATCCTACAGATCTCCAATTACCTATTGCTACTTAGAATATACCTATTTTTTGTTAACCTATCATCAGATTTTTGGTCACACACAAGGCTTTGCTCACATCTGCGTTGAGGGTCTCCGTCATTGGTTTAGTTGGCCTTTCCTGTATTTTTGATGGCAAGAACATATAAACGGTTATAAACGGAAGCCATGACATAAGTGCGAGCAGAGCATAAACCATGTACCCCTGTTGCATTAATTGGGGGTATTCTTCTTCTTATCTGCATTTTTGTTCCCATCATTGCAATCTTTACATTTAGATCCAAGAGCAAAACGTTTTAAAGAAAACTCACTTGAAGCATACCCAAGACCAGAAGTTCCAAGTCTACATAGTGACATGTAAGATGTCAGAAGTTTTGATTGGTAGGAGTCCGAGCACTGGGACACCCACCAATCGCTAAAACGAAGCAGCTCGGGTGAGCGCTCAGCCACTTTGTGTCTGTTCGGCTTTTTCTGGAAATTAATGTATTGGAGTCCGGGCGCAATAGAAAGTCTATGAGCCCGTACTCAGATAAATTTAATTCCGGTTTTAGCGATTGGTGGGGTCTCAGTGCTCGGACCCCAACCAATCCAAGCTTCTGACATGTCACTAGGACATGTCAGAAGTTTGTTAAACATTCAGTTACACTTTCAGGTTTGCCAATCTTCTCTAAAACACCAACTATTATGCTAGGATCAACACAAATCTAGGGGTTTATCCAATATTGGAATATGCCAAAAGAGCATTTTACACCCGCAAATGGAGTTAAGAAACAGAATGTATTCATACAAAAGAATCACGATACAAAACGCAGCACCACTCGAGTATCTCTAATATTTCAAAGCAAGTCTAGTCGTTTTTTTTTAATACCACGTTAACAAGGTTGCCTTTATAATGCTCTCCGATGTCTACTCCTGTTATGCAGACCTTAGTCCTAAAAAGACTGGCCCACAAATGCTCAATACAACTAACCATAGCCATATGTATCACCAGCACGTGTGCACCGTCACGTGAGCTCTGGGGACAATAACAGTAAAGTGTAAACCTGTGCTTCTCAAACTGTGAGACACCCACCTGTCTTTGTGTAGGCAAGTTTCATAGTAATATTCATATGCTGATCTCTCCTGATTTACCAACATAATGGACTCCTTTTATTCATGTGTTAATGTTATACTGGCAAGAGGCAAAATATCAATTGAGCAATTATAATATTGGCATGGACTTTGTCCACGGACGAGGCCCAGGCATCACCATGTTCTTGCTAGTGAGGCCCCAGTAGTAAAATCTGTGGTCTAAACTATTGAGAACTTTCGATTACTTACAAGGGATTATTTGAGGTATATGGAAGTAGGCTTCAAGTTCTGTCTCTTTACCAAAAATAAATACAGGGACCTCAGCTATAGCCTTGTAAATAAGCCAATGCTTCTGTAGAGATCAGTTAGGCCTCTACTGGTCTATGTCCTTGGTACTTGATATTTACAGATCGAAGTGAGATTCAACTCTTGCGCAAAAGCTTTGTGCAAACAAAACCAACCTGTGTACATGATACTCCTAAGTCATTAATACAAAGCCCTAACCTGCAATTTAATAGCGGCTTTATTGATTAAGGCAACTCCAATGTTACATAATTACGTAGCAATAAATCTATTTTCATCTTGTAATGATCGAATATCTCCATCTCCAAAGCACATGGCAAGACGGCATAAAGCAATTGGATTTCTTCAAATGTATATTGCCGTTTTTTTTTTTTAAACTATGAATGAAGTCCAAGCTGCCGACTCCTGCATGCTGCTTTATGGAGTTTGTTTTGCTTCATCTCGCTTTTCTGTATGTAAACACTAATTGATTGGTGTGTTCGATACATGTGCTGTAACGCTTGATTCTTTCATATGAGCAGCACACCTGGGGAGGCTTGACAATTGAAATCCATTCGGAGAGCTAAAAAAATTCATCTGTTCTATATAGCTTACTGAAGAGAGAGGGGGAAAAAAAAAATTACTTAAAAAGGGGTTGTAGCAGAATCCACAGGATAGGTGAGAATTGTCTGATCACTAGGAGCACTCTGCTCAGACCCCCACCGAACCCCTGTTCCTCTACATTGCAGCCCCACAGTGAAGAAACACTTGTATGGAGCAGCGGTAAAGTATGTGCTCGCCACTCCATTCAAGGTCTATGTGACTGATGAAAACAGCGGAGCGCTGTATTTGGCTTTTTCATCATTTCTATAGACTTGATTGGAGTAACCGCTGCTCCATTCAAGCTCCTCCTTACTGCAGAGAGGAGGAATGATTGGTAGGGATCCCAGCAGATTGCCCCAGCAATGAGATAGGTGATAATTGTCGATTCTGGTATAACCTTTTTAAAGGCTATGGACATCCTTGGATACATTTTTTGCATTGTATTGCATGTATTACGGCAACAACAAAAAATGTATGTATTTGTTTTTAATAAACATTTTTGCATAGTTCGGCTACTGCAGTTTGCATGTTTTGCAATACATTGCAAACTAATGGAAGCTGTTAAGACGAGCTTCCTGACAGCTCATCTTTAGTCTCTCTCTTAAACGCTCATTTAAGCTCAATTCAAATTTTATCAGAATTGAGCTTAAATGACCATTCAATAGACGAGGGAGAGGCTGGAGACGAGCCGAAAAGGAGCTCGTCTGACGGAAAGGATCGTGAACGGCATCCAGCAGGTGTTTGATATCACATCCTTTAACCATCTAAATAAGGAAGTTTTACTAGCTTTAGAGCCTTTACTCACACCCTGGAACCAGTGAAATAGGGCCGCACATTTTCAGGATGTCCGACCCCATTCCAGAATGGTTATCACCGAACGTTTGACATCCAATAGATGACCTTTCTGATAGTCATCCGCTGGATCTGAACAGCATTCTAGTAAGCATATTTCTTTGTTAACCTCTGAAGCCAGCTAAGAATCAGTCTCAGGTGCGATTTTGCTACAGGACTTTGAGGATATAGACTTCCGCTTTGCTTGGCTGAACTCCTCGCTAATAGAAATGGAGTCTTCCAAGACATGAATTTCTTCAGCTCTGCATCTTTTAAAAGTTCAAAGGGAGGATGAGTTAACGAGGACGACAGAGATCCTAAGATAGGCAGGGTTCCGTCACTGTAGGTCGTAATACCTTTAAAGATATATATTTTTTTAATAAACAGGTGATAAGCAATCGGATTGTCTAGTATTGAGCTGGAGCCCCTTATTCTTCTCCTACAGGAAGTTTTTAATATCAGAACAAGTAGAGAGAACATTTTATTCTCTCTCTTCCAGAAATCAAATTTCTTCTACTTTCTCCATGCTGTAAGATGCAGTTGCCTGATCTGAATAGCCCAAAAGTCTTAGCAACAGGGGAAACGACACTCTGCGTGGCAACAATGGAGTGACCAGAATGGCTGCATGTCTGTCTTTCCTGATCTTCCTCAGCACTGGTCAATGGGAGCAGAGGGAATATGAGGTTGAACATCTCTTTCCAGGAAATAAATAGTGCATTCACCGTTTCCGGATTCTTATCTGTCCAAAGAGCAGAATTTGTTTTGCGCGCTCACGAGGTCAACATTTCAATCTGAGGCAACCCTCATCTTCTTTACAATCTTCAAAGATCTTCTTGTAAAGGGACAGTTCTACTGGTTTTAGGAAGGTTTCTGCTCTGATGATCTGCCTAAATGTTCAATGATCCCATTATGTGTACAGTGGATTGAATCAGAACATTGTTCTGTGCCCGGACATAAACTGCTCAAACCTTTTTGATCAAGAGGGAAGAACGAGTACTTCCCTGCTCATTCACATAAAAGGATGCAGACATGTTGTCTGTTTGGACTTCATGAAACAATACCAACTTGATGGCTCTCAATTTATGCGTGTACAAAGACCGACAACATTCTGCAAGCAACCATCGGTGGTGCAGTCATATGTTCCACACATGTGTTCTGTAGCCCATGACTGATGCCCCTGTGGTAAGCATTACTTTTTGATAGTCTGGGTAGGTTACTCCTGCACTAAGTCTCTAACCAGTGCTACCATTTTAAGTTGCTCCTGGATGCTTCCTAGAGCTTTGTCTTGGTATCTAAATTAAGCGCACTGCAGTTCCCAGCTGAAAGGACGTTCATCTGTTCAGGGCTGGTTTTAGACAAAGTGCGGCCCAGGGCAAAGTTAAAAGTGGGGCCCCAAATGCTAAATTATTGTATCAATATTGCAGTCAATTCAGAAGGCGGTGTGCAGAGAACTGCATCATGGATTTCTAGCACCTCCAGGAGTGTTGCAAGCCCCAAAGCATATGTCCCGCCTCTCACACAAAAAAATAAATGTATATAAATACACTTATTAAATCATATCACTATACCAGATGAAATATTACCTGCATATTGTTACTGAACACAACTCACTATTATAAGGCCAATATTACCAATAACAACAATATAAGGTCCAAATAATACCACCACACCATAACCACATAGGGACATAATAATACCCTGATATGGTTACTGAATAAAAACCACTATACAAAGACCAATATTACCACCTTATAGTGGTAGATGCCAGTGATACACAGGAGTTCTGCAGACAATATACGTGATTACAGCACATTTATATCCAGTGACTCACAGGTGACGTTTTCTCTGATTAAAGTCGTTCACCTGCCCTTTTTTTCTCCAGCCAGCCCAGACCACTGTGACAACTTATTTCAGCCAGAATTTTAAACACAGACAAGTTGCTCCAGCTTTTCCAGCACCCTCTCGACCTATACCCCATTGCCTAAACAAACTCATAATCCACAGTGCCCCAGATAATAACGATCGCTTAGTGCTCGACACAATAAAAGTGCCCCATCAGTAAATGTGCCCCCACACAGTAATAATGCCCCCTGTAGATCGTGCCACAGTGCCAATGTAGATCGTGCCACAGCCCCCCTGTAGATAGTATCACAGCGTCCCCTTGTAAATAGTGGCACACATCCCACCCAAAAAATTTGTACTCACCTAGCCCCGTTCCTGCGACGGATGGAGCTGCTCCACAGCCTCGAGATGGGACCCTTGCTAGGTCAGCGTGATCCAGTGATGTCATCACGCCGGCCTGCGCAGGGATTCTATCCCAGCGTCTTTTAGGCTGCAGGCCTAATGTGGCCTGTAGCCTAGTGAATGGCGGAGCAGGGAGCTGCTCTACCATAGTATCTGCAGCCTGACAACGCAGATACAGTCTAATGTGGAAGTCGCTAGCTTCGGGGCACCACCGATGCTAACAAAACCACCGGGAATAAGGGGGCCGTGCCCCCCCAGCCCAAAAATGTTATGGGATATTGCAGCGGCTATAGTGGTAGTTCTGCCACTGGGGCCATGGGAGAAGGGGGGCACGGGGCAGTTGCCCAGTTTGCCAACCCCTAATGCCGGCCCTGCATCTGTTCTTTCAGTTTAGTGTCTAGGCTACTCCATTCGTCATCCAAAATAGCTTGGATGTCTAAGGTAGAACCTTGGCCTTTTTCTTTGGGGGGGGGGGGGGGGGAGAATAGAATAGAGATTGTTTACTTTATCAGTTTCCATTATATTTTTACTGCTTTTATTATCTTAGCCAGCCCTATCCTCGTAATATAATAAATAATCTTCCAAGTCTTCTGTAACTGATTCAGCAGAGTTTATTTCACCTTAATTGCAGAACATCCCTGTCAGAATCATCTGAAGACAGTCTTCTCGATTTTTTTCATGAACTGGATTTTCCCATTTGTTCTTTTTATGTAATTTAACATCTTCAAATCGATACCAATAATTGGGATTTTAACCACGGGAAAAAAAATATTTCAGTTTCAGAGGTAATATCTGATCTGCAAAAATCACACATCAGTGTAGGCTTTATCTGGGAGGGGGTGCCTGCAGTTTTTGCATACTTCCTTCTCCATTTTTCACTAGTCTGAGATAAAAGGCTGGACATAAGCAATACAGAAAAATTTTGGTCAGGCTACTAGTAGCTACACAAGTTCCAGCAAGACCTCTGTCCCCACTAAAAAAAAAAAAAAAAGCTCAGGAACTCCGCACCTTAAAAATGAAAAGTAGCAGCGCTTACCTTAATAGAGTAAAAGAGAATTAAAAGTGCCCAATTACAGTATGTTACCCAAACTCACAACACACTTGTGATAGTCCACTAAAACCTTCTAGTGAGGGAGTTGGTCCTTGGGTGTGGGGGTGTATAAATGACTACAATCGTCACGTAAAATCTGGGATCATTGACGAATATGTTGGTTATGGACTCTCCAGGTTTTGGACCTGTTTAACCCTTTTGTGCTACATGAGGACAAATGAGGAATAAGCCGTTTTCTGCTACTAAATCCCAACATTTTACACAATACTAATTCACGTATGCAGCGAGTTATTTCATACACAAATACACTACTACCACCAACCATTATCAAAGTAAAGTTTTATTTTATGAAAACTGGTACACAGAGGTTACTTCACTATTAAATAGTCTATATTTATAGAGGTAGATACCCAAAAACTAACATTTACAACACACACATATATATCATCATAGTCTTCACATTAAGAAGATCAGCAGAGTGCAGATAACTGGTCTTTTCAGAAGTCTATGCCAATAGCTTCTTTGTTTTTTTTCTACTTAAAATGTCCCATGTACCCAGTTTCCCATGACCTTTCTCCCGTGTTCCCCGTTTTCAATGACCTCTGTACCTTGTTCTGAGTGTTACATGTTCTCTATGTCCTCTGTCCCCATCTTCTATTAACTCTGTCCCGTGTCCCTTGTTTTCTATGTCCTCTGTGTTTCCTCTGCTATAGGTCCTCTGCCCCATGTCCCCCATTTTCATTGTCCTTTATTTCATGCTCTACTTTCCATGTCCTCTGTCCCATGTCCTCTGTCCCATGTCCTCTGTCCCATGTCCTCTGTCCCATGTCCTCTGTCCCATGTCCTCTGTCCCATGTCCTCTGTCCCATGTCCTCTGTCCCATGTCCTCTGTCCCATGTCCTCTGTCCCATGTCCTCTGTCCCATGTCCTCTGTCCTCTGTCCCATGTCTACAGATGGGTAATAAATGCTCCAGGTGGAAAATCCCTTTAAATAGCTTAGTTTCACTGGAGAAAATGAACGTTGACCATGACACTAGACTGTTTATAACACCCTGCCTCATTGTACCTCTCAGATACACAGCAGTATTGCCATGTAAAAAAAATAAAAAAAAAATGATTATATATATAAATACTGGTTTATGAAAGTAACTTGCTCAGAGTCCACGCTAGAAATTTCTTCTATAGCTGCAGCTAGATCATTCTAAATGTAACATCAGAATGCCTCTAGTCGGCTGTATTCATGCATTATACTCTACCATAACAGCTTGTGGGTGTCATCTAACAATGTGACCAATGTCACTGGAAATGTGGAATGATGCAAGCCATAGAAAAAAATACTAGACAAAGAAACAAACAAGATACTCCGGGGTAAAGACAACAACATCCAGAGCAAAGCCCTCCTGACTACTACATCTTCTCCAGCGATTCAACTTTTGCTTTTTTGTAGAGGGACTGTCTGAGAACATTCATTTTCTGGTCAAGCTCCACCAGTGAGTAGCTCTAAAAAAAACAGAACATATATTTTGGGCAAGTAATCTCAATAGTAAACATACTGAAATGCTTTGTATTTTTGAGGGTATTTATTTTTATTCTTATATATACATATTTTGCAATTTTTGGCCCATAAGACTTGGTTGTCATACTGGTGTCATGGGTTCCATTTTTACAAGATCCACGATGGATCCATTTTGTGACATATTCTAACAGATCCCATTGATTTATAATGTCATTCAAATTTCATTGGGCAGACCATGCTATTCTGCCTGTTAGGGGCAGGGAAACCTAACAGAACAGACCTTAAATGCCAATGTGATGTATATTACACATTTAATAATGTGCTAATGATTTCATCCAGTAGGGATTTTAATTTACTATCGTGCAGGTATTGCCTTATGCAAGGACGTACACACTAGGTATTGTAGCCTCTATATTAAATATACCTACCTGTGAAGTCTGAGCTTTTCTCCGCTTACTGGACATCTCCTGCAATACAGAAGACAAATATATTAATAAAATATGTAATCGGGCATGCCATAAAATCATGTAAAAACCAAATATGATAAGGCATCCCTTTTAAGAAAGATTATATATTTGTGCCGTCATAAAACTATTTTCTCTCACATAAAAAGGACAAATTGGATCTCCTGACTGTCTTTTTCGGTCATTATGATTCTAAGCTTCTCTGAAGAGGTACTACTTAAAGACCAGTCACCTCTCCTGACATGTGTCTTTTAGTAAAACCCTGTATTCCTCATAAAATAACAATTCTGGAGTACTGCTAACACTCGGTTATTCCTCCTGGAAATGTATGAATGAGTTGTCAACTGGGCATTAATATTCCCCTTGTCAATGGGGCGTGTCCCTACAAACTCCGACACTGCCCAATCAGTGCTCACCATGTCAAACTGTAATGTTAACGCCCAGTTGTCAATTTAGTCAAACATTTCCAGGAGGCATAACAGCATAACACAGATGCTCTAGAATTGTTATTTCACAGGGAATATAGGTATTTACTAAAACAGACCTGTCAGGAGAGCTGCCTGTTTAATACAGAAAAGTAGGTGGAATAAAATGCAGACAAAAGTGGACAAATAATCGAAATTGACAATCAGTTAGAAAAAACAGTTGATAATATAATTGATTAAAAAAATAGCTTTCGGTAACCATATGTAATGAATAAAGTAACCTAAAAAACACAAATAAATATAAAATGTCTTTTCTGGGGCAGCGATGTTAATTGGATTGGAAACCTGTTGCGGCATGGCACTTAGGAGCACATAGCTGGACGTGTATGGGCAGTCTAGTATTGATATGCAGTGAAGCGCATTCAATTTCAATGTCAGAATAGTTGGCACAAATGAGTTGGATGCAGCAGAGAATTACAAAAAAAGAAAGCACATTAGAATAAATCTGGATCCCGTTGCTCAATTTGTAGGCTTGCCTGTCTGCAATGAGATAACAATATGTATATGATTATAGGACTCCTACTAATAACATGCTACATAAACTAACAATTTCTTGTGGAATCTTCAGTGTCTGCCAGCAGCAGGAGTTAGAACATCACGTCCCAGCAGCACACAGTAATGTGAAAGTCATTTAACACTGTGAATGATTGCACTTTTAGGGATAAAACACAACTTTAACGCTTTAAAGGGAAAAGGCCGTCAATGTATTACACCGAACAGGAGTCTTTGTGTTGTAAGAATTTGTGGATATGAACCAGAGCAGAGAACAGTTTTCTTTTTCATGATTTTTACATTAATACCATGTGGTGAAGACAGTCAGACATACTTCATATTAGACACTTAATGCAGTTGCATATGTTAAAAAACAAAACAAAAAAAACAAAAAAACAGGAAACAACGCATCTCAATGCCACGGGCTGTGACTGCCAAGCTCCATTCAAAATGTAGAGATTCTTTGGAAAAACGGGACCCCGTGAGGCGCTGCTACTCAAGAAGGATTCAATGGTAATAATAAATGATGCTTTATTGTTGTAGGCTACGCGTTTCAATGCCGCATCGGCATCTTCCTCAGGCCACACACATTGCAGTTAAAACAACAGCCCTTTAAATACACCACGCGGGAGAAAAACCGCCAATGTAAACAGGGTCAAAGTGCAAAGGTGACGTAATCACCGGGATTACGTCACCTTTGCACTTTGACCCTGTTTACATTGGTGGTTTTTCTCCCGCGTGGTGTATTTAAAGGGCTGTTGTTTTAACTGCAATGTGTGTGGCCTGAGGAAGATGCCGATGCGGCATTGAAACGCGTAGCCTACAACAATAAAGCATCATTTATTATTACCATTGAATCCTTCTTGAGTAGCAGCGCCTCACGGGGTCCCGTTTTTCCAAAGAATCTCTACATTATCTATTGCGGTGGTCCTCCAGGGCTGACCGGCTGGGATCTCGGCAGCAGCACTCATTCAACACCTACCTACCTACTATACGCTCTAGTCCTATCCACCTGTTCTAAGCCTCCATTTGTCAAACTAAAGTTTGTTATTTCCTGGGCTTACTCACACTATGTGGCGCCGTGCTTTTTTCTTTTAATTCTCTAAGCTCCATTCAAGTGAACAGGGATAGGCTGCAATATCAGATGCTGGTCAAGTTGTATTTTTCAATAGCACTATTTTGGGGTACATACAATTTATTGATTAACTTTTTATTGACTTTTTGGGTGGGATAGTGTAAAAAAAAACCTGAAATTTCACCATTCTTTTCTGGCTCTTAAATTTACGCTGTTTACCGTGTGGTATAAATAACGTAACTTTATTAAGCGGGTCGTTTGCGGCGATACCAAATTTATATAGGTTTTTTATGCTTTACTACTTCTACACAGTAAAAACACTTTTTTTTTTCAAAATGATTTGTTTTTGTGTTTCCATATTTTAGGAGTTCTAACTATTTTATTTTTGCGCCGATGTAGCTGTATTAGGGCTTTTTTTTTTGCGGGACGACTTCTAGTTTTTATTGGTACCATTTGGAGTACATGCGACTTTTCGATCACTTATCGGATCTTTTGAAGGCCGGTTGAACAAAAAAATTTGCAATTCTGTCATTGTTTTTTATAAAAAAAATGTAAGGTGTTCACCATGCGGGTTAAATAATGTAATTGTTTTATAGTTGGGGTCGTTACAGGACGCGGCAAAACCAAATATGTATAACTTTTTACTTTTTTTTTTGTAAATAATAAAAGTATTTTTTAAAGGGGAAAAAGTGGGTTCTTATCTTTTTCTTTTTGCTTGGGACTTTTATTTATTCATTTCAAACGTTAACTTTTTTTAGTCCCACTAGTGGACTTTACTGTGCGATCCTTTAAATCACTTATATAATACATGCCTACGGCATGGCCTAACAGGCAATTACAATAGGCAGACCTGGGGGCCCTTTTTAGGCCCCCAGCTACCATTGACACCTTTGATTGCATCGCGGGATGCCAGTGGGGTGAAAGAGGGAGCCCCCTCCCTCTAAAACCACTCAGATGCGGTGCTTGTTATTGAGCGCCGCATCTGAGGGGTTAAATATGATCGGAGACCACCACTAGCGGTCTCTGATGGTTGCCATGAAGCCCGAAGCTGTTCACAACAGCCTGGGTTTCAGGAGCTCCCAGCCACATGCGGGAAAAGTTGTTCTTAAGTGGCGCCATGAAAAGGTGGCGCTTCAGAAGAACTACCCAGAACGGCCGCCGTAAAGAGGCTATAAGGCAGTCGGCTAAGGAGGTAAAGCAAAAATGGAAAGAAAAAAAAAGGTAAGACAAAAATAGACAGCAAGCTGGGTGTAGAATATACATTTACATTAGATAAAATAATAGTAAGTTAGGGTGTGGATATAGATTCATTTCTATAGAGGATATCAAGGGAACGCATCAAATAGCTAAACAGAAGGCTTTCATATTATTTCTGGGGTTTAGCATTCACAAACCTTCGGATCTCCTAACATACAGTACGTGATTGTTTGTTACCACTAGACAACATATCGGGGGTAAAACTTGGATAAAACTAGTGCATATATAGGAAAAATGCTGTTGCCCATAGCAGTCACAATAAAGGGAACCTGTCACAGTCCGCTCCTCTTTGCCTACCAAACTGGTCCCAGAGTTTGGAAGGTCTCCTAAATCTATGTGCCCAAATTCCTTTAGTTTGCTCTGTATTACCTTCTTTGTCCATATAAATAATTTTATTGTCATATGCAAATGACTCTGCAAGTGCCACTTGGGCGGTCCGTTTCCTCACAAGTGCCCCTGTTCTAGTCATTTCAGCCTGCTGAACTCCGCCCCCTCAGTGAGGAGGAAAGTGACGTGGCCATAGCGTGCCGACATCAATCCTGAGGAAAAGGGGCTTAGTTGAGCAGGTTAAAAGGGCGAGAATAGGAGCACTTGTGGGGAAACTGCCTGGCCGAGTGACATTAGTAGAGTAATTTGCATATGGCAATGAAGTAATTCATCTGGACAAACAAGGTAATACAAAGCAAACAAAATGTACGTGGGCACATAGTTTTACAAGACCTATCAAATGCTAGGACCAGTTTGGTAGGCAAATAGGAGCTCACAGGTTCTCTTTAAAAAAAATCCACATGTAAGAAAAGCATCTAAACAGTTGCCTAAAAGAATGCCAGTGTTTTATTTTACATTCTCGCTCTATGGAAATACCCCACAGACACACATTTCAAGTTCAAAATAGACTTGTGATATTTAGGCTGGATTCACACGAGCACATTACGTCCGTAATGGACGGAACGTATTTCGGCCGCTAATCCCGGACCGAGCACAGTGCAGGGAGCCGGGCTCCTAGCATCATAGTTATGTACGACGCTAGGAGTCCCTGCCTCGCTGCCGGACAACTGTCCCGTACCGTAATCATGTTTTCAGTACAGGACAGTAGTTCCACGGAGAGGCAGGGACTCCTAGCATCGTACATAACTATGATGCTAGGAGCCCGGCTCCCTGCAGTGTGTTCGGTCCGGGACTTGCGGCCGAAATACGTTCCGTCCATTACGGACCGAACATGCTCGTGTGAATCCAGCCTCAGTCTCTAACCAGAGCTACCATTTTAAGTTGCTCCAGCCTTTTGCAGTTTGATGGCCATGGAGAACGCAATACTTAAAGTGAATATTCACCCTTCAGCACCATTTTTTTATTTAAATAAATCAGCCAAAAATTTGGTATTACTTTCTAAAGATATCTTTATGTTTAGAGCTCGGTTTTTCTAATACAGAGCTCCAAATTCCCTGCATAGACAAAATGATAAAATTCTGGTTGCGTGAAGCCACCAATAGGTGGAATTTAAGGGCTGGAAACCATCTTGTATACATTGAGGCTGAAAACCTGTCCTTAAAATGTGCTTCTCCCACAGACGTATCCCTTTTAGGGCTCATGCACACATCCGTGACCTTATATACGGCATGGCCCCAATGAAATGAATGGGTCAGTCTGCTATCCGTTAAAATAAAGGATAGCACACTGAAGAAATTCACTGAAGTGTGCATGAGCCCCAATGCATAAGAGCTCTCACTTCTAATAATCCCTGCAGCTGAGTCAGTTACGGAATGTTCAGAAGAATATATCCATTCATTGACAGCAGGCAGAGATCTTCGGAACAATGTATACATGAATTATATTATAGCTAGGTGTTAGAAATTTGATTAAACAAACAATCAATACAATAAATTTACATAAAACTGTTGCTCACCATAGACTGAAAATACTCAGGGGAAATGCCTTCCAATTCCAGGATTCGGTCTTCTAACTTTTTAATTCTCTGGTAAATATCTTTTGGCACGGGTCCTCCTAGATATGTTACAGATTACACGTTTAATGATACAAATAAACTATCTACTAGGGATGTCACAATTCCAGAATTTGGACTTCGATACCGATACTTTGTTTAGTATTGCGATACTCGGTACCAAAACGATGAATTCCAAACAATAATAAAATTTAAAAAAAGAAGTCCTTCCATTTTCTGATGTGAGGCGCGTGGTGTGATGAATTTTGAACCTCCATGTGCCTCATATTAATAGTAATTAACACCATCATGTTTCTCAGTCATAATGGACAACATTGGGTTAATGTGAGGTACATGATGGGGTTAATTACTATTAATGTGAGGCACATGGAGGTTCAAAATTCATCACACCTCGCGCCTCACATTAATAAGTGAAAGAAAGCAGTTTTTATTTTATTTTTTCACAGCGTAAACATCATAAACGACGCTATCAATTTGTTGTGCAGGTTATTACGGACGCGACATATCCAACATGTGTAAGGTGTCATGAACACGGCTGCAGTTTTGTGGCCGTATACAATCTGCAATTGAGGATAGTATACAATGCATGCTTTACTATGGGCCAATGCACACGACCGTGGTTTCCACGGTCCGTGCATTGCTTGGAGCCCAAACCGCCCCAAAAAAATAGGCCATATTGTACGGTCCGCAGGAGGCCTTATGTTTTATGTATTGAGATTTTTATGTTAATGGTTATTGTAAAAAAAAAAGTTTGTGTGTGATTACTTCATTTTTTTATTTTGAAACTTTAATGTACTGGCATATATCTATATACGGAGAGTAAACAGGCAGTTGTTAGGTATGTCCTAAGTATGCCCTAATAGGAAATATGGTCAGAAAGCCCTGGGGTCCTTC
Organism: Rhinoderma darwinii; assembly: GCF_050947455.1. Lineage (NCBI taxonomy): Eukaryota > Metazoa > Chordata > Amphibia > Anura > Rhinodermatidae > Rhinoderma > Rhinoderma darwinii. The sequence continues at coordinate 54,842,636 of NC_134698.1, forward strand.
AATGGACCCTGGGCTGTCTGCCCATATATGGTATGTTCCTCGATCCCTGTGACATGATCCAAAGGGCATCGGACTTCTCATTTACCCCTTGAATGCTTCGGTCATCTTTGATCATAGCATTCAAGGGAATAGCGGCGCAGATTACATAGCCGCAGACCCGATCTCCATTGTTGGAGCGGGGCTGCGGCTATGTAATGCGGCCATTGCCCCGCTCCTGACAAGTTGTGAGCACGTGGTCAGCATGAGGTGATGCGCTAAAGAGTGGCGGCACCGGCACTGAAGACAGAACATGGGGATGTTTTGCGGCATGTCCGCCGTGTTCTCGGTCTTAAGTTCCGGCGCTCATTAGTGCAGCGCCGGCCGCATCACATCACGCTGACCGGGCGCACCTGTCAGGAGCGGGGCAATCGCTTTATTACACAGCCGCAATCCCGCTCTGACTGTTACAATATGAAGCTGTGCGGCCACATGACTTCGTATCGACTACATGCATTAACGGTATTGAACCATTTGAAGGTGCACGGCCTCAAAATAGTATCGATATATCGATGCACCATACAACGCTATATCTGACTAAAACAAGGATGATGAGAACAAATTTTAAAAAAAAATCTGGCAAAGATTTAAGGCCCTGGCCTCCATGTATCAAGAAAAAATAAATAAAAAGGCCTTCGGTTTTGGGGTGGGGGGGGGGGCGCCAAACGATCTTTGCCCTGGGTGCTGGTGAACCTAGCTACGCCTCTACCGAATGTTGGCCAGTATCAGGACTGACAGCCTCCCCCCCCCTCCCTGCTGAACGACGGTCTTGTTCTGGCAGGAGGGACTGTGGGGTCCAGTTGAAATTGCCACCAATGCAACCACTGTAGCTGCACCACTTAAAAGGGACTCTGTGTAGAATCTAAATTGCTACCTGGGTTTAGCCGTAGGTGGTATTCAATATTTTGGAGCCTCTCCTCTACAGCCTGGTTCCCACAGTCATGTGGTAGGGAATGTGCTCTTGAGCAGGAAGAGGAGCCATCAGTTCTAGTTTGAGGCCCATAAGCATTCACAACCCTGGAGACTGAAATGGGACATACAAACATTATACACACGCTCATCAACCAAATACTGTTTCTATCATTGATGGTCAAAATCTAAAGAAAATAAGGCTTAATTGTTTTATACAGAGGTGGATGGAAAATGGATAGCCATCAATTGCTAATTCTTTATTTATCCTTTTTTTTCTATGGAAAAATTCACTACAAAATGTGAATGTGCAACTTTTAACACCATATTGTTTTTAGGTTCTAAAATCCCGTGCGGTTTAATTTCATACGCTCTTTATTGCGGTCAGAGTGCCGTTTTTCAGAAACAGAGCTTCAAATCCCCTTCATAGACAAAGTGAAATAAGAAAATTCTGTCTGTCAGCAGCCACCACTAGGGGGAGCTTAGAGTATACTGACTTTTTTCATTATTGAGCTCAATAAGTATGCAGTAAGCGTCCCCTAGTGGTGGCTGCAGGTAGCAATAATTATTATTTTACTTTGTGTTAATGCAGGCGATATTGAGGTCTGTATCAGAAAAAAACCGGAGCTCTGACCTCTGTAGAGATATATTAAAGTTAATCAGCACAAAAGAAAGTTGTATATATATATATATATATATATATATATATATATAGATTGATAGGAAGACATTCCAAAACCTCTTTGGCATGGAATCATATCTGTTTTCTATTAGCTTCTAATTAATTTTTCTACCCGCTACAGTCAGTTATGGAATTTATTGTAACCGCTTGTCATCTGTCTCTAATAACGCTTTATCTAAATTATTCACCATTCTGTTTTGAGGGTTAGGAAGATTGATTTTCCTCTGGAAGAAAAAAATAAATAAAGCAAAAAAAGGAAAAAAAGGATGGGATACATATTGCGATTTGTTTCTATCCATCGACAATTTAATGCGGTTTATCACTAGCATATGAATTGACACCTAAATCTAGTTAAGAAACACAACATGCTTTGAAGTTCTTGGTACCCCAAAAAAAATATTGGATCTAGACTGATGCCAATTGTGATGCAAAGCAGGACTTTTACTTTGAAATAAATTGTATGCGTTACAAGATCAAAAACATGGAAGCAGTCTATGCAATATAAATAGATCTGGGGGGAAAAAAATGAATCAAAGTCTAAAATAAAAAGCACAGAAAGTTTGTACACCTATTCATTTTTTTTTTCATTTATTTAATGTATTTCATAGTATGAACGGTTTCAGAATACGGACGCTTTCACACGGCCATAACACGAGGGCATTTTAGCATTCGTATTAAGGGCCGCAACACCTTTACCTCCTGCGGTTCTCTTGAATCAGACTTGGATCACCTTAGGATTCTCTAAGTTTTAGAACTGTGGGAGGTCCGGGCATTGCGGATGTAATTTGGAGGCTAAAATGTGGTTGTATTACAGCTGTGTAAAGGGGACGAAGTCTCTGAAGACAAGAATTCTGAACGTGAAGAAATGATCAGAGAACTGGCAACTACTGTATTAAGAAAATAAGACACCTTTTATATGGCTCTTGAATCCAGGAAACGGAGTGAAAACGGCATCTGTCCTGGCACAACTGTTCTCTGCAACAATAAAAATATATTAATGCATATATATATATATATATATATATATATATTTTAGACTCCTCAAATGTTTCATCCTTCAGAAAACACTAATGTCAGACCAATACTGCTGTGTACGGAGAATAATTCATTAGAATTAAAGCAAATCTGTCAGCTGAAAATGCCGCCCTAGGTAAGGGCAGCAAATTAAAAAACTTGAAATTAAAAAGGGACACTCTTTAATAACTTACACACAAGAAAAATAAAAAATAAATTGTGAATTTGGCTAATCGGAGCGAACAAAGAATATTCCACACCAATAGTTTTGAGTCCAGTGAATCCATGAGGAGAGCACCCCCCCCCCCCCACAGTGATTGACAGGCTGCTGTGTATCCCGGTAGACAGCAGCCAGCCATCAATCACGGCACTCAATGACAGCGGCTGAAAAACGCGGCAAATAGTGCAGGCAGGTCAAAATCCTGAAGACATTTTGAGGCAGATTTTTCCGCCTCCAAAAAACTCCATTTGGAGGGTCAGCTCACACAGAGATTTGACACGTTTTTTTGACGTGGAAACCGCGTCGGAAGATGCGCCAAAAAACGTCCAAAAATGCCTCCCATGGAACCGTCTCATGGAAAAAGGAAGCGACATGCCCTATGTTTGGGCGTTTACGTCACTGACCTCCCATTGACATCAATGGGGGGCAGAGAAAGCATATTTTGCAGCGTTTTTGCCTGCAAAAAACTCAGTGTGAACATAGCCTTAGAACTAGGCCTATTGCAGTTCGTAAAAACCAGAATAAAATTTTGCTAAAATATTTTGTAAGCAAGTGGTATTTGGTAAATAAATTGTATTTGGCAAATACACCTGATATCTTAATATATGATGCAACATTTTATATATGAAACAAATATGTGATGTCACTAGATTTACTTTTTTTTTCCTATCTAGACGTATTTTTGTTCTATATGCAGCAAAATGAAAGGCAGCCAGTGTTTGTGTGGCAATTTCATTCCCTAACTATTCTTTGCAAGATGAATCAAAGTGAATCTCTAGCTGTACAAAGCCATGAATAAGACTGAGAGCAATATCTCTAGCAGAGATCACTGGGAAATGGAGTGACTGTAGGAACATTTACCTTGATTACAATCAATAACGTTGCAGAACTCCCGGACGTTGTTTTCATTGATCTCGGCTTGCTTTCTCTCTATGAATGCCAATATCCTTCGGTCGATCTGCAGGGAGTAAGCACGGCAAAAAGAAATGCAGTGAGGGGGCAGGGGGGAAATCGGCTGTTTTAAGAAAAAAACACAGCATGTGCGCCCATCAACTTTAGAAACTTGCCTTTGATTTTGGACACTCAAATTTTGAAAGCTACAGTGAAAAAAAGCTATGAAGATTACTGTGGACACAGTAATAGAAAGCACTTTAAGGTTTACCTTACTTAAAGGGAAAATATCATCTCTATATGAGAACACGCGTACAGGTCCTCATTCTTTAAATGTAAAAACAAATATTAAATATGTTTTAAATAAAAAAAAATTTTTTTTCTTATTCAAGATTTTTATTGGTTTTAATACAAACAAGTACAAACACAGTTGGGGGTAGAGGTGTCCCCAAACTAAAAAAAACATGACAAATTAGGGCACAGTCCAAACAAAATGGTGATCATCACCTATAAAAAGCGCATAATACGAGAACAAACTAAGAAAGCATCATGGAAAGAAGCATTGCTTAAAAAAAAAAAAAAAAAAAATACAAAACTTCAGCTTCCTATACATCCTAAAATGCAGTGGCAATAGTAGGTAAGCGCACTCACAGGAAGCAAATGACCATGCAAAGTAGACACAAGATGGGAAGGAAAAGACAGAAAGGAAAACAAAACAAGGGCAAAGGGGAGAAGGGGAGTTCGTGGTGAACCTGAACTCCATTTTCGGATCATCATGGGTAAACAAGAAGCAGCTATGCACCTGGCTGAGACGCGATTGGAGCAAGCAAATCCCTACGCACCCGTATTTAGTCCACTCGCGATGGGCAAGGATGGGTGTTGTGGCTCAAGTCACTGCAGTACGGTAGGTGGAAGAGAAGAGGAACATAAGCCACTGAGACCAAGTGTCCTTGTATAGTGTAGAAGCGGCCAAGGAATGAACCAGAAGGTGCTACATTCGCTGTATTAAGGCCACCTCCTGAAAACACTCATCCAACAGTGGAGGCGCTGCCGTTTTTCACCTGCGGGGAATAACCGATTTGGCAGCCTGAAGGAGGTGCCTAATTAGTGAGCGTTTGTAAATGGGTAGTGGCATAGGGAACATGAATAAAAGGGCCGCCTCAAGAGCATTAGGGACCGAGACCCCAGTGACTTCCAATATAATTTTAAGAATCTCCTGCAAAAACTTTGCAAGGAGGGGCAACTCCACCAAATATGAGACATGGATCCCCCCGTCGCTCCACAGCGCCAACACGTGTCAGGCACCGACGGGTACCATTTATGCAGGGCATTGGGGATCCGATACCACATAGAGAGAATTTTGTAGCTAGTTTCCTGAGCTCGTATGGCTATCGAGGCTCTCTGGGATAGGGAGAAATATCGTCTCCATTGTGCATCAGAGAACGTCGTGTTCAATTTCGGACTCCCAAGCCCTACAGAAGGATGGGAGACAGGGGGATCGCTGGGAGAGAAGCAGTTTATAGAGGGTGGAGATGGCGTGCGCGGGGGACAACGCCGAAACACATAAGCGCTCAAAGTCAGTAAGCGGCCTGTGAAGGTGAGCCTGCTGCTTAGTGACACTATAAAAATGTTTTAACTGGGAGTATTCAGATATGTGACGTGGTGAAGGCGTATCAGCTGGGCAAATAGTAGCTAATGGGAGTAGAGCGGAATCAGATAGGACCTGAGTGAAGTACATGGGGTTGGCGGAAGACCTACCCAGGAAAGAGAGATGCGCCTCACCAGCAGGAAATGCAGGGTTGTCAGTAATAGGGGTCAGTAGACCCAATGGGTTAACGAGTGAGCCCCCATCCCAGAGGACCACAGTGCCTGAAGGGTATGGAGAACCACAAAGGAGGCGGGAGTCAGTCTAATCCCAGGGAGGGTCCATGGCAGAGTAGATAGGGTACGAGTAGAGTTGTTGGGCTAGACGACCCCAGAGTTTAGAATCACGATTATGAAAGAGGTCGAGGACACGAGCATGAGTCGACGCCAGATAATAAAGACGACAGTACGTCAGACCCACCCCACCTGCATCGAGTAAGGATTGTGCTACTCAGGCGTGGATGACCTGTTGGCCATATGAAGGATTGTTGGAGACGTAGCCAATAAGAGGATGGGATGGAGATAGGGATCGTCTGCAGGAGGTACAGCAATCTGGGGAGGAGTGACATTTTAATAATATTAATACGGCCAAACCAAGAGAATTCCCTTTTATGCCAAGAGGAGAGATCTGTGCGAAATTTACCTAATAAAAGGGGCAAAGTTATTAGTAAATAATTGTGAGAGATCAGAAGTTATACATACTCCCAAATATGTTAAACCCCTATCAGGCAAGGAGAAGGGGAAGTTACTTTTGAGGCGTGATAGTGTCGAGGGTGGAAGGCATACACTCAAGGCCTCAGACTTGGAGAAGTTGATCTTAAAATTGGACCATGCACCAAAACGGGACAGCTCGGACATCAGCGATGGGAGAGCTATATGCGGATTCATGAGATAAACCAGCAGGTTATCAGCAAATGCAGAGCACTTATATTCTGTCCCACCTTATAGAATACCCTTAATATCCGTGCTGTTCCGGATGGAGGCCATGAGATGCTCCATAACGAGGACATACAACAATGGGGATAAAGGGCAACCCTGCCTGGTACCATTATGAATAGCAAATGGCGCCAAGAGGGAGCCGTTTATTTTAAATTGGGTGGATGGAGAGTGATAAAAGGCCATTATTTTACTCATAAAGGAAGTCCTATATGTTGAAGAGTTTGGTGAAGGGCGGGCCAGGATATCCTGTCAAATGCCTTTTCGTCATCTAGAGACAGGATCTCGATGAGGATGTGGCGAGTCTGGGCGTGATGGATGATATTGAAGGTTTTAAGGGTATTATCGCGCACCTCCCGGCCAGGCACAAATCCCACCTGATCTGGATGGACTAAGTTAGGGAGATGTTTATTCAATCTGTTAGCAAGCAATTTGGCATAGATTTTTAGGTCTACGTTGAGCAAGGAGATGGGGCGATAACTTGAGCAGAGCTGAGGATCTTTGCCCGATTTAGGGATGACCGTAACACGAGCCAAGGTGGAGCCAGTGGGGAACAAGACTTCTGGGAGATAGAATTAAAGGCTTGGAGCAGAGGCGGCGTTAAACAGTCAGTTAACGTTTTATAAAATTTGGCAGTGTACCCATCCGGTCCGGGACTCTTCCCCCCCTGGGAGGTCCTTTATAATTGCAAGGATCTCCGGCGAGGTAAAATCAGCATCCATATCCTCCGCAATCTCACCAGACAAAGGCATGAAATGAGAGGGGAGAAAGGCACGATCCGGGGAGGAAGGGCCGGTGGAGGACCGAAGATTATAGATGTCGGAATAAAACTTGTGAAAGCAATCCGCAATCTCGGGGGTCGTATGTACCACATGACCAGAGGAAGATTTAATATTTGGTATATGGGATTGGGCCAACTGAGCCTTCAACGCTCTGGCTAACATGCGTCCGCTTTTGTTACCAAATTCATAAAACTTGCTCCGACATACTTGGAGGGTACGCTTTTGAGCGGAGTCTAACAGACGTCGGGCATCTTGTCAGGGACTCTGTAACTCTCCTAAGAGCGGAAGAGAAAGCGCACGCTTGTGAGCCAGTTCAAGGGAGCTATAAAAATCATTTTTAATGTTTTCCTTTGCACTTTGAGTCTAAAATAATTTATGTACATTTTTATATATATATATATATATATATATATATATATATATATATATATATATATATATATATACTTTTTATCTTCCCATGAATGCTGAGGGGGCTCTTCATAGCATGATATAAGAGGTGCCCATTCTGACTCTCCCCTCTGCTGCTCCTCCTCCCCCCTCACACACATGGAGGGCGAGAAGTTGCAGCTGCATCTCCCTCTGCCCTGTCCCATTTTTGTTACAGAATTTTTAGTTAAACATCTTAAACGTTGTGCTTTTTTCTAAGTCATTCATTTGTTAACTTGCCTGACGAAGGGGCCTGTGTGCTCTGAAAGCTTCATATAGAACTTTTATGGTTAGCCAATAAAGGTATCATACCTACAATACGTTTGTCTTTTTTGACACAGAAGTATTAACATTGCATAGTTAAAAATGTAAAATTGCAAAAATTGACTTTTTAGGTATTTAAAAAACTAAAAATAACTATCACTTACTTCTGACTTTCCAGCCTGTATTTGGACAACTGCTGGATCAGGGAGACAGTCCGAGTTGTTTGGAGCAACTTTTGTGCTAAAATTTCCAACATCAATGTTCTCCTTAACTTCAACAACATCTACAGTACAGGGAGTCTCTCTGGTGTGCTGCTCTTTTACTTTGCTATTTGCCAAGGCTTGAAGTTGATCTAAAAAAGGCTGAAAAAAAATAAAAAATAAATTATATATGTACACGGATTACATATTAAAGTTTTGTTAAGTTTGCCCATTGTTTCAACAGTGGTCCCACATGATATGTTTTTTTATATTTTTCTTATTAGTTTAGGAGCATTAGTTGACGACATTATGGAGGATGGAGGAGCTCACCACTGCAGTATTCTGAGAACTCCTTCAACACCACCTGGTTCTTTTTGATTCAATTTTAAACCACAGACGTATACAAGTCCATGTTGTTTCCTATTACGGGATCCTTCCCATAGCCTTTCACTAAAATAATTGGTAGGGTAATTTCCCACCTCACCCAACTCCCCCTCTTTTTTATTTTTCTTTCATTCAGTGTTTCCTTCCTTTACTTTCCCTCCTTCTCTAATGTCTTCCTTTTTCCTCTGTTTTCAGACGGTCTGGTCATGGTAGTAACTGTGAACGTCCTGTACATTCGGCAATATGCTATACTAAGCTGTGTAATGTGGTCTATTATTGTATTTATTTAATCTGAATGTCTATTATTTTCCTATCTTTTCTGTGTATTTGTACAGATTTACTTTGCAGCCAATTACGTAACATTGACTGAATGACAATACCAGCCACCGAGCACACAAAGTCAGACAGGTGACATTGTGCGTGGTGAGCTGCCGTTGGCACGTCAAGTACTGTACTTCAAGTAAGCAGCGATAGTCAGCGGCGTGCTTTTCACAATAATAAAAGAAGCTCGGAATTTTCCATAATAAAAGATATCCGCACACGGCGCACTTATTAACTACCACCTTCATTTACATATTCACATAATTACCCATTTGTTCCTTGTTCTTAATAGTTTGCATCCTGTTTCTTGTCTTTATGCAGTACCTGATCAGATATCTCTCCCCAGCCAATAGAAATGACAGGGAACAGATCGCAGTACAAGGTCAATAAGTATAAGAAGCAATGTACAGAAGCAAAGACCTTATAAAAGTGGAGCACATGTTTTACCACTTTATGGCACATCCAATTGGACAGTGTCAGACTGGGTAGGGACACATCCTATTGACAAGGTGAATGAAAATGCACCGTTGTCAATTTATTCATACATTTCCAGGAGGAATAGCAGAGGACCGGCACAATGCAGGATCCTAAGAAAATATCCTCCAGCATTGTTATTTCATGGGTAATACAAGTTTTTACTAAAACACACAAGTCAAGAGAGGTTATCCCCACTTCTCTGGTGGTTCCGCCAGTCTTTGTTAGCTGTCCTGCAGTGGTGACGTGCACACTACACGCACATGCAGGTAGTCGGCACATCCACCAGAGCAGCAGTGTTGGATAAACACCAGTAGAACATTTACAAGGCCATTGGCTTCCTGGCTGCTAGAATTTCTCTATCGCTGTCGCAGTTTTATAGGCCATGAGGATATTTTTATTTTTTTTATAAGTAACAGGGTTGGACAAATCTTGGGAACCAGAAAGTCAATGCATCCAAAAACGTCAACGAAAGTTGTTATTGTGAGGCCCCAAAAAATTTTATTGTCTCTTGGGGTGGTTTTAGTGGAACTCAAAATATACAGTATATTGTTTATCCCTGCTCGAGGCCCGTGTTGAAGACAAACGTATAATAATCTCTACCTGAAGATCAGATATGTGCTGGTGAAGCACAGAGAACAGCAACGCTGGTTTGGCATCAGGCGAGCATTGGATCTTTTCCCAGTTAATGGACATATTTACAGCATCTTCAGGTTGTTGGAGCTAAGAAAAGAGACAAAGTCATAAATATATTTATATCTTATACTTCAATTTTCATGTGGAAACGAAGGATAACAACAGCTACGGCCCAGTCTGAAAACTCCCTTCATATTCCTAAAGCTCCATACACACAAGGCTTAGTATTTTTTTCAATGACGATGTCCTAAATTGATCTACCCTACTGTTATGTCACTAAAAGAGGTTTTCTAGGAAAAAGAACATTGATGGCCTATCCCCTATAGACTGAATTCACATAAGACGAAATTGCTGCAGATTTTCCGATTACAGTCCCTGCCATGTGGCTGAGATGTGAGCAAATCTTATCCACATGCTGCTGAGCATTTTCTGGATGGTGCAGCAAAATTTTAAATCTGCAGCGTGCTCATTCTGTTCTGTATCTTCACTGTGGATTTCCCCTTTTTAATGCAGTGGGGTGAAACTCGCTGCGAAATGTGCACAAAACAAATGCGGATTTTGCTGCGGAAAATCTGCAGCATTTCAATCCTGCGTGAGTCCAGTCTTAGGGTATGTTCACACGTGCACGTCTATTACGGCTGAAATTACGGAGCGGTTTTCAGGCGAAAACAGCTCCTGAATTTCAGACGTAATGGCATGTGCAGGCGTTTTTCGCAGCGTCCATTACGGACGTAATTGGAGCTGTTTTTCTATGGAGTCAATGGAAAACGGCTCCAATTACGTCCCAAGAAGTGACATGCACTTCTTTGATGCGGGCATCTTTTTTACGTGCCGTCTTTTGACAGCGGTGCGTAAAAAAAAAATGACCCTCTGCACAGTACATCGTAAAACCCATTCAAATGAATGGGCAGATGTTTGCCGACGCTTTCAAGCAGTATTTTCGGCCATAATACCAGGCGTAAAACACCTGAATTACGTCCGTAAATAGTGCGTGTGAACATACACTTATTGATTTGCCAGTCACAGCTCGTCCATACATGCAGCTGTGCCTGGTACTGCAGCTCACATATACATATATATATATATTATATGGGGCTAACCTGCAGTACCAGTCACAGCCGCACATAAGGATGAGCCTCTGCGTTGTGATACCACAGCTAGAACACGGGATAATGTGATACATGCCTGAGTCTCCGAGTTATCCTCTTCTGTAAATTTGATTTAGCTATTAGTTATACCAGTTTCTTGTAAAGCTGCACAGTGACCAAAGACACGTGACCCAGCTTTTCCATATTTCTGAATGACAAATCGGTCTAGTTATGTAGCATCTCTGTAGGACTGGGCAAATTCACCATTCAGAAGTATAGCACAGTTGGGAGATCGTATCTGTGTGAGATGTAATGTCGGACACATCTGATTAGAGAATAGCCAGGGAATAGCTGAATAGAATTGCATAGAGTTGTATTTGACAGAAGACGAGAACTCAGGGGCTGGTCACAAATGCTACATCCAGCGCTGGTGACCAGTGACGAAACTGCAGGGGCCAGCGGTGCTTTATACAGTAACGCCTGTTCTTCTGTCGCACTGAAGGTGATCACCATGGTCTACCGTAAGTCTCATGCGTGGTCATCTCTGGCAGCCAAGCCTGTTGCTGGTCATACACTCAAACTTCTATGGTTACAGTCACAGGGCATGCCATGATTGGCTTGTACGGCCATGTGAGGTGATTTCTCAATGGACGGAGGTGGCGGGATGGGCCACTGGAAGGGTTTATCAAGTTTTCCATAATCGCCCAAGATCTGGTAAACGATAAATAAATATACGCTCTGGGAATAAACAGGGTTGTATTGCATTGTTCAGTGTGGATCAGCGGTATTGCAGCTATTTGCAGCCATCTTTCATTTTTAAGATTGAAGTATAGTAACCGGAGGAGTAACGTTTGCAGATGATGATCGCAGCAAAGCGCTCTCTATGTGCACCGTATGGATATATGAAGAGCTTACCTTTCCCACACAGCTCTGCAGCATCCGCACAATACCCCGAACTGCCTCCTTGCAGCTTTCCATACGCAGAAATTCTCCGTCCACCATCTTGGCTGTTCGCTTCACTGCAGCAGCCATAACTGTATTCAGCACTTCCGTCAGACACCCTGCAAGACTTACAAAAAGCGGGTAAGGAGTTTAAAGTGGGCCCGCCAGCTTTTATAACAGCTGCATGAAGGTGATTTCCCAGACTGGTGAATGGCGTATTTATCTAGCTATGCAACATTATAGGGGCAGGAAATATATTGCTGCATAACCACTAGGTAAATATGGCATTCAGGACACTGGGAAAGCTGGGTCACTCCATTTTTGTATTAGTTGCCACGCGATTTGCCAAAAATGATTTAAACTAATAAACAACTAAATAGAAAATATTTCAATAAATGTATAGAATATCGTAGCTCAGGGCCTCATGTACATAGGACAGCTTATCCCGTAGCTGGGGCCAGATGTCAAATATTGGTGAACGGGCTTGTTCTTAAAAACACATCGTCATACCGCAGCATGGAGTTAGAGTTTATATCTCAGGGTAGTTTATCATAGAGCAGTAATCTCCTGAGGCTCTCAAGCAGTTGCTAAACTACAACTCCCAGCATACCCTGAAAGTCTGCGGATGTCAGGGCATGCTGGGAGCTGTAGTTTAGCAACAGCTGGAAAGTCTCGGATTGAAAATCACTGCTAAAACGGTATCGGCAACATAATAGTAGCACATAACCGACAGATATAACAAAGTATAATGAGATTATAAACATTCGGATGATTAGCAAAAACAATTATACTAAAAAAAGCATAATACATCCCATAAAGGCAATATTATGCACCACATATTATGATACAATCCATGTACTTGTACTAGTGTGTGCATAAACAGTGGACGATGAATGAAATCTGCACAATTATAGCGTTCTTACCTGGTAGATGGATGGTGTTAATGCTGATATGCCACGTTTACACCTACAAACAGGAGAAGTGGGGCATAACAATGTATACCAGGATGAGGGTGGTTGTGGTCCCAAAACCAGGATATGTGGGCATGCTCAGAACAAAAGGGCGGAAGTGAGGTAGTAAGTTAGGGCGGAAGTGAGGTAGTAAGTTAGGGAGGAAGTAAACACATAAGCCTACTGAGCATGCTCAGAATGTAAGGGCAGAAGTGAGGTAGTAAGTTAGGGAGGAAGTAAACACATAAGCCATACTGAGCATGCTCAGAATGTAAGGGCAGAAGTGAGGTAGGAAGTGAGGGCAGAAGTGATTACTTTAGGCATACTGAGCATGCTCAGACTGCAAAGGAAAACATGAGGTATAGAGTAGGGGCAGATGGGGTCACATGGAAAAATGTAGCATGCTGATAATGAGTGAGATGCAAAGCAAAGGAAGCGTATCACATCATGTGTCCTTGTCCTATATAACTTGAACTTATAGATCCACTGATACTTTATTAACCTCCTTAATGAGAGGAACAATTAACCATTTAAATCACATGACTGCAATCACCAGAAATCTGAAATACATCTCACCTGCAACTAAAAATGTAATTAGATATTTCACTTCACATTTTACATTTTATTTCTATTTCTAGCTTTCCAAGAGTAAGAATGCATTGCAAAAAATGTTTTTGACCACGGGGTAGAAACGGTTTTGCGATGCAGTTTTCATCTGTGCAAATTTTTACAAGTGAAGCGTGTAACGACGGTGTGTTTCACTTGTTAAAACCGCACAGTCACAAAATCTATAGCAAAACTGGGGCAATTCGCAATGAAACACGATTTTTTTAATGCGTTTTTTGTCGCGCCCCCAAACAGGTCTCATATAAATTCACCCTCAATAAGGCCATGTTCACAGGGCATATTTTTAGGCGTATTTTGGAACGTAAAACGCTCGTATTGCACTCCGAAATACACTTGAAATACGTTTACAAACCGCTTCCTGTTGATTTCAATCAGGGTTGCCAACCTCCACTTCAGAAATTTCTGGACAACTGAGCTAAAATTCACGGACAGACCAAATTTTTTACGGACGCATTCGAAAATCATTGCCTGTGCAGGGTGCTAGGAGTGACTCACCAGTCACAGCTCCGCTTGTAGCTTTCCCCCGCTAACTTTCGTGATGTTTTCTCTGATCAGAGTTGTTTACTTTCCCTTTTTTTCTCCATCCGGCCGAGACCACTGTGATGACTTATTCCAGCCACGACTCGTCTCTGCAGAATTTGACACACAGACAAACATGTTGGTTTCCCGCTTTTCTAGCACCCTCCACACCTATAGCCCATCCTCTAAACAAACTCGTAATCCACAGTGCCCTAGATGATAATAATGATCCCTCAGTGCTCAACACAATAAAAGTGCCCCATCAGGAACCATGCCCCCTGCAGATAACACCACACACAGCCCCCCTTGTAGATAGCCACACAGCCCCCCTTGTAGATAGCGCCACCCAGCCCCGCTTGTAGATAGCCAGACAGCCCCCCTTGTAGATAGCCAGACAGCCCCCTTGTAGACAGCGCCACACAGCCTCCCCTTGTAGACAGCCAGCCAGCCCCCTTGTAGATAGCACCACACAGCTGCCCCTTATAGATAGCGCCACACAGCTCCCCCTTGTAGATAGCACCACACAGCTCCAATTGTAGATTGCCACACACAGCCCCCCATTGTAGATAGCTCCATACAGCTCCCCTTGTAGATAGCTCCACACAGCCCCCCTTGTAGATGGCTCCACACAGCCCCCCTTGTAGATAGCTTCACACAGCCCCCTTGTAGATAGCGCCACACAGCCCCCCTTGTAGATAGCACCACACAGCCCCCCTTGAAGACAGCGCCACACACAGCTCCCCCTTGTAGATAGCTCCACACAGCCCCCCTTGTAGATAGCCACACACAGGACCCCCTTATAGATAGCACCACACAGCTCCCCCTTGTAGACAGCGCCACACAGCACCCTCTTGTATATAGCGTCACACTCAGCTCTCCCTTGTAGATAGCTCCACACAGCCCCCTTGTAGATACCGCCACACAGCTCCCCTTGTAGATAGCCACACACAGCCCCCCCTTGTAGTTAGCTCCACACAGCCCCCCTTGTAGATAGCTCCACACAGCCCTCCTTGTAGATTGCTCCACACAGCCCCCCTTGTAGATAGCACCATACACAGCTCCCCCTTGCAGATAGCTCCACACAGCCCCCCTTGTAGATAGCCACACACAGCTCTCCCTTGTAGATAGCGCCACACAGCTCCCCCTTGTAGATAGCCACACACAGCTCTCCCTTGTAGATAGCGCCACACAGCTCCCCCTTGTAGATAGCGCCACACTCAGCTCCCCCTTGTAGATAGCGCCACACTCAGCTCCCCCTTGTACATAGCTCCACACAGCTCCCCTTGTAGATAGCCAGACACAGCCCCCCCTTTCTAGATAGCTCCACACAGCCCCCCTTGTAGATAGTTCCACACAGCCCCCTTGTAGATAGCTCCACACAGCCCCCTTTGTAGATAGCTCCACACAGCCCCCTTGTAGATAAGACCCTATATTAATCCACCCTAAGGGTATGTTCACAGGGGCTATTTTCAGCCGTTTTTCGGGCCGTAAACATCCCGAAAAACGACTGGAAAATCGGAAGCAGAACGCATCCAAACATCTGCACATTGATTACAATGGGAAAAAGGGCGTTCTGTTCCGACAGGGCGTTTTTTACACGACTGTTTTTCAAAAAGAAGTTCATGTCACTTCTTCAGCCGTTTGGCTTTTTTTATTAAAACCGCTGTTTGTAAAACCAGCCTTAAAGGGGTATAAAAATATCTGCAAATTAAAGGGGCTTTCCAAGGACACCTAAATTTTCTGAACGGGCAGTGCACGAGCACTGAGGAATAGAATGATCATGAAGAAAATGGGGCGGCATTACCCCCTCCCCTCCAGTTTTCGTATTTTGACTTTTGTTTTTACCTCCCCTCCTTCCAAAAACTATAATTTTTTTTATTTTTCTGTCAATATAGCCATATGGGGGCTTGGTTTTTGCGGGACAAGTTATAGTTTTTCATGGCACCATTTATTGTACCGCATAATGTACTGAGAAGCTGAAAAAAAATTATTTGTGGGGTGAAATGGGCAAAAAGCAGCGATTACGCCATTTTTGGGGGATTTTGTTTTTACGGCGTCCATCAGGCGGTAAAATCTACATATTTACATTATTCTACAGGTTGATACGATTACGGCGATACCAAATTTATATGTTTTGTTTTATGTTTTACCACTTTTAAAAAAATAAAACTATTTGCTAAATAAA
Organism: Rhinoderma darwinii; assembly: GCF_050947455.1. Lineage (NCBI taxonomy): Eukaryota > Metazoa > Chordata > Amphibia > Anura > Rhinodermatidae > Rhinoderma > Rhinoderma darwinii. Next base: position 54,858,769 of record NC_134698.1, read on the forward strand.
AAAAATCTTTTGTGTCGCTATAATCTGAGAGCCATAACTTTTTCATTTTTCCATCAATTTAGCGGTGTGAGGGCTTAAATTTAGCACCTGATTTTGCAAGCTGTAGTTTTTACCAATAACTAGTTTTGGGGTACATGCGACTTTTTGATCACTTTTTATTCCATTTTTTTGGAGCGGTAAGGTGACCAAAAAAACAGCAATTTGCGTGTTTTATATATATTTTTTTTACGCCATTCACCGAGCGGGTTAAACAACGCTATATGGTGATAGTTTGGACTTTTATGGACGTGGCGATACCAGTTATGTTAACTTTTATTTTTTTTAACATTGATTTAGGGAAATTTTTTTGAAAAGGGGAGTTTTTTAAACCTGTGATGGCGCTCCATATTTCCCGTTAAGCCTTATCACGTACAGTTACATGATAATGCGTTAAGGGGTTAAGGCGTAAGCAAAAAATGTAACTGGGCGGGCATTAAAGAGGCTGTGGACCAATAGGATGTCTCAAACCCGGGACTTCTGACGTAAACCCGGGTTTGAGGCATCCTATTGGTCCACAGCCTTCACAATGCCCGCTCCGTTCATTTACTGTTTATGCTTCAATGCCGGCAAAATTTTCTTGTCGTTCATGCTATTCCTCTTTGCTTGTGCCCTGCCCACCCTGAAAAAAAATTTGAGGGCGAGGAGCACAAGAGCACTGAGGAATAGCATGAATGAGAAGAAAATTGTGCCGGCATTGAAGCATAAGCAGAGAATGAACGGAGCGGGCATTGAGGAGGCTGTGGACCAATACGATGCCTCAAACCCGGGACTTCTGACGCATACCTGGGTTTGAGGCATCCTATTGTTCCACAGCCTCCCCTATGCCCACGCCGTTTATTCTTTGCTTTTGCTTCAATGCCAGACCTGTGTCAATACTTAGTGAGGTATCGACACAGGTCTGTCTGCATAATAACGCTTGTGCACGTGCGTGTGTCGAAGCAAAAAAACTCTAGGATAAAAGCAGAACTTCCGGCCGGCCAGAGGTAGGGGGAATAGGAACAAACGCTTTCCGATTTTTGACACAATGCATATTAGGACGTTTATTTAATTTTGACAGTATTAGTACAGAAATTTCTCTAGAAATTTTTTTTATGAAAAGTTATACTATTTTCCAATACAGATTCAGAAATTATAATGGAAATTTTTATAACTTTCCATTATAAAGTGAATAACCTTTATTTGCTGAACTTGCATAAGTGCATACTCTCCTGGACTGTCCGGATGACACACATTTACGAGCGTTACATCCTGCTAACACAGCAAGCAGTCCTCTTCACTTTTGGGCGCTGGTGGTTGGGGTAGATGTTTTAGGAGGTGTGGCCTATATAAATGGGTGGGGCATTTGGAAAAACTTTTATGTGCGTCTTATTTCACTTCTTGGAATCCCCTGATCTGATGTCACTGTTCCGAAGTAGACAAGTAGGTGAAACTGTAATAACCATTTAAGTTTCTCAGTGAGAAATTCTTCCATAACAGTGTGCCAGCCATAATGCCCCAATAACAGTGTGTGCCTCCATACCCATTAAAATGCAATCCGTTAAGGACGAGGCCTATTTTTGCCATATTTAATTTGTTTTTGTGCAACCACATTCTCCGAGCCATAACTTATTTTTTTTTTCCATTGACGTAGCTGTGTGAGGGATTGTTTATTTGGAAGATGAGTTTTATTTTTTAATGGCGTAATTTTTTTGGTACATATCATTTGAAAGCACAGAGGCCCACTTGCTGTTTGGTGAATGTGAAACATGTTTGTGCGCTTGTGGGTTATGACTGATCAAGTGTATATCACATTTACAGAACACAAACTGCACTCCATGTGGAATTTGAATTTCCCTCCAGGAAAATTGTAATTGCTCTTGATGGGAGGCGGGGCCATATTTGTAATAGAGACCCTCATTGTCTCTATTGCATTCAGTTAATGAACAATCAAACACATGTTTCCCCCCTCCACACCAAACTTTACTAAATGGGGGTTTCTATAACAAATATGGCCCTGCCTGCCCTCGGGAGCAATCAAAATTTACTGTAATTTAACTGCAATTCTAAAACGCTTGCTAGGCTTCTTTACTCCCCATTAATCAGCCTTTTAGCCTTACTAGGGTGCCCTGTTACAAAGACAACATGATGCATGGCATAACCCCCCAACAATAGTAATAGAATACACCGTGCCCCCTTAAATAAATCATTCTGTACCCTGTGCCCCTGAAATAAAATATAATAGACACTTTGTACCTTGAAGAAAAAAAAATAATATACACTGTGGACCCTGAAATAAATAATACAATACAATGTGTCCCCTGAAATTAAGAACTCTGTAAACTTTGCCACCTGAAATAAATCATATACACTGTGCCCCTTGAAATAAATAATACAATACACTGTGCCCATTAAATAATTTATACACGGTGGCTCCTGAAATATATATAAAAAAATACACTTTACCCCCTATAATACTATGCACTTTGCCCTCTGAAATAAAAAAAATACAATACACGGTGCCCCCAGAAATAAGTAATACTCTGGACTGTGCCTCCTGAAATAAATAATACAATACATTGTACTTTTGAAATAAAAAATTATTTACATTGAGCCCCCTAAAAGAAATAATATTATACACATTCCCCCTGAAATAAATAATACTATAAATGGTGCCCCAATAAATAAACGAATGCACTGCACCTCCTGAAATAAATAATTCTATACACTGTGCCCTCTGAAACAAATTCTTCTTTAAATTGTGCCCCTAAAAGAAATAATACCATACACTTTCCCCCTGAAATAAATAATACTACACATGGTGCCCCATGAAACAAACTAAAGCATTTTGCCCTTTGAAATAAGTAATACAATACACTGTGCCTCCTCCTAGAATAAATAATACAATACATGGCGCTCCCTGAAATAAACAATACCACACACTGTGCCATCTGAAATAAAAAAATCTATACACTGTGCCCCGTTAAAATGAGAATGCCCCTCACCCAAGTAAAAGATACTCACCTGTCCCTGTTCCCGCTCTGCCATCTAGAGATGGTGTTCTGGCTTTTTCTGGACAGGCCTGGCTCCTGTGGAATGACACACGCGACGCTATGATGTAATCGCGCTGCATGTGTCATAGGAAATGCACCGAATGTCAAGGCCGATTACCTCCTTGCCACTGCTGGTATGCACCTGATCATTCAATGGTTTCCACTACCTAAGGCCGGGTTCCCACATAGCGTAAACGCTGCAGAAAAAAACGCAGCGTAAACGTTAATAAATTGACCTGCAGTGCTGAATTTAATTCTGCAGCGTGTCAATTTATGCTGCGTTTAAGTTGATTGCAAATGCACTGGGAGAGAATGCAAAAGCCAATTGTTGCGACTTTTGCGGCATATTCGCAGCGATTACGCCACAAAAATCGCCACTACGGAAAAGGAAAAAAACATACCCAGAAGTCTGTGTTTCTTCGTCTTACATTGCATCCCATGAGACCCCTGCAGCCAATCACAGACTGTAGCGGTGGTCACATGGGACGAAACGTCATCCCAGAAGGCTGGCCTGGATGATGTCAGAGGTCCGGCCTACTGGGATGACGTTAAATCCCAATAGACCGTTCTGCACAGGAGGTACGCGTCGCCATAACGGCCTAGGTAAGGCCTAGGTAAGTATGAGTGTTATTCACTACTGCTTTACGCTGCGGGAAAAAAATCAGTCTGAAAAAACGTACCACAATATGGTGCGATTTTTCGGACGGAATGTACTGCAGGTTCCAGGTCGGACACACTGCAGGAACCTGGCCTAAGGACACAGATAAAATTGACTTCAGGGATATCGTGTCGGGGATTTTATTTCTCCACAGTTAATAGAATCAGCTGTCACATTAAAAACCAGTTTCGGAGAACTGGGGAGAACTGTCTGGATCCCACCCCTGAGTACAAATCCCAGCATAGCTCAGTAATTAAAAAATACACAGTGGAGTACTGAGGCACTACAAGTCACAGCTTAACCTAGTAATCAATAAATACTCAGTGTAGCGCTAAAGTATTGCAAGTCACAGTATAACCTGGTAATAAATACATATACAGAAGAGAATGAGGTGCTACAAGTCCCAGCATAACCTGAAAAAAAAAACAGTGCCGTAAAAGAGCAGGGCTCACCTATTCTAGGGCTGATGTGTGGTTACAGGAGATTGTAGAGGAGAGAAAAAAACTTTTTCAAATTGTTTTCAAAAGTAGTGAACCATAGTGGCGCTTCTGGTATAAAGTTTAAAAGGAAAATAAGAGCTTATGATATCCATACAGTACATCTCTTATTTTCTTTTTAAACTTTATACCAGCAGCACCACTATGGTTCACTACTTTTTAAAAAAGTAGTAAATTTTTTTCTCTCCTTTACAATCCCCCCCCCCCAGCGGTAACTATTCCCAGTTTCCGGTTGTTGTGTACCTGGCTGCAGCGTTTTTTTTTTTACCTTTCCAGAATTATACTAACATTGTGTTCTCGTCTGCACAACCGCAAGATTTTATCTCAAATTTTCCAGGAGATCTGTACCACTATGGCGCCGTGTGTTTTTTGTTACTCCTTTGGATTACAGGGGAATCCTGTACAGGAGGGCAGTCCCTTGGATTGCTCAGCAGCAGGCAGCTCTGGAAATAGATTTTAGGCTGATGAATAAAGTGTCTCTCTCTCCTCTTCTCTGCAGGCACCACACACTCCTCCTGGGTGCTTACGAGAGGTCAGAGGGTAGGGGAGAAGCTATAGCAGCCTGTCAGGGAGGGGGAGGAGCTACATTAGCCTGCCAGGAAGAAGAAGAGAGTAGACTGCAGAGGTTGGGTGACTGACTTTGCAGCCCACTGTCAACACCAGCCCATCAGCCAGAATTACCAGATGGGCAGTCTGGCCCTGCTGGTGTTTCATACACCAGTCTTAGTATGAAACTCATCGGAGTAAGCTAAGGCTAATTTATTAAGAGACACATGACCTTTTAATAAATTTGTCCCATCTTCTGTGAACCAAAAAGGGAAATTAACGTAAAACTATCAGGCCACAAATGACCCACCCCTTTTGCTAAGCCCTGCCGACTTTTTAAAAAGTGCCGTGAGCGGCATAAATGCATCAAAATTCCCAATTTGTTGTGCAAATTGTGACTTTTGATGTATTTACAACATTTCTACCCCAGAAAATTAGTGTAGAAAAGTTGTTAAATTCCCACCTACATTATCTCTGATCATGGACATAAATTACAGCCGTATGGGGACGAGCGATCGGAGTAACGACTGTTCGACCCCATTCATAGCTCCGTGTGACAGGAGCAAACGAGCGCAGATGATCGGCACTCTCTGCACCGGCCGATTATCGGCCGGTGTAAAAGGGCCTTAACCCGTTAGTGACCGCCAATACTCCTTTCACGGCGGCCACTGATGGGCTTTATTCCGATGCATATGCCTTTTCACGGCACTGCTTCAGAATAAATAAACAGAGCAGGGAGCCGTTAAATCTCCCTGCTCTCAGTTACCGCCGATAGTTGATGGCTGGCAGCAGCCCTCCTCGAACGGGCGAGATCGATATCTGTATCGATCTCGCCAGTTTAACCCCTCAGATGTGGCGCTCAATAGTGATGACCGCATCTGAGTGGTTTCGGAGAGAGGGAGGGAGCTAGATCGCAGGGTGTCGGTGGTTTCCATGACAACCGGAGATCCTAATAAAGGCCCCCAGGTCTGCCACTAGGTATGCCTGCTAGGCCATGCCAGAGGCATGACCTAGCAGATGCCTGTCCATTTTACAATGACAGGCACTAATACACTGCAATACAAAAGTATTGCAGTGTATTATAAAAGTGATCGGAGGATCGTATAGTGAAGTCCCCTAATGGGACTAGTAAAAAAGTAAATAAAAAGTTGAATTAAGTTCATGAAAAAAAAATGAAAAACCCACTTTTTCCCCTTACAAAATGCTTTATTATAAGAAAATTATATTTGGTATCACCGGGTTCGTAAAGACCCCAACAATAAAGTTATTACATTATTTAACCCGCACGGTGAACGCTGTAAAAAATAAAATAAAAAACAATGCAAAATTTGCTGTTTTCTGTGAATCCTGACTTAAATAAAATTTGATAAAAACTGATAAAAAAAAGTCGTCCCGCAAAAAAAAAAAACTCATACAGCTGCATCAGCGGAAAAGTTAAAAAGTTATGGTTTTTCAAATGAGACACAAAAACAAATAATTTTGAAGAAAAAATGTTTTTACTGTGTAAAAGTATTAAAACATACAACATCTATATAAATTTGGTATTGTTGCAATTGTAACAACCCGCTGAATAATGTTATCGTAGTATTTATACCACACTGTAAACGGCGTAAATTTAGGACGCAAAAAAGTGTGGCGAAATTGCTGTTTTTTTTCTATTCCCCTCCAAAAAAAGTTTATAAAAGTTAATCAATAAATTCTATGTACCCAAAAATGGTGCTATCAAAAAATAAAACTTGTCCTGCAAAAAACAAGACCTTATAGAGCTATGTCGATGCAAAAATAAAAAAGTTATAGCTCTTTGAGACGATGGAAAAACGTAAATAATAGCTTGGCCATTAAAGCGGCTCTGTCACAAGATTATAAGTGTCCTATCTCCTACATAATCTGATCGGCGCTGTAATGTAGATAACAACGGTGGTTTTTATTTTGAAAAACGATCATTTTTGACCAAGTTAAGAGCAATTTTAGATTTATGCTAATTAGTTTCTTAATGCCCAACTTGGCGTTTTTTAACTTTTGACCAAGTGGGCGTTGTAAAGAGACCAATCAGCGTCATACACTTCTCTCCATTCATGTCCATTTGTACTCAGCACAGCGTGATCTCGCGAGATCATGCTGTGCTGTCGCTTACTCACACATTAACTTTACTGAAGTGTCTTGAGAGTGAATAGACATCACCTACAGCCAGGACGCGATGTCTATTCACACTCCCAACACTTCGGTAAAGTTTGTGTGGGACTTAATCACAGCACTGTGAATGACAGCAAGTCCCACAAAAATGTCGGGAGTGTGAATAGACAAACGTGTTCCATAGAGTGACAAATAACCCTTCTCTATCCGACAGTCTGATGGACTGGGTTTGGCGAATGCCAGGAGAGCATTACCTGCCTGACTGCATTGGATCAACTGTAAAGTTTGGTGGAGTAGGTTTTTTTTCGGCGGATGTTCTAGGCCTCATAGTTCCAGCGAAGTGAAGTCCAGTATGACTGTTTGGTGGAGGAGGGAGAATGCTATGGGGTTGTTTTTCAGGGGATGGCCTAGGCCCCATAGTTCCAGCGAAGTGAAATCCTAATGCTTCAACATATCAAGACATTTTGGACAATTGTATTCTTCCAACTTTGCAGGAACAGTTTGTGGAAGGCCCTTCTTTGTTCCAGTATGATTGTGCCCCAGCACACAAAGCAAGGTCCATAAAGACAGGGTTGGGTGAGTTTGGTGTGGAAGAACTTGAGTGGCCCGCACAGAGCTCTGACCTCAAACCCATCTAACACCTTTGGGATGAACTAGAACAGAGATTACAAACCAGGCCCTCTCCTCCAACATCAATGTCTGACCTCACAAATTCTCTTCTGGATGAATGGGCAAAAATTCCCACAGATGCACTCCAAAATCTTGTAAAAACTCTTCCCAGAAAAGTGGAAACTGTTTTAGCTGTACAGGGGGAACCAACTCCATATTAATGCCTATGGATTTAGAATGGGATGTCATAAAATCTCCTCTAGGCGTAAGGTGTAGGTGTATCAATACTTTTGTCCATATATTGTATTTATTAGTGACCTTGTGGATTGCACAGTAAAATATGAATTTTTACTGATGATACTCAGCTGTAGAGTAATTAACACAAAAAGTGGACAGTATTCTATTACAAATGGATGTGGAGATGTTGGATGCTTGGAAAGAGAATTGTTAAATTAGATATAACACTGAAAAATGTAAGCATATGCATTTAGAAAGGGAAAATACATGTCACCATTACATATTGTATAACACAGACATGGAAAAGGACTTAGGCATTTTAGTTAACAGTAAACGTAACTGTAGCAACCAGTGTCAGGCAGCTGCTGCAAAGGCAAATAAGATCATGGGGTGCATCAATAGAGGCATAGATGCATATGACGAGAGAATAGTTCTAGTACTTTATAAATCCCTTAGAGACCGCACATGGAATATTGTGTACAGTTTTGGGCACCAGTGCACAATGGACAGTGGACTACAGTACCCAGAAAGATTATCTAAATTAGGGTTATTTCGTTTAGATAAAAGGCTGAACATTGAAGGTAATAGACTGAACTGGATGGACTATCTTTTTTTCAGACTTACAAAAATGATGCTACTATGCTACAAAAGTGATATTGTAATAATGTTACATATTCTGTAATTAAAGTTACAGTACTGAATAAACTATGTTACAATAATAATGTGTCAAATTATTATAACTGATAGCACTGACACACAAAATAAATGAATCTCTAAAATTTGATAGTATGACATTAAAGTGACAGTGCTGTTGAAAATGTGCTGCCGTAAAACATTGTGCAAAAGAGGCAAAATTCAAAACATACTGCAAAATAAATAAAAATTGGATGTCCTTTTATTTATGACATATTTATTTTCAATTAATTGTTCTCCAATGGATAATTAATACAGTATTCCTTAGTTTCCTCCAAAACCATAACAGAGATATCAGTCATGCCCACATCCACCTCCTCCAGATTTCTTCCTTTGATATTTACTCTGGACAGTCTTCTACCCCCTTCTTTTTATGCCTGTAAATATTATGCCTCAACCATTATAAGATATTTACAAGGTTTTTAATTTAATCCTCTTGGAGCCAAAGCTCCCAATTGATAAATCAAATAATTTTCTACTTGGGCTAATTTCTTACCTCCATTTTTGCTCCTGGATTCAAGATGGACTCTATCAATTCCTCGGACCTTCAGCAGTAATTTTGTAATATAATTATGATGGATTTTGAAATGTTTAGGAATGGTCTTAAGTTTGGTTATATCCTGAATCTTTTTAGCACTTTCAATATTTCTGATATGTTCCCTAACTGCATGTACAATAAGCGTAGTATTGCTGAGTGAATCGAAATAATTTTTTACCCTCTGAATCAGAAAATCTTCAGGTCTTAAGGGATCGGCTGCTTATTCCAATGAATGTAAAGTTCACTCATTCTATAGTGTTATTGTTATGCTAGCATCTTAATGACAGATACCACAGAACCCCATGCTTTGACAGGTCAGAACTGTTTTAGCGGCGCGATGGAAACCTACTCAATACTAAGCAGGTGGTTTTATTCAATGGTGTGTGTGTGTGTGTGTGTATATATATATATATATATATATATATATATATATATATATATATATGTACACTACTGTTCAAAAGTTTAGGGTCACTTAGAAATTTCCCTATTTTTCAAAGAAAAGCACAGTTTTTTTCAATGAAGATAACATTAAATTAATCAGAAATACACTGTACAACTTTAATGTGCTAAATGACTATTCTAGCTGCAAACGTCTGGTTTTTAATGCAATATCTACATAGGTGTATAGAGGCCCATTTCCAGCAACCATCACTCCAGTGTTCTAATGGTACATTGTGTTTTCTAACTGTGTTAGAAGGCTAATGGATGATTAGAAAACACTTGAAAACCCTTGTCCAATTATGTTAGCACCGCTGTAAACAGTTTTGCTGTTTAGAGGAGCTATAAAACTGATCTTCCTTTGAGCTAGTTGAGAATCTGGAGCATTAAATTTGTGGGTTCGATTAAACTCTCAAAATGGCTAGAACAAGAGAGCTTTCATGTGAAACTCGACAGTCTATTCTTTTTCTTAGAAATGAAGGCTATTCCATGCGAGAAATTGCCAAGAAACTGAAGATTTCCTACAACGGTGTGTACTACTCCCTTCAGAGGACAGCACAAACAAGCTCTAACCAGAGTAGAAAGAGAAGTGGGAGGCCCCGCTGCACAACTGAGCAACAAGACAAGTACATTAGAGTCTCTAGTTTGAGAAATAGACGCCTCATTAAATAGTTCCCGCAAAACGCCAGTGTTAACGTCTACAGTGAAGAGGCGACTCCAGGATGCTGGCCTTCAGGGCAGATTGTCAAAGAAAAAGCCGTATCTGAGACTGGCTAATAAAAGGAAAAGATTTATATGGGCAAAAGCACACAGACATTGGACAGAGGAAGATTGGAAAAAAGTGTTATGGACAGACGAATCGAAGTTTGAGGTGTTTGGATCACACAGAAGAACATTTGTGAGACGCAGAACAACTGAAAAGATGCTGGAAGAGTGCCTGACGCCATCTGTCACGCATGGTGGAGGTAATGTGATGGTCTGGGGTTGCTTTGGTGCTGGTAAAGTGGGAGATTTGTACAAGGTAAAAGGGATTTTGAATAAGGAAGGCTATCAGTCCATTTTGCAATGCCATGCCATACCCTGTGGACAGCGCTTGATTGGAGCCAATTTCATCCTACAACAGGACAATGACCCAAAGCACACCTCCAAATTATGCAAGAACTATTTAGGGAAGAAGCAGGCAACTGGTATTCTATCTGTAATGGAGTGGCCAGCGCAGTCACCAGATCTCAACCCCATAGAGCTGTTGTGAGAGCAGCTGGACCGTATGGTACGCAAGAAGTGCCCATCAAGCCAATCCAACTTGTGGGAGGTTCCTTCTGGAAGCGTGGGGTGAAATTTCTCCCGATTACCTCAGCAAATTAACAGCTAGAATGCCAAAGGTCTGCAATGCTGTAATTGCTGCAAATGGAGCATTCTTTGACGAAAGCAAAGTTTGAAGGAGAAAATGATTATTTCAAATAAAAATCATTATTTCTAACCTTGCAACTCATTTGATAAATATATGTGTGAGTTTTCATGGAAAACACAAAATTGTCTGGGTGACCCCAAACTTTTGAACGGTAGTGTATGTATGTATATATATATATATATATATATATATATATATATATATATATATATATATATATATATATATATACATAAAAATACTAGAGACTTTTTTCTCTTTTTTCTTTTAATTTTAAATGGGTTATGTTCTCATATAAATCAATAGCTTTTTCCCTAGAATAAGTGCCACATTCAAGGGTTGTGTCTGGTATTGCAGCTCACAATTGCAAGGTGGCCAAAAAGTAGATAAGGAAAAAAATTTGTTCATTAAATGCCTATTTATATACCAGCATAAAATTTAAGCGGAACATATTACTAAGTGAGCCGTACTGAAGCAAAAAACTTTAAACACATTATCCAAATTCATGGATGTAAACGTTGGAGAGTGTTATGCTATGACTGAGTGATTGTACTCACATATAGAGCCCACTGCTGTAGACAGCTACTCTATGTGTTAAAGGGGGTTTCCTGCGTCAGGCCACAAACTTTGGCCTCTTAAGCTCCTAAACATTTTTTTAAAGTCATATAACCCTTTTAAAAACCTCTTTACATTATAGTGGTAATGAAGTTTTTTTTTTTATTACTCCACTGTAAAAATATTCTTTGAAAGACCTTTTTAAGCATATTCTGGTGGACTCTACTATATATATTATATTTCTTACACATTTTTTCAAAATAAAGAATACATTGCAGAATTTACAAAAATTCTACAAATATTAAACATTCTGTATGTGATCGAACTAATTTTAAAGTAACCACCAGAGGCGTACACGTAGCTAGGGTTTTAGCACAGGGCGGACGACACATCTGAGTGGGCCCCAACCTAATGGGCCCCCACACAGTATAATGACTCCTTAGTGTACTCCACATAGTATAATGCCCCTATAGCTTCCCCCACACAGGATAATGCCCCTATGGTTGCCCCCACACAGAATAATACTCCCATAGCTACCCCCACATAGTATAATGACCCCTTAGTGCCCCCACATAGTATAATGTAATGACGCCTTAGTGGCTCCTACACAGTATAATGACCCCTTGCTGGCCTCCACATAGTATAATGCCCCTATAGCTGCCCCCACAGAGGATAATGCTCACATGGTTGCCCTCACACAGAATAAAGTTCTCATTGCTGCCACCACATAGTATAATGAACCCTTTGTGGCCCCACACAATATAATGTCCTTATAGCTGCTCCATACTGTATAATGCCCCTATAGTGCCTCCCCACACAGAATAATGCCCCCATAGATGTCCCTACACAGTATAATGCCCCTATAGTGCCTCCCCACACTGTATAATGCCCCTATAGCTGTCCCCACACAGTATCATGCCCATATAGTGCCTGTCACACAGTATAATGCCCCCATAGCTGCCCACATACTTTATAACGCCCCATAGCTGCCCACATACAGTATACTGCCCCCATACCTGCCCCCACACAGTATAATGCCCCATAGCTGTCCCCACACAGTATACTGCCCCATAGCTGCCCACATACAGCATAATGCCCCCACAGCTGCCCCATAACAGTATAATACCCCATATCTGCCCTCACAGTATAATAACCCTATAGCTGCCTGCCCATACAATATAATGCCCCCATAGATGCCCCCACATAGTTTAATGCCCCAATAGCTGCCCCATACTGTATAATGCCTCCAAAGCTGCCCAAATAGAGTAAAATTCCCTATTGCTGCCCCCCAATACCTAGTATAATGCCCCCTTAGCTGCCACCACACAGTATAGTGCGCAATAAAAAATAATATAATAAATATTTATCTATCCCCGTTCCCACGACAAGTGGAGGAGATTCCTCTGCTCATCTGCTCTCTGTAGTCTGTGGCTCTGCGCAGACAGGCACAATGATGTCACTACATCGTGCCTGTCTGCGTCGAGCCGCTCACAGCTGTAGCTGACATTACAAAGTGAATGCTGGAGCAAGGAGCCGTCAGCTCTGTGCTCCAGCATTGAAAACAACTGCGTCTGTGTCCTGAGGACGCGGGTACAGTTGAAACCGGGACACAACTCCGCTGGGGGACCGGCCCTGCGGCCCCACCATCTCAGTGAGCCCAGGGCCACCACCCCCCCCCCCCTGCTAACTACGCTACTGGTAATCAGTGTTCTTTAAGGTATTTGATGGAGAAGGAAAATATGAGAACCATTACAAAAAAGATATCATTGATATACCTTTACAAATTGTAACATCTTCCAGTGATCATACCTTGGTAGAAAGTAATTTCAGAACTAGTTCGGTTCCGAAGATAGTGGTGTCTGTTTCCATATTTCGGAACTAAAACCATGAAGGCCTTACAGTATGTTTCTTAAACTGAAAGTTTGGCTAATTATCACTGTGTTTCTAAAAGCTAAGTGGATGCTGAATTTAATACTTAGTATGCGACAATGTCTTTATATTAGCATTACACATGCATGATCACAATTGAAAATATGTGGGCTACATACAGTCAAATGGCTAGAGTCCTTTGAGTTCAGTCCCACATCTCCTATTCTCCATCTTGTAAACCATACGTTGGTGAGCATATGAGGGAGGGAGTTTGGGGTGAATAATATGACCATAATATATCATAAAGATCATGTAATTCCCCTTTCCATGCACATATTTTTTGGTAGAAATGGAAGAGTGAATAGTATGACCTTTATGCACGTTTTCAGGCCCATACTATTTATTTAATAAGTCCCTGGAGAGAGGGACAAAAGATTAACTGAGGTTTGTGAAATTAATAGGCCTCGTGTTTTCACACTATGGGCTATTTAATCGAGCATTCAGTAACCCATGGCCCAATGCAGTGACTCTTGGGAGGTGAGTGTCAACCAACAAGCTAACCAATGTGGGCCTCTTTTTTTTAACTTATTAGCTTTGGACACGTATATATAGCATTATACACTTAAGGTCCATTTAAATGAGCAGTTATTCGTATTAGCGATCCTTGATATGATTGCTGTAAGCAATCAAATAGCAATTACACACAAGTATTTGCACACAACGTTATCATCTCAAGAATCATTAAAAATTTATTGTTTGGTCGCCAATTTGACAATGTTACATATTTGCTATCAATAGAACGACTCATGTTTACATACCACAATGTCGGAATGAACAAAGATTATTTTTATGTTCGCATAAACTTATATTTATACGAACAATGATCATTTTATCGCTCGTCGTTGAGTCGCCACACACGATAAATAATTATCGCTCCTTAGCATTGGAATCTGACTGATTATCTGCTCATGTAAATGGTCCTTTAGTCTAATACTTTAGAGACTATAAATATTGACTGCCTGTACAGTGTAGTTGTCACCTGAGTATGTTTTTGAGATTAGGTTGTGATTGTCCTTCCTCCTTGTGTCTACTGCTCCATCCAGTCATTGATCTTTTACTGTTTGATTACGTATCTTAAGTGTGTAGCTCGAATCTGTAGGGTCTATTTACAGAGGGGTTTGTCATAGAATTACTTTACTACATGAAAACCTACCTACATAGCATTTAGTGAGTAGTGATGTCACTCTTTTAGAATTAACTAGTTTTTAAATTGTAACTTGCAATACTTGCCAGTAATTATCTTTTCTATAGGACTGGGATCTGACGTTGTGGTTTAAATGCTCTTTTGCCGCGAACTGTGGCAAAACCACACCATTTTGCGGCGATTTTATGAAAATCGCAGTAAAATAGCGTGGTTTTAGCCACGATTCACATTTTATTTTCCGTCAGAACGGGACCCTGACTGACACAAACGCTATTGATTGATTCCGTCAAAACGACAAAACCCTTGCACAATGGAGACAAATGGAAACCATTGGAACCGGATCCGTTACCATTGAAATCAATGGTGATAGAAATGGAAACTTATGATTTCCGTTTGTGTCAGTCAGGGCTCCGTTCCGACGATGTGGACAAAGCCTTATTCTTATTCAATTATGTGCATATTCAATGGTCCATTATTTATTTTTTTATTTGACTATTCTTTCAATGATGCACTGCCTACTGTATTGGACAGTTTAGGGGCAGGCTAAGGTATATTTGGGAACATCAAGAATTGTTAATATGTACTTGCTACTACAGGACCAGATAAACCTTAAAACCCTTAATTCCAGGGACAGGATAAGCTTGTCTTGGTGCCCAAGAGAGTTGTTTTAAAATGCCCCTCCCTTGGTCCCTGAGGTCAGCATTATAGCTTTGAAATTGATAATCATACATTTAATTCCTACCCCCTCCCCTCCCCTACTAATCCTTACTGTTATTAATTTTAAGATGTACTCCGTATTTCCATCCACACGCTTCCTTTCTACACATGGCTGGCTATCCTACCATTTATCTATAGTGTGGTCCACCAGCTCCTCTCCTGGCCACAAAGTAAAATTCTTTCTTTGTGGCAAATGTTTTTTACACCGGCCCATTTTGGCTGGTACAACGAGCGCTGATCAACGAGACAGCTCCCCATACATTGCTATCATGTCGGCAGCACGTCTCCCCATTTACACAGGTAGATGTTCTGCCGACCACGATAATGTTTTGGGCATTTAAAACGATACAATCCGCTGATGAATGAGCGTTTGCTCGTTCATCGGCTGATCGTTGCCTTGTTTACACAGCGCAATTATCAAGAACGAGCGTTCTGTGAACGCTTGTTACCCAATAATTGGCCGGTGTAAAAGGGCCCTTACCCTAGCACCTACAGAATTATCAGTAGCTCAGACACAACATCCAATTAGTTGTACAAAGAAATGTAAAGGCAGAGCGTTGTCTTTTACATAAATCCCCCCCCCCCTCCCAATGTTGTCTACACTGTCTACCTCCTGTCTCAGTCTTGCTTAGTTCCATTGTCTTTTTTGTTGTTAGTATACTTGGGGAGCATCTCATTGTTATATATGGATATACTTTTTTATTTAAATGTTTAATTATATGTTATGTTCTCAAGGCATTCACCTATCTGTTATATGTTGCCTACTTATGGCCCTATATATTTTTACCCTTAGTGTAATATGTATAATAATAATAATAAGTATAAGTATAATAATAATATAATTTACTTTTTGAACTTGATTATGTAATTTAGCACTTAAAAGCATTCTCATATGTTGCCCTGTCCATCTGCAGATGAGTCATTGATTTTTGGAGGCTCTTTCTACGTTGTTTTTTTATCGTATATGTGCTTCAGTTTTAAAATAATCTGCCTTCGTTTTTTAGGACAAATGCTGTCAATCTAACATAAGCTGCTCCTTTCCCAGGTATCGCCTGCTTATTTTTTATTCTCTTTGAATAGGAAATGGCTTAAAGGGCACCTGGTTTCTACAGGTCCCAGGGGCAGCTGTCTGGCCAGTGAATGCCTGATTATTTCTTAACATGCTTTTGGCAGAATCTGTTTTCTTCATTTGCCTTTTCAGCTACATTTTCATTGACAGACTCTGGATATCCAGTTATAGAAATGTTGTCCATCCAAATTGTGCACAGGAACAATTGAGTATTTTCTGTGGCACATGACTGTGGGAAAGTCTTCTTTAGCTATTCAGGCAATTTTTGTAGCGTTGCTCTGAAGAGCAGACATTGAGGAGAGCAAAAAGTACAATTAAGGAACAGCTATTTTGCCATTGAGAGTGTTAGTGTAGTCGGTTTTTCTTATGTAATTTTCTTTTTTAAAAGTTGGAGAATGAGAAAAGAAACCTCATGGCCTTAGAGTTCTTTGGGGGAAAAATAATTAATAAAAAATTCTTAAATACACATTTTTATTTCATGGGTGGCTTGTTACTCCAGCAGAGAATTAAAAAAAAATGATAACACTCTGAGCCCTGCATATTTTATGGCATAATTCCCACAAAAGGGATTTGACCTAAAAGTTGTTGAGCACGAAAGGGATAATTATATCTGCATTTCGTGTGTCATGTTTGTATCAGGCTCTCATAATAAGATTCTTAAATACGAGGAGTTCTCTTTCCTTGAGATGCATGTAACGAACAAATTCTAATCTTCTAATCAGTTGTACGGGGAATACAGCGCTGTCAAAAATATAGTTCTTTTAAAAAAGAAAATGGGCTTTGTTCCAACTTCACGGTCTTTATCATGCTGGATTTGCCTAGTATTGTTTTGACATGGTTACTGTTACTTAGCTTGGAAATTGCATTTTCAAATCATATGAACTAACATAATGCATTTTCTGTAAATGAATATTATGCTATGTTAAAGACATAAAAGACAACTATGCGACAAAGAACAATAATTGTATTACTAAATCAAGACCTTTTTAATTATGGCATAAATTATATATGGAGAGAGAGATAGAAATGGAAAATAATAATAATATATGTATTTGTTCTTAAAAAAATATGATTAAAATAAATGTTACAATAATTGAATTTGTACTGGGCACAACACCGGGTTTGAGTTTTGTCAAAAGTGTTAGTAAAAGGCTGTGCAAACCCGTGCAGCCATTTTTTTTTATTATTTATTTATTTATTTATTTAATGAATGTGTATTTAAACATCTTTCAATTGTCTATTAGAAAGAATATTTAAAAACACTAAACACATTCTTTAAATTGAAAAAAGCTCATAGGTTTATATATCCTTTAGGGGTAGTTCACACTGGGAACCGCATCGGAATCAGCAGCAAAAATGCCCCAAATCGCCCCCCATTGATTTCAATGGGATGCAGAGGTGCTTTTGGCTGTTTGCGGGAAATTCTCTATCTATATATTCCTGCCATTCTCTATCTTTAAAAACAATGGGAGGCAGAAAAAAACGTGAAACATTTTTTGACGCGTTGTTTTTTATCGCATTTTTTGCGTTCGATTTATGTGGCTAAAAAAACACAGGAAAAAACGCGGAAAGAAAAGATTAAAAAAACGCTGCCATTTCAAAATCTACCTCAAAATACCTGAACGAATTCTAAAGGAAGATTTTTTCTGCCAAACAAAAGACTCTGTGTGAACTACCCCTTAAATTTCCTTCTCATAGAGGAAATGTATCAGTCAGTGGAATATTGATAATTTCTAGAGAGACACAATGTGTTACTAATTATAGTATATTGTTACATAGTTGTATAGTGTGATAGCTATAGTGTTTTACTATATTTAGAACTTTGAAGACTATGCAAGGCAACATTCATATACACTATGCTTTTTTTCATATACAATATATTGATAGGTGCCATTTGGGGGATTCTTTCCCCACATTCATTAAACTTCTAGTACCAGGGTATAATATTGAATTAGATATAAAACATCTCTAATAAGATCTGTTCCCTTTATAATTCAGAAGTTGTAATAAAATATAGTAAGTGGCCTGGAAATTAAATGGGTTCAGCAAATTAATGTTATATTTTGTATCAGTAAAAGTTATACAATTTTACAATATACTTTCTGTACTTATTCCTCATGGTTTTTAAGATCTTGTAATTCAGTAGGAAGATCGTTCACTTCCATTGGTTAAAATTCTGTCCATGGTCATGTGATAGACACACAGGTGCACAGCTCGTTACAGTATGTGTATCAGAGCTTTGTCTTGTAATGATTCCAGCACCTGTGTGTCCATCACATGACCAGGGACAGAATTATATCCACTGGAAGTAAACAATGAATTTTCCTACTGAATAACAACAAGCAGAGATCTTGAAAACGTTGCAGAATTAATACAGAAAGTGTATTGGAAAAATGGAGTTTTAAAAGTATTTTAACTATACAAAACATAACATTCATTTGCTTAAACTGGACAATCCCTTTAAATTACTACTATTTTCATGCAATTGCTCGACAGACACAGAAGTATGGCGATCTGCAGTACTTGCTGGACAATATTCGTGAATTTGTTTTCTGGCCACGGTCCTGTTCTATCATTGGACTGAGTGTAATTAATTTTTGCTTCACTATAAATACTCTATAGCATACCATGCTGAGCAAAGTCAAGTCTGTGACTTGTTGGGTTGACTAAGGGCTCATTCAGACGATAGTGTATCACGTCCGTGTGACGGCCGTTATAACAACGGCCGTCACACAGACTCATGTATTTCAATGGGGCCGTGAAAGGGTCCGTGAAAAAATAGGACATGTCCTATTTTACTGCGTGTCATGCATCCCTTCATAGACTTCAGTCTATGGGGGATCCGTGATAACGCACAGGTGCACATTGGACGTGAAAAACTGCAGTTTTTCATGTCCAAGGTTGGCTACGTTCGTCTGAATGTAGCCTAGGAGATTTCAGTGTTTATGATGTATTTTTTAAATTTATATTCTCAGTAAATAAAGCTGTTTTAACATATTTGATGCATTTTTGTAATTTTTAAGTACAGTATGTCATAGCAGCTGCATTGTGCCATTCATTCTCCCCAAGACAGCAGATAAGCCTCATTGACTTCCATGGGCTGTGGGTGATGTTGTGGCTGATTACTGCTTAGTAAATATGGCCCCTAGTGAGTATGACTTGTGGTTACATAGAATAATCATATCTCAGTGCCCTTTACTTCTTACCTTTCAATTAAATCATTTCAGGAAAAAATATCAGCGTTATAATTTTCATTTTACAGGCAGGATGAGTTTAACAGCTCCCAGCCGACATGTCGAACCTTGGAGCGCTTGGATAGAAGTAGATTTCTTTCACATAAAACAAAATGTAATTTGGAAATATTTGGCTTGAAAGCTAAATTGCATGCTGGTTAGCTCCCAAGGTTACATTTGATTGAATGGGTGATAAGGAATAAAAGGAAACCGTTTTATGCTCAGTTCTGTAAAAGCCCTGAGTGGAATTTGTAAAACAAATGTTTATGAACACCAGAATAGCGATTCGACAATAGTAATTAAGTAACAGTGACAAAATAAAGTTCATCTAATCACTGCATTCAGGTCCTGTTATAATAGGACGAATAATTATTTATAAGGCGCTTTGCAATCATTAAGAGGTTATACATTATAATTACCCAATTACAATTAGCACTGAATTTATCTGCCTCAGCAGGGTGAGCGACTGGCTCAGTTGGATAAGAATGTAACCAGTGATCACAGGGTGAATTTAGGTGCTCTTTGTGTTGGTGACTTAGTCTTTGGGTGTTTTTTTGGGACCAAGTGATTAAATCATAGGGTTCACATGTCTGGCACTGCTATAGTTTGGGAAAGAGTAGGTGCCACATCTGCCGGAGGTGGTGGGGAATAAGTATTAGTTTGAGTATAATTGAACAAGTCATTACATGCCGTGTGACTTGTGGGTGGTCACAGAACTAACTGATTAAGGTAAAAAGAATTAATGGAATATTCTGGGTAAACCCTATATACCATGGTATGAATAGTGCAGATCCTGAAGGGGGCGGTACATGACACAGTGACTCTCTCGGTGGTGTTCTTTAAATCTCTGTGTTATGTACCATGTATAACACAATGTATCAGCTTTGCCTAGAATGGTCCTTTAAATATAATATTTCTTTGAACAATTTAGTCCTGTATTATGTTGTTCACTATTTAACCCTGAAAAAACACTTCTCCTAAATAATGATAGAACCCCAGTTAACCAGTTTAACACAAAGATAAGCAGATATGTTGTTTAAGACTAGATTAGTCTGGTTTGAATGGACTAGAACAAAGTCAAAGGAGGAATTCTGGTGGTGTTTAGTTTATTCTGAGAGTTATTATCCAGAAGAACTATACAAGGGTACCAAGGTAACAAATTAAAACTTCGTTCACACCTGCGTCCGTTTATGAGTTCCGTCTGACCTTTCTGTCAGGGGAACCCATGAACGGAATCCAAACTGAAACCATAGGTTTCCGTTTGCATCATCATTGATTTCAATGGTGACGGATCCGGTGCAAATGGTTTCCGATTATCACCGTTGTGTAAGGGTTCCGTCGTTCTGACGGAATCAATATCGAAGTCGACTGCGCTATTCATTCCGTCAAAAAGACGGAATCCTTACACAACGTTGACAAACAAAAACCATAGGTTTCCGCTTGTTTCAGTTTGGATTCCGTTCATGGGTTCCCCTGTGGAATAACCCCAAAAACTACTGTCTGTCAAATTTGACCAGAAAAATAAATTATACTTATAAGATATATCCAATATGACTTGATGACGGGAATAAAAGTTCTTTCTAACCTCTAGCAGTGGTCAGAAAGGATCAATGTTTAACTAAGTATTGATATCACTTTAAGTAACCACTTACTGGTGCCAGTATAATTTGTATTGTGCCATATGATCCACCTTGACATAAGAATTTTAAAGTTACTTGAAACTGGAAATTACAAAATCTGGGGTATTCCCCACAAACAAAAATGGCTCAGATATAACTGTGACCACATGCAAATGAATGGCCATTAATAGAAAAGAGCATATATTTTTTTAAAAAATCCTTAATTTTTTCATAGTTTCAGCTTTCCCATGGGATCCCTGTACTTCTGGGCTGTGTCTGTAAAATGTTAATGGGCTGTACATTTCCCTTGACATGCTGCCGCTCTCCCACAATTCTTCCGTGAGCCGACGTGACATCTCACATGCAACACAGATTCTACGCATGAAGCTAGGCAGGAATGAGATAGGGAAATAGAGAACTGCGAATGCGTAACCAACTAATGCAAGTGCCGCCGGTGGATGTTACCACTGGCAGCAAATTTTATAAACAAAATAACGACATGGGGCACTGGTAAGCCAGTAATTTTGGATAGGTTCATTTTTTAAAACTTTTTATGAGATGAGAGGCAGTAATATTTTAGCAATATTTGATTATTTTGATATTTTTATGTTTGTTGGAAAACCACTTTAACAACTCAATGGGCTGTCCATTTTTTACAAAAGCTGGTTACCCTAGAAATAGGCTGGTCACTGACTGTCCCACTGCTGTGACTGTAATGGTTCAGCTGAAATCTGCGGGGGAATGCCAAAGCAAATGTTCCATTTTCATGGAATGCCACAATGAAGCATTACATGTTGTCCATAGATGTGCTAGGTTCTCTAAGAGAGACACCCCTTTGATTAACTGTGTCAATCCATATACAATTTAAAGAAGATCTGGCATCTGCCCGTACTGTCTGTGGGCTGCGGAGATGGAACAACGTTTGTGCAGTACACAGTAATACATATCATATACGGCCCAGGCACCAAAATGCTTATTCAAGATATTCCATTCTATGAATGTGCTGTTATGTGTATAGTGACAGGCTGTCCATAGAGGTGATTTATATACCCATGACAATGGATGTAACCACTTGCTATCATTGAGCGTCTGCATTGAATGAATAGGAGCCAGTTTTGGAGCTGGCAACGATAAAAATGTTCACATTTAAAACGATATAATCAGCTGATAAGCGAGCGTTTACTCGTTCATCTGCTGATCGCTGCCCTGTTTACACAGAGCAAATATCGGGAACGAGCGTTCTTTGAGCGCTTGTTTGCCCGATAATTGGCCAGTGTAAAAGGGCCTTTACTCTACCTTCTTTTCCTCAACCTCTGGAATAACTATACATAGAGTTTATTATAACTTTCCCCTCTAATATATTTTTGTCAGTTAAAGGTTTTCTTGGTCACAGCATAATATCTGAAGGGAGCATAAATAATAATAAAATTGGGAATTAGAAATTTTGAATTGTGACTAGATGGTTTGATAAAATAACTGAGTGATATTTTAGTCTTTTTAAGACAATCCAGAGAATATGTCAAGCACTGTTAACAGTTGGGTGCAGTCTTGGACAGGGTTGACTTAGGCCCGCAAGAGGACCCACCCTCCATCTATACAGAACATGTGCACAGAAAACTTTAACTGCATCATAACTTTTGTTGTTATCATTGCACACACAGGGCATATCATAAGTAAGGTCTGATTAAAGGGTCATTTGTGAATTAACCCATAGCAAACTTATCTCCAAATTGGGTTGTCTTATGCTGCCCCTTTGGGGCCTTTTATAATGTTAGAACCTGGGTCTACCATATATCCACTGCTATTCTGGTTGGCCAGTCTGACCTTGGTTGGGGGGCAGAAAATCCCAATACTACAGATCATTCCATTTTCTAGAATATGCTATTCTTGATCTCTGTATAAATCCATGATCTAGCTGGTGGTACATAGAGTTTCCTGA
Source organism: Rhinoderma darwinii (assembly GCF_050947455.1). NCBI lineage: Eukaryota > Metazoa > Chordata > Amphibia > Anura > Rhinodermatidae > Rhinoderma > Rhinoderma darwinii. The sequence goes on from NC_134698.1 coordinate 54,881,805, forward strand.
CAGTTTCGATGATGTGCGGATATCACACTATCCATTGGTTTTGGTTAGTCATCTGTCCGTGTTTAGTCATCCCAAAAGTACGTAACAGTACAGGCTCTAAATAACATGCCAAGAACTTATGATTCAAATACATTATTCATCCTGTCCATTATTTCTATTCTCTAACCAGACGTTATAGAGTCACAAAATCATGGGCAGTGTTTCTCCATGTTTCCAAGCCAAGTACCCCTTCCCAAATCTATGACATTGAAGTAGCGCCAAAGTTATGATAATACACTGTGCTGCATATTGAAAACACAGCATCAGGGCAGTACAAGTACCCCCAAGAGATATGTTGGGTATTCCATGGGGTACATGTACTACAGGTTGAGAACTTAGGATATAGGTCATGTCAGAACCACTGAGAATGTGAACAATTGCAGATACAAGTCTGTTGTTGATGACTTGTTACTGTGTAGGTTTCTTTGAGCCAATATACATAAATCGTAACATGCCAAAATTCTTATAGATTCTGTTGCTAGTCGGGCTAAGCTAGGAGATTGTTTTGAGTAGACGTATATGATCCATAAACCTTTTAGTTATGGAAGAGTTAGCAGCTTCTGTCACTTTAATGAATAGGAGATTTCTGAGCTCAGGTTAAATTGCATTCAGAGTGCTTAATCAGGCGTAGCTGAGCTAATGGTAAAGTCAACAGTATGTTACTGCTACAAAAGAGCTTTATACCGTCTAATGGTGTTTATTATGTTAAACTCCCATTAACAGTTTTATCATGGAGTATGTCACAATTTACTTCTTAGGAATTTATTGAAATACGGTGCACTCTTTTCATACAGTCAGCTTGGAATATAGGAGAGACTTGGCATTACAAAATAGGGTGATATATGAGCACGCTATAGCGACATGGAAATAATAGAGGAATAGAGAGAAAATTAGAATAGAAAAAAATAGAGGAAAATTTTGTCAAATTTATGAATGTTTCTAACTTGTTTTTCATTGTTATTCTTTTGGAAAGACTTGGAAAACTAGTGTGGTTGAGGATTTAAACCTATCAATTCCAGAAAAAGAATTTTATTGTCTACCATACACTAGATTAACAAAGAAAAATTGGTGTCTGCTCAGTAAACCTAAAGAGGTTGTCCATTTTGGATAATCTTCTTTTTGTTAGAGGGGTCCCCCGAAAATAAGTTGATCACAGGTCGTTGTAGATGCTCTCTTCTCCAGCTAATTGATGGTGGTCCCAAATGAGGGACCCCTCTTTTAACTCAGAATGCTGTAATAGGGTATTTGAAAATGGCCTTTCTAAAAAAGCCCCATTAATTTTCAGAGTTTAGCAGTTAAGAGTTTCCAGTTAAGAGTTTCCACATATTATATTGTCTCAAACATATTATAAAGCGTTATAAAATATATTATAAACTTTACTATAGAAATGATACCTATTCACTATATTACAATATATACCCTTCCCCATTATCTGGTGCAGCATCATAATTTAATAGTGAGCATCTAAAAGCCTGTTCACACAATACCATGGTAGCGCATGTTAACATATGCTTTACCACTAGAGGACACCAAGACAGGGAAGTCTAGACCTTTATCTCAGAACACATTAGCATTTCTCAGGTAATGCAGAGCTACTGGACATCATTAGCCACCATAGTGTTGAGTCTTCTTTGAAATAGATATTTTTTTTACATTTAAAGGGATATTAGACATTCTGTAGTGTGCTGTATCTAGTTATAGCTCTTATATACACATCTAATAACTGAGAGTGGTGACAACAAGCCCCAAGTAGCTTATACTGAGGCACACGGAGTACCTACGGTCTCTAGGTGAGAATATTTTAGTATTACGGCATGAGCATGCATCTATATTATTCTTGTGGATTAAATCTATTTGCCTTAAAGGAGTTGTCCTTTTTCAGCAAATTAGTGTTATTTTTTGTATAATTAAAAGTTAGACAATTTTCCAATATACTTTCTGTATTAATTCCTCATGGTTTTCAACATCTCTGCTTGTTGTTATTCAGTAGGAACATTCACTATTTACTTCCAGTGGATACAATTCTGTCCATGGTCCTGTGATGGACACACAGGTGCTGACACAGTTAGAAGACACAGCTCTGATACACATACTCTCACTGTAACGATCTCCGCACCTGTGTGTCCATCACATGACCATGGACAGGATTATATCCACTGGAAGTAAACATGAATGTTCCTACTGAATGACAACAAGCAGAGATCTTGAAAACCACGAGGAATTAATTAAAAAAAAAGTATCTTGGAAAATTGTATAATTTTTAATTATACAAAAAAATAACATTAATTTGATGAAACCGGACAACCCCTTTAATTTGTAAATTCTCGATCATTAATTAATTTGCAGATTGTATTACATAATACTATTATATCTCACATAACCACAATCAGAACCTTCCAACCTTAATAACCAAGGAATGGGAACTGATGCTAAAAATAATTTCAATGTACTCACATATTGATAGATTTACTGGGGCAAATTCTTTTAGGATAAATCTTTCAAACCTTGTGAATTTTTCAGGTATGTAGAGGGACCATGTAATACTTTTTTTTGTGCCCTACTGGTAATGTGTTCCCCTAATATTTGTTAAAGTTGCATGGTGGACGTACCCTTCTAATATTCTTCCGTTAACTATATTAGAAGCTCGGCATTCGTAGATTTCTTCCTGTTATGTTTATTAAGCTGCAGCTTTTCTTCACTCTCCAGGAATAAATTGCTTCTTGATTAGTTCTTAATTACTCCTTGATTGTCAGCTGCTGCCTGAAAGACTGTGCCTCTAGTTTTGCCTTTGTAGGGTACCCAACTTTTCCAAGTTACTGAAATTAACAAAATACATCTGTAAAATATGAATGTGCAGTTATAAAACCTATAGGGTTCTAATAATGTTATATTAAACAATCTCCATACTCAAGATGCAGAAATGCAAGAAAATTGCTAAATGCTCCACACACTATAAAACTTAAATCTCTTGCACATTTGATGGTACATGGACTGTAATATTGGTCCACAGTACAAACCCGTATTGCAGTCCATACGCCTCCGTGTGAGGACTCTGTGAGGTGTAGTAGTCTCCCGTAAAAGCAATGATGTCTAGTTATATACACTATAAAGGGACGCTGATTAAAAAAGTATTTATAGGGTTGTCTAGTTTAGAAAATCCATTTTCATAGACCCTATTAGGGAATCCAGAATTAATAGATGGTAATAGATGGTGTTCAGGATTCTCATTTCTTGGCCAGAGTGAAGAGTGGGTAACAAATGGCATCTCTTGCTCTGGAGGACCAGTCCTGTCCTGCACTACATAAACAACCCATTGATATAAATGAACACTGTGTAGTGCTTAATTTCACCTATGGAGGCGCTGCAGGGAAATTGAACACTTACTGCCACTATAAAAAAAAAAGCAGGTCAAATCTATATAGTACAGAACCCGTTTAATATTTGTTGCTTCCTGTGGGGCACTTTTTTTGCAGTAAACATGTCCTAAAATGTCATGTGTCCAAAAATGTCACATTTTTATTATTATTAAATTGTTTTATCTGTTGCTTTGAGAAATAGTAATGAGTCATAGTTACCTAGTGGGAAGTTTTAGCTGACATGTAAAGATTATATGGTAGCAAAAGTATGGACTTTCTTACGCCCCATGCACACGACCGTAGATTTCGTCCGTAATTGCGGTGCACAATTACGAACCCATTCATTTCTATTTATCACAAAAGATAGGACATGTCCTACCTATTGCTTTTTACGGACTGTGCTCCCATACTTTATATCGGAACACGGGCCCGAAAATACGGGTGGCTGTCCGCGGCTGCCAGCGGCCGGCCATGCCCGTAATCACAGACCGTAATTACGGGCACGGCCGTGTGCATGAGGCCTTAGCGATTGTTGCCAAACTTGAACTTTCTTTGTGACTACATTTTTTTATTTCTTTTTATTATATTTCAGGTCATTTACAAATAGCCAAAAACTGTTTCTGTGAAACATAAATCAGAAATCATCTACTTATATCTGAAGAACATACATAAGACAGCTGAGCAGTTTTGAGTGCCTGAAACATAAGTGTTTGCCACTCAGATCTCGCTGCTTGCGTTTAGGAGGGTGTGCTCCGGAAGTGAGCCAGTAAAGCATGCACACTTGGGGTTGACCCACATCCAGACCATCTAAAGTCTCACACTGAGCTTTTCTTCTGGCCTCCTTTTCCCAGTCAAAGCTTAATTTGCTACAATATTGGAAGAGGTAGCATAGTTGTCATTTAATGACACAGTGTTGGCCACTTTCCAGTCTTACTGGTGAATCCATTGCTAAAAGAACATTCCTTTTTGTATCTGAATTTGCATACTATAAAGGAGGAATAGACACCTAATTCTCTTCGCGTTACTGTGTGCTTGTATTAGCTAAGGTTTCTTACTCAGAATGGCAGCTATGTATACGGTATATAAACCATTTATTTTTTCAAATTCTTCTCTTTTAAATCCTGCAATGTGACTGCGAGTTTATATGGTATTTTACCCTATTAATTGTCCATGTGAGAAACCAACCCAAATTGTCAAGAGACTAGAAAAAACAACTAAGCAACAACAGGTATACCTATAAGCAATAGAAAGAACACTGGTTGTCTATTAATACCAATAGGTCCTATAGAGGTTTTTTTTTATCTTTAAAGTCACTACTGGTTATCAGAGAACATTTATTACATAAAGGCTGGGTTCACACGACCTATTTTCAGGCGTAAACGAGGCGTTTTACACCTCGAATTACGCCTGAAAACACGGCTCAAATACGTCGGCAAACATCTGCCCATTCATTTCAATGGGTTTGTCGACGTACTGTGCAGACGACCTGTAATTTTACACGTCGCTGTCAAAAGACAGCGCGTAAAATAACAGCGTCATCAAAGAAGTGCAGGACACTTCTTGGGATGTAATTTGAGCCGTTTTTCATTGACTTCAATGAAGAACAGCTCCAAATTACGGCCGTAATTGACGCCTCGCAAAACGCGCGTACGAGCAATTACGCCTGAAATGCAGGAGCTGTTTTCTCCTGAAAACAGCTCCGTAATTTCAGCCGTAATTGTCGTTATCGTGTGCACATACCCAAAGAGGTTGTCTCACAAAGACAGCTCTTTTTTTCTAAAATGAAGAAGGCGAGGGTATTCACCATGGGTCTGGCTTCTCTCACCCGCTGTGATAAGCTGATATTGCCAGGAAGCGCTGTATCTAGGCACAGATTTCCCCCACATTGGCCGCTGCAGGGGAAATGTAGGTTTATATGGTGTCCATTCAAATTAATAGCCGCATATGTAATGCATGGATGCACCAAGTCCACTAGAGTGGGAACTGCTCTTAATTCGGTATATGGACAGGGGTTGTTGTCCCGAAACAGTTTTTTAATTGTGAATCAATTTATATGTGATACAACCTCTTCCTTCGCCATGCAATGGTCACTGGTGGGGGGAGATTTATTAATACTGGTACATCGTCCGAGAAGTGCCCTGCTTTACCTCCTCCAGTACAATATGTGCTATTTTTTATCAACACATACGCCGTGTCAGAAAAAGTATCCAGGGACTTCATAAATATAGTGTTAGACGTAAACAGCAATATTTCAATATATCAACATCAGAAAACTGGTATAAATACATTGATAAATCTGCCCCAGTTTGTGGAAGTCTGCATCCGCATCTAGTAGAAGCCAGCTGAGTAAGGTATCAAACAGGGCCAGTTATGAAAATGGGAGTAAAAGAGTTAGGCCCAGATCACACAGAGTTTTTTGGTGCTGATTTTGATGCGGAAACTGCATTGGAATCGGCGCCAAAAAATTTCCGAAACGCCTCCCATTGATTTTAGCGAAAACCGAGATGAACACCGCGGTAAGAAAGTGCAGGCAGGTAAAAATGTGCCTCAAAATTCCTGAAGGATTTTTGAGGCAGATTTTTTCTTCCTGCAAAATACTCAGTGTGAACAGGGCCTTAATGCGACTATGTTATATTGTCCCTACATCTGTTGATTTCAGCCAGAACAAGATCCCCATATGATCCTGACACTAAAATCAGATGGTGTCTCTTATATACAACTCCGGTTACTTTTATGAGAATTTTAATTGAACAACAGACCAATAATATATTAGTTGTTAAAGAAAAAAGTATTGGAGCAATTACAAATATGAATGCTAATAATATTCCTGGTATTAATTGGTAATGGAGAAGTAAATGTGCCTGGGCCATATAAGTAAATGACGTTAATAATACTAACAAGAATCTAGCGATTGAGTTGAAGAAATAGGTTATGATGATCATCATCATTGCTCATTCTTTTTAGTCTTTTCCTCCCTTTCTTGGACTTTCAATGCTCTGCATTCCAATACATACGTCCTCCCCTTATATACTGCCTCCTCAGACTTCTTCAACAATGGAGTTGGGTCTTCTAAGCTGTGGGGCCCCATAGCAGCTGCTATACTTGTTCCCTGGTAGCTATGCCCATGTTTGTAGCAAATTATTGTACAATATTCTATTAAAAGCAAATGTGTAAAGTTTTTATTTAGTTCTACTTTTCTTCAAGTTGCTTCTGTTTTACTTTTCTGTTATATTTATTATTTACATGTATATGTAACAGGAAAATGTAAATATTAGGGATATTTCATACCCATCCTAGCCCGGAGAGATTATATTACACTGTTTGTAATGACTCTCTCAAAAATTATTGTTACTTTAATCTTGTTCGTTTTGTGTTGTTTTTTTATGCTTTTTTTGTAGCTTATCACTATAAGTATGATTTTTTTTTTCTAGACCGGTGGTAAGAATTTTGGTCTTAACCTTCTGCAGGGTAGGAATAATAACCATAGGTAGCAATACCATTTCAGTGTGTCATTTTTACAAGAAAATGTGCTGCCTCTAAAGCTGCCAGTATGTTCTTTTCCTAACAATCCCATCAGGCATAAGAACCTCTTTGTTACATTTGACACAGTTACAAGTAGCAAATGAAGGGATGTGTCAAAACACAAATTTCCCTTGTGTTAATACATGTCCCCCACTGTGCTTTGTTAATCCCTTTCTTACTACAGGACATTGCAAAGTCTTGTGAGATCCTCCGCCAGTAGCTGCTGCATAGATTCCCTCAATAGGTTCCTAAACTAGGAAATTATAGTGCAGCAGTGTCTTTTGTAGCATGATGGCCTTCATGGTGTTAAAGGCATAACCTTGACACTGTCAGTCACTTTAAACATATACATCTTTATTATGTTGTGTAATGCGGCTTGTTTGCAATTTATTCAGTCATTATCTCCTTTCATAAATGTTACTGCAGAGCAACCAAAAACACCTTGGTATAGATTCACTCCTACCCTTTGAAATAGGTGAAGAAGAAAGATTAACACATGATCTGAATACAGAATTCTGTTTTAGTCAAACGATTTGGGCAAAACAGGTGTTTGCCCTGAATACCTTCAATGGTGTGAGATACAAGGGTTAATAGAGTCATTAAGGTGTTCCTATGGGACCTGTCAGGGGGCAGGATGGAAATGAACTGCACTCCGCCTATTGAAATGATTCTGCTGTCACTATGTGGCAGCGTGAAAATATGAGAGGAACCATATAAATGCAAATTATTATGACATTGTTATTCTAATTAAGAGGATATCCATCCATTCACTCAGGGCTGATTAAATTATCATCTCACTCCTAAAGCCTGGGAGAATATATAAGCAGAATTATGTGCGGCATAGCAGTAATGAAATAGTCTCTCCACTTACATCTAGATTTCCTCTTAACTGGGATGATCTTCTTCCAATTCTTTCTAGAATGTGAATATTTTCAGGAATGAATATTTGTCCATTGCTATCAAGTGTTCAGTTGAATGTCACTTTAAGGCGGACATTTCACCCTTATTAGAAGGGTTATGCCACCTGGACAATCCCTTCTGTTAATGAGGACCCACTGGTGATCCATTAACCCTTTCATCTCACACCATTTAAGGCATCTTAATATCTAAATGCAGGAGCAAACATCTGTTATTCTAAATCAGTTGAGTAAAACATCTCTATAGGCGTCCTTCTCCGCTATTAATGCCAGGGGATGCTGCAGGTGTTGTTACAAGGTATGTGGTATTACCCATCCAAATAAATGGGTGACCATGTAACCAATAGTCATGCCGAGACCTCCAGAGGGGAGCTGCTCTTTGTTAGTGGCTCTATTCTCAGGCAAATAGAGTGGGGTTCCAAGCAGGGGACCCCCTTCTCTACCATATCCATATGTCCTAAAAGGGTTAAAATTGGACAGTGGTTGTCATAATGGGGAAAACATTTTCAAGAAATATTAAATTACAGTGAGGACCCAGCAGAGAAGACTTTCCTTGCACATTTCACCTCCCTAAGGACTTTTTACCAGTGATATTTACATGGCATTAAAATCTTCTGGGCACCAGTCGCCAATACAAAAATTAAGTATATAATGTAGGGAGGTGACCATTATTACTTGGAGGACCTGTCTACTGCTTTATATATTTGTCATAGGGTACAAAAAGTGGTAACAGGTTCTGCGCTACACATTATATTGAAGTGTAGTATTACAAGATATCGTTCTACATGTATTTCTATGAGGTTACATATAATTACATGGACACATTATCAGAAGTTGTATGCTCTTTTCCCAGTAATAGGAATACATTGAGATTGCATGTAACACTATAGGATTGCCATGTTATATAGTATTGTAAAATTGCAGTTACTTTAAGTTGCAGAATGCAGCATTTAAAAGTTCTGCATGCCTTTTACTGTAACGCGATATTGCATAAATCACGTACAAATTACTATGCAACCTGTAACGTCCACGGCCGCGGACCATCGTTCTTCTGACTTACCCCGCGACGGCCGAATTACCCCTCCTTTCTAGGAGATGCCAGCACTCACCTCCACTCTGCTGTGTCCCGTAGGGTGCGCGCGCACATGTAAAAAGTTATTAATTAGCCCATGATCAGTCACTCTGGTGTAAATGATCTGCCAGACACAGCTTCTGTGTCGACGCCAGTGGGTAATCAGTCTGCACCTGCTCCTATGTCTGTGAGACTGACTCCATCTTCCACCACTCAGGATGGCAGGCTTAGGAGTGGGAGAGCCTATCACAGCCTGGCCAGACGGAGCTAGCTCCCGCCCACTGTCTATTTATACCTGCCTTTCCTGTTCCTCCTTTGCCTGTGATTCTGCTCTGCTTGTTTCCTGGCTCTGCTTCTGCTGCTTGAACTACTATCCTCTGCTTGTTATTGACCTTGGCTTACTGACCACTCTCCTGATCAGCGTTTTGTACCTCATGCACTCCTGGTTTGACTCGGCTCGTTCACTACTCTCGTTGCTCACGGTGTTTCCATGGGCAGCTGCCCCGTTTCCCTAGCTTCTGTGTACCCTTGTCTGTTTGTCTGTCGTGCACTTACTGAAGCGTAGGGACCGTCGCCCAGTTGTACCCCGTCGCCTAGGACGGGTCGTTGCAAGTAGGCAGGGACTGAGTGGCGGGTAGATTAGGGCTCACCTGTCTGTCTCCCTACTCCGTCATTACACCTGGACTATAAAAAGGGCTCTGCCCTTTCACTCCTTGCCTGAGCGTTGTTGTGTATACCCATGTTAGTCTTAGCAATTGGTCCCTTAGTGTTATCCTTTTCCCACTGTTCCCGTGCCCTGCTACCTGTATCCTGTATCCCGTGCTGTAGTTGTTCCTGTGCCTTAGAGTGTTGGAGGTGTGTTGCTGTCTTACACCGTGTCTAGTGTCATCTGCCACCTATGGCGCTATGGCCTAGTGGGTCCACGTACCCACGGATCATGACACAACCTAACAACTCAATGTTATTGAACCAGAAGAAATGGTTTACCACAATGTTACTGGAGCTGATATTACGTGTTTCTTTCGAGATCTGCAGAAATTCCTCCTATTCCAGCTAGCCCTCAATATATGTTTCTTAGAGGGGCAGCAAATTTAGAAATAAATACATACATTAAAGAAAAATAAAACTCGCCTACTGTACATTACAGTTTGTCAGTTGGTATCGCGGCTAAGCTTGTCTGGTCTCCTGCTGCAGACCTAAAACAGGAGAAAGGTTTCTTCTGCAGAAATCTACCTCTCACACAGGGACATAGCAGTCAAAGCTCCATTCCAAAACCCTGACCTGATGTTTTACCATGCTGTAGAACTGGGACACATACAGAGGGAACTTTGGATCGTAAGATTGAACAGAACAGGAACATAATATTAGTATTGCTAGTAAAAAGTAGCAAAAATAGCTGATTATTAAGTTCAAGTCTTTCAGTTACAACCATTGCAAACAGTTGTCTAAAATCAAGCACACAACTGTGAAATCTCCATAGACAACATTGGTATTAGTATGGTTCATACTGAGCTTGGTGACTTTAAACATGGCACTAGTATACAAACTTGAGGACACCATCCATATGGCAAAAATATATTTGTGTTTATTAACACATCCCAAGTATATAAAAAAAGCTAAGTTTCGACTCCGCTGGAGTCTTTGTCAAGCATAAAAGCACTTTTAATGCTTGAGAGAGATTCCTGCGGAGTCGAAACGTAGCTTTTTTATATACTTGGGATGTGTTAATAAACACAAATATATTTTTTGCCATATGGATGCTGTCCTCAAGTTTGTATACTAGTTATCTGTCCGGATGGGATTTCTGGACATGGAATTTGTATCTCTTTCTAAAAATTGAAGTGGAGAGAATCTGATCAAGTGAGTGTGGTGGAATACTTTTTACAATTTAAACATGGCACTGTCATGGGATGCCCTCATAGCCACAAGTCAGTTCGTGAACTTTCTCATTTGCTGTATCTGCTCTGATCAACTGTAGGTGCTATTATTTTGAAGTTATTGTTATAGTGGAAGAATCTAGGAGCTTAGCCCCCAAGCAGTAAACAACACAAACTCACAGAGCCGGGTCGCCAAGTACTGAAGTGCATAGAGTGTAAGTATCGCCTATCCTTTGTTGCATTCACTACAGATTTCCAAACTTCCCCCAGATGTGACATCAGCTCATAAAATGGGTTTCCATGTTCGAGAAGGTGCACGCAAGCCTAAGGGCACCATGCACATGTCAATTGTAGGCTGGAGTGGTATAAAGCATGCTGCAACTGGACTCTGGAGCAGTAGAAATGTGTTTCTTTGGAGTGATGAATCACGCTTCACTATCTTGCAGCCTAATGGACAAATCTGGGTTTGACAGATGCCAAGGTGGACAGATAATGTTCTGAGGCTATTTGAAGGGTAATGATAACCCCTTGGCACCACAGCCATTTTTTGTTTTTCATTTTTCACTCCCTGCCTTCCAAAAGCCATAACTTTTTTATTTTTCCATCAATGGAGTGGCGTGAAGGCTTTTTCTTTGCAGGAGTAGTTGGAGTTTCTATTGGCACTCTTTAAAGTACTATTTAATGTACTGGGAAACTGACAAACAAAATTGTGGGATGGAATTGGAAAACCTGCGATTCCTTAATTTTTTGGGGGGTTTAGATTTTACGCCGTGCGGTATAAACGACAACAACTTTATTCTGCTGGTCAAAACAATTTCGGCAATATCAAATTTTTGTAGTTCTTTTATGTTTTACTACTTGTTAAAAAAAATTCTGTGTCGCCATATTCTGAAAGCCATAACTTTTTCGTATTTTTTTGTTATATTGTAATAGTTCAAACTTTTACAGGTGCGGCGATACCAATTGTTTATTTTTTACATTACTCATTTGTTTTAACTTTTAATATATATTTTGTAATTTTTGTACACTACTGAAAACTTTATTTAACTATTTTTAACATTTCATATTAGACACCCTAGGGGATCTGAACCAGCGATCGCCAAATCCCTGGTTCAATACGCTGCAATACTAATGTATTGCAGTGTATTGTCATTTTTACAGGCGCAGAAAGAAGGCGGACTCGGGGACCTTTATTAGGCCCCCAGCCTGCCATGACTACAATCGGCACCCCACGATCACGTAGCGGGGTATGGGAGCGATAGGCTGCCACGGTCACTATTGACCATGGCACCTAACTGGTTAAACGGCCAGGATCAGAGTTCTCTCTATTCCTGGCCATTACTGCGAGGTGTCAGCTGTAATACACAGCTGACACCCGCAGCATATGGAGCGGGCTCAGCGTGTGAGCCCGCTCCATACTTCAACCTCCACACCAGGATGTATGTCCTTTTGCATACAAAGAGTTTTTAGACAATTGTGTGCTTCCAACTTTGTGGCAATAGTTTGGTGAAGGCCCTTTTCTATTCTAGCATTACTGTGCCCTTGCACACAAAACAAGCTCCATAAAGACATGGTTTGACGAATTTGGTGTTGAGGAAGTGGAGTGGCCTGCACAGATCCCTGACCTAAAACCCATTGAACACCTTTGAGATGAATTTGAATGCTGATTTTGAGCCAGGTCTTCTCATCCAACATCAGTGTCTGACCTCACAAATAGTTTTTAGGCTGAATGAGCACAAATTCCCACAGACAAACACCAAAATTTTGTGGAAAGCCTTCCCAGACGAGTTGAAGCTGCCAAAGGTGGCCCAACCCATATTAACGCCTATGGTTTTGAAATGGGATGTCCAAAAAACTGAAATAGGTGTCATGGTCAGGTGTCCACATTCTTTTGGTCATATAGTGTAGTAAGCACATGGGTGCCTCAAAAAACAAACTTATTTTATAAATTTACTTGAAGAGAAAACAAGAAAAAAAGAGCGCTTTATGGGGCAAAACTGTAAAATGGTAAAATATAGGAGATGCGATAGATTTGTTTTCCGAGATTTCTACCCACCTGATCTTCTTGTGCTCTGGGCACAACAACTTAAGGTCATATTAGACAGGCAGATATTCTTCCATGAACGTGCGACGAGTGAGTGTTCGAAAGATGGACCATTACACGTGACAATAATTGCTAAAGATTTTCGCTGTTCAGTCGTTACTGCGATCGTTGCTCATTCCACACCTTATCTATGGACTGTAACGACTGGACGAAGGGGATCTGGTGGCGACGATAATAATCTTTCACTCAGGTAGATGTGGCCAATCCACGGAAAGCCAACGATTTATCGTTTACTGGTTATCCACAGCACTCACTTGGTCGGAATATCTCCACTCAATTTCAGCGGGATGCAACTTCCAAGTCCAGGAATCCCTTCTGGACAATCAATTCATGCAAAAAACTTGAGGACAGCTTTTATGCTTGATAAAGACTCCTGCGGAGTCGAAACGTAGCACTTTGTTGTTGGGATGTGTTAATAAAACACTTTTACAATTTTGCCATACGGATGCTGTCCTCAACGATTTATCGTTTGTCATACGATTGTTGCAAGATATTAAACATGGCGATTATCTCTTACATTCGAACGATTATACAAAGATTTGTACGATAATCGCTCCATCTAATAGGGCTTTTTGTCTGCGTAAAGTTGGGTAGCTCCAGCCGTATTTCCTTACTGATTACTATTCAAAAGGGCCATTAGTGGATGTAGTAACAGTAAAAGAATTAAGTGATCGGTGGCGCTGCTCCCAATAGAATCCAGTGACTCGTAAAGTAAACTGCAGGTCGAAAAAACTTAAATTTTTGTTATTATTGTGATAAAAACAATAAAAAATCTGAACCTACAATTTACAAATTACTGGATTCTGTAATAGCAGCGCCAGTGATCACCCCATTCTGCCACTATTACTATAAAAAAAATAACACTAACATATCTGGTGGTGTTGTGTATTTTTAGTCACCATTTGAAAAATTAATCCTTATTTAGGCTTTGCGCTAGAAAACATTACCTTTTTAAGGGCACTAATTGTGACTTTTGTGAACAGAAAAAAACCATTTGTGTTTTGTAAAGCGAAAATAAATCAGAAAAAACAAATGATTCATCGAAAATGTTCACTATACCAACTACAAAAGCCCTTGATGACACAGAGATCAAAACAGCATTAGCACAATATACCCTGAAATCACTGCCAAAACTGTCATTAATGATCATGAATGTGAAATAAAGTTTAGTGCTAGAGCAGAATTAATTCAGAGTTGTTCAATAAACTGTTCCCTCAAAATCCACCTGCATTATCTTAACCACTGGGTACTCTTGGGGGCTATGGGGGCTTTGGAATTAGTGGGAACTTGTAATCTAAGTGTCCAGTATAAAACATATAATAGGATTGTGCACTTTATATTCAATCTGTAGGCAATAAAAAAAACGGTCTATTGGGAAAAACCTGGTTCAATAAATTAGAAATCAGCATCAAAGATGTCCATGTTGTATGTATAAGTCCTATAAACAGAGTTATTAAGGAATACCCTCAAAGATAAATTATTCGCACGTCAGTGAAAAAACGGGAGGTGTGTGGCATCATATACAGGGAGGTGTGTGGCATCATATACAGGAGGTGTGTGGCATCATATACAGGGAGGTGTGTGGCATCATATACAGGGAGGTGTGTGGCTTCATATACAGGGAGGTGTGTGTGGCATCATATACAGGGAGGTGTGTGTGGCATCATATACAGAGAGGCTGTGTGGCTTCATATACGGGGAGGTGTGTGGCATCATATACGGGGAGGTGTGTGGCTTCATATACAGGGAGGTGTGTGGCTTCATATACAGGGAGGTGTGTGGCTTCATATACAGGGAGGTGTGTGGCATCATATACAGGGAGGTGTGTGGCTTCATATACAGGGAGGTGTGTGGCTTCATATACAGGGAGGTGTGTGGCTTCATATACAGGGAGGTGTGTGGCTTCATATACAGGGAGGCTGTGTGTGGCATCATATACAGGGAGGTGTGTGTGGCATCATATACAGGGAGGTTGTGTGGCTTCATATACGGGGAGGTGTGTGGCATCATATACGGGGAGGTGTGTGGCTTCATATACAGGGAGGTGTGTGGCTTCATATACAGGGAGGTGTGTGGCTTCATATACAGGGAGGTGTGTGGCTTCATATACAGGGAGGTGTGTGGCTTCATATACAGGGAGGCTGTGTGTGGCATCATATACAGGGAGGTGTGTGTGGCATCATATACGGGGAGGCTGTGTGGCTTCATATACGGGGAGGTGTGTGGCATCATATACGGGGAGGTGTGTGGCTTCATATACCGGGAGGTGTGTGGCTTCATATACAGGGAGGTGTGTGGCTTCATATACAGGGAGGTGTGTGGCATCATATACAGGGAGGTGTGTGGCTTCATATACAGGGAGGTGTGTGGCTTCATATACAGGGAGGTGTGTGGCTTCATATACAGGGAGGTGTGTGGCTTCATATACAGGGAGGTGTGTGGCATCATATACGGGGAGGTGTGTGGCTTCATATACAGGGAGGTGTGTGGCTTCATATACAGGGAGGTGTGTGGCTTCATATACAGGGAGGCTGTGTGGCATCATATACAGGGAGGTGTGTGGCATCATATACAGGGAGGTGTGTGGCATCATATACAGGGAGGCTGTGTGGCTTCATATACAGGGAGGTGTGTGGCTTCATATACAGGGAGGCTGTGTGGCATCATATACAGGGAGGTGTGTGGCATCATATACAGGGAGGTGTGTGGCTTCATATACAGGGAGGTGTGTGGCTTCATATACAGGGAGGTGTGTGGCATCATATACAGGGAGGTGTGTGGCATTATATACAGGGAGGCGTGTGGCATCATATACAGTGAGGTGTGTGGCATCATATACAGGGAGGTATGTGACATCATATACAGGGAGGCTGTAAATAGTGTCTAGGTGAACATGTGACCTTCCTTTAGGTGTTTTCAGGGGCTGGGACAAAAAAAGCCTGACCAATGAAGTTCATCAGTTTTTTTTAACGGCCATGAAAAACTGATGCAAAATGGATGTCAAACGGCCATTAAAAACTGACAGACGGACTGGAAATGTATGAAAACTAAGGGCCTGTTCACATCACCGTTCATTTCCGTTTCGGGGTTCCGTCGGAGGGTTCCGTCGGAGGGTTCCGTCGGGTGAACCCTGCAATGGAAAGTGAAAGTGACAGCACAGCTTCCGTTTCAGTCACCATTGATCTCAATGGTGACGGAAACATCGCTAATGCTTTCCGTTCGTCACCATTCCGTCTGGTTTCCGGTTTTCAGACGGAATCAATAGCGTAGTCGACTGCGTTGTGGGGTTCACCCGACGGAACCCTCCGACGGAACCCCGGAACGGAAATGAATGGTGATGTGAACAGGCCCTTAGAGACACTGATGCAAAATGGCCATGAAAAATTGACAGTTGTGAATATAGCCTAAAAAAGCTATGGCCCTTGATATTAACAGCAAATGCTTGTACTATTATCATACACTTTGGTGCATTTAAAGTTAAGGCCCTTTTACACGGGCCAATTATCGGGCAAACGAGCGTTCATGTAAATGCTCATTCCTGATTATTGCCCTGTGTAAACAGGGCAGCGTTTAACAGATGAATAAGAAAACGAGCTCGTTCATCCACTGATTGTATCGTTTTTGCTGCAAGAAATATTATCGTTGTCGGCAGCACATCTACCTGTGTAAACAGAGAGATGTGCTGCCGACATGATAGATATGTATGAGGACGAGCGATCAGAGTAACGAGTGCTCGTCCCCATACTAGCTCCTTGTGAAAGAAACAAGCGAGCGCCGATCAATGAGCAGTCTCATTGATCAGCGCTCGTTTACACGGCCCATGCCCGGCCGTGTAAGAGGACTCTTAAGCGCCTTCTTTTTTCAGTTGCACAATACCTATTTCAATAATTTTTGGAAATCTTGGTGACAGATGCTTCGGGATTACAATGTACGTCAATGATATCCTAATCATGAGACCATCTTAGAGTTTGCTAGTTGAACACCTTAACCCCTTAATGACCGGGCCATTTTGCACGTTAAAGGGAATGTGTCGCTAGAAAATGTATTTTTTATTTTTTTAGTTAAACTGTTAGTATATAAATGATTAAACATTGTTCTAATTTTTTTAATTCTTTCACGAGTCAGGAAATATAATAAATTAGATTCTAATTTATAACATTTCCCTGTGCTGGTCACTAGAGGGAGCAATTCCAAAAATTGCAGCATTGGCATGTGGTAAAGCAACCACATTGCTTTATGCTGCAAAATTTGAGAAGACACACTCGCTCTAGCGTCCTCAAACAATCCCCCCTCCTTTATCCTGGCTAGTGCGAGGAGAAAGGAGGGGATTGAATGGTCAAACCTCCTACACTGTGTGTCGCCATTTTTTGAGCGAATACACAGTGTAGTAGGCTTGCATACAGTGGTAATCACACAGTAAAACACGAAAAAAACACAGACATTACTTGCTCCTGCCGCTCTGTCCGCTCTGTCTGCTCCCTCCGCTCCTATTGCTTACTTCGGAGCACATGTCCGGAAGCCGCGACCGGAAGTAGTAATCTTACTGTCCGGCCGCGGCTTCCGGTCCACAAGAAAATGGTGCCGGATGTCGCTCGGCCGAAGACCTTCCATTTGGATTGTGTGGGAGCGGCGCATGCGCCGTTCCCACACAGACGGCGTACACCATAGCGAATGCGAACGGCTCCCGTTCTCATTCTCTATGGGGATGTGTGTGCCGTATTCCATCTCTGTATGTGTCGTTAATCGACACATACAGAGATGAAAAAAAAAATGGCAGCCCCCATAGAGAAGAAAAAGTTAAACACACAAATAAATTATTTTTATAAACATTAAAAGCAAATTGATATAAAAAAAGTTTTTTTCCCGTGACACCCTTCCTTTAACCCCTTAATGACTGGGCCTGAAAAGACCTTAATGACCAAGCCAGATTTGTTAAATCTGGTATGTCTGACTTTATCAGAGATTAACTGTGCGAAAGTTTTGAATATCCAAGTAATTCTGAAATTGTTTTTTCGTCACATGTTGTACTTTATTTTAGCGGTAAAAGTAGACTGATACGATTTGCGGAAATTAATGAAAAAATAGAAAAATTGAAGAAATTTTGTAAAAATTATCATTTTTCCCTATTTTTAACTGTAATATGTCACATATGTACATACATACTGTACAATTTTTTTTATTAAATATATATTTCCATCGCTTTACTCTATTTTGGCAGCACTTTTGGAAAAAAATTTTTTGGAGCAATTTAGAAGACTTACAAGTTTAGTAATAATTTTATACATTTTGAAGTACATTTGGTTTTCCTGCACAAGCCAGGTTTTCAGAGGCTCATAGGTGTCAGAATGGTGGAAACCCCCACAAGTGACACCATTTTGAAAACTACACCCCTTAAGGTATTTATTAAGGGGTGTTGTAAGTATTTTGACCCCACAGTTTTTTTGTAAGAATTCATGCAAAGCAGGCGTAAAAACATATAATTTCACTTTTTTCATAAAATGATCACTTTGAAGACCGATTTCTTTGTAAAGCGACCATCAGAATGAAGAAACGCACCCCAAAACCTATCACCCTGTTTCTCCTGTTTTCAAAAATGCCCACATTGTGACCCTAATGCGTTGCCTGGACACACGGCAGGGCCCGAAATGAAGGGAGCAACCGGAGGCATTCAGGTCTCATATTTTGCGTGAAAATGTTTTAGGCACCACTGTACATTTGGAGAGTTTTTGAACTACCAGAACGATAGAAACTCCCCATAAACGACCCCATTTAGAAAACAAGACCCCTTAAGGTATTTATCTAGGGCTGTAGTGAGTATTTTGACCACACAGTTTTTTGCTAAATTGAATGCATAGCAGGTGAAATAAAAAAAACAACACTTTTTATATAAAAGTATCAGTTTGAAGACCGATTTCTTTGTAAAGCGACCATGAGAATGAAGAAACACCCCCCAAAATCTATCACCCTGTTTATCCCGTTTTCAAAAATGCCCCCATTGTGACCCTAATGCGTTGCCTGGACACACGGCAGGGCCCGAAAGGGAGGTAGCGCCCGAAGACTTTCAGGACACACATTTTGCTTGAAAATGTTTCAGGTCCCATTACACATTTATAGAGGCACTGAGCTGCCAAAAAGATAGAAACTCCCCATAAATTACCCCATTTTGAAAACTAGACCGCTTAAGGTATTCATCTAGGTGTGTACTAAGTATTTTGACCCCACAGTTTTCGCAGGAATTAATGCAAAGCAGGTGGAAAGAAAATTTTATTTCACTTTTTTTCACAAATGTGTCATTTTAAGGTCAGATTTCTTGTACAGAGGACATGAGAATAAGGATATGCACCAGAAAATGTATCACCCTGTTTCTCCTGTGTTCAAAAATATTCCCATTGTGGCCCTAATGTGTTTCCTGGACACACGGCAGGACCCAAAAGGAAGGGAGCACCCGGAGGCTTTCAGGACACACATTTTGCTTTGAAAATGGGAGGATTCTACTTTTCTAGATTGAGAAATAGATGTCCCTAACAGTTTCTACACCCTATGACTATGTCGTGCTAAGAAAGCAGCTGTCCTGAAATCATGTCAGTCCATAGACATTATGTATATCAACCCGCTCTGATATATAGTAAGTTAGAGTGGGAAAATGTATTAAACTGTTGGCGGAAAAAGGCAATATATCCAAAAAAAAGGAGGAAGAATGTATCCAGCTATGTGGAAAACTAGAGCATGTTCACAGGATGAAAGAAAATTTGTAGGGCTGTAATGACTTTATTATTCAAAGTGACTGGTCATACAATGTCTCTTTAGCTCCATCAATCCCTATATAAGGGACGAATGTGCCAAGTGACGCGGTACACCTTAACAAGCCCCTGCCCGGCAAGGTAGGAACCGCCATGTGCACAAAACAACCAATCACCTGTAGAATATATAAAGGGGCAGTGTCCCACACCGTATGTATAGATACAGTAAAGGACCACTACTCCCCAAATTAATGTCGCTATTTCTAGAAGTATTGTCGGGTGTAAGAGGTCCACCAAAAACCCGAACAAAACTGTAATAAAGCCCATAGTGTATTGATAAGGACAAAACAGGGACTTATGCATAGACCAGGGTTGGAAGGACAAGCGGAACAATAATATCGTGACTCACTTCGCTGTCCTCGTTTGCTGCAGACCCGACACCGTTTTTTGGGGTATTTTTGGTTAGATGTTGAAGGGATGGGGTGTAAAAAATGTTTTTCAACAAGTCGGTGTACATCCTCTGACTCATGGACTACTCTCTGGTCTGCAGATTGAAATAGGAGATCTTCAATCGCTTTCTCCTGAAATTCAAAGAATGTCGCCCTGCCCGCTGTTTTTTTGTACAGGACAAATGCGTTCTGCATCGCAACTTGAATTTGTTATAGCCGATGACACACACAGGCTTTTGTCTATCTGCAGAGGCCCCACGTTCGCTAATAGTTGCTGTTGCACTTGAATGGACAGTGCTGATCATGTAGACGTCCTTGCGGTCACGAAATTTTAAAGCCAGCATCTTCTCAATTTGAAAAGCGCATGACTCCCCCTTTCGTAGTTTTTTATCCACAAGTTGACGTGGGAAACCTTTGCGATTCCTGCGTATTGTGCCACAGGCTCCGGTGTTGGCACAATGAAGGGCGCTAAACAATGGCACACTGGTATAAAAACTGTCCGTGTATACATGATACCCCTTGTGTAGGAAAGGGCCAATTAAATCCCACACAATCTTACCAGTGGTACCAATATTTGGAGGGCAGCCTGGTGGATTAAATTCACTGTCTTTACCCTCGTAGATCTAGAATGCACATGTGTAGCCAGTAGTGCTTTCACATAACTTGTAGATCTTTACCCCGTATTTTGCACTTTTTGAGGGTATGAATTGACGGAATGAGAGACGCCCTTTGAAATTTGTGGGATTCCAAAACCTGGCATTAGGTGACGAAGGCTTATTGGCAATGTACTGCCTGGCATACAAATTTGTATGCCAGGAGTAGCAATAAAGTCATTTATGGTGGGAGAAAATAAACTCTTGGGTTCCCACACTAAATCGGTTTGGTGGGGTTGTGCAATTTCAGGGGCTGCACTTTGAACGGACGTTGTGGCAACTGCGCCGTCTCCCATATCACTGGTGCTGGGTCTCATATCCATAGAATCCCTTGAAGCGACACTTTCGCTGTCGCTTTCAAGTAAGGCTGGGTTCACACAACCTATTTTCAGACGTAAACGAGGCGTATTATGCCTCGTTTTACGTCTGAAAATAGGGCTACAAAACGTCGGCAAACATTCATTTGAATGGGTTTGCTGACGTACTGTGCAGACAACCTGTCATTTACGCGTCGTCGTTTGACAGCTGTCAAACGACGACGCGTAAAAATACAGCCTCGTCAAAAGAAGTGCAGGACACTTCTTTGGACGTTTTTGGAGCCGTTTTCTCATAGACTCCAATGAAAACAGCTCCAAAAACGGACGTAAAAAACGCAGCGAAAACGCAGCGAAAACCGTGAGTTGCTCAAAAAACGTCTGAAAATCAGGGTCTGTTTTCCCTTGAAAACAGCTCCGTATTTTCAGACGTTTTTGGTCACTACGTGTGCACATACCCTAAAAGCTCAACTTCAGATGCAGAATCCGTATCTGAGCATAGCATCTGATAGGCTTCCTCAACGCTGTATCTTCTGGCAGCCATAATGATAATACAGTCTAAACCGCAAATAATAAATGGAACTAGCGGTTTAAATTTTTTTTTTTATCAACAAAGGCCTCATGCACACGACCGTAAAAACACCCGTTATTGCGGGTCGTAATTACGACCTGCAATAACGGGCTCATAGACTTCTGTTACCCACGGGTACCTTCCCGTTTTCTCACGGGAAGGTGCCTGTGCCGTTAAAAAAATAGAACATGTTCTATTTTTCTATTTTACGGGCCGTGCTGCTATACTTTATAATGACAGCACGGCTCGCAAAAGCGGCCGGCTGCCCGCGGCCGGCCGTGCCCGGCCGTGCTCGTAATTACGAGTCGTAATTACGAGCACGGTCGTGTGCATGAAGCCTAATCAACTAAGAACATAGGCCATATGTGGGCTTGATTTTTGTGGGCCAATGTGTAGTTTTCATTAGTACTATTTTGGGGTACATAGGACTTATAGATTGACTTTTATTTAATTTTTTATTGGGGGAATGGGAGAAAAGAGAGAATTTTGCAGTGGTGTTTTGCGTTTTTTTTTGGGCGCCGTTCATCCAGCAGTTTAATTAATGTGTTCATTTTATTGTTCAAGTTGTTACGATCACGGTGACACCATATATGTGTATGTGTGATTTGTTTTGACACTTTTACTAAATAAAACCACTTTTTGGGAAAAAAAAGTAGTTTTATTTGATTTTGACTGTATTTTTTTATTTTTTTTTTACACAAACTTTATTTAAATGATATACATTTTTTTTTTTAGTCCCACCAGGGGACTTCACTGTACGATCTGCTGATCGCATATATAATGCTTCAGTATACTTAGTATACCAAAGCATTATTGCCTGTCAGTGTGAAACTGACAGGCAATCTATTAGGTCATGCCTCCGACATGGCCTAACAGGCATTTGCTGAGGCAGACCTGGGGGTCTTTGTTAGGCCCCTGGCTGCCATGGAAACCCGACGGCGACCCGCGATTTCTTTGCAGGGGCGCCGATGGGGTGACAGAGGCAGCTCCCTCCCTCTATCAAACACATTAGATGTAGCTGTCACTATTGACAGCGGCATTTAATGGGTTAAACTGACGGAATCGGAGCGCGCTTCGATTCCGGCAGTTGCAGCAGGAGCCAGGCTGTGTATAACAGCCGTCCTCCTGCGCGAACTAGCAGCTGCAGAGGACAGATATATCCGTCCTTCGGCATTAAGGGGTTAAAGAAATGTTTTCTCGCTTTGAATCATCAGGGATCAAGTTAAAGAAAGAAAAGTGTGAGTTTGGAACTGACATCCTACCAAATCAGAATACAAACAAGAGCTCCAAGTATTTCTTGTCCTTTCCTAATATTTACCACAACTTTTTGGCCTTCGGGTTGTTTGCTTGACAAAGGAGTCTCATGGAATATATTAGTACCCACTACAGAGGCATCTCCTTGTGGTGTAGGTGCTGTTCTTAGATACATTCATCCAATTGCCTATTACTCCAGAACCATGATATATGCAGAAAGGTACTACGCACATATTGACAAAGACGCATTATCTGTGATTGCAGGTATTAAAATGTTTTTGGACATACCCTTGAAATAAAAATGGATAATTGGGTTACTATTAAAAGATATGGACAGAAAGCCTGACTGATAAAAGACCAATAAAAGTTTGAAATCTATCTCCTGTCTTATCAGAGGTTGGTGCATTGTTACTTCATGATTTACACTGCAGCTCTTCTTGTTCAGAATGGCTGCCTTCTTTAAGCACAAAACAAGCAAGTTTACTATAGCAATATAGAATGAATATAAACTCCAAGCTACTCAATCGCCATGAACAAAAGTTGCCAAGTAGTTTCCACGTGTATAATGATACAATTGAGCTTCAAGAATAGGGATTCTGCAGTTCTTTTTTAAATACTTTCTCATGACTTCAATTTTACTTAAATTATTGTTCTTTAAGTAATTCCTCGCATAGATATTACACAGAAATATAACTCTACAGAGTTTAAAAAAAAGTTGAATGTGTGAAATATGTCCCATAAATATATCACTACCAAGCAGTATTACGACAATTACCACTATTATGACAATTGTGACATCACAATTGTATGTGCAAAGACTTTAGTGAACACAAATTTAATCATTACCAAAACTTGTACCAATTATCCGTGCTAGTTTTGTGCATTTAGACTGGGTCATTATTTTTGTAATTATTAAACTATCAGAAGGATCAGGGAGCACTATTGCTGTACGAGCAACATAAGTGGGATAGGACTGGAGCCATAGTACAGAACATAAGGCATTTGGAGTGGTGATAAGATGTTTGAGATAAAAGGAGCTTAGAAATAGGAACAAAGGCACTAAGGAGACTGGCAAATAGAGACATGAAGGCTACAAGCAAGTGACCTCAATAAATTATTATTACTTTTACCAAACTCACTCAATTTATTTTTTATCTATATTTATGTACCTTTAATTAATTATGGACATTATAATCTTGGGTGATTATGATAGGACTTTATTATCTTGTATATAATGTAAAAAATACATTAGGAAAACATCCAAATAAATATCAATGTATAACCTATAATTGAGGTAGTGAAGAATGAGTAAAGATGGAAAAAGTATTGATTTTCTTGGACCAAGTCTGTCACATGACAAAATGAATGGCTGCTCAGGCCATCTAACTTGTCCGACCCTACTCCCTCCCAACAACTCCCGCGGGGGGAGAGTCGGGACATTGCCATACACATCAGATGATTGGTGGGTTCGGCCGACATACATCTAATGTGTATGGCCACCTTTGCAGAAGTCAATTTTTACTGAAGAGGAGCCGGTCACTCTCCATATATCAGAAACTAATAAAATATGTTGTGGTAGATCGAAGATCCTCCCAAACATATGGTGTTTCACATTTATCTAATATTTCTCCATTTTAAAAGCTTCTTCTTATCTGTAGTACAACCCATGTAAAAGCATACTGCTTGTGTTGCTGCATACAGACGCTGGCATAAACCAATTTCCCATTTTCGTTATGCGTAAATTCAGTTTTGTGTTTTATATAAAGGGTTAAATGTGTTGTATGGCAAAAGGCCAGTGTGCTGCTCTACCTATTGCCATCACTAAGCCTTTAGTTATCCTGCCAAAGAACTTCTAGCTACAGAACAAATGTGCTCAGTTAAGTGGGTCGCTATTGTCCATTGAATGATGAACTCGGAATATTACTAGCGAGGAAAACATCTGACATACTAATAGTAATTTGAATTAACTATATCGGATGCATCTCTGTGCAGCTTGTTCTGTTCCCACTGCCCCAGTTCTGTGTTTGCTTGGAATGAATTCATTTGTGAACAATTAGACAGTGGATTGGTAATTGCTTATGAACCTTGGGCACAGTTCATGTGACTCTGGCTCCCTCAACACCCCCCTCCCTATCCTGACCTCCCCTTGTGCTTTTAAACATTGCAAAAAATCTCATTCACTCCCCTCCCATTCCCCTTGTGGTCTCATCATGGCTTTGCTAGTGCTGCACCTGTCACCTGTGTGTTAGTATTCTTCGAAAAGATCGATTTACATAACCTCATTTAATGGTTCATAAATCATGCCCATTAAGCACCGCCAGCAGGAACTGAGGGTTCTAATTTATGCTGCTTTTCATAGCAGAAAATTGGGAGGCTCTTGCCCTTGGGATAAAGGGGCCAGGTCCTGCCTCTGATTGGTGATTGTCATGGAGAATGTCTAGTTGATGAGGACAGATTTTCACGTTATTGATTCTCTGCCAAAGCTCAGCGTGCAGTATTGTGAGGCGGGGGATCTGCTGCCAGCCGTGCTGATAGCAGAGCAAGTTTAACATCACCTCCCCCCATCCAATACATACACACTTGTACCAAGACAACATCAGGATAGGGGGCAGGGGATTGAACAATGCGACAATGCTAAGTTTCCTAGTAGGAAATGTAAGAACACTTTGTAAGACCTTCGCTACAATGCTGCTTGAAGCCACTCCCACTGGACTAAATCACGGGGTGTGCCGAGTACTTTTGTGCTAATATTGTTGGATTGGGTCCCTACTCGTGCATCCACCACCACCTAGTGCTGTCCGAACCTCTGACAGCTAATCCACAGGGAGATCAGAAACTTTGCAAAACTTTATTATCAGTCTTGTCAAAGTTATGGGTGGGATTAATTGCATTAGGTAAATCCGCCAACTCTTTCCTTCCTTATAATTACAAATTTACTTTTGGTCAATGGTTTAATACAGGTATCAAGGAGGCAAAGTTTTAGGGACAAATCCCATCTAAGGTGGCATTGTTCTAGGAGTGATTACTAACAAAAAGGTTAATGAGCCAAGAATCTCATGGGATTTTAAATGAAAGAAGACGATTAGGCCGGGATATCATGTTCAACAATTAGTAACATTTAGACGTTCTAACCGATGTGAGACGTGGGGAGTGAAACCCTGGTATACTTTATCTGTTTCAGATTCATCTGCCCGACGGAGTGTCAGCTTCTCTCACAGTTAATTGCACTAAAGAGATTACTGTAATAGATCTGATATAATACCAGTGAGAGGTTCCTTTACTTATGAGTGCGGCTGCTCAAAAACATACAAACAATATGCATTGCCCTATTTTATATCAGAGGATTCTTCTTTGGAGGACATTTTGTTCGTATTTTATTATATTGACTATAGAAGACTTATGAGTAGAGGGTGTTTTTTTATTTGCCAAAATATTTGGTAGACTGTTACCAGTATCTACCTTTTACAACCCGGAACAGAATTTACCGAGCTATTACAAGATGCATAAACCCTTACTTTACCCAAACAAGTTAACTTCAACCCCCATGTTATTCTCACAGAGGTTCAGAAAATCTAATGGTTACTAGATGCCAATAAGGGGTCAAAATAATTTTTTGGGACCCAGAAGAACCACTATTCGCGCTATAAGTCTCTTTATTTCGTTGGTCTCCTATGTACAAGTCTATTAAGTTATTCTAAAAATTTCCACAACACGTCTTTATATAATTTGTCACATATGCCAAAACGAATCCTCTTAGATAACTCTATATTATTTCTAATTTTTCGCTCCAACCAGAGTCAAAAGATTGGTAGAAGGTGTTTTATTGTTAGTGATCAGCAGTTCTGTAGATATGCCATTGAATAAATGACCCACACTGAGCAGAAATGCATTGACGGGTCTTCGGAATGATCAGTGTCCTTGGCTAAAGTGCATTAAGAGGTTTTAATGCAGACTTATTGTTTTTAGTTTAGAAATTATTTGATTATTCTCTACACATTTTTGTGTCACAGCATTTGTCGGAATCTAGCACTTTCAACCTTTACTTAAGGGTCTAACAGGTTTCCATTAGGACATCGATTTAAGGTCATCTTTAAAAGCGGTCACCTGCCCATTCATAACATAGACAATAAATACCTCATGTTATCTTCAAGCTTCCAGGATATGGATGTTCTAATTTCAAAATATAACATGCATGATTCAATATAATATTTTTGTTTTATATTTAATAGTCACAGTCAACAAATACAACATTTTATTGAGATTTTATTCTTTTTCTTAATTTGATGTTTTATTTTTAACTGGAATTTTCTATTTTCGTCACACATTTTTTTTTTTTTCATAATTATCTTTTTTACGTGTTATACATACAACCAAAAATAATGATTATTATATGCTAGAAAAAAATCAGTAATGCATCCAAATTAAAAATATATAAAAATAATAAAGATATGCTAAAAAAGAAATTCATACAAAGACATAATTAACCCAAAAAATAACTTAGACTAATAAAGAATTACAGAATTAATTGTTTCTTTGTGACGATAATAACTGTTTCATATTCTCTACAATTATATTGGCTCTTTTTTACTTACAAGAAAAAATGTAATGAGTAGAATGTGCAGAAATCCCTGTTGTGTTTTTTCTGCTCACACATAATTTTGCAGAAACAGTGAAATACATTTGAATGTGTGTATTTTATTATATATTATATGTATAAATAAGAAAAAATGCTTATGGGTTACTAGTGCTGAATGAATAGCTGTTGGCCTTCTACATTGCTACATTCATACTTTATTATTATTTTATATTTTATTATTTTATTTATATTATTGTTTATATATACATATATATTTTTTAAATTAATTGTGTTTAAAATATATATAAAATTTAGCAAATTTATCACAGTCACAAATGCATATTTATGTTTATATACTTTCACCAAAATACATCCATTTGCAGCTTGATAAAATATTCAGCACTCCTTGTTTTTCGTACAAGCCGTGGTGTGTACAGATTGTAGAAGCTGGGTCTACCACGGCACAGAACAATGTTCCCATTTAAAATGTGATAAACGCGAAGCAAAGAAATAACAACAAATAAACACTAAGAAAAGGCATAAAACAAGCAAATTATTATTTTCATCTTTTTACCCCCTCGTAAGTAATTGACCGTTAATTACAATATGAAAAGATCTTAGCTGATGGTTTGACGAAGGAAAAAAAAAGCCTGACTGTATGTTATTTAGATTCCCTAATGTTGGGCTATTGTCCTGGTGATGAATTATTGTCAGTGCATACGATGAGTCAAGGACATTGAAATGCCACTCAGTAAGAATCGAATTTGGCATGATAGCCCTCGTCAGAGGGAGAATCAATTCAGGAATGCCACTTGCCAGCTTTAAACTTCTCACTTGTAGGTGCTAGAGACCTTGTTGTGTGGCTTTATAACAAGTCAACAAGTTCTGTCTCTCGTGGAATGCGTGGTGCCTGTCACATGCCTGTAAAAAAAAGTGTACTCAAAAGAAATAGGCAAGATAATATTGGCCTATGGAGTCAAACATGAAAAGAAATAAGCAGAGGGAAAATGGTAGAAGAATTGCTTCAGTATCAGCTCCCAAGATCTTGAGAGTATTTTAGATCATAATGTCCTCAATGAAGAGAGTGCGCATTACAGCATCATAACACACTAAGTATGTACTTTGTTTCTATGGGGGCAGTGAAGACACCCTGGAAAACAGAGCCGGCTCTTGGCAAAGATTACGGCATCATGCCGTTTACTCAGGGATTCCACTAAGGAGGGTGAGAATTTTTTTTGTATTCTCTCCCTCACTTAAAGATAATTTATGAGGACAAGGAGAAGTTGCTACTTGAAAATGCTATAGCAACTGTCACCCAGCAATGCATCTTTGGATTTTCTTAAGCATAGTATAGCTTTCTGCAGATGGGGGTTGGGGCTGTCTTCTAGATCTGCACAGCAATATTTTTCTTTACATTTTCTATATCCCTTTAAATGGTAGCATTTTTGAAAATGGACTCTATTGATGTACGCTGAGATACACATTAGGTGTTGATCATTCTGTTGTGTTGCACAATACATCATTTCCTATGCCTGACATCAGTAGGAAGGTTGCTCTCAATGGCAAGTTCATGACTTGTTTCCTTGCTTTATTTAACCTATGTCAACACTAAAATCAACATCTTCTAAAAGCCATATATGTTATGCTAAAATTACCTACTCATTTACTTCTATTGAAAACAAATCGGCAATCATACGTAGCCATAAAGAACTGTGTGTACTGTGTAAATTTGGCTCTTCAATAAATTCACATGAAAATAATATAGGTGTACATGTGTAGCACATTAAATGATAATATAGAGTAATGTATATAGGGGTAATATTGGGGATAATATATAGGGATAATATAGGGTAAAGTGAATGTAAAACAAAACCCAGAATCTTTAGGTGTGGAAACCAAAGATTACCATATTATGCCCAGAAGAATGATTACTAATTTTAAGAAACCCGCTAAAATCCAACTTTTTGATTTTCAGATATTTGGCTGGTTCCAGACTTTTGACCCCACTGACAGATTCCGTAAATATACTTTACGGAAATATATGCTCATATGATATTAGTTATAATTTCTTATTGGGATAACAATAAGTTTTCAGATCTTTTGTCATCCAATGAATGCCAGCTAATTAATTCACGTTATAGTTTATCTGACCGGACCATAAATTATATTAGTCTGGAAAAAAGTCTGAATAGTATCTGGTTCTCACAATTCGTTAAGTTACCTTTTCCCATATCCCTACATTTGGACTATTACTAAGGTTTTGTTCACTGGTGTTGGTTTCTATTGAGGTTTTAGTCTTGGTTTCCAATATTTTAAACAGCAAGAATTATTCCGTCTGCAGCACAATTCTTGCCGTCAAAAATAGCAGAACCCTAACAGAAATTTGTTGGATCCAATGAAGTGAATAGGGTCCGCCAGGATTTATCAGTATTAACTCAAAATCCATGAGACTAGCATGAATGGAGCCTAACATTCTTCTATTCATTCCTGTCCCATAGATGATCATTCGCAATCTAATTTCCCGAACTCGAGTTTCATGCCTACTGTAGGGCAACTATTAAGCCAGTTAACCTTATAAATAAAAGAAAGTTGAGTAGTCAAGGGTAACCCGGGTCAGCAGGCAACCAACATGCAGATGTTGACTTTGATTGGCGATGATTGGTGTTGGTACCACGAGTGGAAGCTATATACCATAGATATACTCCCATATCACATGACTCCTGTCCACAGATTCCCTACAAGGGGTTGAAAAAAATGACAATGATATGCGATTATCGGTAAAATTAAGAATCACAGTAAGGGTATGTGCACACGTAGTGACCAAAAACGTCTGAAAATACGGAGCTGTTTTCAAGGGAAAACAGCCCCTGATTTTCAGACGTTTTTT
The DNA here is from genome assembly GCF_050947455.1 of Rhinoderma darwinii. Lineage (NCBI taxonomy): Eukaryota > Metazoa > Chordata > Amphibia > Anura > Rhinodermatidae > Rhinoderma > Rhinoderma darwinii. The sequence continues at coordinate 54,912,136 of NC_134698.1, forward strand.
GAGCAACTCGCGTTTTTCGCTGTTTTTCGCGGCGTTTTCGCTGCGTTTTTTACGTCCGTTTTTGGAGCTGTTTTCATTGGAGTCTATGAGAAAACGGCTCCAAAAACGTCCAAAGAAGTGTCCTGCACTTCTTTGACGAGGCAGTCATTTTACGCGTCGTCGTTTGACAGCTGTCAAACGACGACGCGTAAATTACAGGTCGTCGGCACTGTACGTCGGCAAACCCATTCAAATGAATGGGCAGATGTTTGCCGATGTATTGCAGCCTTATTTTCAGGCATAAATCGAGGCATAATACGCCTCGTTTACGCCTGAAAATAGGTCATGTGAACCCAGCCTAAGGGAAACAAGGTTTCTCCAGTAAGCCGCTGTAAAAATGTTTTTCTAAAAACAAACAAACTAAAAAAAATTGTGCTTGCCAGAACTTTTCCCTGCCAAAATGCTATGGAAACAGTAATTGCAATTTTAAATAAATAAAGATAATGTAATTATTCTGTTTGGATGTGAGCAGAATAAGAAATTCTGTGTTATTATCTTGTTGCCTATTGATTCAGCCTTTACAATAGTTCCATTAACTCCATTATATCACTGAGTAAATCAATTACTTTAATTTCCTGCTCTCTTCTTATTTAAGGGAGATTTTTTTGCATGCGCTAAAACCTCTGAAAAATATTTACTCCCATTCTTTTAGGTAAGACAATTCCAGTATGGGGGTCAGCACTACCCAGCCCTAAATAATGTCAAATTTTTGACGTCATTCCCATCACAGTTTGATGTTTTTATGCTGATAATGAATTTCCTCACTTAGACTTCTTTTATTGTGTCGATATCCTTTTTGTTTTATGGTTATTCTTGATTCTTTCAATGATATTTTGTTGTCAATTTGTTTACATTATTTTAGGAGAAAATCACAGTTTACATGCGTGTTTTCTCTGCAGGCCTTTGTTCTTCTCCATACATGTGTACTTGGGCGTATGTTCACGCTGGCACCAGGTCTGAAATCACAGCCGGATTCACAGACAGACAGAAATGAGCTGCCATTCCTCCGTGTGATTGCCAGACCCAGCTAGTTGTTGCCGGGGCCGTCATGCTGTTAAATTAGCTCTAATGAACGAGTAATTGCCTTAGATATAGTCAAGCATTTCAAAGAAAACAAGGATTCTAATTGATTTGCAATTTGTTTGGCATGGCGCATTGTCCGGAGGCTAAGGATTGGTCTTCTGGATTTCACACTGCATGTATTATCCTTTATTAGTGGAATAACAGTGCTGATTACCTGCCTTCTGGGCTTAATGTACCGATTAATGTAAACTTTGTTCTTGTGGCATGTCCATGACAGGGAAGGAATAATGGGGAAGTGGGTGGCCCTATAGTTGACCAAGTCCCCTGCTGCTAAGGTCTCAGTAGTGTAAGACATGCTGATAAAGCAGATCAAGTGAATAGGTTACAATAGCAAGTCTCGAGTCTTAAGTCCTGATTGAGGCAAGTTGCAGGTTCAAGAACCCTCCCACCCGGCCTCCATTTCTTTCTTCCCTCTCTAGAGAAAGCAAAAACCTGGTGATTATTTTTCCGCTTTTGCTGGCAGTGGTCCTGTTCTTTTTCTATTAAATCTGTCCCCAAGCTGTGGTTTTGCTTTTTCCTGAGCTATGCAGAAAGCAGGGAAAGTTTGATGGAATTCTTCTTGAGTTTCACAAATTCTTTAAACAAATGGTGAAATATACGGCTCTCCTTGAGTACATCGAAGAATCAAAGAGTAGACGACTGCTCCAAATTGGGCTTTGCCTCTGATGGGTTCTAATGGCAACCACATACAAAAAACACTTGGACCAGATGTAGGCCAGTCTTAGGCCTCATTTACACGAGCGTGTGCGTTTTGCATGCGCAAAAAACGCAGCGTTTTGCGTGCGCAAAAGGCACTTGACAGCTCCGTGTGTCATCCGTGTATGATGCGCGGCTGCGTGATTTTCGTGCAGCCGCCATCATAGAGATGAGGCTAGTAGACGTCAGTCACTGTCCATGGTACTGAAAGAGTTAACTGATCGGCAGTAACTCTTTCAGCACCCTCGACAGTGCATTCCGATCACCATATCGAGTAACCTGTTTAAAAAAAAAGAGGTTCGTACTTACCGAGAACTTCCCGGCCGTTGCCTTGGTGACGCGTCCTTGGTGATGCGTCCTTGGTGACGCGTCCTTGGTGACGCGCCTCTCTTGACAACTGGCCCCACCTCCCTGGATGACGCGGCAGTCCATGTGACCGCTGCAGCCTGTGCTTGGCTTGTGATTGGCTGCAGCTGTCACTTGGACTGAATTGTCATCCCGGGAGCTCAGACTGGAGGAAGAAGCCGGGAGTTATCGGTAAGTCAGAACTTTTTTTTTTTTACACGTTCACGTATATTGGAATCGGAAGTCACTGTCCAGGGTGCTGAATCAGTTTAACTCTTTCAGCACCCTGCACAGTGACTGTCTCCTGCCGGGTTCGGTCAAAACGAGTTCGGCCGAACCCGGTAAAGTTCGGTTCGCTCATGTCTAAGACACTCCGTTCGGATGTTTGTAAACAGAAAAGCTCTTGCGCGAATCACGCAGTTTGCACGGAAGTGCTTCCGTGCGACCTTCGTGGTTTTCACGCACCCATTGATTTCAATGGGTGCGTGATGCGCGAAAAACGCACGATTATAGAACATGTCGTGAGTTTTACGCAACGCACTCGCGCTGCGCAAAATTCACGCATCGTCTGCACTGCCCCATAGAGTAATATAGGTGCATACGACACGCGTGAAAAGCACGCACGTCGCACGCGCGTATATTATGCTCGTGTAAATGAGGCCTTAGTCAGAAGTGCGTAGCAGGAAGATGAAAGTAATTTATTAAGAGGCGCACGCATTTTAACTACTTAGTTGCATCTTGTGCTGTCTGTGCACCTGATTTCCACTATAAGGGCATGACCACACGTGGCGGATTTCCTCCGCAACTGTCCGCATCAATGCCGCACAGAATCTGCGTTGCAGATTCTGCTGCGGATCTGCACAAAATGTGCAGTACATTGATGCGGACTAGCTGCTGCGGACTGCGGGAAAAGTGCTTCCCTTCTCCCTATCAGTGCAGGATAGAGAGAAGGGACAGCACTTTCCCTAGTGAAAGTAAACGATTTTCATACTTACCGGCCGTTGTCTTGGTGACGCGTCCCTCTTTCGGCATCCAGCCCGACCTCCCTGGATTACGCGCCAGTCCATGTGACCGCTGCAGCCTGTGCTTGGCCTGTGATTGGCTGCAGCCGTCACTTACACTGAAACGTCATCCTGGGAGGCCGGACTGGAGACACGCAGGGAGTTCTCGGTAAGTATGAACTTATATGTTTTTTTACAGATACATGTATATTGGGATCGGTAGTCACTGTCCCGGGTGCAGAAACAGTTACTGCCGATCGCTTAACTCTTTCAGCACCCTGGACAGTGACTATTTACAGACGTCTCCTAGCAACGCTCCCGTCATTACGGGAGCCCCATTGACTTCCTCAGTCTGGCTGTAGACCTAGAAATACATAGGTCCAGCCAGAATGAAGAAATGTCATGGTAGTAAAACCAATACGCTCCGCAGCACACATAATATCTGCGGACTTCATTGCGGAATTTTGACTCTCCATTGAAGTCAATGGAGAAATTCCGCCATGAGTCCGCCACTGCTCCGCAACAGACAGAGCATGCTGCGGACACCAAATTCCGCTCCGCAGCCTATGCTCCGCAGCGGAATTTTACGCCTCGTCTAAACGAACACTGCTAAATTAAAGTGTAAGTCAATGGACAAACGGCACCGCTGCGGATTAACGCTGCGGAGTGTCCGCAGCGGAATTTAAGTGAAATTCCGCCACGTGTGAACCCAGCCTAATTTACACCACTTTCTGGCGTAAAAGAAAATAAATCTGTCAGCCTGTGGTGGCCCCACCCCTTTCATGTAAAAGAGGCGCAAAAATGAAAAAAGTCAAATGTTTGCACATAAAAGCCGTGTGCGTAAATTTGCAACATGGTGTTAACACCTTAATAAATGAAGGCAAATATATTTTCTTTTATTCAAAATTCGTAAACTAGGTTTCTATCTCTGGACCAACCGATGTATAAGTGCTTAATGCTGGAAGATACAACTTGGCCAATACCTGAAGCGAGATACTCAATATGAAAAATCAGAGAGATAAAAAATGTGCAGTTTTTTTGAGAGCTGTAAAAGTCAGTTTACACAGTATTTTGGGGCCGATTTTGATGAGGAAACCACGTTGGGATCAGAGCCAAAATACGGCCAAAATTGCCCCCCCCCCATTGATTTCAATGAGAGGCAGAGGCATTTTTTTTCTCCGGGGCGGCTCTTGGCTGCAGAAAAAAAAGATGCATGTAACTCTCTTGCCACAGTTTCTGCCTCTGACCTCCCATTGAAATCCATGGGAGGCAGAAAAAAACCTGCCGTGCTCATTTCTGAGCGTGTTTTGCTGTGTTTTATGCCTGCGGTCTATGCTTTAGTTTTAATGGCCACAGGCAAGAAAATCTCACTTAAAACGCAGAAAAAAAACTTTTTTTCTGCCTGCAAAAAACTTTGTGTGAACAGGACCTAACACTTGTTTTATCATGAGCACAAGACCTATACTCATAAGATTCCATAGAATGTTTTTATGGGGTCTGTTCCTTCGAGGATATTGACTATATGGAGAATATGTTTGCTTTTGAATAACTGCTTATACACATAATTTAATAGGACCTTTCATTTTTTATTTTTTTTTAAACCATATATCACCCTTTATTCATGGCATCCAATTAATTGCAGGGCTGTAATTTTTTTAATTTATTTTTAGCCCCACCGTTGTTTCACTACGACCCCTGCTCCACTTGGCACCTAATATGCTAATTTTGAGAAACGGTACAGAGAGGAGGAGATCTCATCTCCCCTCAGTAGGTGTTGCCTCCTGCATCACTGTGACGCTGTCCAATCAGAGCAGGTTTTTCTGCCTCGCTGTGGGACTGTCCGCTCAGATTGGACAGCGCAACAGTGATGCAGGAGGCAATGCCGACTGAGGAGAGATGGGGTCTCCTCCTCTCTGTACCTTTACTCAAAATTAGCATATTAGGCGCCAAGTGGAGCAGGGGTCGTAGCTGGACAACGGGAGGGCCAAAAAAATATATAATTACAGTGCTGGAATCGATAAGATGCCAGTAATAAGGGGAGCTATGTGGTTTAAAGAAAAAAAAAAAACATGACAAGTCCTCTTTAAGTTTTACATGTTCCTAAATAACTCCAAATGTCTGACCAATATTCAACTTTTTTGTATATCCAGCGTAGAATCGCACACATAATATTTTAGAAGATAATAAATGATAAATTGATGTGGTACCAACAAAGGTGGATTGGACAGGCTTCCTTCCTCTAGAATTTGGCTTCATTTTCCATTCCAAGTTACAGTGTTATTTACAAAGGTTAATATTTATTGTATATTTTCATATAAATTGTATATGTATGGTGACTTTTTTTTCTTTCCTTTCTTCTGTTTGTATATAGTTTTCTAGATAAAGTAAACCCATTTATTCTACCTGGTCCCAGATATGCATTTATTTAATGGACATGACACATTGCCTTAAATCTATCCAAAAAACGAATGTTCCATTGAATTCACACAATGGAGGAAGTAATTAGAATTTTTGAAAGTGCAGTATGAATAAATGTGTCTTTTTAGCGTACAGCAAAAGTTGAAGTGCCCAACCTTTTAACATCTGCCGTACAAATTTTTAATCTTAGTTTTGTTAATTGGAGTTATGTACGGCAGCTCTTCAAAAGTAGACATTATTGCCAAAATCTTAGTAGTACAAAACAAATTTCACAAAATGCAGACAGGGCTTAAAGAAAAGCTAATTAGTTTCTCTTCTCTGAATAAGAGAAGGTAAGTTCATTTCCTGGGTATACACAGAATAGCGCATCTTCCAACGTTTCAAATGGTCCAAGAAAGGCACTTTAGATTTGTTATAAAAAGATTCACTTTTTTTTATACATGTATGGACAGCGGTTCATGCCAAAAAGATGGCCTGCAAATTGAAATCAATGTTTATAATATAGGTGTGTAAAAAAGAGCTATGAGCTCTCATAATAAGTGTTTAACAGAAGTTCTCCAAAATCTTTGTTCTATTGTTGACTTTTGATGTTTTTAACCGCTTAAGGTTCAGCCTATTTTGGGCCTTGAGGAGCTCAGGAAGGGTAAAAGCTCTCATTGAAGAGACCGAGCAGGTGTATGGGGACTTATTTACAGGCAATGCTCCATGGGAAAAAAATATATAAAAATTAGCTCATATCAGTCAAAGCGGAGAATCCTGAAAAAGGAAGAGAGACCTATCTGAGTGGCCTTATTGCATTTCAAGAGCCATAACTGATTTATTGTTCTGTAGATAAAGCTGTATATGCGCTTGTTTTTTGCGTGAACAGTTTTATTTTTCAATGGGACCATTTTGGGGTACATATAATTTATTGATTAGCGTTTATCATTTTTTTTGGGTGGCTATTGTGAAAAAAAACAGCAAATCCCGCCATCTATTTTTTTTTTTTTAATGCCATGCACTGTGCGGTATAAATACTAAGTTGAATTTATTTTATGGGTCATTATGGTTGTGGTGTTAAACTTGATTAAACTTAATTAAACACCGGGTTTTTGTCTGACATTTCAAACTTCATGAAAATAATGCATGTAAAAACACCAGCGTTTTACATGCTTTTGATTTGGGGATTAATTTGTACATGCGTTTTTCCTGACATTTTTAAATTAATATAGAAAAATTAAAGCCTTGTCTAGAGCAAGTTACTATTTGGAAAAAAGAGTTGAACCCCAAAATGCTGCAAAAACGCCACAAACCAAAACGTGTCAAATTTGTATGGAGCATCCCCTTTATTACGCGCATTCGTCACTGAGAACACTATGGGGTAATGCTGAAGAGCAAAACGGAAATTACCAGAACTGTCATAATGAGTCTCTCAAAAGAATGCCCTATGAGAACATAATTCCTGAAGGGTCAGGTGTCTTTTAGTGGCAGAATTTAATCTCTTAACATTTACATTTTTAGACTTAACGATTAGGGATATTGGAAAAAAAAAAAAAAGAATGGCAATGTAATCTTACATCATACCAGAGCTATAGAGGGAAGAGCGGGCAAAGGGTGGGGTGTCCTCCAGACTGCACAAACTTTGGACCATAAGAGTTTTTTAGAGAACCTGAAAAGACACTGTGGGGAGAGGGGGAAGTGGATGACAAACATAAAGACAACCAGAAAAATAATAGAACATAGAAATTAGTGATTTCCTGGAGGACACTGTCTGCCTGGAACTGGGTAGTATTCTCTTTCGGGTAGGAATGAACTATTAAAAACTAGGATAGAAATAAAGAAAGTGCCCCCAGGTATATGGTGGCGGGAATCAGGAAGGTCTCCAAGGAAGTTGACTCAGGTATTACTCTAGGTGGAGTGCCGGTTGTAGAGGTGCTCTACATTTAAACAAGGTAACACGTCACAGTCTATTATAGCATAGAGTCTAATTGCAGGCCTAAAGTGGGAAGTGGCTGTAGCCCTTTTGAGAAATGAGGGTGAGGTGCTTGGCCACTGTCTTTAGTTCTTACCTTGGTGAGAGCGAGGGGGGTAAAAGTCTGTGATGAAGGCCTGCATCTTTTGTTGTTTACCTGTTGCCAAATTTAGGATGGGGAGAGTGGTGGTGCAGGTAGATTACAATCCTCAAGTTTGGGTAAGGGAATATGGAAGGTATCAAATTAGCGCAGTAAAAGCAAAGGGGAACCTGTACCTATAGATAATTTGATGGTTTCTTAAAATTGTGAGAAGAGGTTTAAGGTGTTTCTATTTTTGCAATGTGATCCATGAGAGATCAAGGTATAGCTGATTTGGGGCTTAATCTAAGTGAAATAAGAGTAGGGTTCAAACTTTGACCATAACTTTTAGTCCATATTAATTAAATAAAAGTTGGGAGGAGGCACTGGAAGGAGGTGTCTTTGGGTTTCAATGCCCTATGCACTCTGTCCAGTTTTATTTAATGTGAAGGGTGTTCCCAGGATTAAATATCGCTACCAGTGTAATTTTCAGGTCCTCTGTTGTTCTTTCTATGGTCTCTGTTGTTGAGGTCCTCAATGTGATTTTGCATGCCCCTTATAACGTGGTTCTGAAAGGCCACAGTTATTTGTAATTGAGAAATATATTGTCTGGTAACATCATGATCGTCTTTCAGAGGAGCGATACGTCCAGCTATATGTTGGATATCTTTTCCAAATCTACTTGTCGTCATCAGGGAGGGGCCTAAAGTCAGTTTCAGTAGACAATTGATGCATATAGCGTTTCCATTCGCCTGGCAGGGGTCCATTCTGGGATCTAAAACATCATTGTCAGATTCAGATAAGGTGGCCCAATTTTATGAGGTAGTAGGTACATTGGCATCTGGTGGAGTGGAGCTGAGGAGTGAAGGGGGTTTTTCAAGCCAGCTGGTGCCTTCTGGTGTGCAGAATCTGTGTAGGGGAGGACCTGTCAGTTTGCCCCTGTAATATTGTGGAGTAAGGACTAACCTGGGGTCTGGCAGCATCCCTGCAGTCTGAGGTGTCTTTCTATGTGATGTCAGAGAGACATGGCGTTGGGGGCCGCAGCTCAATATTGCACTGATTTAGCTGGAGGAGACAGTGTGGGTGCAGAGAGCCTCTCCCAAGTGAGAAGGTGAGTGAAGCTCTCTCTCTGGAACAGTGGTTGGTGGGCACTTAGTTGCAGCCTTCACCGACATAGTGAGGAAGTTCGGGGAGGACGTCATGTGAAGCAATTGTGCTGGAGTGCCAGATCTTCCCGGGTCCCTGGGGACAAAAGCACCCAACACTGCCAGTTTCTGGTGTAAATCATAGTAAACATGTTGGGCCTGCCCCCATTTTTTAAGTCACACCTATTTGTGCCAAGCGCAGTGTAGCAGTAAGAAAAAAGTCGTACATTTCCAAACAAAATGTCACGGCTGTAGGGTATGTGGACCCACTAGGCCGCTCCGTCATAGCGGAGAAGCAGCTGGCCAAACAAGAGTCAATTTCAGTCTCTCAGATATGAGTACTTGGGTAGATGATCAGGTAGATACTCGAAGTAGCAGATATGTAGCGAAGCAGGCACAGATGATACTTGGCGTAGCAGATGACACCAGACGTGGCATATGGCAACAGACGTGGCATATGGCAACAGACATGGCAGATTACACCAGACGTGGCAGATGAGGCACACATAACTCCAACAATAGGCTTAGGCTCAGGAACAAACACAGCAACAGGATACAGAATACGGGAAGCAGGATACGGGAACACTGAGAGCAGGATACAACTAAGGGACTAATTGCATGGACGAACACAGGAATACAAACAACGCTCAGGGAAGGAGAGAAAGGGCGGAGACCTTTTTAAAGTCCAGGGTGTCACTGAACTGAATTGATTGGGAAACTTTAGACAGGTGTGTGCACTGGCCCTTTAAGGCCGGGATTGAGAGCACGTACGCACCCTACAAGACACAGGAGAGTGCTGCAGCTGTGTGTGTCGGTGTCTGAGGAGGGAAATGCCGACATGAAGAAACAGTCCTGCGGTCGTGGCTGCTGGCAAGTGGGATGTGGTGGTGGTCAGCGACCTCGGGCATAACACAAAACAATCGTGCGCATAAGTTCGTAACAGTCGTGCGCATAAGTTTGTAACAGTCGTGCACTTAAGTTTGTTTCTTTCTTCTGCCACTAAAGTACCTCAAATCACTTAATAAATGAAGGCCCTAGTGTCTAAGTGAAGTTTGGCTTTAAAGTTGATCTGTCATGGTGAGAAAGCTCTTTAAATTAGGACATCAAATGCTTATTTTAAAAAAAACGAGCGAATGTGGAGATGTAGATGCATTGAGATCATAAGCCTATTAAGTGTTAATATATAGTAAAACTATTGTGCTTATGTGGTGATTGGAATATCATTATGGAGGACCAGGCATGTCCGTGGAGTTCACAGTCAGCGCGTTGATTTGAATGGGAATTATGTAATACATCTTTTCCTCTGTGTGGCATTGCAGAGAAATGTAATACTTGCACTGAACCACAAAAGTTTACCCCTGATCGACTGGGGTCTGAGCAGGAGGATACCCTGTGATATTGTCAGAGGACCATCCTTAGGAAAATGGATTGTCCAAAGCCCTTTAATTACCATATTGGTAACATAAATACTCAGTACTGATCTGTAACATACTTATTGAATATAATTACTTAGTACTGACCTATAACTATAGGGTTTTTAAATGTCTTTTTTTCATTTCCCATTTTATATACCGGTGTCATTTTGTAACAGAATTGTCAAATATATGCGGTTTATGATCACATACTTATAACATCTGCTAATTCAAGGAATCCTTTGAAACATATTCTGTCACATCAAATCACATTTTAAATTGCATGCAGCAATTTTTTAAAATTGTCTTGTCGACAATTCATGAAAGATATATAAGTTATATGTAAGAATCTGAACACAGATGACAAGTGCCTTGAACAAAGACATTTTTAACTTAAGGAAGCAACTAACTCGAAATGGACAGACATAATGACTTAGCAATTTGGATTTCTTCCTTGCTTAAATATAAAATATTCTTGTTATGAAAAACACAATAGAAAATAATTTTTTCTCCTCAAAAATGTGTCTTATTTTTGTTAGAATATTTTAACTATATTAAAGAAAAGCATAAAATGCAGTTTAGAAGTAGGAGAAACAAAACATAAAAAGTTTCTGTCATCAAATAAAAAATAATTAGACTTAACAGGCAAATTAGGGCATGTATTAAGAGGTTGTCTGGTCTATACAATCCTCTTTTAGGTCTCTTTGGAATTTACACTTTCAAAAGGTGTTGTTCACCTAAGGGTCCCCTTTACAAGGCCGATATGGGCCGTGAAATATGCCCCGATCCACGAGAGCTCGTGGATCGGTGCTCGTTTGCTCCTTTCACAAGGAGCAATGATTGGTTATGTATAGGAAGGAACGAAAGTTACTACAATCATTTGTCCCCATACATTTGTATTATTTCGGTAGGAAGTCTCCCTGTTTACACTGGGAGATGTGCTGCTGACTAGTGGCCATTTTACTGACCGCGTAAATGAGCAGATCAGCCCATAAACGATCATTTTCTCCCACATCAACTGATCATTGCCCTGTTTACATGGGGCAATGATCGGGAATGAGCTGTCGTAGGAATGCTTGTTTGCCCAATCACTGGCCCATGTAAAATGGCTTTAAAGAGAACATTTCACCTCCCCATACATGTGCAGCTGAGTGAAGCATATAATGGGGAGGGCTGAACAAACCCTCGGGCACTTTAAATTTTTTTTCTACCTCCCTCCGTTATTTAGATATCGGTGCAGTTATATTTGGTGCCCGATATTTAACTAACCCCCTGAAAAGTCAATGGGGCATGTACTGGCAAGGGGGTGTGTTACTATGGCTGTGACACTGTCCATTCAGATATGGACAGTGCCTCAGTAAGAGCGAGGAGAGAGAGTGTGCGATTGCATTCTTTTCACCTGGACTGGCAAGGGGGCGTGTCACTGCTATGGACAGTGTAAGAGCTGTGGAGAGGAGAGCGCGCATGCGCGCACTCATCTCTTCAGCTCTTGTGAAAGATCAGTCTTGTACTTCGCCTGCCAAACTGGCAAGGGGGCGTGTGACTGCTACTGACAGTGTAAGATCTGGGGAGCGCCATTTTTTTTTTCATCTCTGCATGGGTCGATTAACGACACATACAGAGATGGAATACGGCACATACAACCCCATAGAGAATGGGAACGAGACCCGTTCCATTCTCAGAAGCGTACGCCGTCTGTGTGGGAACGGCCCACACAGACAAAAAGTAAACTCGTTCGCAGAGAAAAATCTGGCGCCATTTTCATGTGGACCAGAAGCCGCTGCCAAACAGTAAGATGACGACTTCCGGCCGCGGCTTCCGGCCATATGTTCAGGCGCAAGGAATAGGAGGGTAGACCAACGGAGGTGGCGGCAGGTCATTTATGTTCATGTATGTGATGTGTGTACTATGTTCGTGTGATACTGTCTGCTTAGCCCTGTATCTAATCCTCCTACACTGTGCAGTCGCTCAGAAAATGGCAGCACACAGTGTAGGAGGTTTGAAGATTCAAACCCTTCCTTCTCCTGGCACTAGCCAGAAGAAGGGAGGGGGGATTGTGTGAGGACACTAGAGAAGAGTGTGTCCACCCCAAATTTGCCGCATAAATCAATGAGGTTGCTTTACCACAGTGACCATGCTGCAATTTTGGGAACTGCTCCCTCTAGTGCCCAGCACATGGAAATGTTATAAATTAGAATCGAATTTATATTTCCTGACTTTAAAAAAAAATTAAAACAAAACTATTTGTTTAACAGAATTTTTTTTATAGCGACACATTCCCTTTAAGTCCTATATATCTGAGCCTTTCTATTACAGGAAATCCATTCAAAAGATGACCATCCGCGTAATATATGGACCGCTCAAGTCTGCCAGAGTGGGAGTACCACTTACAGAATGGTCTTGGCTCAGAGCGGAGGAATCCCCTCTATGACACCCATATGCTATAACAGGATACAGTATATGGACAGGGGTTGTCTTCATGAAATAATGTAATCCATAGTCTTTTAAGTCATTCAAATTTTAAAACTTATAGTCTAGGCTGATTAGCACAAACTGAAGTTCAAAGTATGGGCCACATTCAGAAACATTAGCACGGAAATTTGTCCGTAAGCAAGTAATTTCAGAGGGTGGTATTGGCACCATCATTTTTAATATCCTGTATCACATAGGATTGGCGTAAAAGGCATGGACTTTTCAACAGGTGATTCATAAGTTTCATCCCTTAAAATAGTCTCATGTGGTCAAAGCTGACACAAAACTGTGTTCATCACAGAAACTAGCTCAAAACAAGGCTAAAATGCAAAAAAAAGTTTTAGCTAAAGCATAGGATCACAGAGATACAAAAAGGCACATAAAAGCAGGCAAAGGACTAATCATTAAAATGTTACATGGTATTTGAATGGGCATCCACAATGTCTGTTATATGTTTAACTGTGGTGTACATTTATCTAAATCAAGAGTGATCAAATGTTTTCCGTAAAAGATCTACTTTTTATGGATCCTCAGTTCCTAAGATGTGGTTCGGTGAGGACACCACTCCATATTATTTTTTGCATTCTCCTTTTTCGGTTGCCCCAGTGCCCCAAAAGATAATGATAGCAGCTACAGTTATTGTTTTTATCCTCCAATATAAATTACATACGTGTAAAATATCCAGCTTTTCCATCATATTCACTCATACCCACCACATGCCAATGAGAGGAGAGATAAAAAAAAATAATACACACTAGTATTCCTCTTCTTTCATTTGATATTTGTTTAGAATTTACTTTATAAACTTTTCTGTCTTCTGGTAGAAAACTCCTTATCCAAAGCTCCCAGACTTCCCAGAAAAATAGTTTCTTATTCATGTATTCATATATCTTATATTCGTAATTAAAGTGGTTGGCCTCTTTAGAATAATCTTTAGTGATGTATTGTAAAGATGATTTTAATAAACATACTAATATGTATCTTTTTAAAGTTCTGCGCTGCTTTAGTTTCTTCTTAAATCCTGCCACCTTGTTATGCCAGCTGCATCTTCCGGCCGCCTGCCACTTCCATCCATAATATGCCTACAGAAAAAGGAGTATGTGAGCAGATCAGTCACTCTGGATGTTCTATTGTAACACACTGCATTCAGGAAACTAGCGCAGACGCAGTGTGTTACAATGGAGGATGCGGAATGATGTGTTTGGTCACATTCCACCATCTGTGGGCATATTATGGACAGGAGCGGCTAAGAGCGAAGATATAACTGTTGTAACAAGGGGCGTGCCTTATGAACGCAAAAAAGTGGCGCAGAATTTTAAAAAAAAATACGTATTAGTACGTTTATTAAAATAATTTTTATAATGCATTACTAAAGCATCCAACCCCTTTAATAATTCTACAGATAAACTTTTCCATTCTCTCATATCTATGGGGTTCCTCGGCATCCATCTCCTTGTTATAATTAACCTTGCTGCAAACAATATTTTTTTCTTAACCTCGGGAGCCTGAATACTGGACAATTCCCCCAGAAGACATATTTTTGGTGTATCCAAATTCTCTAAACCCGATATTTTATGCATTTCTATTATCACTATCCTCCAATATTCATGTATAAAAATTAGTCCAGTATGTATGGATAAAGCCAGCTTTCTCTTGCTTACATCTTAAAAAAATCAGACATATTTTCCCAAAATGTACTGATCCTGTTTTATTCTTCTCACTTTTCTTTGTCATTCCAGAAAAGGAATGTAAATGATGGGTTTGAAAGTTTTGGTTTAGAACACAAGGGGTTTGGCTTATAGAATTAAAAGAGGAGCAGTATGTTAAAGAGGCTCTGTCACCAGATTTTGCAACCCCTATCTGCTATTGCAGCAGATCGGCGCTGCAATGTAGATTACAGTAACGTTTTTATTTTTAAAAAACGAGCATTTTTGGCCAAGTTATGACCATTTTTGTATTTATGCAAATGAGGCTTGCAAAAGTACAACTGGGCGTGTTTACAGTAAAAGTACAACTGGGCGTGTATTGTGTTCGTTACATCGGGGCGTTTTTACTTCTTTTACTAGCTGGACGTTGTGTATAGAAGTATCATCCACTTCTCTTCACAACGCCCAGCTTCTGGCAGTGCACAGACACAGCGTGTTCTCGAGAGATCACGCTGTGACGTCACTCACTTCCTGCCCCAGGTCCTGCATCGTGTCGGACGAGCGAGGACACATCGGCACCAGAGGCTACATTTGATTCTGCAGCAGCATCGGCGTTTGCAGGTAAGTCGATGTAGCTACTTACCTGCAAACGCCGATGCTGCTGCAGAATCAACTGTAGCCTCTGGTGCCGATGTGTCCTCGCTCGTCCGACACGATGCAGGACCTGGGGCAGGAAGTGAGTGACGTCACAGCGTGATCTCTCGAGAACACGCTGTGTGTCTGCACTGCCAGAAGCTGGGCGTTGTGTAGAGAAGTGGATGATGCTGATTCGTCAGCATCATACACTTCTATACACAACGCCCAGCTAGTAAAAGAAGTAAAAACGCCCCGATGTAACGAACACAATACACGCCCAGTTGTACTTTTACTTTAAACACGCCCAGTTGTACTTTAGAAAGCCTTATTTACATAAATATAAAAATGGTAATAACTTGGCCAAAAATGCTCGTTTTAAAAAAAAAAAAAAAACGTTACTCTTATCTCCATTGCAGCGCCGATCTGCTGCAATAGGAGATAGGGGTTGCAAAATCTGGTGACAGAGCCTCTTTAAGTTCTGAAAAAATAGTCACCAGCAATATTCTGTTTGATAGATACGCAATGGGATAACATTACAAAGTTAATTAGGAGATGGGTAGGTTGTCAATTTGACTCAGTTTATACATTTTAGGCTTCGTTCACATCTGCATCGGGGTTCCGTCAGACCTTTCCGTCAGGGGAACCCATGAACGGAAGCCAAACGGAAACCATAGCTTTTCAATGGTAACGCTTCTATTGCTAATGGTTTACGTTTGTCTCCATTCCGCTAGGTTACTGTTTTTTCAGTGAATTAGTTGACTAAACAATTGATTCCACAAAAAAAAAAAAAAAACATGATGGAACAGAGACAATCGGAAACCATTAGCAACAGAAGCACTACCATTGAAACCAATGGTAATGCAAACGGAAAGCTATGGTTTCGGTTTGGATTCTGTTCATGGGTTCCCCTGACAGAACCCATGAACAGAACCCTGACGCAGATGTGAACAAAGTCTTATTCATGGGCGGTTAGTGTGATTATAATTAGAGGAATAAATTGTAACATTTTTACACAAATAATAGAAAGAGCATGAAGATATATATTTTTGTTTCAGGAATTGCAAGGGATTAAGTTAGAAACTGCATTGGTGCCTCCTCCGTATTCATTGCAATGTTTGATTGAACTTTGTACATTTTTTAATTGTGTACTGGATGAGAAGAAGGATAGATGTAGAATTAAAAGTCAAAGGAGTGACAAACAATCTTCCTTCCGGAATACAGTAGGTTCATAATAGAGTTGGGATGGCAAGATTTATGAAGGGTGAAAAGCCCAGGCAAGAGAAGTTTCTCGTGTTCTTATAAATCTTTCAATATATTTTCTAGGATTGATATGGTGATTGAATAAAAAAAGTCATACCATTGATAAAAAAGGTTATATATGAACCCAGAACCACTTAAGGAATATTTAAGAGAGGTAGTATTCAAGTAGATCATAATAAAGATATTTAGGAAAAATAAAGATTAAGCGGGACAAAGGGTGAGAAAGGCAGAGGATAAATACACAGAGAGTCAAAACCAAGAAAGAAAGAAGGAATGGGAAAATGTCCTAGAGGAGTATAATATCACAGTAAATCGTAAAGCTAAAAGGGCATTATTCTTTCAAGACCAAAATAACTTTGTGGAGGGGGTAACCCGGTTAGGTTACTAGTGAATAGAATTAGGGCTAATCAGACAGTGACAGCTTTAACAACAATTAGAAATGAGGAAGGGCATAGGTAAATGACCAGGAAAGGATTATACAAGAGGTTCAAAATTTATAAAAAATTGTATACGTTAGAAGTAAGTTGGGGATCAATGAAGACAGAAGAATACCTACTGTAGGTACATTAAACTATCAATGCTGAATAAACAAAAACTTAAATTCAAGGAAAGTATATCCCTTATAGAGGTAATCAAGGGTTACCTGGGACATAAAGCACCAGACCCAGATGAGCTGCCTTTTGAAGTTTATAAAAAAATATGCAGATATATTATTACCCAATATGGTGAAAGACTTTAGTGATATGTTGAAATTTAGATCTCTTCAAAACTTTTTGCCCTTCCTTATGTGATATGTTTGGTCTATTTTATATTTTTATCAAATATACTAATCACAATACCAGTCTTTATAGCAGAATTTGATATCAGCTGAGACAGATTGAGAGAGTGCATTGCCATGTACCACCCTCTCCAAATGACCACTACTTTAAGAAGACCACCCCTGAACTAGACCAGATTTAAATTCCCTGCTATCCTATGTCTATTGACCTTCTTCTTTGAGAGGTCAACACGTCTAGAAGACCATCAATTTTGGATGGTCTTTTTAACGAGATATCACTGTATTTGGCCAGCTCATGACAGATTTTTTTTTGTTCAATTAAAGATCCATTTTTCGGTCATCTATCTATGAAACAGGGACATACTTTAAGGCATAGGCCACTTTTCCATTTAAATGTACATTGGGTATGATCCAGAATAGCCTCATCCTTATGCTGTCTCTACACTATTTACAACTATGAATATAATATGTATCCTTCTCAGTGTTTTTGTTCTTGTTATTATTATTTTTTAATCCCCCTTCTTTTAACTTTCTTAGATACCGTGAGCTTTGAACCACGGTAGTCCTTGAGCAGAATATAAAAGACTCTAATGGGTCTTACCTCTTGCTATTTCCTCAGGGCTCGGTTTACTGAGGGATTCATTAGAATTTCATCCTCTAAGATGAAAGTAGTATATCAGATAAAGAAAAACCTATTAGTCGGATCCAAAAAGGCTCATATACTATTTTTGTATCACAATTTGCACAAAAGCATTCATTATTACACAATGTACTATGATATACACATGTGGTTGGATAATCGAAGTTTTGTTTTTAAATTACACATTTAAAAAATGAAATGAAAGGGTTTGTTACCCTAACATTAAAAAACGTACACACACGATGGACTCTTTTGATTAAATTTAAGCATGATACAAAAAATTGCATTATATTTCATACTTTCAGTTCCTGATCTGTTAATAAATTATGAGCCTACATGTCCATATTAGGTAGATCAACATTAGTCCCAGGAATAGTTTCTTTGATGTGAAATGTACATAAACCTTACCCATAGTTGGCTTGTTGCCTCTTGGTCTGTTTAAATAGTTGTGTCGTCTGGAGGAGCCGAGAAGTGCTCTGACTGGAGACAAAATCAAGTCCTCGACTGACTCAGTGCAGGAACAATATTTATCTTTGAAGAAGAAGAAAAACGAGGAAGAATTGCAAATGATAAAGAAAAAAAAAATTGTGAAAGAAAAAAATCTTACACTATTTACAGAATTCAAAACTGTTCACCCAAGCCAGATGACTTATGTAAAAATAATTGAAACTATGTTGACCTACAGCATATGTACAAAAGACATCCCTCACAGAGGACATAGTTGAATAGTTCAGTGAACATATCAGGTGAGCGAACTATTGACAAATGTAAGATGGTCCATAGAAGAAGATCTTCTGCTACAGGAAAAGAGAACGCTTTCTCGAGAAGTAATAGCAGCACATACACAAGTTAATACATTTATTCCAACTGAAAGCATGAAAAATGTGAAACTCTGGTCAAATATTGAAGTCTGCACCTGCCCAGGTTCTAAAACTGCTGCTCAGGACATTAGAGCATATGCAGACTAGGAGAGACCTTCTAGAAGACTGTGAGGGTCTCAGGATCAGAAACAAGCAGGAAAAGGAAAACTTTGGGTAGAACACATGGACTTCAGGCAACTATTTTCTTATGATCATGTTCTAGTCTATGAAATGAAATCTCCCAAGTACCCACGTACTTATTTTCTCAATCCATGAATGGACACATGGGTGCCATCTTTATTTATATACATGGGATGTTTCTATGGACTATTACAGTAGCAATGAATTGGGTGGAGGGAAGCACGAGTACAATTAGTGTAAATTCAGTAATTCAGTGGAAATTTGTAAGCGTCATGTTTCCATTTCCTGTACAGTGTGCCCTGAAGTTAGCACAAACTGGAGAACCCCTTACTTTTTGTTGAATGCATTGCTAAGCTAAGATAACAGAACAACAGTTAGCTCTAGTATAATTTTGCTGGATTTATACATTTTCATAGGCCTGAGAACAGCTGTAGATAGAGCAACATTCATAAAAATGTTGATGATGTCCTAATGTTTAGTTACCAATATTACCATCGAGTTCAACTATGGAGTCATCAGCTTAAGGTGGGAGGCCCTAATGTAAAGATATTCTTTTGGTAATGGCCCATACAAGCCAATCCTTCCTAAAACAGAAAGTGTCCCACCAAAGTCCACAGTTATATAATAAGTGTATGGAATGAATAAAGTATTAAATTTTCTAGGGATTTACTAAACTTTTTTACTTTTTTGACATAGGTGCACTGGAGCATAAGATACAATTTTAAAAGTCTGATGTAAAAAGTCTGCTATTTGTATATATGGCACCATAAGGTACCGAGATCTGGTCTGAAGCCAATACTGGCGGAAAGAATTTGCTCTCTAGGGTCAAAGAAAACATAAGATTTCCCATTATATTGTGTTCTGACATGTCAATCAGATGACAAAGAGATGGTATGATGAAAAAATTAATGTGATGTTAATACATTAATAAGCCGTCTCCCTTGTAGGTTTATGTTTTGATTTTTGTTTCCTATGAAGTGGTGGCCATAGTCGCTTTGTCATCATCAGTAAGACCTGTTTGGTATCGATGGGGGTCATAGTCTGTGGACTCTTATGTTTAATTTGGTATGTCAATTCCCATTTTAGCAAGTTCACAGAGGAAATTCCCCAAGTTGCGACCACCCTCTCTTGGCTAAAACCATGGGCTGCTACAAAGGATAGCACCCACTCTGAGCCCTCACCATATATTACATTCAATTCATTGAGTACCATGTAATACTACATTACGCCTGTTTGTGGCACAACTACCATTGCAACCACCCCTGTTTATTACGGAATTTTTAACTTTTTTGGATTAAAATTTGGAACATTGTTTCCTTTTAAAACTATCAGCGCTGAATCATATATTTTTTTTAATCCCCTGCAATTGCTGTCACGAGGATCCGAGCGCAGTCTGGACTAAAGACGAATCATTGGTGAGCTGGAGGAGTCCTCCCATCTTTTTGTTTATCTCCAAGAGTACCAGCATCCAGACCTCTGTTAATCTGCTCATCACTGGGGGAGCTGCCAGATAAAATGGAGTTGTCCTAATAGGAAATCCCCTTTAAGTTTCTATTTTTTCTAAATACGTAGTCAATTCTATTTTTTGGTAAATGTATTAATACATTATTAT
This sequence comes from Rhinoderma darwinii, assembly GCF_050947455.1. Classification (NCBI taxonomy): domain Eukaryota; kingdom Metazoa; phylum Chordata; class Amphibia; order Anura; family Rhinodermatidae; genus Rhinoderma; species Rhinoderma darwinii. The sequence goes on from NC_134698.1 coordinate 54,932,350, forward strand.
TATTTTTTTTAATAACACATGAACTATTAGTAATTTACCGTAACAGAAAATATGTCATAGTTGGATACTTTACGGGTATTTTGTTGGATGATTAAAAAAAAAAAAAGAGAACAAGATATCTGGTAGATATATTTTCCTTATCTTATCAGTGCTTTCTCACTGCTATAAATGGAAAAACATAGATACAAAGGAGGCACCAACAGGGGTTAAAAGAGATATTGAAAAAAAAATACCCATAATAATAACCGCCCGGGAGCAATTACCCTGATAAGAAGATACAAGGATTATGCATAGTAAACTGCAGCATGCGAGATGGGAATTGCATGTTAGGTAATTGTTAATTTTAGCAAACGCAGTGCCTAATTGCTGTGAAACACTGACTATTAACAGGATGCCCTAGCACCTGCCTTCAGCAATAAGTAAAGCATGCGAGTGGCCAGCACAGGAGCCACATGTGTAATTAGTGACCATCAGTTTGGTCGTTTTTTCTACTGATTCTTTTGTGTGGCATGAATAAAGCGTAATGACATATTTTATTAGAGGGCAAATGACTGTTTGGTAATGGGGTTGCTTAGAAAAATCCTAGTCCGGGAGCCAGGGAGGGGCAGAGACAAGCAGGGGATTTGCGTTTCCCCTTGTACATGAATTGAAACATTTTTTCTTTTTATCTATCTCTTAAAGGAAGTAAAGAAATCTAATCTAAATGGAGAATAATGATATGTACAAACATTGCATACTGTCATTGTAAGGACAATGAGGAAAAACCTGCTGTCTATGGGTGAGAAATGGAAAATCTCACTAAACAAGATGAATATTATTTCCTTGTGTGCTATGTTAGTTTTTAATTCTAAGTAAAGAAATAATTAAAAACTATATTCAAAGTAAATGCAGAAATGACTTTGCAACAGGATATGGTGATGAAGGGAGAAAATGATGTGGGACTGTCTATTATAAAATGGATTTCCTTTCGTTATTATAACCCAAATGATTTTAAGTGGAATAACATTGATGGCCTCTCCTGTGTCAGGTACTACAATGAGGATGGAGCGGTGCAGCTCCTTCGTTCTGCTGATAATGTGTCTTTAAATACAACCCCCCTTTCCCACATTAATGGCTTGTTCTAAGGATAAGCCATTAATGTTATTTTCAAGAAAAACAACAACCTGTAAAAGGGTTCATTGGGTCCACCCCTGTCTACATGCTCTATTAGGGCATATGGAAAACATTGAGGGGGCCCCCTTTATTTACAGAGAACGGAGATCCACTTTAAAGAGCAATCCTACTTTGGAGGACTTAAGCAGATATTATGTGGTCATCAATTCATGTAATACAACATTCTTTCTGCTACCGCTGTAGGAGAAATGTGTGGCTACCCAGAACTTTTCCCATTGATCACAGGTAATTATCAGGGTTTCATTTGCCTCACCCGCAGTATTGAGCTGATCAAGAGTATTTAGAGCAGGGGTTTCCCAGATGGGTCAACCCCATTAAGTCTCCCTGTAGGATGGGAGCTCCTACTCCCATCTCTCATAACAGACCCATATTTAGACCAATGACCCACAGTATGTCTCAGTTGTAAGCTGCCTAGAAACATAAAATAGCTATAAGGCAAACAATTAGCCAATAGCACAATAATTATGTTTATCTTGGAAAAGCATGCATTACAACACTAAAGGCCCTTTTACACTGGCCAATTATTGGGAAAACGAGCGTTCAAAGAAAACTCGTTCCTGATAATTGCCCTGTATAAACAGGGCAATGATCAGTTGATGAACGAGCTGATCCTATCGTTTTACATACTGAAAATATTATCACTCTGTGCTGCCGACATGCTGCCGAGATGACATGACATGACGTGCTGCCGTCACAATAAAATTGTATGGGGACGAGTGATCAGAGTAATGAGCGCTCATCCCCATTCTAGCTCCTTGTGAAAGGAGCAAACGAGCGCCGAACAACGAACTGTCTCGTTGATCAGCGCTCGTTGCACCGGCCAAAATTGTCCGGTGTAAAAGTACCTTTAGTCTTCAAGGGCTGAAATATGGATCTGTGTTGTAGACTGCTACATACTGTACCTATGTGTGTCTCCAATTTTAGGGGGAGCTACAGAGATTTCATACAAAATCCATGAGAAATAAATGTGTTCTTTCACATGTTATATTAGGCTGGAATATCACAAGCTATTTTTCTGGCAGTTTTATGAGCCAAACACGGGAGTGGATACAAAAAAAAGGAGACATATCAGTCTTTCCTTTATACTTTTCCTTCTTTTTAGACGGAAATTGTGATTCCAGTCTAAGGCCCCAATCACACAACACTAAAAACGCCCGTAGCTACTGGCCGTAATTACACGCACATAGACTTCTATTGACCATGGGTACATTCCCGTTTGAATACAGGAAGGTGCCCGGGCTGTTGAAAAATATAGAACATGTCCTATTTCAGGCCGTAATTACGGCACGGGCAGGCCCATAGAAGTCTATGGGGCTCCCGTAATTACAGGTGGCTACGTGTGTGCATCCATAATTACGGGAGCATTGCGAAGTAAATACGGGTTAAAAACGTGTGACAAAGGACCCGTATTTACGGCCAGTATTTATTGGAGGGAAAAAATACGGTCGTGTGCATGGGGCCTTAGGGACTTTCACACATCAGTATTTTGGTCAAAACCATGAGTTGATGCAAAACACGGAAGAGGTGCTAATGTTTCCTTTATAATTTTTCTCTATGTAGTTTTCACTCCTGGTCGATAGATAGATAGATAGATAGATAGATAGATAGATAGATAGATAGATAGATAGATAGATAGATAGATAGATAGATAGATAGATAGATAGATATAAAAGAAAGAAAGAAAGAAAGAAAGATGACAGATAGGGAACACACATATTCTTAGTGAAATTGGTGATATATGCAGGGATCCTTCTGAAACGTTACAATGCCTCCCAGAGGTCAAATTATATTAATAGTCTATTATAAGCATCTAATGTTAAGCTGTTATTGGCCATTAATATAGTGTTTGGGGAAAGTAACCTACAAATAGGGAGATGCTTGTACAGAGTTCTTCCCAAGCGCAGAGAAGCTGTAACTGCTCATTTGCCTTCATTACCACCAGCTCTGTATCTCACACGGGGTCGCAGGACATGGTGAAGTTGGGTATTCATGCTCCCCGCTTGCATCATTAAAGTAGTATTGTACCACATTTTGTGTGTTTTCCCAGTCTGGCTGCACATAAAATACGGTTCATTTTCCACAAGTTTGAATAAATTTATTCAGTTGACTGAATCCCTTGTTCAGCTCAGCAAACTCACTAGGTAGCCATAGTCCTGTAATTAGCCCATTACCTAAAAATCTGGACCTAGCATTTCCATGTCCTAGCTAATCAGTGGAATATGCTTCTAATTTACACAGCATTTCATGGAGAGGAAGCCAAGCGGAATAAGGTAAAAATGATTACTTTGTATGCCGTGTAAGAGCGAGCAATGACCCGGACAGCCAAAATCAAATTACTCATGGCCGTGGATTTCAAGGCAAAAAAAAAAGCATTACCCACTGTGAAAAAGAATGGTTATTTATTGCGGTGGACTTTTCTCTTTCATGCACATGTAGTCCATTTGGCCAATAACTAAATCATTGATGTCTTTATAAGCTGGAGATAAGTATTTGTGGAAATAGTAAATACTGCCGAGTAAAACTCAACTAAGCATTAAATAGGAACGTAATAGAAAAATGTAAGAGTTGTAGGTGAAGAAAGATGCAATGAGCATCTAGGAATATGTTCTGTGAATAGCCGGCATTATGATACCCACAGATTGAATACAATTTCCGGGGATGATTTTATGCTTGGCAGGAGATAAAGTAGTGTGTAGTCTAAGCAGATATGGGGACACAATAACCCAATATTGTCATGGTCACTTCAATGTTTCTGAGTATTAAAATAGATTCTATTGCATTTTAAACACTTGCTGTTGATGAATATTAACAGGTGTAGAAAATAACAGGCGATTCTATGTATTATATACAGTGTATTTATCTTGATATGTCCAAAGAAATTGTTGGAAAAAATCTTTCGAGAATAAAAGACTTCTCAACTCTACCTCTGCAAGTCATATCCATAATGTTATAATCTTATATACTTATAAAGTCACTTGTAGGGATGAGCAAAACTTAAAATCCGCTTCCCAGACATTTCTTTCTGTTTATATTTAGGGTTTTTTTAGGTTATTTTGCTCTGGTGGTTTAGTAGAGGCAGAAGGAAGATAAAGGGGTATTTGGGTTTCGCGCAAATAAATAATATTATTTTATACAATAAGTTAAAAAAAAAATTCAATATACATTCCGTATTAATTCCGCACTGTTTTCGTCATCTGTGCTTGCCATCATTTAATAGAAACGTTCATCATTTACTTACAGTGGATAAAATTCTGTCTTGGTCATATAATGGACACACAGGTGTTGTGCAATAGGGGAACACAATGAGGGAAACAGTGGGCAGAGCTTTGGGCTTGTAGTTCTGTCAAGAGCAGAGTACAGCTTTTTTCCCACAGATGAATTAAAAAAATATTTTCCCCAGGAGGACCTCAACACATACAAAGTGCAGATACTAACCGACTGCTTGGTAAAAAAAAATATTTTAGATTTATTCCCCCAATGACAACTCCATCATCCCTGTCGTAGTCGATTACGGTATTTATTTCGTCAAAACAATGGAGCCCTTGAACAACTAAGAAAACCGGAAACCTTTTTGCACTGGATCCATCACCATTGAAATTAATGGTGATGCAAACGGAAACCTATGGTTTCCATCTGTTTCAGTCAGGGTTTCGTTCTGACAGAAAGCTCAGACGGAACGTTGGAAACGGAACCCTGATGCAGATGTGAACGAAGCCTAAGGTGGGTACACACAAGAAGTGTGGACACCCACTGGCTGCCTGCTAATAAATATTTTTTTTTTCTTCCAAATAACATTGACTGCATTTGTGCGGGTTGACAGATGTTGTGTAGACAACCATTACTGCCTGATGAGACATCAGAAAACAAAAAAATTATTACTGAACAATGTGGTGGAATACATCTCATAAAAAAGGACAACAAATAGCCAAAAACCTGCACAGTGCAGTGCACACAAGTGCTAGTTTGGAGTTAAAGTGAGAACACATACTGTAAGGGTATGTGCACACGAGAACTGGCTTTTATTCAGGAGAAAACAGCTGCGTCGTTTCAGACGTAAAAGCTCCTCCTCGCATCATGCGAGGCGTCTTTGACGGCCGATCATTTGAGCTGTTTTTCATTGAATTCAATGAAGAACGGCTCAAATTAAGTTTCAAAGAAGTGTCCTGCACTTTTTTGATGAGGCAGTCATTTTACGCGTCGTCGTTTGACAGCTGTCAAACGACGGTGCGTAAATGACAGGTCGTCGGCACAGTACGTCGGCAAACCCATTCAAATGAATGGGCAGATGTTTGCCGACGTATTGGAGCCGTATTTTCAGACGTAAAACGAGGCATAATATGCCTCGTTTACGTCTGAAAATAGGTCGTGTGAATCCAGCCTAAGGCTTCATGCACATGACCGTGCCCGTAAGTACGACCTGTAATTACGGGCACGGCCGGCCACGGATGGCCAGCCATTTTTACGAGCCGTCCTCTTATTATAAGGTATAGGAGTGCGGTCCGTAAAATAAAAAAATAGGACATGTCCTATTTTTTTCGGCTGGTCTCTACGGCATGGACACCATCCCGTAGACATACTGGAAGGTGTCCGTCGGCCATAGAAATGAATGGGCCCATAGTTGCGGACCGTAATTACAGTCCGTAATTACAGGTGATTTTACGGTCGTGTGCGTGGGGCCTTAGACACAATCCCCACCAGTCCCAAACAACCCAAACTTGCATGTAATTGTCTAGTCTGCCTAAATAGCACTAACTACATATATGAGTCAATTTACACTACCCGGACAAGGGGATTTGAACATTGTTTTGACTTTTTTCATTCAGAGAGATCAAAACATAAGCTGTGCAAATGCTATCTATTTGTTTGGATAAGTCTGCCATTGTTTTTGCTTTCCTCTAAAGGCCCTTTTACACGGGCCAATTATCGGGCAAATGCTCGTTCATAGAACGTTCGTTGTCGATAATTTTCCTGTCTAAATTGGGAAACGATCAGCAGATGAACGAGCAAACTGCTTGTTCATCGGCTGATTGTATAGTTTTACAAATATTATCGTTGTCAGCAGCACATCTCCTTGTGTAAGCTGGGAGACGTGCTGCCGTCATCATAGAAATGTATGGGGATGATCTATCGGAGTAACGAGTGCTCGTCCTCATACATAGCTCCTTGTGAAAGGAGCAAACAAGCGCCGATCAAGGAGCTGTCTCGTTGATCGGCATTCGTTTACACAGCCATAAGACCTTTAGTCTCTCAAAGTAGCCAACAAAGTAGCCAAATAAATGCTCATTCATCTGCTGATCGTTTTAAAAATGAAAATGTTATTCTTTGCGGCCAGCGCTGACGACATTATAATAATGTATGGGGACGAGCAACTGAAGTAAAAAGCGCTCATCCCCATACTGGCTCTTTGTGAAAAGAGCAAACGAGCGCCGATCAATGAGCTGTCTCATTGATCGGTGCTCGTTTACACGGCCCAGGACGGGCCGTGTAAGAGGACCTTTAGTCACGAGGACGCACTCTTCACCTGATGCACAACGCTAAAGGTGCTCTTACACTGTCCGACGTGGGCCTTGTAAACGAGTGCTGATCAACGAGACAGCTCGTTGATCGGCGCTAGATTGCTCCTTTCGCAAGGAGATAGTATGGGGACGAGTGCTCGTTGCCGTACTACTGTCAACAATAATATTTTCGTCATTTAAAACGATACAATTAGCGGATGAACGAGCATTTGCTCGTTCATCGGCTGATCGTTGCCCTGTTTACACAGAGCAAAGATCGGAAACGAGCGTTTTGCGAACTCTCATTTACCCTATAATTGACACGTGCAAAAGGGCCTTTAGGTTAGCACACTATAAAAATATACATGCTAATTGTATGTATAGAGATGAAAACCTGAATGAAGAAACACCAGTAACCGCCCCTCTGCGAGGACTTTATAGTGGCTATCCAGTCTTATGCGAACAAAGACTATTCAAGTTTTGTTTAATTAAATTTTTTTAAATACTATGTGTTTCAGCTCCTCATTATACTGTAATACATTGCAAAAACCCAGGCGTCTACACGCCTAATCTGTGCTCTGCTTCGGAATTTTAATTATGTTTGCCAAATAAATTTATACCTTTTAAGGATGTGCTGGAAGATCCTCTAGATGCACTCTGATACACTCCACTGTAGGAACTACAAATACCGCAAAGACTAAGGACAGGTGATCTGTCGGAAACACGTTGGCTTACTGCTGAGACAACCACCCTTACTCCTAGTGGATTTCTCGTCTGAAATAAAGTTGGAATATTACTTCCTTTTAATGAAGCAGCGCTGGATCAAATTCTTCAGTTTCTTCAGTAAACTCCAACGTTTCTAGATTAGAATTCATTGTTTTTGTATATCAAGAAAAACAAATATCAGAGAGACATAAACGATTATACTAATGGTAAAGTTTACAATTAGAATCGTGTGAAACACAATGTACCAAAATATAAACATAAAAGAAATAAAGGGGAACTCTTCTCTTCCTCAATATTTACATGTCAGTTTCACATCCACAGAAGCTGAAACTTCAGATTCCGATACAGATTTTTCTGACCCAGAAAGAGGCATGAACACAGGTGCATACAAAAAGTGGTCAAAAAAACGAGTACGAAGAGGAGGTAGATGCAGGAGAAACAAGAAGATACCCCATGAGAAAAAGATGACCCTAATTCAATCTACAGCAGAGGACAGTGTTGTCATTATGTCACCAAAAATTTGGATTAACCCCTTCAGGAGCAGGCTCATTTTGGCCTTCAGGACCAGCCCCATTTTTTTCAAATCTGACGTGTCACTTTATGTGGTAATAACTTTGGAATGCTTTTACCTATCCAAGCGATTCGGAGATTGTTTTCTCGTGACGTATTGTACTTTATGTTAGTGAAAAAATGTGGTTGATAACTTATTTTTGAAAAATACCAAAATTTTGAGAAAATTTGAATACATTATGATTTTTCTAGTTTTAACCCCTTCCCGTCTTAAACAACTTTCAGATTTTAATTTTCGTTTTTTCCTCCCCACCTTCCAAAAGTCATAACGTCTTTATTTTTCCGTCTATATAGTACTATAAGGGCTTGATTTTTGCGGGACGAGTTGTAGTTTTTTGTAGCACCATTTATTTTGCCATATAATGTACTAGGAAACAGGAAAAAAAATATTTGTGGGGTAGAAAATGAAAAAAACAGCGATTCCTCCATGTTTTTTTGCACAGAATTCACTGTGCAATTAAAACAACATGTAAACTTTATTCTGTGGGTCAATATGATTACGTCGATACCAAATATATATAGTTTTTTCTATATTTTACTACTTTTACAAGTAAAAACCTAAGCGTAAAAAAGAAAATTTATTTTGTGTTGCCAAATTCTGAGAGCGATAACTTTTTTATTTTTCCATCGATTAAGTGGTATGAGGGCTTACTTTTTGCGGGATAAGCTGTAGTTTTTAATAATATCATTTTGGTGTACATGCGATGGTTTGATCACCTTTTATTTCATTTTTTGTGAGAGATTAGGTGGGAGATTAGGTCACCAAAAAATAGAGATTCTGGCATTTATGGGTTTTTTTTTACGGCGTAAACCGTGCAGGTTAAATAATGATATTTTTTAATAGTTCAGACTTTTGCGGACGCGGCGATACCAATTATGTTTATTTATTTATTTTTTTACTATGCTCTAGGGGGAAAATGGGAAAAGGGTTTTTTTTTTAACTTTTACTATTTTTATTTATTTTTTTTACACAAAAAAAAACGTTATTTATCTCATTTTTACTTTTTTTATTAGTCCCCCTAGGGGACATCAACCAGCGATCGTTAGATCGCTTGCACGATATACTGCAATACTAATGTATTGCAGTATATCGTGATTCTGACAGGCATCTATTAAGACCTGCCGGAGGCAGGGCTTAATAGGTGCACAAAGATGGGGGACCTGGGGGCCTTCATTATACCCCCAGGCAGCCATAGCAACCATCGCCCCCCCCCCCCACGATTCCGGGGGACGCGATGAGCTGTTAGAGGGGGCCGCCCCCCACTTTCTAACGATTTAAATGCTGCGATCGCTATTGACCGCAGCATTTAACGATGCCATTCGTTACTTTGAAGTGTCGGCTTCCCTACCCGGCTTTGAAGTAACTGTATGTCATATGTCGGGAAGGGGTTAAACGTATCTGCTTGTGAAACAGTAATACCTCACAAAATAGTTACTAGTTAACATTTCCCATATGTCTACTTTATGTTTGCATTGTTTTTTGAACGTCCTTTTATTTTTCTAGGACGTTACAAGGCTTAGAACTTCAGCCACAATATCTCATATTTTTAAGAAAATTTCAAAAGGCTATGTTTTCAGGGACGAGTTCAGTTCTGAAGAGGCTTTGAAGGGCCCATATATTAGAAACCCCCTTAAAACACCCCATTTTGAAAACTCCACCCCGCAAAGTATTCAAAACAGCATTCAGAAAGTTTTTTTTAACCTTTTAGGCGTTTCACAGGAATTGAAGCAAAGTAGAGGTGACATTTACAAATTTCATTTTTTTTGTCAAAATTAATTTGTAATAATTTTTTTTCTGTAACAGAAAGTTTTACCCGAGAAATGCATCTCAATATTTATTGCCCAAATTCTGCAATTTTTATAAATATCCCACATGTGGTCCTAGTGTGCTAATGGACTGAAGCACAGGCCTCAGAAGCAAAGGAGCACCTAGTGGATTTTGTGGCCTCCATTTTATTAGAATATATTTTAGGCACCATGTCAGGTTTGAAGAGGTCTAGTTGTGCCAAAACAGTGGGAACCCCCCAAAAGTGACCCCATTTGAAAAACTACACCCCTCAGGGAATTTATCTAGGGGTATAGTTAGCATTTTTACCCTACAGGCTTTTTGCTAAATTTATTTGAATTAGTCTGTGAAAATGAAAATCTACTTTTTAGCTGGACTTTTTTTGTACAAGGAATAAAGGAGAAAAAGCAACCCAATATTTGTAAAGCAATTTCTCCCGATTACGGAAATATCCCATATGTGGTAAAAAAAAAACTGCTGTTTGGAACCACGGCAGGGCTCAGAAGGGAAGGAGCACGCCATTTGGATTTTGGAGCTCAGATTTTACTGGAATGTTTTTCGCTGCTATATCGTGTATGCAATGCACTGGAGGGACCTAAACAGTGGAAACCCCCCAAAAGTGACCCAATTTTGGAAACTACACTCCTCTGGGAAATTTTCTAGTGGTATAGTTAGCATTTTGACCCCACAGTTTTTTTGCTGAATTTATTGGAATTAGTCTGTGAAGATGAAAATCTACTTTGATAAATCATAGAATTTTCTAATTTTTATAAGGCATAAAGGAGAAAAAGCACCCCAACATTTGTAAAGCAATCTCTTCTGATTACGGAAATACCCCATATGTGGTAATAAACTGCTGTTTAAACCCACGATAGGGCTCGGAAGGAAAGGAGCGCCATTTGTATTTTGCAGCTCAAATTTTGTTGAATTGGTTTCTGGGGGCCATGTCGCATTTGCAGAGCCCCTGAAGTACCAGTACAGAACAAATTCCCCAGGTGTGATCCCATTTTGGAGACTATACCCCTCAAATTATTAAATTAGAGGTATAGTGAAAATGAAAAAATATTTTAGCTCATAATTTTTAATTTCCACAAGGAATACAGGAGAAAAGACACCCCAAAATGTGTTACACAATTTCTCTTGAGTAGGGAAATACCCCATATGTGGTTGTAAACTGCTATTTGGACACACAGCAAGGGTCTAAAGGGAAAAAGTGCAATTTAGTTTTTGGAGTGGAGAATTTACAAAATTGGTTTTTGGTGCCATGTTGCATTGCGCTGAGGTACGAGTACAGTGAAAACCCCCGAGAAGTGACCCCATTTAGGAAACTACACCCATCAAAGAATTAATCTAGAAGTGTAGTGAGCATTTTGACCCCAAAGGTTTTGCAGAAATTAGTACACAGTAGATGTTGCAGATCGAAAATTACCATTTTCCACAGATATGCTATTTCAGTTCCCAATGTGTTGCGCCCAGCTTATACCACTGGAGAAACACACCCCATAAATTGTTAAGCAGGTTCTCCAGAGTTCAGTAATACCCCATATGTGGTCATAAACTCCTGTTTGGCCACACTGCCAGGCCCAGAAGGAGCACCTTTTGGCTTTTGGAGCGCAGATTTTGCTTGGTAGTAGTTTTGTTTAGTGTTTTACTGGTGTTTCAGTTTATAATGTGGGGGCTTATTTAAGCCTAGTGGAGTATATCAGGGTATATGTAATCTGTGCGACGTACATCGGGGTATATGTAATCTGTGTGGAGTACATCAGGGTATATGTAAGCTGTGCGGAGTACATCAGGGTATATGTAAGCTGTGCGGAGTACATCAGGGCATATGTAAGCTGGGCGGAATACATCAGGGTATATGTTATCTGTGCGCAGTACATCAGGGTATATGTAAGCTGTGCGGAGTACATCAGGGTATATGTAATCTGGGCCGAGTACATCAGTGTATCTTTAAGCTGTTCTGAGTGCATCAGATCATAATAGGATGATGTAATAATGGGGTAAATGAATAATAAAATGAATTATCCATGGATAATCTTTGGATTCTTCCCTAGCCCCATATGTAGCACAGACCCCAAAATGTCATAGTTTCCCCTGCATTTACAGGGTCTACCAGTGGGGGCTGCAAATGATGACGTGGGGTTTTAGGTGAAGAACTGTTGCACATATAAATTAGTCTGGGCCGTCGTTTTGCATTAGTGCGTTCCGAGAGTCATAACTTTTTATTTTTCCGTTGACGAGCTCTGTGAGTGCTTGATTTTCATGGGACGAGCTGTAGTTTTTATTAGTAGCATTTTTTGGGAGGTGAGGAGACCAAAAAACAGAAATTCTCTAACTTTTTTCATACATTTTTAACGGCGTTCTCTAGGCAGTACAAACAACATGTTTACTTTATTCTGCGGTTCGATACAATTATGACAATACCAAATGTATATAGTTTTTATATGTTTTACACAATAAAAACACTTTTTTCTAAATAAAATAATGTTTTAGTGTCACCATATCCTGAGAGCCATAATTTTTTACAAATTTTTGTCGATGGAGCTGTGTGAGGGCTTGTTTTTTGCGTGACAAACTGTTGTTTTTATTATTTACCATTTTGGGGTACTTGCGACTTTTTGATCACTTTTTACTCCATTTTTTAACAGCGTGACCAAAAACGGAAATTCTGCCATTATTTATTTTTTTATTTTTTTACGGTGTTCACCATGCGGGATAAATAATATGATATTTTTATCTGTCAGGTCGATATGAACGCAGCGATACCTATTATGTATAGTTTTTTTGTTTTTGTTTTTTAAAAAAAAATCTAATTATAAAGGACTTGATCAGGGAAACAGGGCGATAATTGTTTTTATTACATACAACTTTTATTTACTTATCTAAAACATTTTTAAAAGTTTTTTCTCTTTTTTTTTTTACACTTACTAGGGGACTTGAACATCTGAGCTCCTGTACATTACACAGCACTGCTTATGTAGTGCAGTGTGTTGGAACTGTCATTTTACAACTGACCGTTAAGCCTATTACGTCCTGCCTTGGGCAGGACCTAATAGGCTTCTGTACCTGGCAACCAGGAAGCTGTTGCTAGGCTTCCTGGTTGCCACAGCAATCATCGGCACCCCGCATTTTTTCGTGGGGGGGGGGCAACGGAGTAGAGAGGGAGCCCCCTTCCTCTGTGTCAATCACTTAAATGCCGCTGTTGCTATTGACAGCGGCATTTAAGGGGTTAGACGGCGCCGAACGAAGATAACTGTGATCGCTGCCGTTGCCACTGAAGATGAAGCCCGCACAGCTCCTGTGCCCGCTTCATCCTCAGGGCGTTACTGTACGCCCATTTGCGGGAACGCACTGCTTAAAAGGACGTACAGTAACGTCCATTTGCGGGAAGGGGTTAAAGATCAGACATCTGTTCTCTCTTAAGGTCTCAACTTTGTACCGACCGGCAACTTGAATCTTTTTCAGACTATACTGGATATGAATACATTTGCTCACCTGCTAACTGTTAAAAGACTTTTTTCTGCAACAAATAACAATGTTCCTGATACTAACAGAGGAGGGTCTAATTACACAGCTTTTTTGGAAATGAAATCTTTGGAGTCTAACACCACTCCTCTCATAATATAGGAACCAACTAGGACTTTTGGGACTTTAGAAATTGAATCCATGAAATGCACCAATAGTTTCCAATCAGTTTAGGAATGTGGAAAATGAATTTTCGGATCTAAATTTTTCGGAACAAAGTACCTTATTACATTTGCTAGATTTACACAGGGAAGGCAATATTTGTGAAACGCATGAGCTTTCTAACATTAGATTTTTCATATCCAATCCTACGTTTTACCCAACCCAGTCTAGGGTAACTGTGCTAAATGTCTTCCAATTTTATGTAGAGAAAGATTTAAAGATGTTGCATGATAAAATATCCACCCCCACCTCCCTTGGCCAAGCATATACAATTAATGGGCATAATACCTTACAAATTAGGAATTTTCCGCCCTAAAAGACCTAAAAATTAACAAAAACATTGTGTTCCGTAAGCTGGATAAAGGAGGTGCGGTAGTGGTGTTAGATTCTCTTTTGTATAGAAAAAAGGTATTTGATATTTTGGATAACGTAAAAACTTATCGGAAGTTGTCCCAGGATCCCACCTCCGCTTGTATTTCGTCTTTTTTTAAGTAGAGTACATACACAATTTAGACACAAGGGTTTATCTTAATGTCATTGCAGTATTTACTGCCGCACAATTTTTTCAGCTTTGACGGTTTATATTTTATGCAAACTGAGGGTGCCCCAATGGGCTCAAATGTTCACCTTTATTAGCAAATTTATACAGTACATGGCATGATGGGAAGAAAATGTGATTATTTCAGAATTTAATCCATATGGTGAGGCCATTGTGCGGTATGGGCGCTACATTGATGACCGGCTACTTGTCTGGGGTCGAGATGTGGCGTTCATACCAAGGTTTGTGGACCTCATCAATGAGAATGATCTTAATTTACAGTTTACGTTTGCAAAATCGACATGCCACATATCTTTCCTGGGCATCTCTTTGTCCGGTTATGTTCAAGATAAATGTGTTATCGATTCTTTGTTTCGTAAGCCAACAGCAGGCAATACCATTTTTGGCTTATCGAGTTGTCACCCTATTCACATTATAAAGTCTATACTGCAAGGGGAATTCGTTAGAACCAGAAGAGCGTGTTCGAATAATGATGCTCTATCTAAGCAATGTCAAGATATAGAATCCAGGCTAACAAAGACAGGCTATAAGAAATGGATGTTAAATAAACGGGCTCATTACATAAAAAATAAATCGCAAGATGTTTTCTATTGGAACGTAATAAAAAGGGGGGGGGTGTCCTTCTGTTCCTTCGCCTGTGGTCTTTTCTACGGCTCACAGTTCCAATTACAAGGATATTATTAACATTCTCAGTAAAGTATTTACCGATTTTGCATCAAGATGCGATTTTGACACGTATTATTGATCAAGTCTGTAGGTATGTAGCCAAAAGGGGAGAAACATTAGTCGATACTCTTTCATCCAGTCTTTATTCTTCCTGCACCGCTAAAAAGATATGGCTGTCTCAGAAAGGATTCTTTAAATGAGGAGGCAGCAGATGCAATGTCTGTAGATATGGACTTAAAGAGGCTCTGTCACCAGATTTTGCAACCCCTATCTCCTATTGCAGCAGATCGGCGCTGCAATGTAGATAAGAGTAACGTTTTTGTTTTTTTTTAAAACGAGCATTTTTGGCCAAGTTATGACCATTTTTATATTTATGTAAATGAGGCTTTGTAAAGTACAACTGGGCGTGTTTAAAGTAAAAGTACAACTGGGCGTGTATTGTGTTCGTTACATCGGGGCGTTTTTACTTCTTTTACTAGCTGGGCGTTGTGTATAGAAGTATCATCCACTTATCTTCACAACGCCCAGCTTCCGGCAGTGCAAAGACACAGCGTGTTCTCGAGAGATCACGCTGTGACGTCACTCACTTCCTGCCCCAGGTCCTGCATCGTGTCGGACGAGCGAGGACACATCAGCACCAGAGGCTACAGTTGATTCTGCAGCAGCATCAGCGTTTGCAGGTAAGTAGCTACATCGACTTACCTGCAAACGCCGATGCTGCTGCAGAATCAAATGTAGCCTCTGGTGCCGATGTGTCCTCGCTGGTCCAACACGATGCAGGACCTGGGGCAGGAAGTGAGTGACGTCACAGCGTGATCTCTCGAGAACACGCTGTGTCTTTGCACTGCCAGAAGCTGGGCGTTGTGTAGAGAAGTGGCTGATACTTCTATACACAACGCCCAGCTAGTAAAAGAAGTAAAAACGCCCCGATGTAACGAACACAATACACGCCCAGTTGTACTTTTACTTTAAACACGCCCAGTTGTACTTTAGAAAGCCTCATTTACATAAATATAAAAATGGTCATAACTTGGCCAAAAATGCTCGTTTTAAAAAAAAACAAAACGTTACTCTTATCTCCATTGGAGCGCCGATCTGCTGCAATATGAGATAGGGGTTGCAAAATCTGGTGACAGAGCCTCTTTAAAACCAAAGAATGTTTTCCCACAAAAAAACAATGTTATAAAATTGATGCGCTCATGAATTGTGATACGCATCATGTGGTTTATGCCATCAATTGCATTAAATGCAATTTGACTTATATAGTGTAATGATAGGGGTAGGGAAACGGACAAGTGAGCCCTAATCTACCCGCCACTCTGTCCCTGCCTACTTGCAACGACCCGCCCTAGGCGACGGGGTACAACTGGGCGGCGGTCCCTACGCTCAGTAAGTGCACAAGACAAACATACAAGGGAATATAAAGCAAAGGGAAAGGGGCAGTTGCCCACGGCAACACCGTGAGCAACAGAGTGGTGAACGAGCCAAGTCAAAACAGGAGAGCACGAGGTACAAAACGCAGAGCAGAAGAGTAGTCAGAAAGCCAGGGTCAGAATGGAGCAGGATCAAATTGTTAGGAGCTGTAGCTGGGCCAGGAAACCACACGGAAAGAATCACAAGCAAGGAGGAAAAGGAAAGGCAGGTATAAATAGACAGAGGGCGGGAGCTAGCTGAGTCTGGCCAGGCTGCGATAGGCTCTCCCACTCCTAAGCCTGCCAGCCTGAGTGGTGGAAGCTGGAGTCAGTCTCAGAGAGATAGACTCAGGTGAAGACTGATTACCTAAGGAAGTTAACCCTGAAGCTGTGCCTGGCAGATCCTTTACATATAGGCTGTACAATCAGAAAACTAAAAATCTGCATAGCGGAACATATAGCGGACATAAATAAAAATTCATCTAATACCACTGGTGCTGCCAAATATTTTATAGACAAACACGGTAGCTCCCTTGAATATTTCAGATTCCATGGAATATGTGCAAAGGCCAGTAAGGGGAGGGGACTGGAGGAAACACCTTCTTTATAGGGAAGCGTATTAGATTATACAACTGGGAACTAAATTTCCTAAAGGTCTCAATTGGAGGAGAGACCTGCTGTATTTTTATTAAATTATTTATAAGCCATTTATATATAACTGTGTCTAAAATGGTATTTGGGTTGTTTACGTTGTTCCAAATTTAATTAATTTGATTTTTATGTACACCATATGTATATTATATATGTAGAATGTGATTTATGTAGCGATAAGTCAGTATAGGATTTATGGATAGCTTGCATTATCACATTGTAAGTGTGAACAAGCGCTAAGCAACGAGAAAATTGTGCATCACTTAAACCTGTGTAGGGTTTAACATTAGGAGCAGTCAGGATTGGTTAATTATACTTTTAAAACACATGCATTAGTTTAGTGACGTATGCTATGGGCAAGAACACTTCTCTTCGAAACGTGTAAGCGTCCACATGCCTAACCTGTGCTATGCCTCGAAATTGTAATTATGTTTGCAGAATAAATGTATACTTTTTAATGATGTGCTGGAAGATCCTCTATTCCTTCTATATATAGTAGCTGTGTAAGGCTGGGTTCACATCTGTTGGCCTGCCCAGAGGACCAGAACAGCTAAATTACCGGAAGCTCAAAGGACACCATCAGCACCTGATCAGACCAATTGGCTTTAATGGGTACCGTTGGGTTTCCGTCATGGTGTCCATCGTTCTACAAGAAAAAAAATAGCGTAGCACCTGGAGCTTAATCCAAACATTTAAATAAGAATATATGTATTAAATAAGGCTAGGTGAAGACTTTGAAGTAGGCACAAGAGGCAGGACATTTGCTCCTCAGGGTCAGGGTTGGATTACAGCTTTTGCAATGGCAATGGTTCCAGTAATCACAATTCATTCCTTATATACATAAGATGTATTTCTGTTTCTAGATGATTATCATACAGGTTGAGGTTCTTTTCATATGAGTCTCCATACGAATTGTGTTTTTGGTGTAGACTTATTAAAGGGCAGAGGGTTAAGGCACGAGGACTTTTGTGCTTACAGGCTCCCAAGATGTTATTCTGGTGCTGAATAAGCCAAAAATATAAAAAATTGGCTTTAAGATACAGTTTTACGTAAGTATCATGCTTGCTGCGTCATATACTAGAACCTTGCGAGAAGTCAAAAATATAATTTGAAGGTGTTCTTCAAGTTTAAAAAGTTGACAGTGGCCTTAAATGCAAATGTTACAGAAGCTATACAAAACTTTGTAATAGACTCACCTTACTGTTTCTTCCCCATTACCACTCCACCAGTCACCTTGATGTCCTCCCTCCATTCCTTGTTGTTAATCCGGCGTGCTGACCTATCCTTTATATTGCCGTGACATTTCAACCCTTCTGACGGTACCATGGTGGGTGACGATTAGAGGCCATGGCTATGTGACGAGTTGTCAACTATGGACAACACATGATAGAGTAAAGTCATTGAGGACCAAGGAAACAACTGGTATGAGAATAGGGTAGAATCGGTAAGGTGAGTTAATTCTGCACGTTAGGACATTTTAAAATAATTTTTGAAACATGAAAAAACGCTTTATGATGTAACTGTATTAATCTTGTCCCTACAAATACATGTTTTAATATAAAACTACATGATACAAATATAACAATGTCATTGTCTAGTGGTATATATGCAGAAGTGTTAGCCATAGCACATTACTAGGGCCATCAACACTTGGCTTTGTTCTATATAAAGAAAACCACCCACATTTTACGAACGACAGCCATTTACTGCAAACACTATATGCATAGTAGCTGTAGCTACATATTTAGCATTGAAATGCACTTAGTATTGTTTTATTTTCTCACAGAGCTCCCCTAGAACAGGTGGAGCTGTATCTAATTGAAGACCTCTTTGTCTGTTTCTGAAAGCGCTAATATAACCTTATGTATGTACCTGTGAAAATGTATTTTCTTTATAGCCCGGTAACATGTAAGTGATTTTATTTTGCGTCTTTTGTTGCCCCCGTTCATAGATTGCAATTCATTACATACTTAAAAAGCATGCTATGTGTATATATAATGGAGCCTTTTCATTATGTGTAAGTAAGGAATGTCTTCACAATCAAAACTTTGGCATAAAACTTAGAGAGGATCTGACATTTTTTTTTTTTTAAAACCACATATATCCCCCTATTCCTGGCGTCCTCTCTATTACAGCTCATTGTTTTTTTTTTTTGCCCTCCCATTGTCTCGCTACATTGTCTCGCTTTTTTTAAAATTCTTTATTTTACAATTTTTAAATTCAAAAGCATTTTAATCAGGGGTATAAAAAGAAGGAAAAAGGGGGAGGGGACAAGAATCATAATAATAACAACACATGCCAGATAACGGACATGCAGGTCCAAAATATAGCAACAAACAACAGATATAATTAGACAAATCAACATCGAAAAGTGGGAAAGAGGAGAAAAAACAAACAAAAGGGGGGCAGGAGGTAGCATGGGGGGGGGGTTCTGTAGGCACATGATCCACTTCACAACTCAGAATTTTAAAATCTCTACCTCAGGTGGCCATGATGGTCCAATATTCTGGGGACTGATATGCTAATTTTGAGTAAAGTTACAGAGAGGAGGAGACCTCATCTCTCCTCAGTAGGCGTTTCCTCCGGTATCACTGTGACACTGTCCAATCAAAGCGTCAGAATCACTGTGAGGCTGTCCACTCTGATTGGACAGCATCACAGTGATGCAGGTGGTAGCATCTACTGAGAAGAGATGGGGTCTCCTCCACTCTGTACCTTTACTCAAAATTAGCATATTAGATGCCAATCGGAACAGAGGCCGTAGCGGGACGACGAGAGGGCCACAAAAACCCTGTAAATTACAGGGCAGGAATAAGGGCTGGTATGTGGTTTAAAAATAAAAAAACATGGCATGTCCATTTAAGGCCCTTTTAAACGGGCCAATGATTGGTCAAACAAGCATTCATATGAATGCTTGTTTCCATTCATTTCTCTGTGTAAACAGGGCAACAATCAGCTGATGAAAGAGCAAATACTCGTTAATCAGCTGGTCGTATCGTTTATGCAGCAATAAATATTATATATGTAAACAGGGAGCTGTGCTGCCAACATGATGGAAATGTATGGGGATGAACAAACGTAGTAACAATCACTCGTCCCCATGCATAACTAATCATTGCTCCTTGCGAAAGGAGCAAACAAGCGTCGATCAACCAGATAACTCATTGATCGGCGCTTGTTTTCACTGCCCACATTGACCGGCGTAAAAGGACCTTTAGGAAACACAGAGATCAAGTCATTTTAGATTCCTCAACTTTGTTTGATGAAGATAACATTCAATCCCCAATGCTCCCTATATAGTTATTTTTGTCAGGATTGACTATTGACCATAGTTATGTTGGCAGAGATAATTCACTGTATAGTAGTAGGTAATAGTCCACAGTGAATAGTTGCAGTAAGAAAAAAGCAATATGTGACACATAAGCAAGTTGATTTCTATTGTCAGAAAATTTTGAAGATTTGGACAGCAGGAGAGCAGAATCTCGAAATAGAGAAGAGAGACATCATGGCAATGCTGATGTGAAGACCTGCTGAACTGGGAAGCAAAACGGACCAGTAACACATAGTTAGATTACTTAGGACTCTGAGTGGGACAGACATTGATGTGTCAGGGAATGAGCAGGAACATAGGCAAAACAAGCGATATGTCAGGAACCAGGATGCAATAGCCAGGTATAAACAGAACGAGACATGGAGGCCAAACCAAGTCAAGGAGCAGACCAGGACAAGACACAGGGACAGTGGGAACAGCACCTATTATATGTGCAAGGGAGATGTAACTAATGGTTCCTGTGAGGGAACAACGCAGGGACATTGGCTGGTGCTAGCTCGGGAGGTCGGCTCCCGAGCAAAGGAGCGTCACTGTTGCCATGGCAATGGCTAATATGCCGGGTGCCATAAATGCACATACCTGTGTGTGAAGAGGAGGAAGTGAGGAGATGCCGACACGTGGCCAGAGGGAAGGAGGAGGACGACAGGAAGTGCGGGGAGGAGGGAGAGCGGGCGGAAGTGAGAAGAAAGGCGCGAGGAGTAAGTGTGTGTGGGAGAAAAGAACAGCAGCATGCCGGAGAGTGAGAGGGGAGAGAGGCCAGCAGAGACCGGTGGCCCGGACGGAAGACAAAAGGGGTCCGCAACAAGGGCTGTCTGACACAGCGGAGCAGAGGACTGCCAGGACTGTAGTGTGCCCCTGTAGTAGCCCTAGGAGCAGAGGTTGATGCAGCACCAGAGGACCAGGCAGGACCAGAGTGTGCCACCTGCAGCAGCCCAAGGAACAGAGGACCGGCAGGAGCGGAGTGTGCCACCTGCAGCAGCCCAAGGAGCAGAGGACCGGCAGGAGCGGAGTGTGCCATCAGCAGCAACCACAGGTACCGGTCATAGACCGTTAACTCCCTGACAAGGAACCTAGGTCCCTCCCCAGAGACAGTACCAGTACCCATATTATAGCCAGTGATAGTCCAAGAAAAGTGAAGGCCCTCGTTCATTCTGGCCACAGTGCGCATAGAATACTAGTCCTGAAAGAAACAGATGACTGAGCTTGAGCTAGGCCCAAGATCAGTCTCACTACCTCATTACCCGTGCCAGTGTCCCTGCGTTTACCAAAGAGTGTATAACTTCTGTAATCACAGCCTGTAAGAAATGCTTTGAACTGTTATTGGCGAATATTGTTGGATCAGGAGCAGACAGAAGGAACGGTCAGGTTGATGGGACATTATTGGTCTATTAATCGGACTTTGTGCAAATGTTAGTGTCAACCTCACCTGTTCAGTTGCGTCCTAGGTGTGTCCGATGTTCGGGCCGCCGACTGAGACGAGAGAGGGTTTGTTACAAAAGGTAAGAACCTATAGACAGAAATGGTCAAAAAAACTAATACAGACTGTCTGTATTAGTTTTTTGACCATTTCTGTCTATAGGTTCTTGTGTATGTTTTTGGTCAAAACACCAAGTTACACTTGGTATATATTTGAGGTTATCCTTACCTTTAATGGTATACAATTTTGATGTAACTAAGCTTACTATCTTACATACCATATCATATTATTGTTTATCTAGATAGCCCATTAGCGCTTCATGTGTACAAATCAGTTGTGTATGTTACAAAAGGTAGCGGATAGATCCACAAGGACCCGTGGTGGTGCCAGCAAGTACAGGTAGTCCACTGATTCCCACGACGCGACCCCAGGCCGAGAGTGTGACTCTTTCCCGAGGGTAAGCTGACAGTAGTGGGTAGCTCCCACCGTGACTGACAGCGGCATGTTCGCTGCCAAGGTTGGCAACATGGGTTCAGGCACGACCTCACTCTGGGGGATTTCCAGCGGGATTTAAGTCCCCAACCTCGGGATTCCTGTCTGCTCCACAGAAGAGAATTTCCTGTTATGTGTTCATTATGGTAAAGAAGTTGAAGCAAGAAGTTGTGTCTCTTCCCTTCTGTCACTGACAGCGGTAATTCTCCCTACATAAATTGGCGTAGTCAGCAGGATCTGAAGCCTCGCCGCGATGGAACCGTCAAGCAGCGGGGCGCTACCGCCAAACCCGACCGTAGTGATACCCATGGGGGCCGCTCTAATGAACATTCCTAAGTTCGACGGGAAGAGCGTATCGATTGAAGATTGGGCGGAACGTGTTCGTACCGCAGCCCGGTTATTCCAGGTAACTGTGACCAACCAAGCCGACCTGGCATTCAACTCACTTGAAGGGGACGCTAGACAAGCTGTCTTGGTCTTACCCCCAGAGCACCGCGATACGCTAGAACCAATTATCAGCCTATTGGAATCCCTCTATGGGGATGTCACCTCCGCTGCCGATCTTCGGAAGAAATTCTATACCAGGTTACAGAGGAATGGTGAATCTCTACAGCAATTAACGGTAGGACTACAAGGAATGTGGAGTCGACTAGTAAGGAAAGATCCCGTGGGGTGCGCAGCCTTACCTGAGCCAGACCGAATAGTGCGAGACCAGTTTGTGTCCGGCCTGGACAGCCGGACCCTGAGGTGAGCAACGAGAGACTTCGTCCTGGTAACCCCCACCGCCATGATGAGTGAGGTGCTACGAGAAGCACTCGAGGTACATCGAGAGGAGTTGGGAGAGGCCAGCATGGCCCTCCAAAACGTGTGTTCCCCCGAGTCAACTTCAAGTGGTAGCGGACGACCAGAAGCAGTGTTCAAAGAGTTCGCCCGGGATGTCAAGGAAGCTATTTGGGAATTAAAGATAGACGTCGTCCAATTGAGAGCAATGGCCGACCGACCGGAATAGCTCCCTCATCCACCCAGATCGATGACCCGGGTCATTTTGGCAGAGACTGCAGCATGAGATTCTACCCAAGACGTGAACGGCCATCTTTAAACTAAGGTACCCCACGGCTGAGGGACAAGCTCTTGGGCATTCCATCGACAGGCCCAAAAGGAAGGGTGGAACTTTAAACAGGAAAATGCCAGGTAGTTACAGCCTGATTGGGGGGTTAAAGGCCCTTGCCTTATTGACACTGGGTCAAAGGTAACCACCATGACCTATCAGTTGTTCCACGAACAGTTTCAAGGTCAACAGACTCTAGAAGTACCCTGGATCGAACTTATGGCGGCTAATAGCCTGCCAATTCCCATTGCCCCCCGGCAATGGGAATTGGCAGGCTATTAGCCGCCATAAGTTACGTGGTTAGAATTGGAAGTGTTTAATCGTAATTTCCCCTGGGCTGGTATTGTGGTAGTACATAATTGTGCAATGCCGGGTATACCTGTTATAATTGGCATGAATGTGTTACAGGAAATACGTGGGATGATGTTCAACGAGACGAGCGATGTACGGTGGGAGGAGCTGGCAACCGATCAGACCGCACGGCAAGCTTTATTCCATGTGCATCAGGTCTGCAAATGACAGACTAACTTGAAGACGCTGCAGGGGCGAGTGGGGATGGTGAGGGCCCCAGGTAAAGCAGTGTTGCATGTACCACCTTTACAGGAAGTCGCCATTCCCCTTTCCGTAGGGACTCATTATCGCTTGAGGGATGCCATGGTCATGGTAGAACCAATGCGAAGTCCTCAGAATATGCAACCCTGGGTGGTAGGAAGAATGGTGTGTTGGATAACCAAAGGAATGGCGACCGTCAGAGTGTTGAATCCTACCCAAGGGGTGGTCAAAATACCGGCCGGCACAGTACTAGCTAATGTCAAAATGGTTAGGGCAGAGGACGTGACGGACCCGGCCATGGCCGAAACCTTAAAAGAGACGTCGCCAGAAGATGAAAGAAGTGAAGCGGAAGTGAACGAACAGTCCGACCAACTGTGGCGCCAACTCGGATTGGACGGAGTAGCACCAGATACACGGTCGGAGGAACAACTGAGGACACTTCTGCGAAGCTTCGGCTGGGTTTTCGCTCAGCATGAAGAGGACTATGGATGCACCACCACTATTGAACATGGGATTCACACGGGGACGGCGCCTCCCATCAGGGAGCGATATCGCAATATACCTCCCGCTCTGTACCGTGAGGTAAAGTATCTTCTACAGAAGATGTTAGACGGACATGTGATCCGAGAGAATCAGAGCCCATGGGCAGCTCCGATTGTCCTGGTAAGGAAGAAGGATCTGGCACTCCAGTTTTGTGTAGATTAACGCAAATTGAAAGCCTGTACTCATCGGGACACCTATCCACTTCCCCGATTGGAGGAATCATTAACAGCCATGTAGGAGGCTCGATACTGTACGACGCTCGATTTGGCCAGTGGGTATTGGCAGGTACTCATGAAAGAAGAGGATAAGGAGAAGACGGCGTTCATCACTCTGTCAGGATTATTCGAGTTCAACTGGATGCCGTTCGGGCTAACGCGCCCAGTACTTTCCAGCGACTAATGGAGCATTGTCTGGGAGATCTAAACTCCGAGTCAGTCTTGATCTATTTAGATGACATCGTCATTTTCTCAAAGACCTTTCCAGAGCACTTGGGGCATCTACAGGTCGTGTTGGAACGGTTGGGAAAGTATGGACTCAAACTGAAACCCAGTAAGTGCCGACTGGGTCGCCAGTAGATCAAGTACCTAGGCCATGTCGTGAATGCAGCGGGGATTGCACCTGACCCAGACAAGACCAAAGCCATACAGGAGTGGGCCATTATGCAGAACACCACGGAAATATGAGCCTATCTCGGATTGGTCGGTTACTAACGAAGATACATCCGAGACTTCGCAAAAATTGCGTCATTTGAATCGACTCCTCTGTTCACAACCCACGCAAAAGAATGGAAGCCGAAGCAACAGTATAGTGGAACAATGGCAGGAACCACAACAAGCGGCATTCGTAGCACTAAAAACCCGGCTAGTCACGGCGCCCATCCTCGCTTTTGCAGATTTCACCCAGCCATTCCAACTGTACACTGACGGCAGTCAGACGGGATTGGGAGCGGTCCTGGCCCAGCAGAAAGGAGACGTGGAGCGCGTTATCGCCTATGATAGCCGTAGCTTGCGGTCATCAGAACGCAATCCAACCAATTACAGCTCGTTTAGGCTAGAGCTGTTTGCCATCGTGTGGGCTGTTACCGAACGATTTGTTGAATATCTGGTCGGGAGTCAAGTGGAGATTTACACAGATAACAACCCCCTGGCGTATCTTGGAACGGCTAAACTGGAGGCGATGGAACAACGATGGATAGCCCGACTAGCTCGATTCAACTATACCATTCGATACAAGCCCGGTAAGAACCGTACCAACGCCGATGCACTCTCCCGACAGCCGTGTGAGATTCCGGCCGGAGCGGTGGACGATGAACGGGAAGAGATGGAGATACTACACTACGCGTGGTTCATCCCCCACTGCAGCAGCAACGAGTAGTGACAGCAATATAAGGGGTTGAGGGTTTTAGCGGCAACGGCAAGACAAGGACATCCAAATGATCGACCAGTGGGTGTGTCGGCAGGGAAGGCCCACGGCAGCGGAGCGAAGCAGGTTGTCGGCACCAGCTAAAGCATTGGTTTGGCAGTTGGAACGAGTAGAACACCATGATGGAGTATTGTATAGAAGAGTGTGGGCACCACGGGAACATAGAGAAATATGGCAGTTGGTATTGCCCATAACAGATATGAAACCCGTGTGTAAGTGGATGCACGAGAACCGAGGTCATTTTGCGGTGGAAAAGACTGTACAGATGATCCGGAATCACTTCTATGCTCCAAGTCTGGAAGAAATAATGAGGGATGTCTACAAGAAATGCACAGAGTGTGTCATACACAAGACGACAGAACAGCCGGAGAGACCCATGACCATTGTAACGGGTGATCCACTAGAACTGCTGACGGAAGACTTTTTAACAATCCAAGAAGTCACATCGGGGCACCGATATGTGTTGGTATGTTTGGACCATTTTTCAAAGTTTGCCGTGGTAATTCATACGCGGGACCAGACTTCCCCGACGACCGCAGCTGCGTTGTGGAAACATGTTATCCGTCCTTATGGTTGCCCCAGACGCCTCTTATGGGATCTAGGACCGAATTTAGAGTCGGATCCCTTCCGAGACCCGTGTGTACTACTCGGAATCCAAAAATCTAGAACTAACCCATATCACCCACAAGGGAATGGGGCTTGCGAAAGGTTCAATCACACCTTACTCGGTCTATTAAAAACCCTAGGGGACGAACGACAAGAACGGTGGCCTGAATATGTGGACGACCTGGTATGGGCCTAAAACAACACTGTGCATCGAGCTACCGGGTATACCCCATATCAATTGATGTTCAGTCGACCGAGCCGGGTTCCCTTGGATCTTTTGTTAGAGACGCCAGATCACCCGATCCCCATCACAGTGGGTACAGGAACACCAATGGCGTTTGAGTGCAGTGAAGGACGAAATGGAGACAGCTCAGCCCACAGAGAGCCTACCCCCTGTGGGAGAACGACATCAAGCGTTTGATACTGGGGATCGAGTGCTGGTGCGGAATCGCCGGGCAGCACACGGGCGTAAGCTGGAGCCCCGATGGGAGAGGAAACCGTATGTGGTGATAAAACGCGCCGGCCCCGGACTTCCTGTGTATGAAATGTGGCCAGAGGGTGACCAGGGACCGAGCAGAAGGCTGCATCGCAACCTGTTGCGGCCCTGTACCTTTCTGACACCAGAGTCGATCCCGTCACCCAGACAAGAAGATCCGCGGGATACTCCACCGACAAATACTGACGGAGTCTGGTGGTTGATGGTTCCATAAAACGACCCTAGTGTAACCAGGGAACCACTAATGACAGAGACAGCGAGTCCAACGGAGTGTATAGAGACACCTGCAACGGAAGTGAATCGTGGATTGCATTACTCTCAGATGTGTAATCGTAACCGACAACCAGCCTACTTGCAAGATTACGAAGTTTAGTGCCAAGGACTGCACTTATTAACAAGGGGGGAAGTGTAAGGGTGATTTAACTAATGGTTCCTGTGTGGAAACAACGCAGGGACATTGGTTGGTGCTAGCTCGGGAGGTCGGCTCCCGAGCGGAGAGCGTTACTGTCGCCATGGCAACGGTTAATACGCCGGGTGCCATAAATGCACGTACCTGTGTGTGAAGAGGAGGAAGTGAGGATATGCCGACACGTGGCCGGAGGGAAGGAGGAGGAGGACCGGAAGTATGGGGAGGAGAGAGCGCGGGCGGAAGTGAGAAGAAAGGCGTGAGGAGTCAGTGTGTGTGGGAGAAAGGAATAGCAGCGTGCAGGAGAGTGAGAGGGGAGAGAGGCCAGCAGAGACCGGTGGCCCAGACGGAAAACAAAAGGGGTCCGCAACAAGGGCTGTCTGACACAGCGGAGCAGAGGACTGCCAGGACTGTAGTGTGCCCCTGTAGCAGCCCAAGGAGCAAAGGTCGGTGCAGCACCAGAGGACCGGGCATGACCGGAGTGTGCCACCTGCAGCAGCCCAAGGAACAGAGGACCGGCAGGAGCGGAGTGTGCCACACCTGTTCAGTTGCGTCCTAGGTGTGTCCGACGTTTGGGCCGCCAACTGAGATGAGAGAGGGTTTGTCACGAAAGGTAGCGGATAGCTCCGCAAGGACCCGTGGTGGTGCCAGTAGGTACGGGTATTACACTGATTCCCACGACGCGATCCCCGGGCCGAGAGTGTGACTCTTACCCGAGGTTAGGCTGACAGTAGTGGGTAGCGCCCACTATGACTGACAGCGGCGTGTTCGCTGCCAAGCTTGGCAACATGGGCTCAGGCACGACCTCTCTCTGGGGGATTTCCAGTGGGATCGAAGTCCCCAACCTCAGGATTCCTGTCTGCTCCACAGAAGAGAATTTCCTGTTACGTGCTCATTACAGTAAAGTTGAAGCAAAAAGTTGTGTCTCTTCCCTTCTGTCACCGACAGCGGTAATTCTCCCTACATATGATTTCTCTAAATCACATTAGCAGATGCTATTTCACCTGATGAATAGCAGCACTAATTCTGATTTAAAGTACCTGTTATATGTAAATTAAGGTGAAGCTCAGTCTGCTTGGCCAAGCGGCAACATGTGGACGTGTCTGCACTGCCCTTGGCCCTACTTTTCTACTGGGTGGTGAGAACCGATGCAGCACGCCTCGCTCCAGGGGAACCATCATTGTTAGCAAACTAGTGGTTGGGGAATCAGCCCAAGGGCCAAGGAAAAGACATGGAGGGGGAAACAAACACCAGTCCCTCCTGTCCTGGGAGCAAAACTCGGCAACATAATGGGGGTGCCCACTTTGATCTTTGCTCCCTCTCTTCTATGTATTCCACTAGGAAAAAATTTCCAATCTCCAACTGTCCAGTTTTGGTACATCATTGCTCTCTGAAGCCTCAATTTCCTGTTCTTCGCTAAAGTGGTGGGATAAGGAGTAAAATACACAAAAGGCTTGACATGAGCTGATATTCTCTCATATGTGATTACCTAAAATGGTTGTAGTGTATAGACATATTACCGGTCAGACCATCATGCAATGTAGTAAACCTTATGGAGGCTACATGCACACGTTGTGTAATTTGCTGTGGAAAATACATATCAAAACCGCAGGAAAACGCAGGAAATTCGCAAGTAAAAACCACTTCCAATCGTGCGTTTTTTAGATGCATTTTTAGGTGCTGTTTTTACATTTTGATGTGTAAATAGGTGCGTTATCATGTTACAGGTTTGGTTGCCTCTTTCTTTAGAATTAGATACAATTCACAAGCGGAATCACAGGATAAATTGTCATGCTGCTTGCCGAAACCCGGGAAGGATCCTCAATTAGCTGATTCTTACTGACCGATTTCGTCACTGACAACGGATGTCAAGATTCTGGCGAAGGCCTTAGCTCTGAGGTTGAATAAAGTGATTTCTACCATTATACACCCGGATCAGACCGGCTTTATGCCTGCTAGGTCCACAGCTATGAATCTGAGACGCTTATTCTTAAATCTTCAGCTGAAGGCGGATAATGTAGGGGAAAGAGCTATTCTTTCCTTGGACGCTGCTAAAGTGTTTGATAGCGTGGAATGGCAATATCTTTGGTGCACCTTGGAGGCTATGGGTTTTGGATCGTCCTTTATATCATGGATCAAGGTCCTGTATTCTTGTCCTACAGCTAGAATAAGGGCGAATGGTGGACTATCTGCTCAGCTTGCTCTTGAGGGAGGAACTAGACAGGGATGCCCATTGTCGCCCCTCCTGTTTGCTGTGGCAGTGGAACCCCTAGCAGCGCACATACGTTTGTCCGATGATATTAAGGGATTTTCATATGGCTCTGTGCAGGAAAAAGTGGCGCTTTATGCAGACGACATGCTTCTCTATTTGGGGGATGTAGATAGATCACTGGCAAAAACAATATCGCTAATTGAGAATTTTGGTGCATTATCTGGTTTTAAAATAAATTGGGATAAGTCCCTCTTGCTCCCTGTGGACCCAATGTGCTCTACACCAAGGATTCATGATGTGTCTGTGGGGTGTGTTGAACACTTTAAATATTTGGGGATAGTGGTTTCGGCCTCTCCTTCTGATTATATTGACCTTAATCTGCAACCCCTCTTGGTCAAATTCAAAATGAAAATATCGGCCTGGCGTAAGTTATACTTGTCGGTTGTAGGTAGGGTTAATCTTATCAAGATGATCCTAATGCCACAATTATTGTACATTTTGCATAACTCCCCTGTATGGATTCCTTTACGCGACTTTTATTATGTTAATGCACTTTTTAGGGATCTAATATGGCGTAAGGGACACCCCAGACTTAAATTAGAAATTCTACAACGTGCAAAGCATGACGGCGGCCTTGCCCTACCCAATCCTTGGTTATACTTCCTTGCTTCCCAATGTCGGCATTTTAAGGGATGGGGGGAAATTATACCGAGTGGATCTAATGGTGCGGTTTTGCAGCTACAGTTTGGCTCCTCCGCTTTACTGTCAGATTTGGAAGCAGGTCATTCTCTGCTGTCAGGTAGGAATATGCCCACATATGCGCTAATGCGCAAGGTATGGGATGAGGTCCGGTCCATTAGAGCTATCGGGGTATGCACAGCTTTTACGCCTATATGGGGCAATAGGGCACTCCAGGAGTTCTTCTCCCTTGAAGGATTTGAGGGTTGGCAATCGAGGGGTATCTCCTGTGTATCACAGCTGCTCCAGGATAATATATTTAAAACGTATCAACAGCTTCAGGAGGAATTTGGGTTGCTTCGAAATGCCTTTTACCAACATCTACAGATAAGACATGCATATGATGCCCAAAAGAAGGTCGTAGATTTGACTGTACATGCAGATGGGGTGCTGGCTGTCTTACATACTGGGAGTGGTACTTCGGGGGTTATCTCGAACATTTACCAGGTGTTGCTCAGTACGTTTTTGGATAGATACCCCTTGATTGCTTCTCGGAAATGGGAGCGGGACATGCGTCCCATCTCGGAGGAACAGTGGTCAGATATCATGGAAACAGTTCCGAATCTTTCTCTTTGTGAGGCTGGGCGCCTCTCTCAATTATACATTATCCATAGAGTATATAAGACCCCTAAATTTATTTTCAACATTGGGGTACGGGATGACTCTACTTGTCCCAGATGCTCGGCAGTTGGGGCGGATCATCTGCATATGTTATGGTCATGTCCACAATTAACTTCATACTGGTCCGATGTACTGAAGCTGATTCAGGATGCCTATGGGCTTACGCTTCAGGGGACTTCTATGGAGTACGTTTTGGGGTGTGTTACGCATGTTCAGACTTGGAGCGGCTTGCTATTGCAAGACTTCTATATATAGCTAGAAAACTTATTGAATTACACTGGATACAAGGCGCCCCGCCGACTAGGAGTGAATTCATTGCTAAAGTGAATAAAATGATTGTGATGGAAAAAGCTGTGTACGTAAAGCGTAAAGCGCTTATGATTCCATATGGGAATCATGTTTATGTGTATCGGAATCTGTATCATAATTCTGTGCCCATGGACTTTCTCTGCGTCAAATCTTCCGTATTGTATGTGGATTCAATTTCTATACTAGAAGGGATGAGGGGATTAAGTGAGCCCTATGTCTGTCTCACATCTGTATTGTACTTGATATCAGGTGAATTGCTTATTCGATGCTTGGAATATGTCTCACCACATATGTCTTCAATTTCTGTAATATCTGGGAGGAGGGTTAGGGAAAGGGTTTGTGTGTTATGTTTTGTACTGTTTAATCTTGAAACTTCAATAAAAAAATATCTGATTTAAAAAAATTGTCATGCTGCGGATTTTTAAATACGAACCTCAAGTGAATTTACGTGCAAAAAAAATCGCAAACGCGTACATGACATTTCTTGAAATCTCATTGACTTTACCGGTACTGTATTATGCTGCAGATTTGCCACACGCAAATATGCGTGACAAAAACGCACGTAATACGCATGTTTGCATTCGGCCTGAGGGTCCATCTGACCCACATATTATAGGAAGATTTCATAACAAATGTAGGTCTAAAAAAGAAAAAGATCAAAAAGTGGGCACATTCATCAAGTCATAAGAACAGAATTTTACAAAGGGAGAGCGAGGGTTAAGTGTACACATTTATTATAGTAATGGATGCTACTTAGTGCATTTTGGTGCAACTCACTTGCCCTATTTTTCTAAGGCATATTACTCTAGTTTCTAGTCCATCTTGAAAATGCATCATCTCTATGTGTAACAGGGTTACAACAGTCCCTTCATCGGAGAGCTAGTGGTTTTATATACTGATACCTGACATGCTCCAGTGCGCCCTCCAGCACTTTTTGTATCTTCTACCCTTTTTGTAGATTGTTGTAAAGGATCTGCCAGACACAGCTTCTGTGTCGACACCCATGGTTAATCAGTCTGCATCTGCCCCTAGGTCTGATAGCGTGACTCACAGCCTGGCCAGACGGTTCTAGCTCCCGCCCTTGGTCTATTTATACCTTCATTTGCTGGCTGTCCTTTGCCTGTGATTCTTGTGTTTCCTGGCTCTGCTGTTCCTGCTATTGTCATCGACCTCTGCTTCATATTGACCCTGGCTTGACTGACTATTCTCCTGCTCTGCATTTGTTACCTCGTACACTCTTGGTTTTACTCGGCTCGTCCACTACTCTGTTGCTCACAGTGTTGCCGTGGGCAACTGCCCTCCTTCCATTGCTTCTGTGTTCCCTTGTCTTGTTTTGTTTGTCGTGCACATAGTGAGCGTAGGGACCGTCGCCCAGTTGTACGCCGTCGCCTAGGACGATCTGTGCAAGTAGGCAGGGACTGAGTGGCGGGTAGATTAGGGCTCACCTGTCCATCTCCCTACCCCGTCTTTACAATTGTGGAGATAGATGACCCATCCAGTGATGTGAGTTATTGTCACCTACCTGTCAGCTTGGACAAGTCTGGCCATTCTCCTTTGACCTCTTTCATTAACAAAATATTTAACCCCTAGAGCCCCTAGAGACCATTGGGAAAAATTTATTATTGCTGCCTTAAACATAGCCAGCTTACAACTAGACTAAGTAGGCAAAATATGTTACAGTGGTGCATGCTGTATGATACATTTAGCGCATCTTGTTAGACCTGTTAGACACTTTTCCCTTCCTTATGTCACCTCTTGATTGGCTAACTTTAGACCAATATATTAAGCCAACATGTTGGCACAATTTTGGTGCATTTTAAAGGGTAACTAAACGTTTGACAAAAGTTTTGATTGGTGGGGGTCCGAGCACTGAGACCCCCACCAATCGCTCAAACGTATCGGCAGAAGCGGTCGTGTGAGTGCTTAGCCGCTTCGTGTCTGTTCGGCTTTTTCCAGGAAATTAATGTATCGGAGTACGGGCTCAATAGAAATTCTATGAACCCGTACTCCGATACATCAGCTTTACGGAAAAAGCCAAACAGAAACTAAGCGGCTAAGCGCTCACACGAGCGCTTCTGATTCTTCGTTTGAACGGTTAGGGTTCTCAGTGCTCGGACCCCCACCAATCAAAACTTCTGACATGTCACTATGTCAGAAGTTTTTCAAACGTTTAGTTACCCTTTAAGCCAAGCCTCCTTTTCGCTAAGCAATGCTCCTTTTCTAGACACTTTTCAAAACTATATACCAAGGCGCAAAAAGTGTCTAAGCACATAATACATCTGGTGCAAGTCATGTAAGCCAGTTATTTGGCGCAAATTGAGCCAGAATTTTGTCGCATTTAGGTTAGTAAATCTCCCGCATTGTTTTTGAAAATTCCAGGATATGAGCAGTTTTTAAGATACTTAAACCACTATGTCTGGCTCCAACAATCAGTCCACAATTTACTGAGATCACTTTCCTACTCTGCATTTTGGTCTGAATAAATTGCTGCCCCCTCATTGGCTGTATATCTTATACAAAAAAATGGACTATTGTTTCTTTAGTAGTGCTAATGTCAGCTGTAATATGTCTTTACAATATTTATTTTGTTTAATCTATTGTCAAGTAAAGAAACAATATTAAAGCACCCCTTCAGCTTAGTATTAATACTAATAAGATATGCATGCGCCTATTAATATTTTGGTTTAATAGGCCTCATGTACGCAGACGTATTACAATTTACTATAGCCTGAGAGTTGTACAGAGCCGTAATATGGCACCCAAAGAAAATTCTGTCAGATTCTATATGAATCCTACAGAAAAAAAAAACATGGCATGCTACCAGAATACCGTATTACAGTACTACTGTATGGTACCTAGAAACATTGGTTCCCTACAGTGGCACTCCGAGTGCCTGTGGCCCCGTGTGGCTCCGTAACGGCTCCATGCATGCAGCTCTGCTGTTTACAAGATGTCTCAACCTGCACAGTAATTCACTTGTTAAAGTAGCATTTTATGGTCCTTCGGTTCTCCTCCTACTGTAACTACGGGCCAAAAGTTGTAACTATTGTTCCCCATTTTAAAGTGATATAGCTGAGGCTTTTAGTCACCTATCTTCAGTTTGCACACATGCATACACCTACACTTCCTTGCTCTATTCTTCCTCTTGTCAATCTCCTGTCTCCATATTTCTTAGCCATTATTATATTTTTCCAATAGTGACACCCCATGTTTCTTCTATGCCTCTTTGGATTAATACACAAGGTTTGATGTACTGCACTGAGAGAAGAATACCCACATAATAGCCGACATGTACCAATGGAGTAGGAAATACAGACTCACCCTTTTCCATTTATTTCTATGGAGGGTGTGACCTATAAAATATGGTAAGACATTTTATTGTAAGTAAAATATATCGGGTTTTTTAATAGTGAGCCCTGAAGCAAGTTTCTTCAGGAAATCTTTAACAAATAATAGGAAATGCAATGTAAATAATTCATTGTTTTGCACCCTGGTATAGTACAGAAAATGCCTGAAAGAGAATTGAAGGACTGTATTAGTCCACAGAACATTCGTTCAAAATTACCAATGTGTATATTATACTGATCTAAAATCTATTGATCTGTTGCCCTGCAGATAACCCTTTAAATATGTATTGATTTATTGAAACATACCCTGCCAGGTTTCATGGTGCCTGATTCTTTTCAATATTAAATTGTCACATGCCTGAATCTAAAGTACTGAATACAAAATACAGGACCCATGTGCTGAAATTGATTTTCATCTTTTACCATTTTACTGGCATGAAGTTACCTGTCAAAATGAATGAAAATTATTTCAACAATTGCCATAGTCTAACATAACATGGTAAAAGGAACAAAAACAGTAAATATATACCAAAAAGTATACAGTTTCTCCAAGTTCGCTCTTCAAAGATTCAAGAACTGACATTATGTTGCCTGGAGGTAGTCAGCAGAATTCAAGTGACAGCTCCAAGTAGGCTTCAGTCAAGAAATATTATGCTTAGTCCTTATCTGTGTCCACTTGGAGCTTTCAGCTGAATATAGCCAACAGACCCCTGTACTTAGTATTACAGTGCTGAAGATTATTATATCAGACGTGCCTATCGTTTCTTTTAATCACATAATAACTCATAGTAACACTGCAAACAATAAAAATACAACAAAGGCTTCGTTCACATCTGCGTCAGGGCTCCGTTCAGGGGTTCCTTCGGAGCTTTCCATCAGGGGAACCCATGAGCGGGATCCAAACTGAAACAAACGGAAACCATAGATTTCCGTTTGCATCACCATTGATGTTAATGGTGACGGATCCGGTGCAAATGGTTTCCGTTTATCACCGTTGTGTAAGGGCTCCATCGCTTTGATGGAATGAATAGCGCAGTCGACTATGTTATTGATTCCGTCAAAACGACGGAACCCTTAAACAACGGTGACAAACAGAAATAATTTTCACCGGATCCGTCACCATTGAAATCAATGGTGATGCAAACGGAAACCCATGGTTTCCGTTTGTTTCAGTTTGGATTCCGTTCATGGGTTCCCCTGACGGAAAGCTCCGACGGAACCCATGAAGGCTTATAAATTATAAATCATACTGTCCCCTTAAAAGATATATTTATAGTGCTCTCAAAGTAGTAAAGAATTAGAGAAATATCTGACAACTGCAAACTAAGTGTGGGCGCATTTACCAAGCACCCCTGTCCCATCATTCTGGGAATTGTTGGGGTTACTACTGACAGATCTCCACTGATTTATCAATGAAATGTAACAAAGCAGATTTCTAGAGAATTTTAAAAACATAGAAAAACAATAAATTTTCTAGCATACTTGACATGAGAGCAGACTGAATGTTACATCTCATATGATTTGCCAGCATTAAGCAGGTTTACATAAACCTGGAAACTTGTCATGGGTATACAGACTAGAATTAGCAAGGTAAGTATACTAGAAAGTTGATTCTTTTTACATTTTAGGTATATATGTCATTTTAAAATCCCCCAAAAAACCTTCAAAGTTGAAAAAAGAATAAACATATATATAAAAAAATATTGCAAAAAAATAGGAATGAAAAAAATCAATGTATTTAAAAAATGTTTTCAAAGCATCAAAATTACCATACATTGAAGCTTACAATACAGATTCACCTTGGCGGACGTACCCACATATTTTAAGGAATTACTTAAAGAATCTCTCCAGCAAAATAAAAAAAAAAGGATTCTTATCCTGAATACTTATATGCAGTGCATTCTCTCTGCTGTTAGCCGACCTGTTTATGCTTCAGACTTATTCTCCATTCAGTTCTCTGTTATCTGGTACCCCAGAGGATCCTCCCCCTCCCTCACTTAAGTCTCCCTGGCAATCAATCACTAAGAGCAAACCTTACTCCGCCCATTATTTTCACTGTGCAGAATTATGCTTGATTGGATCCATGCCGGTAAAGCAGTGGTCTCCATCCTGCGGCTCTCCAGCTGTTGAAAATCTACAACTCGCAGCATGACCTGACAGCAGGCCACAGGTTAATGACCACTACTGTAGAGTAGTAAATTATCTGGCATTAGTGAATAAATCTTTATTTGTCTATGAGGGATGTGTCAGACAGAAGAAGTTCTTACCCTAATTTTTACCTCAAAGGAGTTGTCAGCTTTGGAAAAAACTCTTTTTGTTTGAAGAATCTGCTGATGTGATCATAGATTGTCCTATTACCTGTAATCTGTGGCGGAATCTGGTGTTTAATTGCCCTGCAGTGCCACCACAGGGAAAATGAAGTATTACATGGTGCACTTTGAAATCAATAGGCTCTCATTGCTGGGTCCTCCAGAGGGATATGTAGTTTGTAGGCGCTCCCTGTACTGGGTAATAAATGATCCTGAATGATCCTCTATTAACGCAGAATTTTCCAATAGGGTGTTTTAAAGTGTCTTTGCCTATCCAGCAACGACTTTAATTTTACAATTTAGCAGCCCAAGTATTTAGGCAACCTTTTTTGTACGGTGTGCAGATTTAAAAAACAAATATCAAAGATAAAGTACTCAGTGTCCCATGCAAATATGAAAGTCATATAACACAAACTGTTACCACGGATGTGGCATAAACCAATTAATGAGTTTGTTAAACTTACATTTCAGTGTGACCCTTGTCCCTGACTTTCTTTGCAAAGATGATCCATTTGTGGTGTATACAAAGTGAATGAGATGAACACAAGCCCACAGTGGTCTGCAGTAAGCCTGCTTCATGAGGGGCTGAGGATAGAATTCATGTGTGAGAAGATCTGCCCACACAGATATGTAAAAAAGTTACAGCCGCTCAGAGACAAGCTCACTTACACCTCTTACACACGACCGAGTTCGGGCCGTGAAAAACGGTCCATGTGTTGGCTGGATTTCCCGGCCTGACTGCGGTACAGGTGAAGATGATTTTATGATGCTAGGAGTCCCTGCCTCCCCACGGAACTGCTGTTCCGTACTGTATAATTTTGTTCTGTACAGACAAGCAGCTCTGTGAGGAGGCAGCAACTCCTAGCATCATAAATGTCTATGATGGCAGGAGTCCCGTTCACCTGTACTGCGGTCGGGCCAGCCCACACTCGGACCGTTTTTCACGGCCCGATCTCGGTTGTATGCAACAGCACTTATTGTTCCTTGCAAGGCTTATGTGGCTTATCACAGATGAGGGGATGTGTTACATAAGGGGAGACAGCCGATGTTCATAGAATTGCACTGGTTTCATGGGACTGGAGTCTAATTCCAGGCCAAACACCACC
Organism: Rhinoderma darwinii; assembly: GCF_050947455.1. Lineage (NCBI taxonomy): Eukaryota > Metazoa > Chordata > Amphibia > Anura > Rhinodermatidae > Rhinoderma > Rhinoderma darwinii. The sequence continues at coordinate 54,970,093 of NC_134698.1, forward strand.
CCCCTGTCCTTGCGCCAACATTACTGCTTTCTTTAGCAAAATCTCATGAAGTCGGTGCACGCCTGATCTATCAATCAAGCAAAGGGCGTTGGGCTAGGTTAAAGCTGGAGAGAACTTACGGGGCTGAGGACTCAGCGTACCAGGCAAATATGTCCTGCGTGACACAGGTGTCAACCCCTGATTTAAATAATTCATGTAACTACTGTCCAGGCAAATCCGTCAGTAGAAAACTTGTGAAGCTTTACCTACATGGGACAAACAGATCCAGATGTTTCCAAGTCAATAACCTTCTAGAAAAGATCAGCCAGACAGTGCCAGAGTGGACGGCAAAGGCCATGGAGGCTCAGATGGCCCAGTGAAGACTATACCCATGTTTTTTCTGCTTTAGAATTATAAAGGATCCCTTGTCAAACTGTGTGATAACAATGCACTTTGTGGACTTTTGTAAAAATTTTGTTTTTCCTTCAACAACCATTGGATGTCATGGAAGTTTCGACCGCAATAAGTCAGGGAATGTATGTGTAAGACAATGCAGCGGTGTTTATGTAGCATACACCTGAAATAAAGGTCATTTCTTTGAAAAAAAGAAACCATAATGCTGTTTATGTCTATTTATGTCAGCGTGTATTAGTCAATGGACTACAGAATCTAATAAAAAATACTGTTTGTAGAGATGAGCAAATCTTTAAAAATCCTATTCTCCATGGATTTTCTAAAATGTGAGTCACTCTGATTTACTAATTCTACAATCTCTATACATGCACAAATCTTTAAAAACGCCATGGATTTTCGGTGCTTAGCTAGTATTTTATCATGTAAGTAGTTCCCTAAGGAAACCTAAACTGTAAGGCAGACAGAATACTGTATATGACTCTGTGTAAGATCTGAGCTGTACAAAGCCGTAATAATGCACCCACATAAGTGTATTGGGCCATACTGTACCCCTGTATGCTTCTATTGGCATGCAGAGGTTTTTTTCTGTCGGATTCATATGGACTTGAACAGAAAATAATCGTAGCATGTGTGTCATGTCCATGGGCGTGGGCCATCAGGCTCACTCACCAGCTGACGGCCGCAACCATGGGTCTGCGAGCGCTGGCCCCAGTCTCCTCCTCAAGAGACGCCAGCGCTCACTTCCGCTTACCTCGGCTGGGTCCCGTAGGGTGTGCACGCTCGTGCCCACTCTTAAAGGGCCAGCGCGGACACCTGAAGTTAATGTTAAAATTAGCCCATGAGCACCCTGGACTATAAGAAGGGCTCAGCCCCTTCCACCCATGCCTGAGCGTTGTTGTTGTACCCTAAGTTTGTCTAGCAAATGGTCTCCTAGTGTTTTCCAGTTCCCAGTGTTCCCCGTTCCTGAACTTGTGTCCTGTATCTCGTGCTACCTGGTCAAGTGCCGTGCTGAGCTGTAGTCATGCTGTGCTGTATTCCAAGCCTATCCTGCTACACCACGCCTGATGTCTGCCTGCTGCCTAAGTCCCAGCCGAGCCTGTGATTGCTAGTGTCCGAGCTGTCACAGGTACCCTACACGAACTATAGACTATGACCTGCGTCCTGTTGGCCAGCTGCCATACCGTCAAGGCGGTACGGCCCAGTGGGTCCACACACCCAACGTGACAATGTGCCATCAAATGCTGTATCATGGAGGTATATACCTTTAGGGCACGTTCAGATGTGGCAGAAATTTTCTCTTGCAGATTTTGCCACAAATTTGAATACTAGCAAAATAAGCATATTTGAGGGTTCGTCCAGATGTAGCGGATTTTGCAGCGGACTTACCAAAGCTTTCAGCCTTTGCATTGCAAATGCGTTAATCCGCAGTGAAAATCAGCTGCTTCTCCGCAACAAACTGTGCATGCTGCAGAATGTAAATTCCGCACCGCAAGATAGTGTAGAGTTGTTTTCGACAACTTCTGCACTAACTTAGCTAAAAAGCTATGGAAACCAAGGGAAAAACATCTGCTGTAGATTTCTACTGTGACCTGTCCGTAACGGAATTCTGCAGCAAAACAGCCACGTCTGAAAGTGTTGTTATAATATGGTGCTGTACACAGGTTTCTTCACGGAGCTATAGGAACGTTGTGTGCTGCCTTATAGGCTCCGTGCTCATGGTTGTGTTGTGTGCATGAGAACTATTTAAAAATATCCGAATAAAAAAAAAGTGCAAGATTTAGCTAAAGCAATGTTAAAATGTTCCTGTATTTACACAATAGAAAAATAGAAAAGTCCTCCAGCTCACCTGACACACTCCAGTGTGTCGTTGATAGCGCCCGGATCCTCGTGTCGGCACACGGAGTATCAAGTAGAAACAAGGGAAGAAGGTAGGATCCAGCGCTGAGGCGTTAAAATGGAAACCAATTTTCCAAGTTTAATTGTAGATTTTAAAAGGAAGTCCAGTGGTATGAGGTCCTGGGTGTATAGGAAGTTGAGGGAGGGTATCCTCTTAGGCCTACGCGTTTCGGACGACGCTGCGTCCTTAGACTTGTCTAAGGACGCAGCGTCGTCCGAAACACGTAGGCCTAAGAGGATACCCTCCCTCAACTTCCTATACACCCAGGACCTCATACCACTGGACTTCCTTTTAAAATCTACAATTAAACTTGGAAAATTGGTTTCCATTTTAACGCCTCAGCGCTGGATCCTACCTTCTTCCCTTGTTCCTGTATTTACATACATTGTGGATGTTATAAAATCCTACTTCTAACAAAAATACGTGTTCACTGAGCTATAATTTTCTCAATGATGTATGGCAAATTATTAAAATGCACAACTTTCTCCTTTAGATTTTTTTTTTGCCTGTATCCAGGGAATCAACAGGTACTATTGTAATAGGATTACCTTACAATAGACAAAATCAGCAAAAAGACGGGGACCACACTGTTGCAGTTAAGAAGAAGCTGGCACCCGCGCCCCTGTTATGAATGCCTTGTTGCTGTAATCGCCATTTCAAATCAAGGTAATTTGCAGGTCCCTGAAGAAAGTCTGATTTAGTAATAATAAAAAAAAATCCCTCGCCCCTGATGCCTTTATTCCACCAAATACCATCTAATTGTGACTGCGGCCATTATAGGGAATAATTTTCGCTTAGTTAAAAAAGATAACACACAGGGTAGGGAGGGGGGATCGAGAACATTTTTCTGGTTTTGTTCACTCCTCATTCACTCTCCATTCAATGGTTTGCGTTTCACAGATGCAATTATTATGCTGGGAGGTCAAGTATTACCGAGCGTCTTGTATTACGGTGTGCATGCTAAGTAATTCACTCTGCAAATTGACCCTTCTGTGTGCTGCATAATGCTGTAAAAACCCAGCTAAAATGCAGGACAATTAGCAATACTTTCACTCTGCGCCAACAATAGTAGCAGCCGTGCAAGGTGATTGCATTTACAGTGGCGCTTTTCTTTCTTAAATGGTTCCTTCCTTGCTTCTCTTGAATACTGCGCAGCATTTATAAACAGCAGCCATTACGATATTTCCAAAGCTTAATTATGAAGGAATTCAGTGGCGGAACTATGAATCACCAATTAGGGCGATATTCTGTAATAGAAAAAAGGGAGCTATTGCATCCATTTCCAGGCTGGGAGCTAGGTAAGAAAGGTTGGTTTGCTGCTTCTGCTCATGTGTATGTCAGATATGCTGCCAAAGGGAAGATACAGAAGATGTAGGATTATTATGTAAATGTGCGTCCTACCGTATTGTCATGTAATATTTCTGAGGCAGTACTATCTAAAAGGTGGTAATGCTGTGTTTTATTATATCATAAACCTCTCATTGACTGGCATCACAAGCTGTTATGGAAGATGCCCAAAAAAAAAATCATGCAGCCACTGGTAGATGGATAGGCTGTCATTGACTGTCACTTTCAATGAGCATGGAAATACCAGGATGTGAAACACCAGCACCAGCAAGTGAGTCCTGGTGTTTGGGAAATGATTCTGGGACGTACAAGACCAGATTATTACTACATAATATTTATATAGTGCTAACATATTCTGCAGGGCTGTACATAGAATGCAATTACATTGGTCCTTGTCAGTAAATGGGGCTCACCGATTTTTAGGAGGGAGGACTGCACTTCCCAGACAAGATGTGGCAGAAAAAGTGCTGTGGACAAGACGTAATATCTCACTGATATAAGCAAGAAAAGAGAGGGGATGGGGACAGAGAACATTGGTGCCAGTAGAACTGGTTAATCTAGTCTATTGAAAAGTTTTTTGTTTTGTGATTTTTGTTTTGTTTTTTAAATCCCAGGAATATCTCTTTATGATAGACACCCACTATATGTTATTGTTACCGTGGTGAAAGCCTAGATCAATTTTTTTAGCACAGGGCAGTACAGCCAACCTTGTTAATGCCCTGAGGCTCACAATGTAGGCACATTAGGTCTCATTACATAGGAAAGCATTTCACCCCTTCCTGCCGCAGCCGCTTTTGGACTAAATGACAGAGCCCCATTTTTAAAATCTGACATATAATTTTATGTGGTAATAACTTTAGAATGCTTTCCCCCAATCCAAATGATTCTGAGATTTTTTTCTCGAGACACATTGGACTTTATGTCAGGAGTAAAATTTGGTCAATGAATTCATTCCTTATTTGTGAAAAACACCAAAATTTTGAGAAAATTTGCAAAAATTAGCATTTTTCTAAATTTTAAGTTATCTAACAGATAGTTATACCACATAAAATAGTTTTGATTTAACATTTCCCATGTCTACTTATGTTGGCATTTTTTTTTTTTAATTCCTTTTATTTTTCTAGGGCCTTACAAGGCTTAAAAGTTTAGCTGCAATTTCTCACATTTTCAAGAAAATTTCAAAAGCCTATATTTTTAGAGACCAGTTTAGTTCTGAAGTGACTTTGAGGGACCTATATATTAGAAAGCCCCATAAATCACCTAATTTAAAAACTGCACCCCTCAAAGTGTTCAGAACTGCATTTAGAAAGTTTCTTAATTCTTTAGGTGTTTTACAGGAATTAAGGCAAAGTGGAGGGGAAATTTGCAAATTACATTTTTTTTGCAGATGTTTCATTTTTTTCTCTAATACTGAAGGTTTTACCAGAGAAACACAACCGAATATGTATTGCCCTGATTCTGCAGTTTTTAGAAATATCCCACATGTGGCTCTAGTGTAATAATGGACTGAAGCACTGGCCTCAGAAGCAAAGGAGCACCTAGTGGATTTTGGGGCCTCCTTTTTATTAGAATGTATTTAGGCACCATGTCAAGTTGAAGAGGTTTTGTGGTGCCCCAAAAAATACTCAATTTTGGAAATTACACCACTTCAGGGGTATAGTTAGCTATTTAACCCCATAGTTGTTTCATAGATTTTATTAGAATTGAGCAGTGAAAATTAAAAGTTACATTATTTTCCAATAGGATGTAGTTTAGCTCAAAATTTTTCCTTTGCTCTACAAAAAAAGGAGAAAAAGCACCCCAATATTTGTAAAGCAACTTCTCCAGAGTACGGAAATACCCCACATGAGCTCAAAAACTGATGTTTGGTCACACGGCAGGGCTCAGAAGGGAAGGAGCACCATTTGGTTATTGGAGCGCAGATTTTGCTGGATTGGTTTGTCGGCACCATGTCGCAATTGTAAAGCTCCTAAGGTACCAGTACTGTGAAAACCCCCCAAAAGTGACTCTATTTGGGAAACTACACCCCTTGAGGAATTCATCTAGTGGTGTAGTGAGCTTTTTCATTCCACAGGTTTTTCATAGATTCTATTAGAATTGGGCATTGAAAATGAAAAATGTTTTTTTTTTCCAATAAGATGTAGCTTCAGCTCAAAATTTTTCATTTTCTCAACAAAAAAATTAGAAAAAGCACCCCAACATTTGTAAAGCAACTTCTCCAGAATATGGCAATACACCAAATATGGCCAGAAACTGCTGTTCGGACACTTGTCAGGAATCAGAAAGGAAGGAGCGCCATTTGACTTTTGGAGTGCATATTTTGCTGGAATCATTCTCAGGTGCCATGACGCATTTAAAGAGCCCCTGAGGTACCATTACAGTGGAAACCCCCAACAAATTGCCACGTTTTGGAAACTACACCCCTCAAGGAATTTTTCAAGTGGTAAAGTGAGCATTTTGACCCCACAGGTGTTTCATACAGTGGGCCATAAAAAATGTAAGATAAATTATTTACAAAGAAAATGTTGCTTTAGCCCCAAATCCATCATTTTCACAAGGGTTAAAGGAGAAAAATCATACAAAGTTTGTTACGCAATTTCTCCTGAATACGGCAATAACCCTTAGGGGGGATTCACACGAGCGTGTATTCGGTCCGTGCGGGCTGCGTGGTTTTCACGCGGCACGCATGGACCAATACAAGTCTATGGGGCAGTACAGACAGTCCGTGCTTTTTGCGCAGCGTTTGTCTGCTGCGCAAAAAGCGCGACAGGTTCAATAACTCTGCGTATTTCGCGCATCACGCACCCATTGAAGTCAATGGGTGCGTGAAAATCACGCGCACCACACGGAAGCACTTCCGTGGGACGAGCGTGATTCGCGCAACAGCAGTGAAAAGGATGAATGAAAACAGAAAAGCACCACGTGCTTTTCTGTTTCCAAGCATCCAAACGGAGTGTCTTTGCGAGGAGCGAACCCCGACAACCGAGGCAAACTTCACCGGGTTCGGCCAAACTCGTTTTGGCCGAACCCGGCAAAAAAATTCCGGTCCGCGACGTCGGGAGAGATTCACTGTGCATGGTGCTGAAAGAGTTAAACTGTTTCAGCACCATGGACAGTGACTTGCGATCCCAAAATACATGAACCTGTAAAAAAAAACGAAGTTCTAACTTACCGATTACTCCTGTCTCCTTCCTGCAGTCCGACCTCCCGGGATGACACTTCAGTTCAAGTGACAGCTCCAGCCAATCACAGGCCAAGCACAGGCTGCAGCCAATCACAGGCTGCAGCGGTCACTTGGACTGCCGCGTCATCCAGGGAGGTGGGGCCCGATGTCAAGAGAGGCGCGTCACCAAGGACGCGTCACCAAGGACGCGTCACCAAGGCAACGGCCGGGAAGTTCTCGGTAAGTAGGAACTTTATCTTTTTTTTTTACAGGTTTTTCGCTGTTGTGTTCGGCATTCACTGTCGAGGGTGCTGAAAGATTTAGCTCTTTCAGCACCTTGGACAGTGACGGGCGTTGACAAGCCTCATCTCTATGATGCCGGCTGCGCGAAAATCACGCAGCCGCGCATCAGACACGCATGACACACGCAGCTGTCAAATGGTTTTTGCGCTCGCAAAACGCTGCGTTGTTTGCGCGCGCAAAAACGCAACGTTCGTGTGAATCTCCCCTTATGTGGTCATAAAGTGCAGTTTGAGCACAGAATGTAAAGAGCACCATGCAACATTTGGGGCCTACTGAGGTGGCATTTTCTGCCCTGTTATAAAAACAGAGGCTCTGGGGTATCAAAATTTTAGAAACCCCAGAAATTACCCCACTTTTTAAACTACACCCCTCAAAGAATTCATCTAGGTATGTTGTGTCCATTTTTGTGTTCATTTTTGACCACAGGTGTCAGGTGTTCCATGAAAATGATTAGAATTGGGCATGAAAACGAAAAATGTCATTTTTCCAATAATTTGTTGCTTTAGGCCAAAATTTTTATTTTTAGTTAGGGGTAATAGGAGAAAAATCACCCTGCAATTTTCTACACAATGTTTTCCCGAGTACAGCAATACCCCATTTGTGGCCATAAACTGCTGTTTGAGCACATGGCAGGGCTCAGTATGTAAAGAGCACCATGCAACATTTGAGGCCTACTGTGGTGGCATTTACTGTCCTGTGATAAAAACAGAGGCTCTGGGGTATCAAAATTTTAGAAACCCCAGAAAATTTTCCCCATTTTTGAAAACTAAACCCCTCAAAGAATTCATCTAGCGGTATAGTGAGACATTTTAGATTGTAAAGTAACACCTTTCAAGGTATTGATCTAGGGGTATAGTGAGAATTTTTAATTTGTGAAGCGACACCCCTCTAGGTATTCATCTAGGAGTATAATAAGAATTTAATTTTACTTTAATTTTAGTAACTGAGGAGGACAACCTGGAAAACCTGCAATGAAGGGAGAGGGAATGGCAGGTCCCACTAGCAACCTACCCACCATTACATAAAATCCAGTCAAAAAATACATCAAAGGCCTTAGCAAAAAAAGATTTGCTCAGACAACCAATCTCATCTGGATGTATTCTTCTAACCCAGTTTTGCAATCTGGGGGAGATAGACACACCCGCGGGTTCTTGGTATAGTGAGAACTAAAAATTTTGTTTTAGCGTTTTTTTACAAATTTTTATTGAGCAAATTTTAACTGGGACTGGTGAGTAAAAAAAAAATATTATCTGTCACGGCCAATATGGGAGACAGAAAAGGTGGATAAAGAATAAATAATAAAAAATCCAATTTGGTGTGATATATTTTGAAACATTATAGGAGACGTCTCACATTGGTGATATGTGGTGTCTTTACGAATGTCTCGCTTTGCGCAAACTCTGCATTTTTTGGGGGCTTCTGGTTTTTTTTTCAGTGAGGAGATTTCTGTTGAGAAATGCTGGCCGGGAATTATCCTGCTGACGGAAGAACCAGATGAACTGCCCTCCCCTTCCTGGTTAGCAAATAGCAGGGACTTAATGACTTTTTCCTGAAATTGCAAGAAAGTATCCCTACAGCCGGCATATCTGCAGAGGACAAAGGCGTTGTCTAATACCATCTGTGTAAGATGGACAGAAAGCTTCTTATACCACACCTCTGTCTTGCGCATGGCGCTGTATAGTTTTACGACCTGATCAGACAGGTCAACGCTACCCATATATTTATTTACTGCTGCACGCAAAATGGTTTGGGGATTTGGGTGCTGGAACCGCGTACAGGGACAAGGCTGCAGCTGCTGTCATGAATGCTGGTCAGTAGAAGGACGTTCCTTTTATCCTTATATTTCAGGAGCAGCAGATCGTCGCTGCAGACAGCTCTGCTCTCTCCAAATTTCAGTGTCTGACCCAGCAAAGTTTTGGGGAGGCCCTTCTGATTTTTGCAGATTGTTCCGCATGCCAATGTGGATCTGGACGAGAAAACTTTTAGCAAAGGGACACTTATAAAAGTTGTCCAGATAAGATGATATCCTTTGCCAAGCAAAGGATGAACAAGGTCCCATATGAGCTTTCCACTAATCCATAGGAAGGGGGGGCATTCTGGGGGATCTATATGGGAGTCTTTCCCCTCATAAACTCTAAACTCTAGGTGTAACCGGTGACACTTTCAAATAACTTATAAAGTTTAATGCTGTACCGGGCTCTTTTATATGGTAGATACTTCCTGAAATGCAGTCTATATTTGTAGCTTACTAATGATTCATCCACCACAATGTTTTGTTGTGGGGTATAGACTTGGGAAAAAATTTGGGAATAGTGGGCAATTAATGGTGGAATTTTATAGCGCCTATCAAAATTTGGGTCCTGTGGGGCTGGGCAGTGACTGTTGTCGTTGTAGTGCAGGAACGTCAGGATAGCTTCAAATCACATCCTTGTCATTACTGTGCGGTAAAGGGGGGTGTTAGATAAAATATCAGGGGACCAATAGTCTCTAATGCTTCACTTTTACACGAGACCAAAACATAAAAATAAGCCCCAAAACCTCCTCAATTCCAGTGCATTTGTGGGGGTCCAATTCTGGCCTCTCCCATAAAAAGATGGGAGATGAACTGATCCGCATATAGCTTGGTTTGCTGGACCATTCAATCTAAAAGGGTATCAGAAATAAAAACTTGAAATTGGCGGGGGTCCGAGCACTTAGACCCCCACCGATCGCTAAAACGAAGCTGCAGAAGCGCTCTGATCGGCTTTTTTCAGAAAGCCGATGTAGCAGAGTACGGGCTCATAGACTTTCTGTTAAGCCCGTACACTGCTACATCGACTTTCCAAGAAAAGCCGATCCGAAACTAAGCAGCTCAGAACTTCTGCCGCTTTATTTTAGTGGTCGGTGGGGGTCTCAGTGCTTGGACCACCACCCATCAAAACTGTCACTATGACATGTCAGAAGTTTGTTGAAAGTTTAGTTACCCTTTAAAATAATCAATGGGGCTGAACCCTGTAGTGTCAATTTGAATGCCTGAGGGGGCTGTAAATTCAGGCACCTGGGGGGGTATAATTGTCCACAGCTACCCATGTCAGCTCAGGCAGAGCAGGACCTGCGGCTCTTATCCGCTGACGGTGGGGGGGCTGCAGACTCAGAGTCACTTGAAACGGACGAAGATGACAGCTCGAACTGTGCTTCACCCTTGCTTGTGCTGTCTGTATCGGAGCATAACATTTGATATGCTTCCTTGGCTGTGAAGACTCTTCTGCCCATATTGGGGGATTTTAGAATAATGTACTAAACGCTGCAACCAAATTTGCAACTACTAACTAAAAACTATTTTTTTTCGTAACTTTTTTTTCAACAAAAAACCCTGCCGCTATTTCCATGTGAGCAATGAGAACAGTCCAGCCACCAGCGACTCTGCTGTATTTAACAAGTAAAGGTATCCTACCTACCAGGGGAAAATCTAAATGAGAGGTGGCATTGCTACCTAATAGGGAACTCGGTCAGTGGGCAATCTAGGGACACAGCAGGGCAATGGCGACCTGGTACTGCGACAGCTGATGGCTGTGCACAGATCACAGCACGGCAGATGGGCCCTGTGGGTGACTGAACTGATAAATTTAATGACCAGTGGGCACCAAAAGTGGTGATCATTGATCAGTGGGCAGAAAAGGGGCAGATCGCTGAATTTTGTTTTTTTTTATTCCACTCTTTCACTGTATTATTATTGGCAACCGTCTCTGACAAGCTGTGTGGCAGAAGTGAGCTTGTCATAGCCGGAGATGCCGGCAAAACAAGTCTCCTGCGCTGTGATTGGCCAGTCAGTACTGACTGGCCAATCACTTTACAGTACCCCCCCCCCTTTTAAGAGGGGCCACTGGACCCTTTCTAGGTGGACCTGGCTTATTGGGGAAGCGAAGATGGAACCTCCTGAGCAATACCCCAGCGTGAACATCACGGGTGGGTACCCAAGTCCTCTCCTCAGGCCCGTATCCTCTCCAATGGACCAGGTACTGGAGGGAGCCTTGGACCATCCTGCTGTCCACAATCTTGGCCACCTCGAATTCTACCCCTTCAGGCGTGAGGACAGGGACTGGAGGTTTCCTCGAGGGAGCCAAGGACGGGGAGCAGCGTTTAAGGAGGGAGGCATGAAACACGTCGTGTACTCGAAAAGACGGGGGTAACTCTAGTCGGAAGGAGACAGGGTTAAGGACTTCAATTGTTTGGACGGGACTTTAAGGCGCAAATTTTTAGAAAATAGCCACACCAGATCCCCGACCACAAACAAGGGGTTAGCAGAACGTCTTCTATCTGCCTGAGTCTTTTGTATGCTCTGGGACGCCTCTAGATTCTTCTAAACCTGGGCCCAGACTGTGCTCAGTTCCTGATGAACGACATCTACCTCGGGATTGTTGGAACTACCAGGTGAAACGGAGGAGAACTCTGGATTAAACCCAAAATTACAGAAAAAGGGGGAGACCCCTGACGAGTTACTGACCCGGTTTTTAAGGGAAAATTTGGCGAGGGGAATGAAGGAGACCCAATCATATTGACAGTCAGAGATAAAACACCTTAAATATTGTTCTAGAGACTGATTAGTCCTCTCAGTTTGGCCATTAGTTTCAGGATGGAAGGCCGAGGAGAAGGACAGATCAATCTCCAACTTTTTAAAGAAGGCTCTCCAAAACAATGAAACAAATTGTACCCCTCTGTCAGAAACAATATTGACAGGAACCCCATGGAGACACAGGATGTGTTTGACAAACAAGGTAGCTAACGTCTTAGCATTGGGTAGTTTCTTGAGGGGCACAAAGTGGCACATCTTACTGAAACGGTCTGCTACAACCCACACCACCGACTTGCCTTGAGATGGAGGCAAATCGGTGATAAAATCCATGGAGATATGGGTCCAAGGTCTCTGGGGAATGGGCAAAGAACATAGTAAGCCCGCTGGTCGGGACATGGGAGTCTTGGACCTAGCACAAATTTCACAAGCGGCGACGTAGGCCTTAACGTCTTTAAGCAACCCAGGCCACCAATAGTTTCTGGCAATGAGATGCTTGGTACCCAGGATGCCTGGATGGCCAGATAGTGCAGAGTCATGATTTTCCCTGAGTACCCTTAGCCGGAATTGCAGGGGAACAAACAGCTTGTTCTCAGGAAGGTTCCCGGGAGCTGAACCTTGATCAGCCGCAATTTCGGAGACTAAGTCAGAATCAACAAAGGAAATGATTATACCTGGAGGCAAAACACACGCAGGATCTTCCTCCGAAGGAGGACTGGCCATGAAGCTACGCGACAGTGCATCAGCCTTAATATTTTTAGACCCAGCCCTATAGGTGACCAAAAAGTTGAATCTAGTAAAAAATAACGCCCATCGAGCTTGTCTCGGGTTTAGCCTCCGGGCAGATTCTAAGAAAACCAGATTCTTGTTTTCGGTAAGGACCGTTACCTGGTGCCTAGCCCCCTCCAGGAAGTGGCGCCACTCTTCAAATGCCCATTTAATGGCTAAAAGTTTGCTGTTGCCAATATCATAGTTACTCTCAGTGGGCGAGAACTTCCTGGAGAAGTAGGCACAGGGACGGAGATGGGTGAGGGACCTGGTACCCTGGGACAAGACAGCACCCACTCCCACCTCGGAGGCGTCAACCTCCACGATGAATGGCTCCATTTGGTTAGGCTGAATCAGCATCAGTCTAGAGATTTCCTGGGTGCCGATGAGTTAACCCAACCCCCAAGACTGCAGTATTCTAACTACACTATCAGGTTTGAAGCAAGAACAAATACTTTTCATAAGAATAGGAATGAACAGATTATACCAACAACCTAACACTCCAAAGATATATATATATATATATATATATATGTGTATGTATGTATGTATATATATATATATACACACACATACATAGATTAAAACCTATAGAAAAGAAAGAGTATTTATCCACCGATGTAGAATATAAAATGTATGCATTTTATTTGATTACCAATCTAAAACACATATATGATAACCACAAATGTGATAGAATGGATTACAGGCAGTAAAAAGGGGCCACGCAGTCCAACCACTGGGTCTTAATGAAAATTTGGGATTTGCAGCATTCCTTTAAGTAGTATATTGGGATCTCCCATGTGGTGTTTTTATGGTGTCCAGTATGTATGCATTGGGTATCTCTTTTTTTTACTTTGTCTATTTATGTCGTTTTGTTTTGATGAGTCCTATGCTGTATATTCCCTTTATCGGAAGACTAGTTGGACCAATTGACCTGATGTGATTGAAGAATGTGGATTGTAATTTTTGAACTCTGCTGCCTTTACCTGATGAATTGTCGTTTTGATTTCCAACACAAGGTTTTTTATTGCATAACACGCGTGCAATTAACGTATGTGACGCGTCTCGTGTTATTTATACAAATTGTTTGAGGGTACTTCATGTGTACCATTTCTTGAACTTTTGCATGATACTTGCACCCCTAATAGGTGTGCATGTCCCATGCGATACTTTGTTACTTTGCATATATGCATATAAGTGTATATGTATATATATATATTTTTATATATATATATATATATATATATATATATATATATATATATATATATATATATATTTATGTATGTATACATGTGTGCTTATTTTGAGTGTTCAATTTATTCACATTTAGTTTATGTTCCACTATTGCTTGTCACTTACCTTTGAGATAGTGATGTCGACACATCGTTACATTATAAATATCACACTTACATTCAATATTATATGGCATATTATTAACACACAAATTTGTCACCTTTTCATTTGTCAATGAATACGTTTAATGTTTCTATTAACATCAATCACATCTTTTTTTAATTAATATAATTTTGTGTTTCAAAGGTACACTTTTGAGTATATGCACATGACCATCACTTGGTTCACTTCTTCGTTCACTACCATTGATTTTTGTTTGTTGCTTTAAGATTTTTACAGTTTTTTTTATTCACTCCTTTTTTGCATTTGCTTCCCTTTAGATCATATACTGTGCATACGTCAAATAGATTATATGGTTAGAGTCAGATAGGGACAGAGGTCTGTGTATATTCTTTCCAGTGATTATAATATAAAGTTGTCTATACCAATATTTTACTCATATATATTTATATATGGTATGTATATTATCTGAACTGTGTATTTGTGCTGTGCCGTTTTCTGAAAGGACATTTGTCAGTATTTGGTGTGGCATAGCCAATCTTATAGATGTCTAGACATGTGAATATGCATATGCATATATATTCTTCTATCACTTTGGGCATGCGCAATATTGACCACATGGAATTTTGGCCTTCTAACTCCTCCGTCCGTCGAGCGGAGACACAGCTGTCAGCTCCAGGTGAATGCATCTGCACATGCGCACCCCTTCCCCTTGCTCTCCGCCGTTATGGCGGCTGTTGTGCCGGACGCGTAATTGCTTCGCGTCTGACGTCATTAATGAGACCCGGATGTCGGTATGGCAGGGTTTACAGGTGAACGGCGCATCAAGACTGTTTGACTCATTAATTGGCGCCTGTTGTGAAGCCTCACAGGTCATTGGTCGGCCATCATATATCAGCTGTCACGTTGGGTGCGTGGACCCACTGGGCCATACCGCCTTGACGGTATGGCACCTGGCCAACAGGACGCAGGTCACAGTCTATAGTTCGTATAGTGTACCTGTGGCAGCTCGGACAGAAGCAATGACAGGCTCGGCTGGGACTTAGGCAGCAGGCAGACGTCAGGCGTGGTGTAGCAGGACAGCACAACTACAGCTCAGCACGGCACTTGACCAGGTAGCACGGGATACAGGATACAGGGAACACTGGGAACTGGAAAACACTGGGAGACCATTTGCTAGACAAACTTAGGGTACGACAACAACGCTCAGGCAAGGGAGGAAGGGGCGTAGCCCTTCTTATAGTCCAGGGTACTCATGGGCTAATTTTAACATTAACTTCAGGTGCGCGCGCTGGCCCTTTAAGAGGGGGCATGAGCATGCGCTCGCACCCTACGGGATCCGTCCGAGGTAAGCAGAAGTGAGCGCTGGCATCTCCTGAGGAGGAGACTGTGGCCAGCGCTCGCAGACCCATGGCTGCGGCCGTTAGGATGTGAGTGAGCCTGGCGGCCCGCCGCCATGGACATGACAGTAGCCTTCTTTGGACTCCCTGACACCACCACCAGGCGAAGGCTCCATAGCCGAAACGTGCATCGGGGTGTGACCCCAGACAGTTTTCTCAGTCCCCACATACCAATAGTTAAGATTTATGTATATGTTGGCACTTTCTATGGTCATCATACACTTGCAGTCATCTCAGATGTTGTTGTTCAACAGTGATTATTTGACATTGTGTTATTTATATGGGAAATATATGGAGATGTCAGCTTTCCCTCCTAGCTGCTCGAAGAAGACAGCGATCTCCACGCTGTAGAAACAACAATCCAGAAGGAAAAGGTTCAGCACTCCTTGTCGAATATGAAAAATATTAAATTAAACGAGGAATTATTATTGGATAATAACACATATGACAGATCAAGCATTAATCCAACTGAGATTTTTTTCTGAACGCCTGTACGTTTTGTTACAAGAGGCTCTAAATTTGGGAGCCATAGATCAGAAGGAATGTGATTATATTTTTGTTGAGAAACCGGTTATTCCTATTTTTCACTCTTTGCCTAAAATCCATAAGGATCGCTTCCCGCCCCCTATGAGACCTATTGTGGCAGGTATTGGTTCCTTGAATGAGAAACTTAGCGAGTGGGTAGATACATTACTGCAACCTTTGGAGACACGTTGCTATGGGTTTCTCCAGGATACAAAACATGTGCTATCGTCTGTAGAAAGTATCAAATGGCAGGATAATTTTGTATGTATAACTTGTGACATTGAAGCATTGTATACATGCATCCCTCATCAATTGGCTTTAAAGGCAGTTCTATACCATTTAGATAGATATTCCAAATACTCTCTAGATCTCAAAAATTTTATTATTATGGCAATAGAGTATCTTCTCTACTCTAACTATTTCATGTTTCATGGTTGCTATTATAGTCAAAAAACAGGCGCAGCTATGGGAGCTAAATTTTCCCCTTCGCTTGCCAATTTATATGTAGCATGGTGGGAGGAGTGCTTTCTATTCACTGAAAGCAATCCTTTTGCTTTTGATCTGGTCTGGTATGGTCGTTACATTGATGACATGATCATTATCTGGTCCTCAGATGTGGCGACCATACCAGACTTCATCAACTAAATAAATAATAATCCATTTGGTTTGACATTCACCTATGCTTATGTTTGTAAAAAAATTACGTTCCTGGATCTCACTCTAAGGGCGGATTTACACGAACGTAATATACGTCCGTGCAACACGCGTGATTTTCACGCGCCTCGCACGGACCTATATTAGTCTATGGGGCAGTGCAGACTGTCAATGATTTTTGGGCAGCGTTAGTCCGCTGCGTAAAACTCACGACATGTCCGTTCTTTGTGCGTATTTCGTGCATCACGCACCCATTGAAGTCAATGGGTGCGTGAAAATCACGCCCACCACACGGAAGCACTTCCGTGGGACGCGCATGATTCGCGCAACCGCAGTCAAAAGTATGATTGAAAACAGAAAAGCACCACGTGCTTTTCTGTTTACAAACATCCAAACGGAGCTGTTAAGTGCCTTTTGCGCACGCAAAACGCCGCATTTTTTGCGTGCGCAAAAACGCACACGCTCGTGTAAATCCCCCTAAGTGGTATTTCCAGCCTAGAGACTGTTCAGACTGGCACCTATCGCAAGTCTACTGCTGGTAATGCAATTTTGCATGGCAAGTCCTGCCACCCGGAGCACACCATCAAGGGTGTTCCGGTTGGAGAAATTTTACGAGCTAAAAGAAACTGCTCGTCTGAACAGGTGTATAAGGAAGAAACAAATAAAATTTGTAATCGTTTAAAAAAATCGAGGTTATCCTCAATGGACTCTGGATAGGGCTATTAATTTGGTTGAGGACAGAAAACGTTGTGATTTACTACAAAGAAAGCATACACATAAAAAGAACAAAAATTCATCTCTTGCGTTTGTTACATCGTACAGTAATGAATATCATACGATACGATCTATAGTGTCCAAATATTTACCAGTCCTCTTTCAAGATGAGGGCTTACGCCAGATATTAGAGCCAGGTTGTAAATTTTCCTCTCGGAGAGCACCTACTTTGGGTTCTATGCTTTCACCTAGTTTAACGCAATTTTCATCCAAACAGAATTTGTGGCTGTCGTCAAAGGGTTTTTATCCTTGTGGAGCAAATATATGTATGTGTTGCAATTATGCACACCAAACTAAAGAAGTTATCTCAGCCATTGATGGATCTATACATAAAATTAAACAATTCTTCAATTGCAACACACGGCATGTAGTTTACCAAATAAGTTGTACTCTTTATAATTTATCTTATGTTGGGTGCACTAGTCGCTCCCTTAACTGGTTGCCGACACAGGACGAGTATGCTCGTCCTGAGCGGCGAGCACTTCGCGCATTAGGACGAGAATACTCGTCCTGTGTGACAGCCGTCCCTGCGCGCGTCTGTGCGCGCGATCGAGAGCGGGGCAACGGCTGTAATACACAGCCACGGCCCCGCTCTGACAGCGGAGAGAAGAGAAACATCTTCTCTCCGCTGTTAACCCTTTGAACGCCGCGATGACAGCTGATCGCGGCGTTCAAGGAGAGGGGACTGCACATTGATCGCGTCACAGAAAATAACTGTGACGCGATCAAAGCCCATAACTCATATGGCCAGACAGCCCAGGGTCCAGTGAAGGACCCCAGGGCTGTCTGAACATATTTCCTGTTGTTAGGGCATACTGAGGTATGCCCTAACAACTGCCTGTGTACGATCAGTAACAGGCTAATGTACTGGCATATAGATCTATGCCAGTACATTACAGTTACAAAATAAAAATCAAAATGATAAATCCCTTTATGGGATTAAAAAAAAAAGTTAAATGAATGTAAAAAAAAAATAATGGGAAATAAATAAATAAAAAGTAAATAAAATACACAGAAACACACATTTTTTATAATAAATCAACTTTTTAAAATATAAGTCCCAAAACATGAAATAATATAGACATATTTGGTATCGCCCCAACCGTAACAACCTGTACAACAAATGTATAACATTATTTATTATGATCGGTGTATGGTGTAAAAAAAAAAATATTAAAACTGCTGCACAACTGCTTTTTTTCTGCATTTTAATCTAATTAAAAATTTCTAGAAATTAAACGATAATGTATTTGTACCAAAAAATGGTACCTACATAAAGTACAACTCGTCCCGCAAAAAACAAAGTCTCATACAACTACGTCGTACAAAAAATAAAAGCGTTATGAGCGTCGGGATGCAAAGAGGGAAATGTAAAAAAAATTGCTCTGTCCTCAAGGCTAAAATTGGCCGTGTCCTTAAGGGGTTAAGGTTAGAATTAGAGAACATCTCAATGGAGCTACTAATCCTGGAGTTAGAAATCCTTCCAATGCATCCAAACATTTTAGTCTTATGCACCAAGGCGATACCAGTAGTTTTGAGTTTTCAGGAATTGAAAGAGTTAGGGTATGTTCACACGCACTATTTACGGACGTAATTCAGGCGTTTTACGCCTGGAATTACGGCCGAAAATACTGCTTGAAAGCATCTGCAAACATCTGCCCATTCATTTCAATGGGTTTTACGATGTACTGTGCAGACGGTCATTTTTTTTACGCGCCGCTGTCAAAAGACGGCGCGTAAAAAAGATGCCTGCGTCAAAGAAGTGCATGCCACTTCTTGGGACGTAATTGGAGCCATTTTCCATTGACTCCATAGAAAAACAGCTCCAATTACATCCGTAATGGACGCTGCGAAAAACGCCTGCACATGCCATTACATCTGAAATTCAGGAGCTGTTTTCGCCTGAAAACAGCTCCGTAATTTTCAGCTGTAACGGACGTGCACGTGTGAACATACCCTAAGGGTATGAAACAGCTCCTGAATTTCAGACGTAATGGCATGTGCAGGCGTTTTTCGCAGCGTCCATTACGGATGTAATTGGAGCTGTTTTTCTATGTTTTTCTTTTCCTTCTGTATTGTTATTTATATGGGTATATTCCCCATTGCTACAGCTGTAAATTATACTAGACATTGGGATTTTTCATGCCAAATGGCAATTTTTGTTAAAGAGGCTCTGTCACCAGATTTTGCAACCCCTATCTGCTATTGCAGCCCAGCTTCTGGCAGTGCAGACACAGCCGTGTTCTCGAGAGATCACGCTGTGACGTCACTTCCCCAGGTCCTGCATCGTGTCAGACGAGCGAGGACACATCGGCACCAGAGGCTACAGATGATTCTGCAGCAGCATTGGCGTTTGCAGGTAAATCGATGTAGCTACTTACCTGCAAACGCTGATGCTGCTGCAGAATCAACTGTAGCCTCTGGTGCCGATGTGGCCGACACGATGCAGGACCTGTGAGTGACGTCACAGATCTGCACTGCCAGAAGCTGGGCGTTCTGAAGAGAAGTGGATGATACTTCTCATCAGAACGCCCAGCTAGTAAAAGAAGTAAACACGCCCCGATGTACGCACATAATACACGCCCACTTGGACTGTTACTTTTCAACACGCCCAGTTGTACTTTTGCAAGCCTCATTTGCATAAATACAAAAATGGCCATAACTTGGCCAAAAATGCTCGTTTTTTAAAAATAAAAACGTTACTGTAATCTACATTGCAGCGCCTATCTGCTGCAATAGCAGATAGGGGTTGCAAAATCTGGTGACAGAGCCTCTTTAAGTGCTAGAGGCTGTTACGATTCATTGTATATTTATGCCTATGTAGCCACTTTTTACTGCCGGTTATGCATTTTATCACATTTGTCTATCACATCATCTCTGTTTTTTATATATGTGTTTTTAGATTTGTAATCGAATAAAACGTATACATTTTATATTCTTCGGTGGATAAAGACTCTTTCTTTTCTATAGTTTGTGAGTTTCCATCATTTATTACATGTGCAGCTTTGGGCTGGATGAGCCCGCCACCTAGTAGATTATAGTACTATCAACATGTGATTATTGTTTTTGCTTACAATGGGGTGTGGGGTTCTGGATGTCCTCTATATTGGTCTTATATATGTATTATATATATATATATATGCATCCTAAAACTTCAGAGAGCACTTAAAGGACGAGTGTCGCGAAAAAATTATTTTTTATATCAATTTGCTTTTAGTGTTTTAATAAAAAAAATAATATTTATTTGTGTTTTACTTTTTTTTATCTTTTTACTTTTTCTCGTCTATGGGGGCTGCCATTTTTTTTTCCATCTCTGTATGTGTCGATTAACGACACATACAGACATGGAATATGGCACATACAGCCCCATAGTGAATGCGAACGGGACCCGTTCCATCCACTATGCTGTACGCCGTCTGTGTGGGAACGGCGCATGCGCCGCTCCCACACAGTCCAGATTGAAGGTCTTCGGCCGAGCGACGTCCGGCGCCATTTTCTTGTGGACCGGAAGCCGCGGACGGACAGTAAGATTACTACTTCCGGTCGCGACTTCCAGACTTGTGTTCTGAAGCAAGCACTTGGAGCGGAGGGAGCAGACGGAGCGGACGGGCCGGAGGGAGCCGCGGCGGCAGGAGCAGGTAAGTTATTTCTGTGTATGTACGTGTTTTAGTGTGTGATTACTACTGTATGTAAACCTACTACACTGTGTGTTAGCTCAAAAAATGGCGACACACAGTGTAGGAGGTTTGACCGTTGAATCCCCTCCTTTCTCCTGGCACTAGCCAGGATAAGGGAGGGGGGATTCTGTGAGCTCACTAGAGCGAGTGTGTTTTCTCAAATTTTGCAGCATAAAACAATGAGGTTGCTTTACCACATGCCAATGCTGCAATTTTGGCAATTGCTCCATCTAGTGACCAGCACTGGGAAATGTTATAAATTAGAATCTAATTTATAATATTTCCTGACTCGTGAAAAAAGAAAAAAAATTAGAACAATGTTTAATCATTTATACACTAACTGTTTAACTAAAAAAAACAAACAAAAAAAAAAAATTCTAACAACACATTCCCTTTAAGCTTGTCTTAGGTAAGTGAGGGCCCATTGAAAAGGACTCTTACCAATCTTCATAAAATGTGATCCACTGGCAAACTTTCAGTCCCCTTGGGTGCTGGATATATGTATATATATATATATATATATATATATATATATATATATATATATATGTATAACCATCACCCAAGAAGACTGCAAGTTTGCCAGTGGATGAAATTTTATGAAGATTGGTAAGAGTCCCTTTACATGGGCCCTCACTTACCTAAGACAAGCTTAAGTGCTCTCTGAAGTTTAAGGACAAATGGCGTTTAGACATTTATGGCAAATCAAATTTGTAGCCAGGAATATTAGTTATAGGAAAAACACCTTTAAGTAGGTTGGATGGAGGAATGGTAATGATATATCACGTAAAATTGCTCATTGGTGTAATCACGCCCAATGAAGCTGACTCACAATACAAATGATTACACAATTTTTACAGTGTACATAGATCGTCAATATTTCACCAATAGTATATAGAATCCATGTGAAATCATATGAAATTAGGTGGAGGACCTAAGTTTAGGTTTTACACCAGGTCTCAAGTTTGTTACCAGCAGCAGGTCTGTTCCTGCATGCTCATCATCTACTGGCTATTAAACAGCATCTGGGGCAGTTGCTAAAGCAACTGCTGCACAGCTGATTCACCTGTGTAGATCATATGACCGCAGTCAGTTACTGTGGCTCGTTTATAGAGACGGCCTGATTGGTCTCTTAAGAATCCCTGGTTCCAGCATTTGGGTGTCAGTTATAGAGTGTGCTAGGTGTGTTTGCTTGTGCTATTCTGATCATGTGGTACCAGTCTAGTTTTGTATTCTCCCAGCTCTGTCTTGTATTCCCTCAGTTCTTGTTTGCTTCTGTGTTTTGTCTTATTTAGTTGTTCAGTTTTATCGTTTTTCAATTGTTCCCTGTTCTGCTTGCCTTGTTTCACTGAGTTTTGGATCTGTTAGCTTTCTTTTCATTTTCTCTGGTTCCTAGTGTTTTTCTGGTGTTGTGTTACGGACAGTGTCTCCATAATGGACAGTGCTTGGGACAGTGAAGGTTTGTAGTTTGGTGTTAGAGTCAGTATTTACTGACAGATCACCCATCATTGTTTAGTTTCTATAATCTGTCTGTTATAATCACACATCATCTGTTTGTTCCCATCATGCATATGACATCATCATCATCATCTTGTTACCATCTCTGCCTTCAATTCGTGAGTTACTGTTTCTTGTATTCCTATTGACTGTCGGTATTGTGATGAATGCTCCATAATTCCCTTCCCTACGACTGTCTTGTTGGTTCACAGTTTGGCCCTACTGTAGTCCTGTGAAAAACTGAGTACTGGGAGACAATGTTAGTGTCCGGGAAAGGGCATTGCAATACGTGAAGCCTAGTTCTGCAGTCTTTGGGCCAGCCAGCTTTGTTACAAAATTATACCTCTGTGGATACAATACAGTTCAGGTTGGTGCCACCTACAAGGTTACGAAACAAGGGAAAAGAGAATTAGCGCGATGATCATGCTACCATTTTCTCTTACAAGGCATTAGGTTCCAATAAGCACCAGTCCCTTCTGTCCCAAGATCAGGAGGATTTTGAAATGTACTAGGGTCAAGAACCGGTTCAATTTCAATTTGAACCATGAGGTCGTCACTCACGTATACACATTCCCGCAACACCCCCAACAATCCCTTATATTTGAGTTTGTATGAGTAAGTATGAACCGGACCAATGCTCCGATATTTTAGCCTTATTTATACAGTATATTTCTGGAGAATCCCCTCATGTTTTATGGTGTTAATAATAGCTGCTGAAAGATTGATTTACAGCCCTAACCACCAGATCAATTTTTTTTTACTGGTTAAGCTTTAAATAGTTATTTACTTGATGTCTTTCAGGAAAAGAATGAAATAAATATTTATATCAATATATCTTCTATCAATATTCATTGCTAATAACTGCTGAGATGAATATTTCAACATTAGTATGTTCTCCTCCGGGTCCCAGCGATCACAACACGGCAGAACGTGTTTTAGGAGTATAAGTGCATATCCCTCCCAGTGTTTTGGGGATGAGAAGCAAGGCAAGCTGTTTATGCGGCTCTGTGGCAAGCTGCAGGGAAGGAGCTCAGGCTGCGATAATGGCACTTATGTGTCGTTTCAGCAAGATCCCTGCCTGTGAGTGCATTGTAATGCATTATCGCAGAAGTTTCTGCTGTTCAGAATAGAGCAGGCAATCACTGGTCCATTTCTTTCTCCACCACATAGTTACGAATCCCATCAGTGGTATGTCCATGAAGGGTAGTTGAAGTGATAACTCTTTTGCTTTGGTAGCAATGTAACTTTGAAGATTTAAGTTTATCAAGTTGAGACAGCTGCTACATAGACTTATTTGGGTATATGTGTGTGTTTTACTTAATTTTACATTAATAGGTACTCAAACAAATATCTTAATATGCAAATCCACTTTTGCCCAGATTTTCTACGTCATTTAAAAATATGTATAGTTGCTCCTTAGCATCTGCTGATAGTCTGTGCCATTCTCAGTGTTGTTAGCAACCAAGTAGCAGTTTTCCTGACATGCTGAGGAGCAACTTTCAGTGTTTTAAAAGGCAGGCAACAAACCTCAACAATATATATTAATTTCATGATGGTTCTCATAAAGGCCTTAAGATATTAGAAGGGTTTTCCCATAATTCAAGTGACGACATATGACTTGGAATGCCAGGACCTCCTAAGTTTCCTTCAAAGTTATTCACAGCACAGCGGTGCTAAAATATGCCGTAATGTTATATGATAGGAATATCCCTCTGATGTACAAGTAAGTGCCCAGCTTGTCCTACCACCTGTCTTATATTTAAAAAAAAAATGTTATCTAGTAATTCATACACTTGCGGAGTGCTGGAAGCTGAAGAGCTGTTGGTACGTGATTACGGTTGCCACTTTTACCACCTAAAACAATGGACAGGTTTTGAATTTATTTACATGTGCCTTGCTCTCCGAGGACTCCGCAGGCACAGCGCTACTGTAAGCGCTGTGCTCATGGAAGCCCTTGATGTTACTGTCCATATGTGGACAGTGACGTCAATGGCTACTCTTGGAGTGGAATGGGGATTCCGCTCAAGGAGTAGCCATTGACGACAATGTTCATATACAAACAGTACCGTCAAAGGCTTCCCGAGCACAGCACTTACAGTAGCGCTGTGCCTGCAGGGTCCACGGCGAGCGGAGGAGCTCCCTCTGCTCCACCGCTCTGAACTAATTCTGAAGCAGGGAGCTGATGATTCCCTGCTTCAGAATTAGTGGCTACTCCTTGAGCAGAATCCCCATTGCCGATGATCTGGCTGGGGATTCCGCTCTTAGAGGAAACTCCTGAGGTTACTGTCCATATATGGACATTGACATCAGTGGCTCCTCCTGGAGCGGAATTCCCGGCCAGAGTCGGCAACAGGGATGCCTCGCAAGGAGTAGCCACTGACGTCACTGCCCATATATGGACAGTGACATCAGGGCTTCCCTCTAGTAGCGGAATCACAGGCCTATGCTCTGGCCAATGGCGCTGTCTACAGGGGGGGCTGGCGCTATCTTCATGGGGGTGTGGCACTATCTGCATGGACATTGTGGCGCTATATAGGGGCACTATCTACCGGGGACACTGTGACGCTAGGTACATGGGCACTATATACATGGGCATTTTGTCACTATCTGCAAGGGCACTGGCACTAGGGGCAGCTAAGGGGGCATTATACTGTATTGGGCAGCTAGGGGGGCATTATGCTGCATGGGGGGATTGTGACATTATACCAAATGGGGGCATCTGTATGGGCATTATACTGCATGGGAGAATATGTGTGGGCATCATACTGTATGGGGTATCTGTGTTGCCTTTATACTGTATGGTGGCAGCTATGGGGGCATTATACTGTTTGGGGGTAGCTATTTGGTATTATACTGTGTGGGAGGCACTATGGGAGCATGTCTGAGAAGAGAAAAATATACACAGCGCCACATGGTGCAAGATAAACCTTGATAGGCAGAATGATGGATAGTAGTGGTAAGTTGTTAGACTCACCGTAAGGGTATGTTCACACGGCCTATTTACGGACGTAATTCGGGCGTTTTTGCCCCGAATTACGTCCGAAAATAGCGCCTCAATAGCGCTGACAAACATCTGCCCATTGAAATTAATGGGCAGACGTTTGTCTGTTCACACGAGGCGTATATTTACGCGCCGCTGTCAAATGACGGCGCGTAAATGGACGCCCACGTCAAAGAAGTGACCTGTCACTTCTTTGGCCGTAATTGGAGCCGTTCTTCATTGACTCCAATGAATAGCAGCGCTAATTACGCTCGTAATTGACGCGGCGTTCAAGCGCCTGCACATGCCGTTACGGCTGAAATTACGGGGATGTTTTCAGGCTGAAACATCCCCGTAATTTCAGCCGTAACGGACGCCCTCGTGTGAACATACCCTAAGAGCTCGTACTGGCAGGTACAGCTTAGAGTTGAAGGCCGTTTTTGTAAACAGGTTGCAGCTTTCAGTATCCAGGTACCGGCATCAATAGTATTGAGCCGCAAGTAAATAAAAATTATATATTTTTTGAAAAAATATATATATCTAAAAAACTGGATATTTGGAAAGTGCTACTCAATATGAAGAATAAGCAGAGTGATGCTGATAAGCAGGTTTATTGTACAACAAGTCTAACTTAATTTCGGCCTGACGAAGATGCATGATCTGCGTTGAAACACGTTGCCCATCCTTGTTGTACAATAAACCTGCTTATCAGCATCACTCTGCGTATTCTTCATATTGAGTAGCGCTTTCCAAATACCCAGTTTTTTTTAGATATATATATTTTTTCAAAAAAATATATAATTTTTTTTACTATGAGAGCATGATACTATGTGGGCTGAATCGGGTGTGTATGGACGGGATTGGGTTGGATTAGAGGCGTGGCTTAAAAGAAAAACATTGTCGCGACGCGCTGCGCGTACCGCATCGGTTGTCCCACTTTCTGATTCTTGAAAGTTGGGAGGCATGAGTGTGCGCAAGCTGAGCTGCTGAATGTGAGTGTCTCTGGCCCTCTACTGCCTTGCCGGCTGCAGTCTCCCACCAGTGCCAATCCAACACTTGACCTAGTCCTGATTCTGCTGACGTTCCTAGGGCTGGGCAGCCTGGCAAAGGCAGAATATCCAATTCAAATAAGAAGTTGCTGTCTTATTATACAAAACTACAGACACTTGCTATTGCATTTTTTCACTAGCACCGGCCTTACAGTGTTAACATTGTCTGCATAAGTGGTTTACCGGCCTAATATCAAGCATATGAGTGATCAATCTGCATGGTGAATTGGGGTATTTTAAGCAAATCCCAAGAACCGATTTTAAGGGACAGACCTACATAATAAAAAGAAAATTTGTTTATATGCACTTTTAAGTACATTGTAAACTCTGCATCTTGTCAAATACATATAATGAACAATCAGTTATTTCTTGTTAATTAGCCTAAAACTGATAGACCATAGTATCAAGCAATCTGTTCGACTGTCAGTTTCAGCAGGGACCCCCCCCCCCCCAATCCTTCACAATCTTTCCCTGCACATGGGAACTCCCATCCACCTGCACTCTGCGCTGTTTTTCTCGTCAAAAGGATAGACACCTCAGAACATGACAGACCCCATCATAAGTCAAAGGAGTCCATTGGCTGCCACTAGTATCCGTTATGCGATGGATCTGTCACTGCATTGTGACTTAAATTATGAACGGAAGCCACGATGCAGATGTGAACAGAGCCCTAGATAATAAAAATATTCCCATATACAGGGTTATCCGGAAAGTGAATTTTTTGTCTATGGGGCTGCAAATGAAATAAAGAAAAAAAAAGTAATAGTTACCTATCCTTTCCCCCGGCGATCCAGCGCTGTCACTCCGGAGGCAGTCCAGGCTGCAGCCAATCAGAGGGCTTAGTGATGCTCAGCGGCCAGATGTTGTATTTCTGGCATTATGTCAGAAATACAATTCGTCATCAGAGAGCCCCGCCAAGCCCTCTTATTGGCTGCAGTGGTTACATGCTACGTGCATGTAAAACAACCACCAGGACTGCCGACGGAATATATCTGTGAAAAATAAAATGTAATTTGTGTCGCCAAATTCCGACAGCCATAAGTTTTTCTTTTTCCGTCGATTAAGTGGTATGAGGGCTTATTTTTTGCGAGATAAGCTGGAGTTTTTAATGGTACTATTTTGGGGTACATGCAATGTTTTGATCACTTTTTATTCAATTTTTTGATGAAGATGAGAACCAAAAAACAGTGATACTTTCATTTGAATTTTTTTTTTTTTTACAGCAAACACCGTGCGGATTAAATAATGATATATTTCAGACTTTTATGGATGCGGCGATACCAATTATGTTTATTTCGTTTTTTTTACAAAGGGGGAAATGTTTTGTTTTTTTAACTTTTAGTTTTTATGTACCTGATTTCTATTAGTCCCCCTAGGGGACTTGAACCAGCGATCGTTGGATCGCTTGCACTATATACTTCAATACTAATGTATAGGATAACTGAACGGACTAAACGTGTCGTTAGTCTTGTGACCCACACATCATATGACTGTTGGCATTCAAGTAACACTGTATGCCAGCAAAAAAAGCTGCAAATTCCTAATCTGACTGTGTCCACTAAGGATGTGGCAGTACTTGCTAGGCAATGATGTCCAAATAATACCAAAATGTTGAGGGCAATTCCTTAAAGGAATTGTCTACCAATGGTCCTTTGCTTGGGGCCCATTAGTAGCAAGTGAGAGACCTTGGGGGGCTGAGTATGAATTCAGTCTTTTGATCATCTATAAAGAACAATAGAGTTCCATAGAGCGCTGCTGCACCCTAATAAAATCTTGGATTGCTGTACTAGTGAGTAAGGCTAGATTCACACACGGCTGATGTTGCAGACATTTTATCTGAATGTAGTTGTGGCTGCACATGGATTTCTGCAAGTTTCTAGAACTGATTTTCAGTCACAAACACTTCTGCAACAAAATCTGCTGCATGTGACTGTAACCTAACACAATTCCACAGGTGTAAGAGCTTGTCCACATGTAGCGGAATTGCTCTGTATATTCCATCTGGAATTGCGGACGGAAAATCGGCAGCAGAATATTGTAGCAGCAAAGTGGGTGAAATTGAACAAATCTCATCCACACGCTGCATAAAATTTCCTTGATGAAATAGGCCTGCGGTGCGTATTTTTCGTACCACAGCATGTCCATTCCTTCTGCGTAAAGTGGACTGAATTGCTGCGTTTTTCACCATCTCCAAAACATTGAGAAAAACGCCGCAAAGTCCGCACCATTTTCTGCAGTAAAAACTGCAGGAAATGGTGGGGTTTTTCCGTGGCGGAATTTCTGCTAGTTTCTGCAGAATTGCAGAAGGAATTTTCTGCAGCAATTCCGTTAACTGTGGACAAGCCCTAACGTGAAGGTCTTAGGCCTTTATTAACCCCTTAATGACCGGGCCTGAAAAGGCCTTAATAACCAGCTAAATGTTTCTGTTTTTGGCTTTCTGACTTTCAGCAGCCATAACTTTTTTTAGTTTTTCTCTGCTATGGCTGTATGAGGCCTTGTTTTTTGTAAAAAGAGGTAGGAAAAACTCTCTGTGTAAGTTATATCATTTGTTTTTACGCCGTAAATATAGGAAAAAGCAATTCTCCGCATTGTGTTTTTTTTTTATCCAATTCACGTTTCACGCTAAATAACCTGTTAAATTAATTCTACAGGTGATTACGGTCATGTAGATACCTAATATGTGTAGGTTTTTTGTTTTTTTGTAATGTAAGGGCAATAAAATATATTTTATGCAAAATAATGACTTTTTTGGGGTGGACTTTGTTATTTATTATTTTTTGGGTTAATTTATGTTAATGTATTTGCATACTATTGTATGCTAATATATTACACTGTGTCACTATGACACAGGCTTCAAATTGAACAGACAGGGTTTTCAGCGACGTGATCAAAGAGGGGAGTTCCCTTTGATCATGCCGCGGTCATGAACCACAGCGATCAAATGGTTAAACAGTGGGGTCGGAACGTTTTTCCGATCCCATCTGTGTTCAGGAGGCTGCTCTAAGTTCAGGAGCTGTTAGTTACAGCTCCTGCTTAGAGGACGAGCGCTCAGAGGAGCGCTCATCAGCCTCTTCTACAGCGACACCAAAAGACGTCGCTGTAGACGAAGCACCTGCACCGCCTGCCATCAAAACCGACGATGGGTGGTGGTTAAGGGGCTAAAATCTGTAACAGCAGCTTCCACCATGTGTAATTTCTAATACTGGTGTCTTCTTATGTGGCAGTGTGGCACCCTTTAGCCATGTCAGACACTAGGGTCTAGGTGTAATTTCTAATACTGGTGTCTTCTTATGTGGCAGTGTGGCACCCTTTAGCCATGTCAGACACTAGGGTCTAGGTGTAATTTCTAATACTGGTGTCTTCTTATGTGGCAGTGTGGCACCCTTTAGCCATGTCAGGCACTAGGGTCTAGGTGCGGCTGCCACCACTGAACCCCTACTTATAAGGTCTAGGCATGTCATTTATAAGCAGTTACGTATGCTTGCTTCCTATACTGATTTACATCCAGGACACAAATACACAGGGTACAAGAGTGAACAAAGACAATGTATGTTTCTTTGAGGCTCAATACAAGACCGCTGCTCAGCAACAGTACAAAGCAGCTCTGGGCTGAATAATAGGGGCTGATGGGGCACCACATAAACAAGAGACTAAGCCCCCTGTAAATCTTCATTTTTAGTATTACATGTTTTTGATGTAATGCATAAAGTTGCAAGACATTCCAACCTGTCAGGTTTTGCAATGATTCTGCAATAGCAACATGTCTGTGCATTAGCTTCATATTTAAGAATTTACTAATTTTAAACAGAAAATTAGGCTGTGACATCGGCAGATTGTACAGATGGTTCCTTAAAGCTGTATTTCCCATAGGAACTCCGGGACTCCTTGTCTGAGTTGAGCACTAGCCTAAAAAAATTCTGTAAAGTTTAAAACAATTGTAACAACTGTGTTAAAATTTGAAGTCAAACATGAACTAAAGTGTAAATGGAAAATATCAAATTACCCCATGAACTCGACTGTTTACAGGTCCCCTGACATGCTGTTGGGGATGTTTTATAAGCTTCTGAATGCTCATGGAGATGTCACTATTTTTACTGACAGCAAGAGCAAAGGGATCAACTCTGATAATATGTTTACCTTTGCAAGCAATTTATTTTTTTGCTCCAAAGCAGGTAAAAGTAAAAAAAAATATTAAGTAGTCTTCATCAAAAATATTCTACTGTTTAGTGCGTACATCTCCTATGCAGGCCTATGTGTTTCCATGGTAACAGACTACAAACAATCAAACCCTGTGTAGTTTGGTCTTTCATCTATACTTTCTTCCCATCTTATTACCAACCATCCAAATGTATGTTAGCAAAAAGTACAGGACAGATGGAAGGGAGTAAGATTGCAGGAACACCCTACACAGGGTAAGTTTACAGTCTGTTAGCATGCAGCCACATGGGCCTGTATAGGAGATGTAAACACAAGGGAGAAGATTTTTAATCAGGAACATTTTCAAAGTTGTATAATTTTGAATATTAGATGTTTTGGAGCATTAAAAAAAATATGTTGCAAAGGTGGACATACCCTTGAAGACTTACATCATAATCAGATTCACACACTCTAAAAACATACTGATAAGTTACTTGGTTTCCTCAAATTGACCCTATTGTGTGTGTTTCAGATAGGAAAATTAGATTATAAGTCCCTTCAGGGACTGATGCACATGGCGAAAATCTGTACAGCGTTGTGGAATATGTTGGCACTATATATGCTACAGAAAATAAATAAATAAATGCCTAATGCGGTGCATGAAAGAGGCAATCCCTCTTTTATGTTCTTCGAATCATTGTGTCATGCTCCGCCCCCTCAGGTACTGCACTAGGCATGTCAACATTATTCCTGGCGTGTCCATTCAAATTGTAGCTCTGATTTGTATCATAACTGCTATTTTTTATATATTTTTAGGCAGACATTATCAATGCACACTATTGTATGTTCATTATATGTAGTGGACATCTAAACGAAAGAAAGCATGACCAAGTCATGTAAAGTCTTATACAAATTTGTAAAAAATAAATACGTCACTACCTTTTCTTCACTTGTAAGGATGAGCAGCTGTCTATTTCTCTTTTAATGTTACAAAAAATTGTTCCCTTTATGGTCAGCCTAATCTTAGAGCTATTTGTTGAGGAACATCCAGTCTTTTTTCTTGATGAAAAGAGCTTATAATAAAATCTTGGGATTTCATAAAGCAGAAGGGGATATCCAGAGAATTCTCTCAAAAGACACATTTTTCATCCAGCACTGGTACAGAAAGGAATGTTTCAACTACATACTGACATTGCCTTTAAATGCAGGTCAGTATATTAATTGCAAAGCTCAGAGACACAGCGCATGCTGAGCCTTGAGTTTCCCTATATCAGTGGTCCCCAACCAGTGGTTCGGGTCTCCCAGCTATGTGGCTCACCATAGAAGCCTTCAGTTATGACCATATGTACGGGTTGAAATACAATATCCATATTGACAGTATTGTAGACATATCAGTAGTGTAGCTAGCGGGGGCGGGGACCCGGGCCCACTGAGATGGTGGGGACCAGGGCCGGTCCCCCATAGGTGGTGTGTCCCGGTTTCAACTGTATCTGTGTCCTCAGATACAGTTGAATCCAATGCTGGAGCAAGGAGATGACGCATGGGGGGACGCAATAGGGAAGTTTACTGTATGGGGGCAGTTTTGGGGGCATTATACTGTATGGGGCAGCTATGGGGGCATTATACTGTATGGGGCAACTTTGTGGGCATTATACTGCATGGGGCAGCTATGGGGGCATTATACTGTATGGGGTAGCCATGGGGGCATTATACTGTATGGGGCAGCTATGGGGGCATTATACTGTATGGGGCAGCTACGGGGCATTATACTGTATGGGCAGCTATGGGGGCATTAAACAGTGTGTGAGGCAATATGAGGGCATTATACTGTGCAAGGGCAGCTAAGGGGGCATAATACGGTATGTGGGCAGCTATGTGGCATTAAACTGTATGTGGGCAGCTATGGGGCATTATACTGTGTGGGAGGCACTATGAGGGCATTATACGGTGTAGGGACAGCAATGGGGCATTGTACTGTATGTGGGCAGCTATGGGGCATTATACTGTGTGGGGACAGCTATAGGGGCATTATAATGTGTGGGGACAGCTATAGGGGCATTATACTGTATGCAGGACATCTATGGGGGCATTATTCTTTATGGGGAGGCACTATAGGGGCATTATACTGTGTGGGGCAGCTATAAGGGCATTTTACTGTGTCGGGGCCACTAATAGGTTATTGTCACGATCCGTAGCGGAGAGGAAGCTGACAAACTCACAGTCTACGCACAAAGTCTATGGTAGGAGTGTAGCACACGGACATCTGGTATAGTCCTGATGGCGGCAGGGGCTCTGGCACAGATGAGGCTGGAGGTGGTGGGTTGCGCCAGACGTGGCGGATGGTTTCCAGAAGGACAGGTGACAGCCGACGTGGAGAATTCCAGCAGGCAAGGTACGGCTCAAGTACTACACAGGCTTGGAACAAGGCACAGCACGGGATACAGGATACAGGTAGCAGGAACGGGAACACTGGGAACTGGAAAACACTAAGGGACGGTTTGCAATACAGACATGGGAAAACTACAACAATGCTCAAGCAAGGAATGGAACGGCTTCTTATAGTCCAGGATGGGCAGGGGTTGATTAGGGAACTTTAATAATGTGCGCGCCGGCCCTTTAAGGCCGGGACCGCGCGCATGCACACCTTATCAGTGGGAGCAGGGCCCGCCGGCCACAAGTGCTGGCGTCTCCTAGGAGGGAGACGCTGGCAGGGGGACAACGGACTGTGGTTGCGGCCGTCGCCAGGTGAGGAATGGCGACGGTCCGTGACCACGGCCGTGACAGTCATTATAATGTATGGGGCCACTAAGGGGTCTTTTTTTATATTTTTTTACTATTTGGGGGCACTAAGGGGTCATTATACTGTGTGGGGGGCCCAGTGGGTTGAGTCCCACTTGGATGTGTTTCGCCCCCCCCCCCTGTGCTAAACCCCTAGCTACGACTCTGACTTGAACAATGCAAATGTGAATAGTACTATCAAATTTAAGACTAAAATATCTATGATCTATATTATCCAATTTATGATTTTCTCCATTTTATGATGAGTTCCAATCATCAAAGCTGAATGTGGTTTACAAGGTACAAAAGATTAGACCTATGCTCTATAAGAGTCTGTGTGTAAGGTGGGGCTGATGCACGGATGATGAGCTAGATGGTCTATAACTCACAGAAATGTTGTAGAGAAAAAAGAGGTAGAGAGCAGTATAGTACATGTAGCACAGTTAGAGAGCAGTACAGGACATTCAGTACACGTAGAGAGCAATACAGCACATGTAGTATAGGTAGAGAGCAGTACAGGACATGTAGTACAGGTAGAGAGCAGTACAGCACATGTAGTACAGGTAGAGAGCAAAACAGGACATGTAGTACAGGTAGAGAGCAGTACAGGACTTGTATTACAGGTAGAGAGCATCACAGGACAAATAGTACAGGTAGAGAGCAGCACAGGACATGTAGAACAGGTATAGAGCAGTACAGGACTTGTATTACAGGTAGAGAGCAGTACAGGACATGTAGTACAGGTAGAGAGCATCACAGGACAAATAGTACAGATAGAGAGCAGTACAGAACTTGTATTACAGCTAGAGATCAGTACAGGAGATGTAGTACAGGTAGAGAGCAGTACAGGACATATAGTACAGATAGAGAGCAGTACAAGACATGTAGTAAAGGTAGAATGCAGTACAGGACACGCAGTACAGGACACGTCATGCAGGTAGAGTGCAGTATAGTACATGCAGTACAGGTAGAGAGCAGTGTAGTACATGTAGGACAGGTAGAGAGCAGTACAGGACATGTAGTACTGGTGAAGAGCAGTATAGTACATGTAGTACAGGTAGATAGCAGTACAGGACATGTAGTAAAGGTAAAGCGTAGTACAGGACATGTAGTACAGGTAGAGAGCAGTACAGTACATGTAGTACAGGTAGATAGCAGTATAGGACATGTAGTACAGGGAGATAGCAGTATAGGACATGTAGTACATGTAGGGGTTAGGTCTGGGGTCTGTATTTAGGGGTCTGGTTTGGGGTCTATTAGTTTATGGAGTCTGTATTTAGGGGGACTGGTCTGGGCTCTGTATTAGTTTAGGGGGTCAGGTCTGGGGTCTGTATTTAGGGGGACTGGTCTTGGGACTGTATTTAGACATCTGGTCTGGGGTCTATTAGTTTATGGGGTCTGTATTTAGGAGGTCTGGGGTTTGTATTAGTTTAGGGGGTCTGATCTGGGGTGTGTATTCGTTTAGGAAGTCAGGTCTGGGGTCATTATTAGTTTAGGGGGTCAGGCTTGGGGTCTGTATTTAGGGGTCTTGTCCGAGGTCTGTATTTAGGGTGCTTGTTCTGGGGTCTGTATTTATTTAGGGTGCTTGTTCTGGGATCTGTATCTATTTAGGGTGCTTGTTCTGGGGTCTGTATTTGTTTAGGGGGGTCTGGTCTGGGGACTGCAATAGTTTAGAAGGTCTGGGGACTGTATGTATTCTAATTTATTAGACTTAGTAAAAAGGGTTGTCCGGGCACATCGATAGGTCACCAGTATGAAAAACCGGTCCGTGCCCAGACAACCCCTTTAACCCTTTCGTGACTAAGCCATATTTTTATTTTTCATTTTCATTTTTCACTCCCCGTATTCCAAGAGCCATAACTTTTTTAGTTTTCCGTCAATAGAGCGATGTGAGGGCTTATTTTTTTTGCGGGATGAGCTGTAGTTTTTATCGGTACCATTTTTTGGTACGTAGAAGTTTTTGATCACTTCATATTACATTTTTTTTAAAGCTAAGTTGACCAAAAAACTGCGATCTTGCTGTCTTACATTTTTTATTTTAGGGGGAAAATGGGAAAAGGTTTGTTTTTTTTTAACATTTATTTATTTATTTTTCACTACTAAAAACTTTATTTGACTTTTTTTTCACACACTTTATTCCCCCCTAGGGGACTTGAACCAACGATTGTTAGATCGCTGGTACAATATTCTGCGATACTAACGTGTTGCAGTATATCGTAATTTTTACAGGCATCTGTTAAGCCCTGCCGTACGCAGGGCTTAGCAGAGGCAGAGTGAAGGCAGCCCTGGGGGCCTTCATTAGGCCCCTGGGCTGCCATAACAATTGTCGTCACCCCCCGATCTCACTCCGGGAGGGCAATGAGCTGTCGGAGGGGGCCGCCCCCCTCTTTTCAGCGCATCAGATGCTGCAGTCGCGATTGACCGCAGCATTTGAGGGGTTAAACAGCCAGGAGCAGAGCGATCGCTGCTCCCGGCTGTTAGTCCCGGGTGTCCGCTGTCAAATACACCCGCATCATATGGAGCGCACTCAGCGCGTGAGCGCACGCAAAACATCACCCCCGCACCCAGACGTAATGGCACATCAGGGTGCACGAATGGGTTATTTTAATTTTCAGGGCCTTGTGGTGTCTGAATTGTTTTGTTTCTATAGAGGCTGGAAATGGCGGCAGAAGCGAGGATAAAAGAAGTCTCATCAGGAGAAGTCGCCATACTGGTCTGTGTCAGATGTAGAAGAAAAAAGAACGACTCCCATCAGAGAAGACGTCACTTGTGAGTCACTGGATCTATAGAGGATCTGTCCGCTTTCCTGACATGTCTGTTGTAGGAAATCCTTGTATTCCACATAAAGTCTTTGCATACCCAGGAATAATAGTTAAATGCAAGTTACCATTCCCATTGTCAAGAGGATGTGTCCCTACACAGTGTGATACAGTCAGCGATGGTTGGAGACTATCAGTATTTAGGGACACAGCCCTTTGACATGAGGAATCGTAACACCAATTTGTCAATGCTCTCACAGAAAGGTGGTGTTCACAATAGACACAGCAGAGCGGCGGTGGGGAAGGGGGGCCCAAGTTTGTGGAACAGCCCAGGGCCTGTAGTCTACTTAATCCACCACTGGTACATGCCCCTTTGACAAGCAGAATCGTAACACCTAATTGTCAATTTATTCATAAATTTCTAGTAGGAATAATGGGGGAACGGCACAACGCAAAGTTCTAAGAAGATATACTCCAGAATTGTGATTTTTATGGGGAATACAAGTATTCACTAAAACAGACATATTGAGAGAAGTGATAGGTCCTCTTTAAGAAGCATCAATTCTGTATTTGTCATTGGCTGTGGAACATGGATTTAGCAAATAGTGGCCTTAAAGAGAAAAACATGTTCTATTTCATATTAGGAACAAATGTAACCAATTACTTGTAATGAAGCAGAGGCTACTTACATTACATATATACAAACATATCCACTCCGGCAGCTAATGCCCTGGGACCTGATTTATAGCATTTGTAACTTCCAAGTCACCGACAAAGAATTACAATAAGGCCTCATTTACACGAGCGTGTGCGTTTTGCGCGCGCAAAAAACGCTGCGTTTTGCGCGCGCAAAAGGCACTTGGCAGCTCCGTGTGTCATCCGTGTATGATGCGCGGCTGCGTGATTTTCACGCAGCCGCCATCATAGAGATGAGGCTAGTCGACGCCCGTCACTGTCCAAGGTGCTGAAAGAGCTAACTGATCGGCAGTAACTCTTTCAGCACCCTCGACAGTGAATGCCGAACACAATATACACCAACCTGTGAATAAAAAAAAAATTTCATACTTACCAAGAACTTCCTGCTTCCCCCAGTCCGGGCTCCCGGCCGTTGCCTTGGTGACGCGTCCCTCTCTTGTCATCCGGCCCCACCTCCCAGGATGACGCCGCAGTCCATGAGACCGCTGCAGCCTGTGATTGGCTGCAGCCTGTGCTTGGCCTGTGATTGGCTGCAGCTGTCACTTGGACTAAACTGTCATCCCGGGAGGTCGGACCGGAGTTATCGGTAAGTCAGAACGTCTTTTTTTTTTTACAGGTTCATGGATTTTCGGAGCGGAAGTCACTGTCCATGGTGCTGAACCAGTTTAACGCTTTCAGCACCGTGGACAGTGACTGTCTCCTGACGTCGCGTACCCGAACATTTTTTACCGGTTTCGGTCAAAACGAGTTTGGCCGAACCCGGTGAAGTTCGGTGCGCTCATCTCGAATTTGACACTCCGTTTGGATGTTTGTAAACAGAAAAGCACGTGGTGCTTTTCTGTTTACATTCAGGAGTTTGACAGCTCTTGCGTGATTTTCGCGCATGCAACGCAGGACCGTCCGTGTGGCATGCGTTGTTTTCACGCACTCATTGAAGTCAATGGGTGCGTGTTGCGTGAAAAACGCAAGAATATAGAACATGTCGTGAGTTTTACGCAACGCACTCACGCAGCGCAAAATTCACGCATCGTCTAAACAGCCCCATAGACTATTATAGGTGCATACGACACGCGTGAAAAGCACGCGCGTCGCACGCGCGTATAATACGCTCGTGTAAATGAGGCCTAAAACAATAATGTAGTATTATTAAAAAGGGGAAAAAGAGCAGAGGCCATATTCCTTAAGTATGTTACAAGAAGAAAATATATGTGGCAAGGAAATATATTCACAGATGGGAAAGTTGTGACACCATAATGATAAAATTAACAATAATAATAATCATCATTATTGCAATATAATCTGTGTAATCTGTGCATATAAATTCAGGATTTTCAGGATTATTTCATGTAAGTGTTTTTGATTTAGGAAAATGGGTGAATTTTGGATATCTATGCAAAGAACTATGGGAAAATTTAGAAAAGGTATGATGAACTGCAGACCACGTCTAACACCTGAAACCTGTCATTAACATGAAATTATTGTTCTAGTTTATACTAAATTAAAAACATTTCTCTGTTTCTTTTTAATTACTGCAAATTGCGAAGTCTAGTTTAATGTATGAACTCGCTATTAATAAAGGGGCACTACTATGACACAGTAGACGGGATAAAAATAAGGGATTGTGCACATGACCCTATTACAGTTCCATACAACAACTATAGTACGAAGTCCCAGGGACTGTGTACTGCCATACAGGCTGTGTGCACACAAGTGTCTACCAGATGCCCAAAAAGAGTTCAAGTAGTGGGTGCTGGAAGAATAAAATCTATCATTGAGGCTGTTTTTATCTTCTGCTTTTCATGGAACAGAATTTAAACTCTACTAATATTTGTAACAGATTCAACTAGGAACATTTTATATTTTTTAGAACTATTTAATTGTGATATATTTGTAAAGTTTAACATGTAGTCTAAAAATGTATCTGTTTTGATGTTTACATTGATCTCCTTCTAAAACATAGTTCATACGATACTTCCATCTACAGTTGTTACAATGAATTAAGTTTGTATTATTGCTGCAGAATAAGGGTGCATCCACATGTGATGTTCCCCATGCAAATTTATTCAGAATTTTTTGCACCAATTTTGTGTACAAATTATTTTTAAAAAATGTATCTGCCATTACAAAAAATTTAGGGAAAAAACTTGCCTCATGTGAACATACCCTAATAGTATATTAACTATAGGGCTCCATTTAACTTAATGTAATGCACTCCAGATTATTGGTCTGTTTGGGAGCTGGTCCATAAAAATATGGCTGTGTTTTGCTATGCTCTTTAGTGTTCACTAAATCAATATTTCATAATCCAGTCCTCAAGGAACCCCAACAGGTCCTGTACTGAAGTGATTTAATTTGTTTAACTTAATCAATAATTAGCACTTGTTTTCTCGATGGGAGTCATCAAAGCATGACCCGGATCTTTGAGGACAGGATTAGAAAAGAATGCAGTAAATATTGCATTTTTCTAATTTACTAATTATTTCTCAAGATAATAAAAAATATTCAGCTAACCAAATGGTTACTTTTCCAACCCCCTATAATATGTCTTATTAGAGCATGTTGGGCTAGTAGTTTTTTACATTCATACCTAAAATTATAAAAAATAATATACAATAATCAGTTTATATATTCATATACAAAAACATATATATATATATATATATATATATATATATATATATATTATGTATAAACACCATATATATATATATATATATATATATATATATATATATATATATACATATATATATATATATATATATATGTATTAAGGAGGTAAATACATGCAATAATTTCGGAAAACAATATAAGGAATCATTTTCATTTTGTTGCGGAATTGCAGAATATTAATTTACTAATTCCACATAACAATATTACACAGTGTCAGCCCAGTCTTCTATTATTGATACAACTTTTCCCAGACGTTGCTTTTCCTTTCTCTTAGTTCATTATTATGTGTTGCTGCTAAAGTTTTTTTTTTTTTGTTTTTTTTATGCAAACAGCATTTCAATAACCTAGCAATCACGCTGTGAAATCTTAAGCAATCTGCAGAGAAAATATTGGTTGAGAGCTTAAAGTTTTTAATGAGTTTGATAGATGTTTATTGAGCTAGACTGTAAGTGTAAAGAAGCTAAAATCACTATAGGAACCCAGGAATGAAATTCTCAAGGCTAGAAAACAAAAAAAAAAGAGAAAGTGATTTCTTTATTTAAGGTTTTTTCTTGTTTTAATTGGAGTAAACAAGGAAACTGAATTGGTCGCAGTGGTCATTGCAGTGAGATTAAGCACTAATTGAGTACAGGGGCTCAGGTGGATTCTCTAGTTAAAGCTTACAGGACCAACTGAGTCTTTTTGGAAGGGGAGCCAGGGAGAGAGACGTGAAGAGTATACACACTTCCTAACAAGTCATTTTTAACAGTTACAAGCTTGGCACAAAGACCACACAGGGAGCTTAACACATGCAAATAGGATCCATACACGCTTGACAAAACCGTGTAACAAAGATGTTCGAAAGCCTAATAGAAAAGAAATCACTCACTATTAGAAAACTTTACAGCTCGGATCCGTGTAACTAATTAACCCCCTTCGTGCTGTAGGGACTAGTAATGTGTTGAACTTATACCAGTGACAGTTCTATCTGTTAAGGACTATTGCTTGAAATAATATAATAATATAATATTTAGCCTTAAGTTTTTATTTTGTTTTCAACTTTTTCAGGGGTATTTTTAATTATTATTTTTTTTTTTAAATAATGCGTTTTTTTTTTTTACCTGTTGTTCTCTTATCACAAATTGTTCCAACGTAGGATTATGGATTTTCAAAAACGTTAACATTTTTTAGATATTAATAAACTTAATTTTTACCTCCTACCCTCTGATTGGTTATAAAAACTATTATTTAATAGTGAGGGACAGGCTTCAGACAAGAGAAATCAGTCAAATTAAAACGGTTCGTTTTTACTACATAGGACCTTCTTATGGGTTATGTAAGAGGCAGATCATAGAATATTCTCTTTGATGAAGACAGTCGATTTATTACACTAAAGACATCTGAAACTTACAAAAAAAAGTTCAAGTTATTATTAACATTAAAACACAATGTACAATGAGGGTATGTTCACACGTAGTCAACCAAAACGTCTGAAAATCCAGAGCTGTTTTCAAGGGAAAACAGACCCTGCTTTTCAGACGTTTTTTACCAACTCGCATTTTTACCAACTCATTTTTTTACCAACTCGTTTTTGGAGCTGTTTTCATTGGAGTCTATGAGAAAACAGCTCCAAAAACGTCTGAAAGAAGTGTCCTGCACTTCTTTTGACGAGGCTGTATTTTTACGAGTCGTCGTTTGACAGCTGTCAAACGACGACGCGTAAATAACAGGTCGTCTGCACAGTACGTCGGCAAACCCATTCAAATGAATGGGCAGATGTTTGCCGACGTATTGCAGCCCTATTTTCAGACGTAAAACGAGGCATTATACGCCTCGTATACGTCTGAAATTTGGCCGTGTGAACATACCCTGAGAAAGAAAAAAGAAGAAAAAATTTTTATAAAATTTGAATCCCATGTTTATGGGGTAAAACATGAATTATTAAATTTTAAAATGATCTACAAGTTATATACATATAAGTTGCTCATAATGTTTAGGCAAAACATCCTCCAATAGCAGATCAAGGATGACTTCTTTTTATCACTCATAATCCATTCACCGGCTCTTAAATAAAAACTATGACTGAAAAGAACAGCCTCTTGACCCACACAACAGGGATTCCCCTCTCCCTGCTGTGCAGTTTCAATTGAGGACAAGATTTGTAGCTTTCCTTTTTCCTGCCATGCGACCACATGGCAGTGACATGTCAGACAAGGATGTCAGGTGATGACGGACACATGGGTTTCCCTTTTATATAATTCTGACTTTCAGCAACCCACTGAGCAGTTTTTCTTTTCACTTCCCCTCCTCTTTACCGGTTTTGCTTCCCGATTTCTGATTGGTGAACATTATTGACGACTGAATTCAGCTTTATCAGTTGTTCAAGAAAATGATGTTGTTTTAGTTGTGGCTTAATTAAGAAGCATAGAAGTAGCTTATAGCTTCCGTGTGTCTAACTGTTGGGTATGGAACAATGATCAACAGACCACCCAAAATACTGACAATATCTACGACCAGTTGTTTTCATTTGGACTGCACAATTTTATGGACTGTGTGTAAGTTTATTATAGTCCATCAGATAGAGAAGAGTGAATGGTGTTATAACTGGACACCACTGATGAGGAGCTGGAAAGTAATTCAGAGCTATCAAAGTTGAAAACTCCTTGAACTATTATAAATGAACTCAACTATCCGTGTAGATCTATAATATTTCCTATACACTCAACCATATATTACAATCTATTGACATTTGGCCCAATCCTGCTGCATGTATGGAGTCAACTGAAAACAATATAATCATTACTGTAGTATATAATTAGAGTATGGCAGTATGAAGTGTGGAATATGACCATTGACGTCCTTATATTGTGTATTCAGCCATCCTCTGTCAATCAAGATGCAACTTCTGCATTCAGCGGACCTGATGTTTGAAATTGAAATGTATCTGAGAATCAAATATTTTAAATATAAAAAGATTTATGTGGTTGTTACATGAAGATAACTCCTTTCCATATGCTTAATTAGGAAATATAGACATTATAGAGGGGGGTTAACACTTGGGATCCCCCTCTATGATCTTGGGTTCCATTTTGGCGGACCTAGCTTGTCCATGTATTACATGGTTGGCCATTCATTTCAATGGTTATGTTACGTCGGTAGTGAGTGCCGTTATTGCCGGTGGTCCCCGCTGCCAGGTTCCCTGCCTCCCTCACTGGCGGCCTGGTTCCTCTACTCTATGGGGCAGCCGGTGTCTCTATCCTGCCCCTCCTGCTTGCTGCCCCTTTTCTCCCAAATCAATCCCTGTAGCACCAGGACTATTTAAAGAGGCTCTGTCACCAGATTTTGCAGCCCCTATCTGCTATTGCAGCAGATAGGCGCTGCAATGTAGATTACAGTAACGTTTTTATTTTTAAAAAACGAGCATTTTTGGCCAAGTTATGACCATTTTCGTATTTATGCAAATGAGGCTTGCAAAAGTACAACTGGGCGTGTTGAAAAGTAAAAGTACAACTGGGCGTGTATTATGTGCGTACATCGGGGCGTGTTTACTACTATTACTAGCTGGGCGTTGTGTATAGAAGTGTCATCCACTTCTCTTCAGAACGCCCAGCTTCTGGCAGTGCAGCACTGTGACGTCACTCACAGGTCCTGCATCGTGTCGGCACCAGAGGCTACAGTTGATTCTGCAGCAGCATCAGCATTTGCAGGTAAGTAGCTACATCGACTTACCTGCAAACGCCGATGCTGCTGCAGAATCATCTGTAGCCTCTGGTGCCGACACGATGCAGGACCTGTGAGTGACGTCACAGTGCTGCACTGGCAGAAGCTGGGCGTTGTGAAGAGAAGTGGATGACACTTCTATACACAACGCCCAGCTAGTAAAAGTAGTAAACACGCCCCGATGTACGCACATAATACACGCCCAGTTGTACTTTTACTTTTCAACACGCCCAGTTGTACTTTTGCAAGCCTCATTTGCATAAATACGAAAATGGTCATAACTTGGCCAAAAATGCTCGTTTTTTAAAAATAAAAACGTTACTGTAATCTACATTGCAGCGCCTATCTGCTGCAATAGCAGATAGGGGTTGCAAAATCTGGTGACAGAGCCTCTTTAAGGCACCTCCTCACATCACTTGGTGCCTGAGCAGCTTTGGTGAAACCTAGTTGTATCCTGCAAAGTTTCCTGTTTGCAACCTGATTCCAGTCTGCACCTCACTATCTGTTATCAGCGTGTATCCAGCTTTCTGTTATCAGCCTATATCCAGCTATCTGTTATTAGCCCGTATACAGCTATTCGCTAATAGCCCGTTCCAGCTATCTGTTACCAGCCTGTATCCAGCTCTCTATTGTCATCCTTTATCCAGCTATCCACTACCAGCCTGTGTCCAGCTATCTGCTACCAACCTGTATCCAGCTATCATTTACCAGCCTGTATTTAGCTCTCTGTTATTAGCCTGTATCCAGCTATCCGCTACCTGCCTTTATCCAGCTATCTGCTACCAGCCTGTATCCAGCTATACGCTACCAGCCTGTATCCAGCTATACGCTACCAGCCTGTATCCAACTATCGCTACCAGTCTGCATCCTGCTACCTGCTTCCAGTTCCTATCCTGTTACCTGTCACCAGTCTGCTTTCAACTATCTACTGTCAGTCTGCCCACAACTACCTGAGACAAGCCGGAGGCTTTCTACCTGTTGAGAGCTGTGACATCTGCTATGGTATCATCTGCCAGTGCCTGTGTTGGTTTACTACACCATTGTATCCCAGTCTGCTGGGCCATCCGCTACTCACAACGAGACTATCTCAAGAGCTAGCAACCTGATAGTCTCCCCACAGTAAAGTCCAGATCCCCGTATAAGTGTTAAAGGGTGAAGACCGTTGAGGCTACTTAGATAACGCCCTTAGAGATGGCTTAAGTCAATCCGGTGGAGTAGCCCAGTAGGTCTACAACCCGCTAGTCATAAAAGGCCGCCATGAAATGATACATTTACCCTGCAGTGTCCACAGTCAGTGTGAAAGTTATTGGAGAAGGAGTCTTCATGGGACAACTCCTCTAATGGCTCTTATAGAATTCAAATTACAATATAATTCTTTAGTTTCACAGTTTATGAAGTCCCTTTGGGGCTTACTGGTCTTATTAGGTTTGAAAAACGCAAGCATTTCCCTCACATATCAGTATTTATAGGATTCACTAATGTTTGGGAAATTGATAATTAATTTGAAAAGAGAGATTCCCTGTGTAGAGCACTGTCCCCTTAGGCCCTGCACTGGGCATTAAACAATGTATTATTATTGCCCGAAGTGTTCCTTTTAGGTATATAATAGATGCTCTCATTTAAGGAGGTCTGTCACCATAATAGATCCTTTTTGGTCAATTTAAGCAAAGGTGTACTGCACATGAAAATGTCTCTGAATGTCATGAAAACTTTAACTAAACTTTAGGGCCTGGTGATCACAGCCATTCATAGTGATCGTTTATTT
Source organism: Rhinoderma darwinii (assembly GCF_050947455.1). NCBI lineage: Eukaryota > Metazoa > Chordata > Amphibia > Anura > Rhinodermatidae > Rhinoderma > Rhinoderma darwinii. The sequence continues at coordinate 55,014,932 of NC_134698.1, forward strand.
CTATTGCATTATTGTAAGAAATTTCAATCATAAGACACAAATAAAATCCTAACATTGGATAAGATCTTTGCTCAAAAACTAAAATGATCAATGCTGAGAACTCTTCTTCTTCTGTCACTGTGTGCTTTGTTTTCTTCCTAATATTCTCCTAACCTTTTCTCCTCTTGCAGCTGTTTGCAAGAAGTCAGTAGTTCCAGCAACCATTATAAAGCTATGGATCTATAATATAGACACAGTCACCCAGCCTACATAGACATGCATAGACCCCAGGTCTCTCCACCCTACTCCACTCTATGGCTTTCCCATTATGGTTTACACTGAATTCTGTGTAGAGCCTCTTCTGTCATCTATGTCAGTCTGAGAGCCAAAAAGCTAGAAAAATAGGTAAGGTATATGTTTTGTTGCTGGAGGAACATTCATATCAAGTTTTAAATAAATAGTAATAGTAATAAATGGAGATTCACATTAAAATAGAAGTGCGGTTCTAAAATACATAGGCCGGACAAACTCGCTTGGGGCACAAGGTAGAGGTGTCAGAATGCACCCCCATGTACCCCCCCCCCCTAGTTTTTGGATGGACATTCATTCATTAAATTTCCCCATGTCACCCTCCCCCTCTTCCCCTACCAATCTGTAATGACAGGGGGTAGGGAAACGGACAAGTGAGCCCTAGTCTACCCGCCACTCTGTCCCTGCCTACTTGCAACGACCCGCCCTAGGCGACGGGGTACAACTGGGCGGCGGTCCCTGCGCTCAGTAAGTGCACGACAAACACGACAAACATACAAGGGAATACAAGCAAGGGAAAGGGGCAGTTGCCCACGGCAACACCGTGAGCAACCAGAGTGGTGAACGAGCCGAGTCAAGCCAGGAGTGTGCGAGGTACCAAACGAAGAGCAGAAGAGTAGTCAGTAAGCCAGGGTCTGTATGGAGCAGGATCAAAATAGAAGGAGCTGTAGCTGGGCCAGGAAACCACACGAAAAGAATCACAAGCACCGAGGGACAGGAAGGGCAGGCTTAAATAGACCGAGGGCGGGAGCTAGCTGAGTCTGGCCAGGTTGCGATAGGCTCTCCCACTCCTAAGCCTGCCAGCCTGAGTGGTGGAAGCTGGAGTCAGTCTCAGGGATGTAGGTTCAGGTGCTGACTGATTAATTATGGGAGTTAACCCCGAAGCTGTGCCTGGCAGATCCTTTACAGTACCCCCCCTTTTATGAGGGGCCACCGGACCCTTTCTAAGTGGACCTGGCTTACTGGGGAAACGCAGGTAGAACCTCCTGACCAATACCCCAGCGTGAACATCCTGGGCGGGTACCCAAGTCCTCGCCTCGGGCCCGTATCCTCTCCAATGGACCAGGTACTGGAGGGAGCCTTGGACCATCTTGCTGTCCACAATCTTGGCCACCTCGAATTCCACCCCCTCAGGGGTGAGGATGGGAACAGGAGGTCTCCTCGAGGGAGCCAAGGACGGGGAGCAGCGTTTAAGGAGGGAGGCATGAAACACGTCGTGTATACGAAAAGACGGGGGTAACTCCAGCCGGAAGGAGACAGGATTGAGGACCTCAATGACCTTATACGGCCCAATAAACCGGGGAGCAAACTTCTTGGACGGAACCTTGAGACGCAAGTTCCTAGACGACAACCACACCAGATCCCCGACCATAAACAGGGGGTTAGCAGAACGTTTTCTATCAGCCTGAGTTTTTTGTACACTCTGGGACGCCTCTAGGTTCTTCTGAACCTGGGCCCAGACTGTGCACAGTTCCCGATGAACGACCTCTACCTCGGGATTGTTGGAACTACCAGGTGAAACGGAGGAGAACCGTGGATTAAACCCAAAATTACAGAAAAAGGGGGAGACCCCTGACGAGTTACTGACCCGGTTATTAAGGGAAAATTCGGCGAGGGGAATGAATGAGACCCAATCATATTGACAGTCAGAGACAAAACACCTTAAATATTGTTCTAGAGATTGATTAGTCCTCTCAGTTTGGCCATTGGTTTCAGGATGGAAGGCAGAGGAGAAGGACAGATCAATCTCCAACTTCATACAGAAGGCTCTCCAAAACAATGAAACAAATTGTACCCCTCTGTCCGAAACAATATTGACAGGGACCCCATGGAGACGCAGGATGTGTTTGACAAACAAGGTAGCCAACGTCTTGGCGTTGGGTAGTTTCTTGAGCGGGACAAAGTGGCACATCTTACTGAAGCGGTCTACTACCACCCACACCACCGACTTGCCTTGGGATGGAGGCAAATCGGTGATAAAATCCATGGAGATATGTGTCCAAGGTCTCTGGGGAATGGGCAACGAACGGAGTAAGCCCGCTGGTCGGGACCTGGGAGTCTTGGACCTAGCACAAACCTCACAAGCGGCGACGTAGGCCTTAACGTCTTTAGGCAACCCAGGCCACCAATAGTTTCTAGTAATGAGGTGTTTGGTACCCAGGATGCCTGGATGACCAGATAGTGCGGAGTCATGATTTTCCCTAAGTACCCTTAGCCGGAATTGCAGGGGAACAAACAGCTTGTTCTCAGGAAGGTTCCCGGGAGCTGAACCTTGATCAGCAGCAATTTCAGAGACTAAATCAGAATCGATCGAGGAAATGATTATACCTGGAGGCAAAATACAAGCAGGATCTTCCTCCGAAGGAGGGCTGGCCATGAAGCTACGCGACAGTGCATCAGCCTTAATATTTTTAGACCCAGCCCTATAGGTAACCAAAAAATTGACTCTGGTAAAAAATAACGCCCATCGAGCTTGTCTCGGGTTTAGCCTCCGGGCAGATTCTAGGAAAACCAGATTCTTGTGGTCGGTAAGGACCGTTACCTGGTGCCTAGCCCCCTCCAGGAAGTGGCGCCACTCTTCAAATGCCCATTTAATGGCTAAGAGTTCGCGGTTGCCAATATCATAGTTACTCTCAGTTGGCGAAAACTTCCTGGAGAAGTAGGCACAGGGGCGGAGATGGGTGAGGGACCTGGTACCCTGGGACAAGACAGCCCCCACTCCCACCTCAGATGCGTCAACTTCCACGATAAATGGCTCCATTTGGTTGGGCTGAACCAGCACCGGGGCCGAGATAAAGCACCTCTTAAGGACCTCAAAAGCCTGGACAGCCTCTGGAGGCCAGTGGAGGAGATCAGCTCCTTTGCGAGTGAGGTCCGTAAGAGGCTTAGCGATGACCGAGAAGTTAGCAATAAATCTCCTGTAATAATTAGCGAACCCCAAAAAACACTGTAACGCCTTCAGGGAGGCAGGTTGGACCCATTCCGCCACAGCCTGAACCTTGGCGGGGTCCATGCGGAATTCATGAGGAGTGAGGATTTGACCCAAAAATGGTATTTCCTGTACCCCAAACACACATTTTTCTATTTTGGCAAACAGTTTGTTTTCCAGAAGGACCTGGAGCACCTTCCTGACATGCTCAATGTGGGAGGACCAGTCCTTGGAAAACACCAGTATGTCATCAAGGTACACTACAAGAAATATCCCCAGGTAATTTCTCAAAATCTCATTTATGAAATTCTGGAAGACCGCAGGGGCATTACACAACCCAAAGGGCATGACGAGGTATTCGAAATGGCCTTCGGGCGTGTTAAACGCAGTCTTCCACTCATCCCCCTCTTTGATGAGGATAAGGTTATAGGCCCCCCGTAGATCCAACTTAGAGAACCATTGGGCCCCCTGAACCTGATTGAAGAGATCAGGAATCAAAGGAAGGGGATACTGGTTCCTTACCGTGACCTTATTCAGGCTACGGTAGTCAATGCATGGCCTAAGACCACCATCCTTCTTCCCTACGAAGAAGAAGCCAGCACCTACCGGAGAAGTAGATGGACGAATGTAACCCTTGGCCAGGCATTCCTGGATATACTCTCTCATGGCTTCACGTTCGGGACAAGAAAGATTAAATAACCTACCCTTAGGAAGCTTAGCTCCTGGTACCAATTCGATAGCGCAATCGTATTCTCTATGAGGAGGTAACACTTCGGAGGCCTCCTTAGAGAAAACATCAGCGAAGTCCTGAACAAACTCGGGTAGCGTGTTCGCCTCCTCAGGGGGAGAAATAGAATTAACAGAAAAACATGACGTAAAACATTCATTACCCCATTTGGTTAGCTCCCCAGTATTCCAGTCAAACGTGGGATTATGCAACTGCAACCAGGGAAGGCCTAGAACCAAATCGTACAATAATCCCTGCATCAACAGTACAGAGCACTGCTCCAAATGCATGGAGCCAACAAGGAGTTCAAAAACAGGGGTATGCTGTGTAAAATAACCATTAGCAAGAGGAGTGGAGTCGATACCCACTACCGGGACAGGTTTAGGCAAATCAATCAGAGGCATAGCAAGAGACATAGCAAATTCCACAGACATGATATTAGTAGAGGACCCTGAATCCACGAAGGCACTGCCGGTAGCAGACCTACCACCAAAAGAGACCTGAAAGGGAAGCAAGATCTTAGTACGTTTCCTATTTACGGGAAATACCTGTGCGCCCAAGTGACCTCCCCGATGATCACTTAGGCGCGGAAGTTCTCTGGCTGCATTCTTACGCTTAGGACAGTTGTTCACTTGATGCTTGTCATCCCCACAGTAGAAGCAGAGACCATTCTTCCTGCGGAATTCTCTACGTTGTTGGGGGGACACGGAGGCCCCGAGTTGCATAGGTATCTCTGAGTCTTTTGGGGAGGAACGAAGCAACGGAACTTCGGGAGGCATCATGGGGGAGTCGGAGGAGAAAACACATAAACGTTCACGTTGTCGTTCCCTGAGACGTCGGTCAAGTCGTACCGCTAAAGCCATAACCTGGTCTAGGGAGTCAGAAGAGGGATAGCTAACTAGCAGGTCTTTCAGGGCATTCGACAGACCCAACCTAAACTGGCACCTTAAGGCAGGGTCATTCCACCGAGAAGCTACGCACCACTTCCTAAAGTCAGAACAATACTCCTCAACAGGTCTCTTACCCTGACGTAAGGTCACCAGCTGACTCTCGGCAAAGGCAGTCCTGTCAGTCTCGTCATAAATAAGTCCGAGAGCAGAAAAGAAACAATCAACGGAGGAAAGTTCAGGGGCATCAGGAGCCAAGGAGAAGGCCCACTATTGGGGCCCTTCCTGGACACGGGACATAATTATACCCACCCGCTGGCTCTCAGAACCTGAGGAATGAGGCTTTAAATGAAAGTAAAGCCTACAACTCTCCCGAAAGGAGAGAAAAGCCCTCCGGTCGGGCAACTTGAGGTGGGGTTCAAGAGGTGAGGTGAGGGGAACTACCAAGGTAGCATCAGGCTGGTTGACCCTCTGAGCCAGGGCCTGGACCTGTAGGGAGAGACCCTGCATTTGCTGAGCCAGGGTCTCACGGGGGTCCATAGTGGTGTCAGGGACCAGGGTAGACTAGGTATGGGCTTGTGATTATGTAATGACGGGGGGTAGGGAAACGGACAAGTGAGCCCTAGTCTACCCGCCACTCTGTCCCTGCCTACTTGCAACGACCCGCCCTAGGCGATGGGGTACAACTGGGCGGCGGTCCCTGCGCTCAGTAAGTGCACGACAAACACGACAAACATACAAGGGACTACAAGCAAGGGAAAGGGGCAGTTGCCCACGGCAACACCGTGAGCAACCAGAGTGGTGAACGAGCCGAGTCAAGCCAGGAGTGTGCGAGGTACCAAACGAAGAGCAGAAGAGTAGTCAGTAAGCCAGGGTCTGTATGGAGCAGGATCAAAATAGAAGGAGCTGTAGCTGGGCCAGGAAACCACACGAAAAGAATCACAAGCACCGAGGGACAGGAAGGGCAGGCTTAAATAGACCGAGGGAGGGAGCTAGCTGAGTCTGGCCAGGTTGCAATAGGCTCTCCCACTCCTAAGCCTGCCAGCCTGAGTGGTGGAAGCTGGAGTCAGTCTCAGGGATGTAGATTCAGGTGCTGACTGATTAATTATGGGAGTTAACCCCGAAGCTGTGCCTGGCAGATCCTTTACACAATCACTAGTTTTCTTATTTATAATATAAACTCCTCATTTCCCACCAACTCCATGAACACTCAATGAACGCCTGGCATTCCCACTGCCACCCGGTGCTCGCTCTCTTCAATCAGACACTTGAATCTACTAGGAGCTTCGTCTGTCATACAGGAGTAGATTTTCACTTGGGGACAGGTTCTAGTCTGTCACCAATGCACGAAAGGTAAGTGCTCATCCATTGTATCATAGCACCTACATCATTATCAGCAGTTTGGACACAGTGTCCAATTTCAATGCACATAGAAATTTAACCTGCTCCGGCCCATTATGTACATTTTCGTCATAATAAGTATTCGTCATAATCATCTGCTCAATACTGGAAAACGGCGACACACTTGTAGCGGCGGTTTACAGTATTACAGTCTTCTCCCAGTCACAAACACTTGGGGGTCCTGAGAAAGAAGACCCCAATAAAGTACGCCATTAAACAGACTACTTGTTTCTGCTGCACTATCAAATTTAAAATAACATTATAAAGCATTTATGGAAGTCCTGAATATTTGATTTTGTGGTGAAATAAAAGTTCATTATTCCTATGCCGTCTGCTACTCACCGAGCATCATCTCTCTAATTTAATTTGGAAAAGTTGTGTATTTTTGCTTCTAAAATGATAAAGGAGGGTCGGGCTGTTTTATTTACTTCTTCATAACCCAGCTCTCTGTGATTAAGTGCAAATCTTAGTCACACAGAATACATTAGCTCCTCGCAGATGATTAACTAATTACAAGACAAATATACAGAAGCTCTTCATTTGTTGAATCTGCAACTGTGATTTAAAGGTAGCGTCCCACTTATGAGAGGGCACAACGAGCAGGTTTCCTTAATTTCAACAATATATGAGGCAATTACAACATTTACAGAGTATAGTTAATTTATTTTCTTTCTTTCTTCCTTCGTACCTGATGTTCCTCTCTTCTACCCTTTACCCGTACTTTCCTTTTTCCTTCCTTTCTCCTTCCCAGGGGCATATCTAGGGGTCCATCGAGGTGTCGGAGTGGGGTTATGCTAAAAGCCGTTTTACCTTATAGATACAAGGATGGGGGCAGCTAATGGAACCATTGCCCACATTGAAGAAAAGCCTAGCTACGGCTTTGCTCCTTCCTTCTCTTCTTCCTCTCATTTTTCCTTCCTTTCTTTAAATGACAATGAAATTAGCAAAAAATATTTTTATTTTTTTCAAAATAAAGTCATGTGAAAATAATTTTTATTGCTGGGAGAATTTGTATCTCAGGCTCCATTCACTGTTCCTTTTTTTAATTCCACAACAGGAGAGGAGACAGTACACATCTGCGTTGGACACATCTGCGTTGGATGTTCCAGTAGGGACCACCGTCACAGATCCGGCCGAAAATACTGGAAACCATAGTGCAGCATGCTTCGCTATTGTTTCCGGTAAAAGCACAGACACCATTACAGAAACCTGTCCAGTATTTTTGCTGTTCTGCTCCTCTGACAGCGCAGAACAATGGAAACACTGAGGCAGATGTGAACAGGTCCTGAAGGAGGGTGCAATGTAAACACTGTTTCACCATAGGAGACTGTAAGTTCCCCATGATTCCTGACCTTGTGCTTTACTTTCTTGATAATACACAACAATGGAAATTTTCCATTCACATGTCTGTAAATATCATTTATCACATATCATATTCCAATGTCAGTGCTTGAGGATTATACAGAGATGAGAGGCTCTACGTAGAAACTAATTCTCTTCCTACAGAATCAGCCTGCCACAGATCCCTTCTGCAGGAAGTTCCTTTTGCTTTCTATTAGACAATTCTGTGCCCCAGCTGCTGTAGAACATAAAAATACAGACGCTACAGACCAGGGGCTTAGCTAAAGGCTCATGGGCTCCAGTGCAAAAGTCCTTCTCGGGCCCCCTCCCCAACTTCTTCTCATGGCCGATATAAAGTGACCAAATGATGCAGCACCTGCAGCCAGGGGCATCTCTAAGGTCTTAAACACCCCAATATATATGTCCCCCCCAAAAAAATATATCTGTGTGTTTATATATAAAGTCCACTGTCCAGCAGCACCAGCCTGAAAATATGGATGGGTGCACGCCCTGGGAACCCGATCACGGTTCCAAATCCTCCAATATGTGTCCAAAAATAGGCAGCGCTCCAAATCAAGGGGAAAAAAGTAGCTTTCAATAGCGCTCGTGCAACATTTTAGTTCAATACATGGAGCCTTTTATGTGTTAAAAAAAATTTTGTGTGTTCTTTTGTTCTTTAAATGATGTGGGTTCCCCCCTTTTTTCCATTACCAGCCAGATACAACAAAGCAGCAGGCTAGCATTACCAGGGTGGGAGGGGCCACGGTGTCTGTCCTTTCCCAGTCTAATAATACCAGCCTGCGCCGCCTTAGTACCCAGTACCCAGCCATCACTACAGCTGGTGAGGTACTGGATCGCACCCGGATCCTCACGGTACCCCTGGTGGCGGGGTAATAATGGGGGTTAGTGTCAGCCACTGCACAGGCTAACACTAATCCCCCCATTAGTAATGGACGCTGTCAATCAGCCAGTGGCTATTACTAAGGTGGTAGTAATAAAGTTTAAAATAATACGCAGATATATAAAAAAAAATTATAGTTGGAATAAAAAAAAACTACACAACTCTCGTTAACCACTTTATTGAAAATCAAAAAATGGCATCATTGCAATAGTCCTCGAATCCGACGTAGTCCAACAACCGAGCCTGTGAAAAAAAAAACACAAAAACAAAAAAAAAAAACATTAGTAACACATAAAAAAGCTAATTAAAAATCATACTTAGCTTCCTGGGTCCTTGACAGATAACGAAGCAGTGACAGTTTTAAGCTATCATTGGTTAGTTTACATCACGTGGTCCCGGGTTATCCACGGGTCATTGGCCTTTTAAAAGTAGGACAATGAACTGAGGTAACTGGGCACCACATAATGTAAACTAACCAATAACATCTTAGAGCTGTCGCTGCTTAATTTTATTTGATGCTTGTAAAACCAGAATTTTGGCGCATCTCGGTTGTGTGTGCCACTAAAAAAACCTAGTGCAGGGACTCCTTCAGATACAAAGGAGTCCCTACGCTAGGAGTTATTAGCGGTCATTTACCTACTTTCAAATGTAGGTGAATGATCGCTAGTAACCAGGTAAGGCCCTGTTCACATCTGCGTTCGGCATTCCGTTGTTCTGCTCCATCAGCGGAGCAGAACAACGAAAATGCCGGAAGTGCAGGAGACATCTAGCGCTCGACGGAACCCATTGACTTCATTGACTTTAATGGGTTCCGTCATGGTGTCCGTGGTCTCACCGGAAAGAATGGGGCAGCATGCTGAGCTATTGTTTCTGGTATTTTCGGTGGAATCTGTGACGGAGGCCCATAATGAAGCCTCCAACGCAGATGTGAATTAGGCCTGGGAGCCCATGGGTGACGCATGCAACTTTATGGCATTCGTCACAGGTATATCTCGGGGAGCTCCAAAAATCATATGTCCATATCCATGTGTGATACTGTCTGCTGGACCCTGTATCTGAGCCTACCACATGGTAGGCTTAGCTACAGGGCCCCAGCAGACAGTAATCTTATAGTTACTCTTCTCTTCGGCTCTGGGCGCATGTCTGGGGAAGCGCTGCGCTCCGGAACGAGCAGGGTAAGTATACTGTTACTACAGTAACAAGGGCCCATGTAGTTTATTACATAGACCCCAGTTACTATAGTAACTTTGAATAGACTTGGTGTGAGGGGTCTCAGGCAATTGCGACCGCTGCGACCCCTATAGCTACGCCCTTGCTATAAATCAATGAAAAGGGTATTCCATATCAATCAAATGGTATACAGGATGCTCTCCTTTTCTCTTCAAAAAGAGGTTTGGCAGCAGTTGCGGTGTGTATTATAAGGAATATTATACCCCCTAATAACATTGTAAGATTTTCCCCAAATATGGTTGTGCCTGAAATCAAATTATAATTTATTATTTATGAGTTAATATGAGATAATGTACCTCATACTGTAAATTATATGAATATTTGACGTCACCTCAGGGTTTCATGACCTATATGAATACACTTAGCTTGCATGGTCACAGAGCTCTGAGGTGATTTCTAATATTCTTAAAATTTACAGTATGAGGTACATTATTCCATATAAAATGCAAAATATTTTTATTTCAGGCACACGGGTCGTTTTTCACGGCATCCGAGTGGCACCCAATAGTTTTCACGGACCCATTCACTTTAGCGTGTGAATCAGGTCCATGAAAACTGACCCGATTCTCCGATCCGTGAAAAGATAGGACATACCTGCGTACTGTCGTGTGCATGAGGCATAAATCTAGAAGATGTCCCTTAAAATTGGATGGAGTTTACAAATAATCTTACTCCAAATTAGGAGCTTATTTTCAGGGGTGGTCTCAAAGGCTATGTAATCCTTTGATGGGCATTTTTTTTCTCATAAACGGGTCAGTCAGTGAGTTTGGTGTAACTTTTTAATTAGCTTTTATTAAAAATTTGTTTTACTTTTTTAGATACAGCTGCTCTGCATTCTGCATACAGAATATGTGTATATTTGAGCTATATGTAGCCTCATCAGGTCCACGGGACTGATGGGTTTAGTGACAGCGGGTCCTGCTTGTCCTTGACATGCAGGATTCACCTGTAGTCCATCATATCTAAATTGATAACTTAGATGTGATAGATTACAGGTGGATCCTGTGTGTCAGAGACAAGCAGGACCCATTTACACTGAACCCGTCAGGTCCGCGGGACTGACTGATTCAGGTCATAGTGAACAATACAGCTGCTTTGTATAGAGAATACAGAGCAACTGTATCTAAAAAAAGTTACAAAATTTTTAATAAAGACTAATTAAAAAGTTGCTCTAAACACACTGACTGACCTGTTTATTAAAAAAAAAACAGAAAAAAAAAAACAACCTGGACAGACAAATCCTCAAGATATATTACACTTTTTGATTTATTATAGTTTGGTGTTTCCATTTATTTTGTTATGCATACCAATAAAGATTATTCTTATTTACTCTTTTGACAAATACTCAATTTTTTTTTTTTTTTCATGATCAAATCTCTTATATTAAACATTTAACAAACATTAATGGTTCTGGGGACAGCTCTTTTGTTCTGTACGCTGTAGGACTGTACACCATATGTGGAGGAGGAGGTCACCAACAGGAACTACCATGGCACAGGGCACCATTTTGCGTAAGGCTGCCCCTGCGCACTGCACAAATTAGGGCAACCAATCAGTGTCTTCCATCTCCTTCTGAAAATTAGAAAAATAAAGAGCATTATTGGTTGTCATGGGTTACAATGCGACTGCTGGATTAACATGTGATAGCAAATTATAGTAGAATTTAAATTGACAGTCGGTTTTGGAAGAATGTTCTTTGTGTGACAATATAGCAGTGCTGTAATATATGTAATTCAGTCGATGGTTGTGTATTGTATCACTCAAACTTAGAAACGCACAACTTCCTATTATTGGTAGCACTTTAGTGTAACACAGATGCTCGACTATTTCACTTTATACATTTAGACTTGCGCTATTTTCACAGTGTGATTTTGGTTGAATACATTTAAACAATCATTCATACTTACTAATGCTAATTAAGAAATGAAAACCACACAGAAGTCGTTTTTTGATTAAATTGAACACAACAGGCAGGCACCTTGACACAATTTCTCTAACATCACTTCAGCAACATACTGTGCGTTATGTACTAGAAATCATTTCAACCCTTTTGATTCTTGCAATTACTCTTTCCTTCATTATTGTTAATGCACAAACAAAGTTTAGCTAATCCTCTTGATTAGTGTCTGATGTAACTATGATGATCTCAAGATGATATTTCATTAGGACAAGAAGTGATGCAATACTATTTTCTTTGTACCTATGTCACACTCATGTGGACTCTCTGTACTTCTAGGCATGGGTGTCACGGCTGTGGGGTATTTGGACCCACTAGGCTGCTCCGCCGTAGCGGAGAAGCATCTGTCCAAACAAAAGTAAATAACAGTCTCCCGGATATGGGTACCTGGGTAGAAGATCAGGCAGGTACTCGGAGTAGCAGACACGGGGTGAAGCAGGCACAGTTGATGCTTGGCGTAGCAGATGACAAATGGCGACAGCACACTGTGAACACTAATGTCACCTAAGCCGCTAAATATACATAAATATGCATTACATGCTAAATCTACTTACAATAGGGAGGTTCTTAGCGAACATTTTGATCAAATTGTGTTTGCCCACCTGCCACAACAAGGCGTCCTCCATAGGTGGGGACCTACTCTGCACATACACCCAGAACTGGGACTAAGCTTGGGACTAAGCTTACATATATGTGGGGATGGTAGGAACCAGCATTAAACTAATTAAAATCACTAAGGGCAGAATGGGAGAAGTGCAAGATCAAAAATGAAGGCAGTCACTAACCCCACATATATGAATCACATAAACACAAAAGTTTGAACAGCATATTCCTGCAAAATGAAACAAAACATGTATACAGGTTCAAGAACGTCCTGGGTGTATGTGCAGAGTAGGTCCCCACCTATGGAGGACGCCTTGTCGTGGCAGGTGGGCAAACACAATTTGATCAAAATGCGCACTAAGAACCTCCCTATTGTAAGTAGATTTAGCAGTAATGCATATTTATTTATTTATATTTAGCGGTTTAGGTGACATTGGTATTCACAGTGTGCTGTCGCAATTTTTTTGTGTGCTGTATAAATTTGCAGTCACAGGCGTTCTTGTACCTGCATACACGTTTTGTTTCATTTTGTAGGAATGTGCTGCTCAAACTCTTGTGTTTATGTGATCTATATATATATATATATATATATATATATATATATACACTACCGTTCAAAAGTTTAGGGTCACTTAGAAATGTCCTTATTTTTTAAAGAAAAGCACAGTTTTTTTCAATGAAGATAACATTAAATTAATCAGAAATACACTCTATACATTGTTAATGTGCTAAATTACTATTCTAGCTGCAAACGTCTGGTTTTTAATGCAATATCTACACAGGTGTATAGAGGCCCATTTCCAGCAACCATCACTCCAGTGTTCTAATGGTACATTGTGCTTGCTAACTGTGTTAGAAGGCTAATGGATGATTAGAAAACACTTGAAAACCCTTGTCCAATTATGTTAGCACCGCTGTAAACAGTTTTGCTGTTTAGAGGAGCTATAAAACTGACCTTCCTTTGAGCTAGTTGAGAATCTGGAGCATTACATTTGTGGGTTCGATTAAACTCTCAAAATGGCTAGAAAAAGAGAGCTTTCATGTGAAACTCGACAGTCTATTCTTGTTCTTAGAAATAAAGGCTATTCCATGCGAGAAATTGCCAAGAAACTGAAGATTTCCTACAACGGTGTGTACTACTCCCTTCAGAGGACAGCACAAACAAGCTCTAACCAGAGTAGAAAGAGAAGTGGGAGGCCCCGCTGCACAACTGAGCAACAAGACAAGTACATTAGAGTCTCTAGTTTGAGAAATAGACGCCTCACTGGTCCTCAACTGGCAGTTTCATTAAATAGTACCCGCAGAACGCCAGTGTCAACGTCTACAGTGAAGAGGCGACTCCGGGATGCTGGCCTTCAGGGCAGAGTGGCAAAGAAAAAGCCATATCTGAGACTGGCTAATAAAAGGAAAAGATTAATATGGGCAAAAGCACACAGGCATTGGACAAAGGAAGATTGGAAAAAAGTGTTATGGACAGACGAATCGAAGTTTGAGGTGTTTGGATCACATAGAAGAACATTTGTGAGACGCAGAACAACTGAAAAGATGCTGGAAGAGTGCCTGACGCCATCTGTCAAGCATGGTGGAGGTAATGTAATGGTCTGGGGTTGCTTTGGTGCTGGTAAAGTGGGAGATCTGTACAAGGTAAAAGGGATTTTGAATAAGGAAGGCTATCACTCAGTTTTGCAACGCCATGCCATACCCTGTGGACAACGCTTGATTGGAGCCAATTTCATCCTACAACAGGACAATGACCCAAAGCACACCTCCAAATTATGCAAGAACTATTTAGGGAAGAAGCAGGCAGCTGGTATTCTATCTGTAATGGAGTGGCCAGCACAGTCAGCAGATCTCAACCCCATAGAGCTGTTGTGGGAGCAGCTTGACCGTATGGTATGCAAGAAGTGCCCATCAAGCCAATCCAACTTGTGGGAGGGGTTTCTGGAAGCATGGGGTGAAATTTCTCCCTATTACCTCAGCAAATTAGCAGCTAGAATGCCAAAGGTCTGCAATGCTGTAATTGCTGCAAATGGAGCATTCTTTGACGAAAGCAAAGTTTGAAGGAGAAAATTATTACTTGAAATAAAAATCATTATTTCTAACCTTGTCAATGTCTTGACTATATTTTCTAGTCATTTTGCAACTCATTTGATAAATATAAGTGTGAGTTTTCATGGAAAACACAAAATTGTCTGGGTGACCCCAAACTTTTGAACGGTAGTGTATATATATATATATATATATATATATATATATATATATAAAAGTTGCCGCAGCATAGAGGACATTACACAGCAGTAATGAGCAGTGTAGCTGAGAATATATCACTAGGGTAAGACAGTAAGGGTATTGTAACGACGGGGGTAGGGAAACGAACAAGTGAGCCCTAATCTACCCGCCACTCTGTCCCTGCCTACTTGCAACGACCTGCCCTAGGCGACGGGGTACAACTGGGCAGCGGTCCCTACGCTCAGTAAGTGCACGAGACAAACATACAAGGGAATACAAAGCAAAGGGAAAGGGGCAGTTGCCCACGGCAACACCGTGAGCAACCAGAGTGGTGAAACCAGGAGAGCACGAGGTACCAAACGCAGAGCAGGAGAGTAGTCAGTAAGCCAGGGTCAGTATGAAGCAGGATCAAATAGTTAGGAGCTGTAGCTGGGCCAGGAAACCACACGAGAAGAATCACAAGCAAAGGAGGAACAGGAAAGGCAGGTATAAATAGACAGAGGGCGGGAGCTAGCTCCGTCTGGCCAGGCTGCGATAGGCTCTCCCACTCCTAAGCCTGCCATCCTGAGTGGTGGAGTCAGTCTCAGAGACGTAGATTCAGGTGCAGACTGATTACCTATGGGAGTTAACCCCGAAGCTGTGCCTGGCAGATCCTTTACAGGTATGTTCACACGATTAACAAAATACGTCTGAAAACAGGGGAAAACAGCTCCTGATTTTCAGACGTTTTTTGAGCAACTCGCGTTATTTTACGGCCGTTTTTGGAGCTGTTTTCAATAGAGTCTATGAGAAAACGTCTCCAAAAACGTCCCAAGAAGTGTTCTGCACTTCTTTTGACAAGCCGTCATTTTACGTGCCGTATTTTGACAGCGACGCGTACAATGACAGATCGTCTGCACAGAACATCGTAAGACCCATTGCAAGCAATGGGCAGATGTTTGCCGACATATTGGAGCCATCTTTTCAGGCGTAATTCGAGGCGTAAAACGCCTCCATTACGTCTGAAAAGAGGTCGTGTGCACATACCCTAAGGGTATGTTCACACGATTAACAAAATATGTCTGAAAATACGGAGCTGTTTTCAAGGGAAAACAGCTCCTGATTTTCAGATGTTTTTTGAACAGCTCGCGTTTTTCGCTGCGTTTTTGCAGCGTTTTTTACGGCCATTTTTGGAGCTGTTTTCAATAGAGTCTATGAGAAAATGGCTCCAAAAACGTCCCAAGAAGTGTCCTACACTTCTTTTGACGAGCCGTCATCTTATGCGCCATATTTTGACAGCGACGTGTAAAATGACAGCTCGTCTGCACAGAACATCGTAAGACCCATTGCAAGCAATGGGCAGATGCTTGCCGACGTATTGGAGCCATCTTTTCAGGCGTAATTCGAGGTGTAAAATGCCTCCATTACGTCTGAAAAGAGGTCGTGTGCACATACCCTAACACTTACCAGGAAGCTGCAGCACGTCTGTGTATGTGTCTTTCTCACTTTGCTCCTCCTCCCTTCTCAACAGACTTGTATGGGCAGCATGTCTATGTCTGAGTTACTCTGCTCCTTCTGACCCCGCCCCTCTCAGTCTTGTTAAGGCAGAGTGTATGTGTCTCTTTCTTTCCTTGCTCCTATTTCTGCCCCTTTCCTCTCTATAAACTTGTAGAGGCAGCGTATCTGTGACTCTTTCTCTACCTGCTCCCTTCTTCTGCTCTCCCGCCCCTCTCCATAGACAGTCATTGGCAGTGAATAGACACACCCCCACCTTCTGCAGTCTGTCTGCACCTAAGGACTGATTTTGCTTGACACCAGGACGTGGATAGCAGATTACAGAAAGATAGACACCTAGTGGCAGTAACTGCACACAGAATGTGCATGGTTAAAACAACTGAATTTTAATATTATGCAAATTACAAAGCTGATATATATCAGGTATACTATTAGATAAGCATAAGTTGTTTGAAAAGTTAGTGTCCCTTTAAGTGGTGTCATGTTTAAAGGAAAGGTAATTTCTCATATTTCACATTTTAGGTTAATTAATTAGGCGTAACTCTGTAGAAAATAAATAATGGGGAATATATTAAAATATTTTTGCTAGTTTTCTGGGGAAAAAAAGATTGGCGCACGCCATGGTTCCACTAAAATGTGCAATTTATTCTCTCGGCGCTTCCTAAAAGTGGCAAAAAGGGGCGTGGTTTAATAAGAGGGGTGGGGCCATCAACAAAGCAACATATTTACCATATAGAAACTGGCATAAGTTATGGCACAAATCTACACCTGATCACAGCAGTCAAAAATTTGCATTTCTGTCAGTTGGGCAGTTACAGATGCTCCACATTTAAGAGGTTAAGAGATTAATAATTTTGGTGTATTTCCTGCCAAAGTAAATTAGTTTAGGACTGGTGATTGAACCGCCAGTCTTAATATATTTCTTCCATTATTTTTGTACATTTTTTAAATATTGTGTCTATTTATTTTTGGTTTTTAAAACTTCCCTGGCCATATTGGAGACACACAATTCTTTTCTGTATTGTATGTATACAGTGCATTAGGGTCTGTGAGATTTTTGGCAGCTACAATGAATGGTAGATAATTGTCACAGAAATGTTAATACACTGTTAGGGTATGTTCACACGCAGTGTTTTCAGACATGATTCGGGCGTTTTACGCCTCGAATTACGCCTGAAAAAACGCCCCTAATACGCCTACAAACTTCTGCCCATTGCTTTCAATGGGTTTTATGGTGGTCTGTTCCCCGCGTCGCTGTCAAAATACGGCGCGTAAAAAGAGGCCCGCGAAAAAGAAGTGCATGTCACTTCTTGGGATGTTTTTGGAGCCGTTTTTCATTGACTCCATTGAAAAACAGCTCCAGTAACGGCCGTAAAATACGACGCGAAAAACGCGAGTTGCTACAAAAACATCTGAAAATCAGGAGATGTTTTCGCCTGAAAACAGCTCCGTATTTTCAGACGTTTTTGGTCACTGCGTGTGAACATACCCTTACATTGTCAAGGAAGAGATAGAGTACTGCCACTTCACACAAAAATCAGAATGTCAGGGGAGCCTCATATAGAGTCTTATCTGTGTATAAAGTATATAATTGCCATCCTGCTGTAGCTAGGTCTTCAGCAGAACAATAGAGCTGTCATTAAATCCTCTGCTCCCTGCTGACTCTGTCATGGTCTCCACAGCAAAGCTGACAAGTGAACAGAAAACAAGAAATTTGAGCCTTTTGTGTGCTCTAGTGGCCTGTGTGAGAACTGAAATATTTCAAGATTTTTTATATAGATAGTCTCAACACCTAATTTTTTTTTACAATAACATCATCTAACTTCAAATGACCATCACACTTATATAAGCTATGTTATATAAGCTTGCTAGACATCCTATTCCAAAACCATGGGCATTAATATAGAGTTGGGCCCCTTTTTGTGGCTATAACAACCTCCACTCTTCTGGTAAGACTTTCATTTGATTTTGCAGCGTGTCTGTGGGAATTTCTGCCCAGTCAGACTAAAGAGTATGTGTGAGGTCAGGCACTGATTTTTGACAAGAAGGTCTGGCTCGCAATTGTCATTATAGTCCATCCCAAAGGTGTTTAATGGGGTCGAGGTCAGGACTGTGCAGGCCACTCGAGCTCCTCAACACCAAGTTCGTCAAACCATATCTTTATGGATCTGGCTTTGTGCACAGGGGCAGAGTAATGCTGGGACAGGAAAGAGCCCTCATGTTGCCAGAACTTTGGAAGCATACAATTGTTTCAAATTTACTTTGTATGCTCTAGCATTCACATTACCCTTCCCTGGAAATAAGGGGCCTAGCACAAACCTTAAAAAACAAGTTTTCACAGTAGGCACTATGAATTCCGGTAGATAGCATTCTCCTTTCATCCTCCAAATCCAGATTCATCCATCAGACTGCCAGATAGGGAAACGGGATTCATCACTCCAGAGAACATGTTTCCACTGCTCAAGAGTCCAGTAGCGTTTCACCACTCCAGCTGTCGCTTAGCATTTTGCTTGGTGATCTTATATTTATGTGCAGCTGCTCAACCATGGAAACTCATTTTTTGAGCCTCCCAGCACACAGTTCTTGTGCTCATGTCACATTTAGAGAAAGTTTGGAACTCTGTAGTGAGTTAAGAGGTAGGTGAGTTTTATGCACCTTGTTCTTCAGAACTCGGCGGCCCCATTCGTCAGTTTGTGTGGTCTACCGCTTCGTGGCTAAGCTGTTTTTACTCCTAGACACTTCCACTTCACAATGATAGCACATACAGCTGACTAGGGCAAATCCCGCAGATCAGAAATTTCATAAACTAACTTTTGGCAATGGTGGGATCCTAAGACAGTGCCATGTTTAAAGTCACTGAGCTCTTCAGTATGCTTGTCTATAGAGATTGCATAGCTGTGAACTTTATTTAATGTACCTGTTTGTAATGGGTGTGGCTGAAATGCCTGAAGTGAATAATTAGGAGTTGTGTCCAAATACTTTTGACCATATAGTGTACATTACCTTTCAGCACCAAGAGGTGGTAAGATGTGACATGTCAGAAGTTTTCATCAGTGGGGGTTTGAGCAATGCGACTCCCACTGATCGCTAAAACAAAGCAGCAGAAGCACTTGAGTGAGCGCTGTGCCACTTAGTTTTTGATCGGCTTTCCTCAGAGAGTCAAGTGAGCGATATACGGACTCATAGACTTTCTATTGAGCCCCTACATCGCTCACTAGGCTTTCTGAGAAAAGCCAATCAGAAACTAAGCGGCACAGCGCTAACCGAATGATTCTGCAGCTTCGTTTTAGCAATCAGTAAGGGTCTCAGTGCTCGCTCGCCTACCGATCGAAACTTCTGACATATCTCTATGACATGTAAAAAGTTTTTAAATGTCTTGTTACCCTTTAAGCTTCTAGGCACTGATGCAAAATCTGTAACATTGCCTCCCAACCACCGTGTGGCATTAATAATATTGTCTTTTTTGGTGGCAGATGGGCCGTTTGGGCCCCTCATGCTTTAGAGCTCATATGCGACTACTACCTCTGCACCCCCTATAGCACCTCCACCTCGGAGCATTCTGTACCAGCAGAATCATTTCTGAAGGAGACATTCTATAGGTGAACCATTACATACACAAATTTATAAGTGTAGATAAGACAACACGAGGTGATGAGCTGTGGCAACAGGACATGAGACAGATAATCTCAAAAAACGGCGTTGGGTTTCTCAGGTGAGCATTGAAGAAAGTGGACAACGACACCATCTACTCATACTTCTTGTATCTGAGCTCACAAAATGAGAATAGTCTGAAATGAAGACAGAAAAGTGTTAATTATTTTCAAAGATCAGCGGTAGGCTGTAAGGGCACGTTAGGAGTTGTAGTTTTGCAACAGCTGGAGAGCCACAAGTTCGAGACCGCTGTCTTAGATTAAACACCTTAGGGACAGGTGTTCATGAAGACAGCGTCGTCTTTTGCAGATAAGCTGCTGGGTACACTTAACAACATTTAAACAAATCCATGAGGTAATTTTCTTATGATGAGGTGAATGTGGATCCCATCACTGTCACCTGGAGCTGGAGTCAGTAATCAGACTAAATGAGAAAAGATGTTTTGCTAAATTATAGTAGATTCAAACGTTGCCGCCATTCACTGTGTGTAGTGGAAAGCAACAGCTGTGTTATCTTTTACATAACTCTCAAAACCTAGTTATCTGGCATAAATACATTAAAAGATCAATTGAGATCAACAGTGGGGCAACATGTATAACACACAGTCGCAGTCCCACTACCAGCCTAACGGCAGAGATCAGGGAGGCTGAATGTTAAAGTATCTGGCACAAAACATGTTTCCAAACAAAAGACAGATAACCAATTAGGAAATTCAAACTACAGAATAGTAGCAGATTTTGGGTTAAAATGTTATTTTGGGCTTTCTTCCTGATGGTTCTCTAGCTTTACAAGTGAAGTTTATATACTTTTCCATGATCAGCCGATAATCCAAAGTACCAAAGTATTCGATAATCCGGCCCCAATTAGGTCTCATTATTGAGGTATATACCGTATATATGCAGTGTATATATATATATATATATATATATATATATATATATACACTGTATTTATACACATCATGTGATTGAGCAGTCGCAGTGTAATGTGGTTGTCAATCATAGCTACATTTCCAATTAAGTCAATTGTGGTGTGCTCAAAGAATTGCTTTTCGCCTATTTGGACAGAAGCACGTTACATTTTATTTAAACACCGAATATCAAAAGTAAAGATCCCTTGCTGGGGAAAAAAGAAATTGTAGATATAAATACAATAAGTAGTTTTTTCAGAAATGTGTATTTTAATATATGTTGCATGACATTACATTACAAGCAAATAACTTACACAAGACTGGCGTTTCATATGGCAGTCTTAGTCAGACGCCTGAAGGAGTAAGATGCGAGTAATTTATTGAGCGGTGCATACCTCTTAAAGAGGCTCTGTCACCAGATTATCAAATCCCTATCTCCTATTGCATGTGATCGGCGCTGCAATGTAGATAACAGTAACGTGTTGTTTTTTTTTTTAAAAAAACAATAATTTTTGGCTAAATTATGAGCAATCTTATATTTATGCAAATGAGACTTTCTAATGGACAACTGGGCGTGTTTTCTCTTATTTCCAACTGGGCGTGTATTGTGTTTTTAGCAACTGGGCGTGTTTACTTATTTCACTGCACAATCACACTGTGCTGTGGATCATGCTGGGCTGGAACAATGACAAGTGCAAGACACTGATTAGTCACTGATTGGTCAGACTCATACACTCCTCTTCACAACACCCAGTTGGTAAAAAGTAAAAACACGCCCAGTTGTCCATTGAGAAACTCATTAGCATAAATCTAAACTAACTCATAACTTGCTCAAAAATGATTGTTTTTCAAAATAAAAACCACTGCTGTTATCTACATTACAGCGCCGATCAGATTATGTAGGAGATAGGGCACTTATAATCTGGTGACAGAGGCTCTTTAATAAATAAGTCGCATCTTGGACTGTCTATGTGCCTGACTTTGAAATCTACGGCAGCTCAGAGCTGACGTAGATTCCCTCTAGAATTTGCAACACTTTCTGACGTAAAAGCCAATAAATCTGTCAGTCAAAATTCCAATTGCAGCGTGAAAATGGAAAAAGTTGCAAATTTTTGTGCAAAAAAAGTTGTGTGCCTAAATATGCGGCTTTTTTATGCCACTAAAGTGTCATCAATACTTTATTTGATGAGGGTATCTGATAATTCACATTTCTATATACTTTGCATTGCATCTGGTGACCTAGTAATCTGAGGCTAGTTTCACCATGTTGTCATGTGAGAGTATTTAGCTCTTGGTGTCACAATGGTATAGTAACCAGTTAAAAAGTGTCTTTGTATCAATTCTCGATGAGTGGCATAGATCCAGAGCTTTATTACTAGTCTTTTTCACTATATATCATATAATTTTCTGTCACAGGCCTCATATACATATATATATATATACATATATATATATATATATATATATATATATATATATATATTATATATATATATATATACTGTGTATATATATATATATATATATATATATATATATATATATATATATATATACTGTGTGTATATATATATATATATATATATATATATATACTGTGTGTGTCTCTGAATCTGTGAGAAGGAATTAGGTTCTATGCCGAGGCTCCATTTTGGTGTCACCTGGGGTGCCTATTGCTACATGTACTGCTGTACAGTCTCCATGCACGTGGCTTTTGCATGTACATGAGGTTTATATAGTAAACTGTTTGTTTTCTTTTTGTCAATGCTTCATGTAATGTGTAGAGGGAGCTGCTGTCTGATGATAGAAGCTCCATTTCCTGTATTCAGCAATAGTACTCACCATCGTTGGCACAATCCTGCCAGATCACATGGGGGGGGGGGGCATAGTCTTATCTTCATTTGAGGCAGGAGAGGCAGAAAGCTAGTATGTTGTATGTTTCTCAGACAGTAATAATCAATAAGGGCAAAATCATTTCTCATTTACCTCAGACAGCGGAATAGCTGAAAATCTTCTAAATGGGCCTATAATAATATGGTAGGCAGGATTTTTAAGTAATGTTTTTACACTTCAGCTACAGCCATGAAGGATCCAAGAAAATAAGGAAAGAGTACTTTTCTGGGAGTAGTTCCCAAATCCCTAATGTGAGTACCCACTTGTATATGAGAGGCAGATAAGCTGTTGAATTTGTGCAAAACAAAATGCCCATTGGAGTGCTTTGTATTACCCCTTATATAAGTATTCTTATTAATAACTGATCTTCAAATATAGGCCGTGCAATTTCTTTTTTTTTTTGTAGGGGCCAAAAAAATGTTTATTCCTTGCATGAGTATTGTGTAAGCAAATCTACGTATGTAATACTTAAGAGGATTAAATTATGACTGCTACAAGCTACAGCTTCCCCTCAACGTGCGCTAGCAAGCACTGCATGACAGCTCTTGGGCCTTCTTAATAATTTACAAATGATACAATATACAAGTGGTTCATGCAGATTTCAAAATACTCTAGTTGTGTAATTAAAATTAAAGTATGATAAATATAGTGCTATTTACAGCGCTTATTAAGAGTTTAACCTGATTTCTCTTTTCTGATCAACACAGCATAAACTATTCAATCTGTGTTAATTAACTTTAAGCACCATAAGGAAAGAACTACAATATAAAATAAAGCAGAATCAATAATCAAATATGCAGAAGACGTATCTTCTCATTTGCCGTGGGAAAGATGCCTTTGTCCAAGGTTAGCTGTTTCATACAGTAAGATTAATGGACTACATATTGTTATTTTACCCAAATATAAAGAGGAAAAAGGTTTCCCCTATTTAATGGTCACACCGGGAGCCTTTTGTTTTTTGTGTAAAACACAAACCGCGCGCGGTAGAGTTCAGCGCTCTATAGTTTATTAAATAGAACTTGCTGCTTTATAGTCAAAAATCTAGCAACATAAATGATGGAAATTTCATTTTAGAATCAAACAAATAATAAATAGTTGTATAAGTATATTTAATACAAGTACTGTAGACACAAATGCCAATGATTGCCTGTCTCATTCCAACAGGAAACCATAGAGTTCAATGTCATTCCTGTGCCCAGTAGTGACAAAGCCTGACCACCGCAAAGGGTGGCAGCACGCGATAATACTCCCTAACAATGACATATTTTTATACAGCCATGGTATATATTTGAGTAACCGCTTCCTATGCGTGCCGCCATAGTGTCTTTCACATCCATATTGCATCAAGTAGGTCTGATGTAAAGTAAAGTATTTCGGCCCAGTTATTGCAGGTATCTAGCCAGTTCTTAGCTCACAGTCTCCTGTCAATATTACCTTCTAATATTGTACAGGCAGGGCCGGATCAAGGTTGAAAAAGGCCCTTGGGCGAAATATTGATTGAAGAGCCCCATTCCATATTCGGGTTTTAACATGTTTGAGGTGTCTATCAGCTGCTTATCTACAGCTCCATATGGCAATAAACAGATGTCTTCTAGTTAGCAATGCTGGCAACAAAGGCATTAGCTCTCTTCCCCTGCTTCATTCAGAATCCCCGGCCATCCCCCTGTGGCCGGGGATTCCACTTTTGGACAGAGCGCTTAATGTCTCTGTCCATATATGGACAGTGACATCAGGGGCAACTCCTGAAGCGGAATCCATGTCCACAGTGTTGCCGATACTATGACCAGGGATTCCACTCCAGGAGAAGCCCTTGACGTCACTGTCCATAATAGACAGAGACATCAAGAGCTCCGTCCAAGAGTGGAATCCCAGGCCACAGGGGGATTCCGCTCCCTCAAGGAGCTACAGTGGCGCTATCTACAGGAAGGGGGGTGCTATCTACAAGGGGGCTGTCTGGCACTACCTACAAGGGGCTGTGTGGCACTATCTACAAGGGGCAGTGTGGCACTATCTACAAGGTTGCTGTGTGGCACTACCTACACGGGGGAATCTGTGAGTGGCGGGCTGATGGTCATTTTACTGTGAGTGAGGGGTTCATAGTAATTTTACTGTGAGTGGCGGGCTGATGGTCATTTTACTGTGAGTGGGGGCTGATGGTTATTTTACTGTGAGTGGCGGGCTGATCGTCATTTTAGTGTGAGTGGGGGGCTGATGGTCATTTTAGTGTGAGTGGGGGGCTGATGGTCATTTTAGTGTGAGTGGGGGGCTTATGGTCAGTATACTGTGAGTGGTGGGCTGAGGGTCATTTTACTGTGAATGGTAGGCTGATGGTTATTTTACTGTGAGTGGGGTGTTGATGGTCTTCAAGTGGTTTCCACCTCTGACCTCTAATTGAAATTATTAGGAGGCAGAAAATACCTGCGGCACTCGTTTGGAGTGCTTTTTTTGCTGCGTCTTTTGCATTAGCTTCAACGGCCTAATAAGAACGCCCAAAAAAAATGTCAATTGAAGGAATTTTGAGGCAGATTTTTTTCTGCCTTACAAAAAACTAAGAGTGTAGTGCTTGTTTTTAGCCGTTTTCTGTCTTTCTCTAAACAATTTTTAGTAGGGGTACCCTGAGGAATTTTTTTTTTCCAGCTGTGCCTTCAGTCTGAAAAGGTTGCGAAACTCTGTACTAGGCTACAGGAAAACGCTGGCTTAAACAAGGATCCCGTTGTGGAGCAGCTCAGTTTGTCATTAGAACGGGGCCTAAGTAAGTACAAATATTATTTTTTTGGGGGACACTGTCTACAAGGGGGAAGTGGGGAGTTGTATGGCTCTGTGTAAATGGGGGAGGTGGGGAAATGCATGGCACGACCTACAAGGGGGAGGTGGGGGGATGTATGTCACTCTCTACAAGGAGGAGGTGGGGGATTATGGCACTGTCTACAAGGAGGAGGTGGGGGATTATGGCACTGTCTACAGGGAGACTGTATTGCACAATCTACAGGGGGCACTATCTACAAGGGGGGGCTGTGTGTGGCAGCCAGGGGAGGGGGCATTATACTATGTGGACGCCACTAAGCAGACATTATACTGTGTAGGGGCACTACAGGGGGCAATATACTGTGTGTGCCACTTAGGGGGCATAATACTGTGTGGGCACAATTAGCGGACAAAATACTGTGTCCTTAAAGGGGTCATAATATATTATATTGTGAAATACTATTATTATTATTATTATACTGTATGGGGGCACTAACGGGGCATTATACAGTGTGGGGGCACTATATAGGGCATTATAGTTTTTATGGAGCATATTTTTTATGATGGGGTTGGGCGCCCAAAGATAATTTCACATGGGAAGCCATCTATCCGAAGGCCAGCCCTGGCTCCAAATAAGGAAAGTAAAGCTCTGACCCCTAGTAAAAAAATATTAGTAAAAGCTACACAATCCCCTGTTCTACCACATATTCATAAAACTTTGCAGACTCTTATATCTTTCTGTCGGCAGTGACTGGAAGGTGAAGGCCTCTAGTTGGTTAAGGCACTTGGACAATTGTCCTAATTGTCTTCCTTTTATTCTGGTCCTGTCCACAGGCATCTTAAGGAAAAACATACTGTACGTAACTCCATTTTTACCAGGAGAAGCAGTATGTGTTGACCCTACTGCCCTATAATAGACTGGAAGCCTCTACTACTTCAGAAATCTGCAGAGAAGCAGCCGGCCAGAATCGTGCATAATTGCGATAAATGTTTGACCAGAAATAGTAAGCCCCAAAGAATGGTTCAGATCCTTTGAATTTCACAAATTGGTTGAGAGACATTTCAAGTTATAAGGTTCACACACAACTAAAGATTAAATGGTTATTCCAATTTTTAATTTGTACTTATTTATTTATAAAATAGGTAAAAATGTAATTCCCTAATATACACGTATTCAAAATTCTGCACACACAACTTTCATATATCAGTGTAGATGACCTCTGTCTGCACAGTAGAATGGTATAGCCCATGGATTAGTTCATGGATCAGTGCTGTGTAATGCATTCACAGGCTAACTGAAAAGGGGATAAACATGGCGTCAGTTATGTGATACCCCCACATGTCATGTGACCTTTGGCATTCAGTTAGCAACAGGATTACATTACATACATGTGCTGTATCAGCACACAGGACACATCAATGAGTTACCTGAAGAGGACTAATAATGAGTGAAATAATAATAATTATTATTATTATTATTATTATTATTGTTGCAACAACTACAACTACTTCACTGTGTGCTAGTATTTTCTTGTAGTTTATGGCGGCATCTCTCTAGGTGACTTATAACATGGCTGTCTGTCTTTAGATGATGTATACATGGCTGCCTTTCTCTAGGTTATCTTTGATAACTGAAATAAATCAAAAAGAGAAGCGCCTCATGGTGCAGAATCCCAAAACAAAGGTGAATGGGTAAACCAGGTGTAGGAAATATCCTCACCTGGGACAGTTGTTCAGTATCCAGGCACAACACCGTTTGAAGGCATAAAATTGATGAAGTTGCTGCTGCTTCCTGGCCAATGTGATGCGATGTATTAGGTCTGATGAAGGCGCCAGTCCGGTTCTGAAACGCGTTACATTAATAAATACTATATTAATACCTAACCAATTTCTTTTCTACCGTCCGGATGAAGTAGTGCTTTTTTACTTCCATTTTAAAAATATATATTTTCACATATATTTACAGTATATATATTTTTTCTCACACTGTTTCTCTAGGTTATGTATAACATTGTTTGCTGTCTCTAAATACTGTATAACATGGCTTCCTGTCTGTAGATGACGTATAACATGGTTGCCTGTCTCTAGATGATGTATAACATGGCTTTCTGTCTCTAGGCGATGTATAACATGGCTTCCTGTCTCTAGGCGATGTATAACATGGCTTCCTGTCTCTAGGTGATGTATAACATGGCTTCCTGTCTCTAGGTGATGTATAACATGGCTTCCTGTCTCTAGGTGATGTATAACATGGCTTCCTGTCTCTAGGTGATGTATAACATGGCTTCCTGTCTCTAGGTGATGTATAACATGGCTTCCTGTCTCTAGGTGATGTATAACATGGCTTCCTGTCTCTAGGTGATGTATACCATGGCTTCCTGTTTTTTAGATTATGTATAACATGGCTTACTTTCCTTAGGGGGATATATAAAATGACTGCCTATCTTTAAATGATGTATAGCATGCCTTTCCGTCTCTAGATAATGTATAACATGGCTGTCTGTCTCTAGGTGATATATAACATGTCTGCCTCTCTCTAGATGATGTATAACATGGCAGCCTGTCTCTAGGTGATATATATATTGGATAACTGTCTCTAGGTAATATATTACATGGATCCCTGTGTTTAGGTAATATATAGCATGGCTGCCTCTCTCTAAATTATATATACCATGACTGTCTCTCTCTAGGTGACATATAACATGGCTATCTCTACATGACTGCCTGTCTCTAAGTGATATATTACATGCCCGACTTTCTCTAGTTGACATATAACATGACTGACTGTCTATAGGTGATATATTACATGGATGTTATATATAAATTGCTAGTTTATATATAACATGGCTGCCTCTCTCTAGATGTTGTACTAATGGCTGCCTAACTTTAGGTGATAAATAACATGGCTGCCATTTTAATAAAGTTAACTTAAAAAAACACATACACAGAGGAGACAGGGAGAAGAAAATAAGAGGCTGCTGCATATAGATTGACAAACATGATGCTAAGATACTGCTGTAGGTGGAAATACTCCATTCTGCTCTTCAATAAACTAGTTTGATACCTAGACAGTGTTAACTGTATTCCAGTGGTCACATAATGTGGACGGGGAGCACGTTACTGATGCCATGTTTAGTTCTCGACAGTTAGCCCATAGATGCATTACACAGGCTTTATCCGGGCTATACTATTTACACCATGTACCATTTATACCATGCTAGGCTGCTGTAATGTTATTAGAAAGTTGTGTGAGCAGAATTATAAATACATCTTTATAAAAAAAAGTATGACTTTTTATATTCTATAAACAATCAAAATAAAAACTGGAGTACTTCTTTAAGGTTTTAGTGGAATTTTATTAAAGGGGTTTTTCCAAAATCAATATTTATCACCTATCCACAGATCATGAGAACGGGCTTACCTTGCCGTTCCTAGGAGCCCCATATAAATGGAGCTGTAGTGCGCATGCTCGGCCATTGCTCAATTCATTTTTATAGGGCTGTCGAGTGCTATCTACGGCAGCCCCATATAAATAAATGGATCGGTGGCCAAGCATATACACTGCCACTACATTTCTCTGGGGCTCCGAGGAACAGCAGGGTAAGCCCGTTTTTGTGATCGGTGGTCGGACCCCATTGATAAGATATTTATCGCCTATCCTGTGGATAGATGATAAATAATGATTATGGGCAAACCCCTTTAATGGTAAAGGCCTTTATTTTTTGTTATAAACAATTTAATCTTAACTTAAGTTGATTTTTAAGGGTAAGTAAATAGAACAATAACTGAATTTGCTACCCATTAATAATATCTTGTGTTAACATCTTATGTATCAGTACATAGCTTTATGCCAGTTGCACACGACTGATGTGCCAGTCGGGCCATTTTTAAGGCATCCGAGTGACGCCCGATAGTCTTCATGGACCGATTCACTTTAGTGGGTGAATCGGGTCCGTGAAAACTGACCCAATCCTATCTTTCCAAGGATCACTGATGGACTCGGCCGGCGCACACTGTTGTGTGCATGAGGCATTAGAATGCAAGGTATGGATAGAAGAGGAAGTATTTTTTACATTGATCTTGACTCTTTAGCCAAAAAACAAGGTTTGTGTGTGAAAGAATGGAATAGTGTTTTCTTGTTAAAGAAATTCCCCCTAAAAAAATATTTCCTGAGGTATCACGGAATAGTCCTTATAAACGTGTAAAGTGTCACTTTAAACTTTACTCATTGTCTTAAAGAACAATCAGTGAGGGAGCTCTATGACAAAATTTTTATAAGACACAATTCGATTGGGTTGGTGACATTTTGATTTGCCATTAGCTTTAGGCTGGGTTCACACTGTGCTTTTTTGTTGTGTTTTAACATGTGTTTTTTTGCTTCAATTGATGAACTTCCATTAAGAGACATGAGAGTTAATCTACCAACAAAAAAAAAAATGCACAGTGTGAACGCAACCTAAATGATGACTCTGACCAGTTTTTTCAGAACATAAAAGACTGTTTAATCAAAACGGGAAGTATAAAAGGATTAAAATGTTGGATCATTAATCTGGCCTTACATATCACTAGTAACACCACAACTGGGAACTATACCATCTGGCAATAGGATTATAAAGGACAGCATGGTGGCTCAGTGGTTAGCACTGTAGACTTGCAGCACTGGAGTCCTGAGTCCAAATCCAACCAAGGACATCACATGTCATGATGTTTCATGGAAAATAAAAATAAAATAATAAGGGTGCCCACACTCTTTGTAGTGGCTGTTCAACCCCCCTAGTAGAGATGAGCGAACTTATCAAAAGTTCGGTTCGGCTAGTTCGCCGAATTTCACAAAAAAGTTCGGTTCGGACCGAACTAGTTCTGACCGAACCTGTCACTTACGTGCACCGAGCATAGTACTGTCCAGGGTGCTGATAGAGTTAATGGGCTGCACTAACTCTTTCAGCAACCTTCACAGTACATGCTCGGCGCGCGGAAAATACCATTTAAATGTAATAAAAAAATAAAAATTATACGTTCGTACTTACTTTCCTCCTGTCCGGCCTCCAGCGATGACGTTTCATCCCTTTCGCCGCTGCAGCCAATCACAGGCTGTAGTGGCGGTCACGCACGTCAGGATGACGCTTCATCCCACGTGACCGCCTCTGCAGCCAATCACAGGCTGCAGCGGCGACATGAATGAAACGTCATCGCTGGAGGCCGGACAGGAGGAAAGTAAGTATGAACGTATTATTATTATTTTTTGGCATGTATGTATGTTGGCATGTATGTATGTATGTATATCTGTGCATGTATGTTTGCATGTATGTTGGCATGTATGTATATATGTGCATGTTTGTATGTATATTTGCATGTATGTTTGCATGTATGTATTTTTGCATGTATGTTGTCATGTATGTATGTATGTTGTCATGTATGTATATATGTGCATGTGTGTATGTATATTTGTATGTATGTATGTATGTTTGCATGTATGTTTGCATGTTTGTATGTATATTTGCATGTGTGTATATATATATATATGTATGTATGTTGTCATGTATGTATGTATGTATGTTGTCATGTATGTATATATGTGCATGTATGTTGGCATGTATGTATATATGTGCATGTGTGTATGTATGTATATTTGCATGTATGTATGTTGTCATGTATGTATGTATGTATATCTGTGCATGTATGTTTGCATGTATGTTGTCATGTATGTATATATGTGCATGTGTGTATGTATATTTGTATGTATGTATGTATGTTTGCATGTATGTTTGCATGTTTGTATGTATATTTGCATGTGTGTATATATATATATATGTATGTATGTTGTCATGTATGTATGTATGTATGTTGTCATGTATGTATATATGTGCATGTATGTTGGCATGTATGTATATATGTGCATGTGTGTATGTATGTATATTTGCATGTATGTATGTTGGCATGTATGTATGTATGTATATCTGTGCATGTATGTTTGCATGTATGTTGGCATGTATGTATATATGTGCATGTTTGTATGTATATTTGCATGTATGTTTGCATGTATGTATTTTTGCATGTATGTTGTCATGTATGTATGTATGTTGTCATGTATGTATATATGTGCATGTGTGTATGTATATTTGTATGTATGTATGTATGTTTGCATGTATGTTTGCATGTTTGTATGTATATTTGCATGTGTGTATATATATATATATGTATGTATGTTGTCATGTATGTATGTATGTATGTTGTCATGTATGTATATATGTGCATGTATGTTGGCATGTATGTATATATGTGCATGTGTGTATGTATGTATATTTGCATGTATGTATGTATGTATATATGTGCATGTATGTTTGCATGTATGTTGGCATGTATGTATACATGTGCATGTTTGTATGTATATTTGCATGTATATATGTTTGCATGTGTGTATGTATGTTTGCATGTATGTATGTTTGCATGTATGTATGTTGTCATGTATGTTTGTATGTATGTTGTCATGTATGTATGTATATATGTGCATGTATGTATGTTTGCATGTTTTTATTTTTGCATGTATGTTTGCATGTATGTTTATATATATATGTGCATGTTTGTAATTATGTTTGCATGTATTTATGTTTGCATTTATATTTGTGCATGCTTGTATATATGTATGTATGTATCTTTGCATGTTTGTTTGTATGTATGTATGTTTTCATGTGTGTGTGTATGCATGTATGTATGATAGTTTGCACGTATATATGTGTGTATGTTTGCATGTATGTATATTTGCATGTATATATGTGCATGCTTGTATATATGTATGTATATTTGTATATATGTATGTATGGCCATGTATGATACTGTCTGCTGGCGCCCTGTATCTAAGTCAACTTCACGGCAGGCTTCTATACATGGTATAACAGTCAGTATCACACATTAAACTGAATCTAAGCCTACGACATGTTTTATTTCATTATTTTTTTTTTTTACAGGTTTGGTGTTTGGACTACGTCGGTTTCGAGGACTACTTAGATGCCGTTTTTTTTCTACAATAAAATGGTTAATGAGGGTTGTGTTGGGGGTGCTTTATTTCAATAAAATATTTTATCTATATCTTTGTCTTTTTCTTTTCAAATTTTATTATTACCACTTTAGTAATGGCCGCTGTCTGAGTGACAACATCCATTACTAATGCGGGGCTTAGTGTTAGCCGGTGCAGAGGCTAACACTAACCACCATTATTACCCCGGTACCCACCACCACCAGGGGTGCCGGGAAGAGCCAGGTACGATCCAGTACCCGACCATCTGTTGTGATGGTCGGGCCCTGGGGCGGCCGCAGGCTGGTATTATGAGGCTGGGAAGGGCCAAAAACAGTGGACCTTCCCACCCTTGTAATGCTAGGCTGCTGCTGCTGTGTTGTATCTGGCTGGTTATAAAAGTGGGGGGGACCCCACGTCATTTTTTTAAATTATTTATTTATTTACATTTTTTTTTTTAAAAAGACATGGGGTTCCACCCAATTTATCATAACCAGCCACATACAACACAGTGTTATTAGCCTGGGAATGGACAAAACCAGTGGCCCTTCCCACCCATGTAATGCCAGACTGCTGCGGCCTTGTATATGGCTGGTTATTAAAAATGTGGGGGACCCGTCTATTGCTAAATTTGTTAAATTCCAAAAAAAAAACGACGTGGGGGTCCCCCCCATTTTTATAACCAGCCCGATACAACACAGCAGCAGCAGCCTAGCATTACAAGGGTGGGAAGGTCCACTGATTTTGGCCCTTCCCAGCCTCATAATACCAGCCTACGGCCGCCCCAGTACCCGACCATCACAACAGATGGTCGGGTACTGGATCGTACCAAGCTCTTCCCGGCACCCCTGGTGGTGGTGGGTACCGGGGTAATAATGGGTGGTTAGTGCTAGCCTCTGCACCGGCTAACACTAAGTACCGCCTTAATAATGGACGCTGTCAATCAGCCAACTGCCATTATCTAGGCACTAATAAAGTTTGAAAAAAAAACACAAAGACAATTCTTTTTTATTGAAATAAGAAATCCCCAACAAAACCCTCGTTAACCATTTTATTAAAATTTGAAAAAACGCAGATCTACGCAGTAGTCCAACGAATCGTAGATGTAGTCCAATCGGTACATCAAAATCTGCAACAACATAAAAAAACAGTTATCAATGTGAACAATACCAATACTTCTACTCACCTACACACATATATACACGCACACACAAACAAACAACCATACACAGACACACACATATATACACAAACACAACAAGATATACACACACACATAAACAGACAAACACACACATATACACGAACTCACACATATACAAACAAAAACACACATATCCAAACACACACACACACAGTTATACACACATACACGAACACATATACACAAACACATATACAAACAAAAACACACATACCCAAACACACATATACACAAACACATATACACAAACACACCCATATATACACACAAACACACACCCATATACACACATATACACATATACAAAAACACACACAAACATCTACACACAAACATATACACAAATACACCCATATATACACAAACATATACACAAAACACATATACACAAACACACCCATATATACACACACATATAAAAACAAAAACAGACAAAGTCACATACCCAAACACACATATATACACAAACACACACATACACAAACACGGTTTCTTTTAAATGCTGCTGGGGAACCCGCTCGATCCACTATATAAGGCTGCGCTACAGTGCAGCATTTAAAAGAAACAGGATCCTGACCTGTCCATAGAGTTTAAGGCAGCACAGAGTATTTCAGGAGATGAGCGTGCAGATTCAGTGCTGCTGCGAACTCTGCTCTTACCATTACGTAGCTCTCAGTCTGTTACCTCTCCTCCACTCCTGTCCTCCAGAACACCTTCACATGATTGGCAAGTCACCACGTAATGGTAAGAGCAGAGTTCACAGCAGCACAGAGTATTTCAGGAGATGAGCGTGCGGATCTTGTGCGGGGTGGTGACTTGCCAATCATGTGAAGGTGTTATTGAGGACAGGAGTGGAGGAGAGGTAACAGACTGAGCTACGTAATGGTAAGAGCAGAGTTCACAGCAGCACTGAATCTGCACGCTCCTCTCCTGAAATACTCTGTGCTGCTGTGAACTCTGTTCTTACCATTACGTAGCTCAGTCTGTTACATCTCCTCCACTCCTGTCCTCTATAACACGTTCACATGATTGGCAAGTCACCACCACGCACAAGATCCGCACGCTCATCTCCTGAAATACTCTGTGCTGCTGTGAACTCTGCTCTTACCATTACGTGGTGACTTGCCAATCATGTGAAGGTGTTCTTGAGGACAGGAGTGGAGGAGAGATAACAGACTGAGAGCTACGTAATGGTAAGAGCAGAGTTCACAACAGCACTGAATCTGCACGCTCATCTCCTGAAATACTCTGTGCTGCCTTAAACTCTGTGGACAGGTCAGGATTCTGTTTCTTTTAAATGCTGCACTGTAGCGTAGCCTTATATAGTGGATCGAGCAGGTTCCCTAGCAGCATTTAAAAGAAACAGGATCCTGACCTGTCCACAGAGTTTAAGGCAGCACAGATTATTTCAGGAGATGAGCACGGGCAGCCGTTCGTTTTTCCGAGCCGTGCTCCCATCATGCACACGACCGTAAAAACACCCGTTATTGCGGGTCGTAATTACGACCCGCAATAACGGGCTCATAGACTTCTGTTACCCACGGGTACCTTTCCGTTTTCTCACGGGAAGGTGCCCGTGCCGTTAAAAAAATAGAACATGTTCTATTTTTCTATTTTACGGGCCGTGCTGCTATAATTATAATGACAGCACGGTTCGCAAAAGCGGCCGGCTGCCCGTGGCCGGCCGGCCGTGCTCGTAGTTACGAGTCGTAATTACGAGCACGGCCCGTAAAATAAAAAAATAGAACATGTTCTATCTTTTTAACGGCACGGGCACCTTCCCGTGAGAAAACGGGAAGGTACCCGTGGCTAACAGAAGTCTATGGGCCCGCTATTTCGGGTCGTAATTACGACCCGTGATAACGGGTGTTTTTATGGTCGTGTGCATGAGGCCCCGTAATGACGGGTGGCTACATGTGTGCACCCGTCATTACGGCAGCGTTGCTAGGCGACGTCAGTAAGGGTATGTGCACACACACTAATTACGTCCGTAATTGACGGACGTATTTCGGCCGCAAGTACCGGACCGAACACCCTGCAGGGAGCCGGGCTCCTAGCATCATATTTATATACGATGCTAGGAGTCCCTGCCTCTCCGTGGAACTACTGTCCCGTACTGAAAACATGATTACAGTACGGGACAGTTGTCCTGCAGAGAGGCAGGGACTCCTAGCATCGTACATAAGTATGATGCTAGGAGCCCGGCTCCCTGCACTGTGTTCGGTCCGGTACTTGCGGCCGAAATACGTCCGTCATTTACGGACGTAATTGGTGTGTGTGCACATACACTAAATAGTCACTGTTCAGGGTGCTGAAAGAGTTAACTGATCGGCAGTAACTGTTTCAGTACCCTGGACAGTGACTACCGATCACAGTACCTGTAAAAAAAAAGACGTTCATACTTACTGAGAACTTTCTGCTTCCTCCAGTCCGGTCTCCTGGCCGTTGCCTTGGTGACGCGTCCCTCTCGACATCCGGCCCGACATTCCTTGATGACGATGCAGCCTTGTGAGCGCTGCAGCCAATCACAGGCTGCCGCGGCCTCTGCAGCCAATCACAGGCTGCAGAGGCCTCTGCAGCCAATCACAGGCTGCCGCGTCAGAAAAGGTCGGACTGGAGGAAGAAGAGGGACTCGTCAACAAGACAACGACCGGGTACGTATGAAATGCTTTTTATTTTATTTTTAATCAGCAGCCTCTTTTCTCTATCAGTGATTGATAGAGATAAGTGGCTGCCGATTTGTATAATGTTTTTGACCGGGTTCGGTCAAAACGGGTTCGGCCGAACCCGGTGAAGTTCGGATTCGCTGCGAACCGAACTTTACTGGAAGTTCGGACCGAAACCGGGTTCGGTTGTCCCGGTTCGCTCATCTCTACCCCCTAGACCTGCTTTCACAGTCATGGGATTCAGCCCTTGCTTGCCTGCATTTGACCTCTGTGTACAAGGCAGGTAAAGGTTCTAAGGCTGAGAAAGCTTTTTTTGTATATTTAAACATGGCAACAAACCAACAGTCCTGTCCCTGACCAGAAAATCATTCAGCGCTCCACATACAGTGGGTTAAATAAAGTAATACTCTCCTAGACTCTATTAACATGCGGCTCCTTTCCAGCCACCATTTCAGAATGGAGTAGGCGGACTGATCTGGGAAGTGATGCCACCAGCTGTGCCCATCCGCTCAAATCATTAGACTAGGACTCCCCTATGCATGGAGTGTCCCTTGTACACCGTGAAACATAAGAGAAGGGCCATGTTATAAATAGGCGTTCCAAGTAAACAATTATATTTAATGAGATATTGCACAATCATATATTACAATTAATGAAGCTTAAACTTACTATGAAAATTATTAATCAATTTTACTAGTGTACATAGTTCCCACATCACATCATGATATACAGCTGACTGTATTAGCAGTTAGATTAAGGGCCAAGGCACAGAATTATCAAGCTACACCTCCTTAGAGGGAATGTCTTATCTATAGGTCCAAAATTATGTTTACATTTTTCTGTAAGAAAGCTTCACACAACTATAAAATTAAATGATAAAGTTCTGTTTTCCTGCTGCCGCCACTAGGAGGAGCTTGCTGAAGACAAATTTATACAGCTCCATTTGAACTCAATAATAAAGCCTTATCTTGTAAGCTTCCCCCCTATTGTTAATAGCAAGAAAGTTGTAGTAACGGCTCTTAATAAATGTGTATCATCTTTTAGCTGACTGTGCACCACAATTGACGCCTAACAACTGCGGTCGTGCACCATCAGTTCCCCTCTTCCCAACAGCCATAAAATAAAAAGAAGCATACTCACTTCACCTCACCACTCTTCTTCTCCCCTCCGTGTCCCCTCAGACTCCCTCAGCATGTGGCGGCTCATACAAAGTCCTGTTGCTGAGCAGTGTCAGGGCCTTATATGCGATGCAGCGCTCAACCTTATAAGTACTGTGTCACATACATTGTCCTTATGCTGCTCTGCGTCAGTACGTTGTATGAGCGGTGGCATGCTGATGGAGCCTGAGGGGACTCGGAGAGGAGAAAAGGAGCAGTGATGTAAGCATAATTTAAATTTTTATTATTTAATTGTCTGATGGGGGCAAGGTTTGGTGCCTGGCATGGGCTTCTAACTTGCTATGCCCCATAGAGCTAGGAGCTGGTGTAGATTTCCACTAAAATTTACACCAGTTTTCTGGTGTATATTATAATAACAATTTTTGGCCCACTGTGGAACCACAAACTTTGCTAAGCCATGACTCTTTGCACAAAAAAGTGGTAAGGGGACATAAAAGGACCAAAAGTTGCGATTCATATTGAAAAATTTTGACTTTTGGGTCCTTTTCTGACTTTTTCTACACCAGAAAATTGGCGTAGAAAGGTTGATAAATTCCCCCATATGACTGTAATGCATACCTCCCGACTTTCCAGTAAAGCAAAAAGTGACAACCACTGCGGCACTCGTAGCGTGGTGCAGCAAATTTTTTCCCTTTTAAGCCACACCTCTAATCCCACCCAATTCTCACCCATACACACCTGCTTCTGCCCACACAGTATCATGCTTTCATGGTGCCTCCCACACAGCATGGGTGCATCTATGGGGGCATTATAATGTATGGGGCAGCTATAAGGGCATTATAGTATAATGCACACACAGATACCCCCATACTGTATAATGCCCACACAGATGCCCCCATACACTATAATACTCTATAGCTGCCCCATACAGTATAATGCCCCAAAGCTGCCCCCATACAGTACAATGCCCTCTTAGCTGCCCCTAGTGCCAGTGCACACATATAAAGTGCCAGTGCCAACATAGTACCAAGGTGCCCATGTTGATAGTGCCATACATAGTGCCCATGTAGATAGCGCCACAGTGTCCCATGTAGATAGTGCCACAGTGCCCATGTAGATAGTACCACACCCCCCTTAAAGATAGTGCCACCCCCCTGTAGATATTGATACCCCACCATGTAGCCATTGGGACTCCCTCAAGGGCGGAATACCCAGTCAGAGCATCGGCAACGCTCTGGCTGGTGATTCCGTTCCATGAGGAGCCACTGACATCACTGTCCATATATGGACAGTGACATCAAGGGCTTCCCCAGGCTCAACGCTTAAAGTAGTGCTGTGCCCGGAGATTCCTCTGTACTAATGCTGGAGCAGGGAGCTGACGGTTCCCTGCTTCAGCATTGGGTTCAACTGTATCTGCGTCCTGAGGATGCAACAAAACATGGTGTAAATTTCCGCAGCGGATTGTTCAGTTATGGAATATCACGCCATGTGTGACTGCACCATTGCTTTAGAATTAGAACAATTTCCATTGCATATTGGACATCTCCAGATCTTGTTAGTTATATGCGGAAACAATGTATATTTCTAAAGATGAGGAAACCGAGCCACGCAGACCTACTGCTGGTTAAATTGTAGGCCAACTTCTATTTTACTATTTTTAACCATCACAAATTCTCTCAAGTCTCTTGTATTTTAAAGTTGACTTGCCCGTCTATGATTCTTTGTACATATAATGAGTGAACAGAAGGGCTGGATGCTCTATATGTACCACATGCAATGCATCCATAACAAAACAGTCGTCCCGGTTTAAGTACCTAAATTAAATGCATCAGTAGCAAAAGCGTTTATGGCAGTTATGAGAAAAGAATGAGATGTCTGTGCATGAATGACTGCTTCATAAAAGATTTTTGTTTGTTTTTGCATAATAATGCTGTGTACAGGACTCCATTACTATTCAATAAATGTATTCATTAAGCAAATTGGGCTCCAATCTGCGGATTCCAGCTCTGTGATTTTAGGATTGGATTGCTAACTGTAAATTAGTCACTTTTTAATTGACTGACAATTCCACAAAGACTATAATCTTCAAATTATGACTGTAATTGTGAATTAATATTTATGGAAAGTTTATGCTAGTTAAAAAAAAAATTGCAGCAGCTCCCATGAAAGCCGTGTATTTACATGTGCTGCTTCAGCAAAATTGCTTTGCCCAGAGTGTTAGAAATTGCCCCTTTCAAAGCACTGATAGAAATTGTGCCGCTAGCATTTGTTTCTCGTCTTGTCTATGACCCCAACAAGGCAGCTGAGCATTCTGAGCACAGAACCTGTTTGTGATCTAGAAACTGGATTAAAGGAAGTCAAATTAGCATTAATAGCATTTTATTGTATTCCAGCACCCCTCCCTCCCTTATTCTACCCATACCCCTCTTTTAAGCCTCCCTTTTTCTTTCCTCTTCTACAATGGTCTCTATCTGTCTCCTTATTGCTTTCTTCTTCCGCGATTGTTTCTGTCTCTCTTTTATTCCCTGTCCGTCTTGTGGTGTCTAGATGTCTCTTTATCCTCTTTTCTGCATCTTTTCTCTCTTGCATTATTTACTTCCATCTTTCATCTCTACCTTTTATACTTCTAATCTTCATGTAATGCCCCATTATTTGTTTTTATCCATGATTGACACATTTAGGGTTTGTTCACATATAACAGTTTTCTTTCAGTTGGGCACTTTGTGCACCTGTCTAGCCTTTCATAAACGGACAGAGGAACGTTGCGTGCAACAGCAAAACTGATGTCATCAGACACAAAACTGATGTCATCAGACACAAAACTAACCCCTGATGTCATCGGACACAAAACTGACCACATGTGAACCTCATTGCTTCTAGAGGAGAAAAGGGAATAAAGAGTGCCTACAGATGCCACCACAAGAGCTCCATGCATACAGCAATGATAGAATCTAAGACACATGTTCTCCTTTATTTACCTTTTTTTACCCGAAAACTGTTATTTACTTACACTCCATTTTCTCCATTTGTAGCAAGCTGAAGTTATGTATCTTACCAATTGCACTTTTGGTATTTTTTCCCTTTGTAATAATAGGCTGTGTCCTTATAATCTGCATTCTTATGGTAGTCTAAGGCCTCATTCACACAACAGAGACAAATAGAGGTACAGAATGAACCGTAAACATCTGTGCTGTATTATGGCTCAGTAAAACTTTGAACTTGTATGTAGCCATAATACAGCTGTGTGCATGAGACCTAAGGGCACATTAAGACATGGCGGAAATTTACCGCTGCAGATTCTGCTGCAAATTTGCGACAATTAGGCAAAGAATCTGCATCAAAATTTGCATATTTGAAAGTTTGTTGAGACGTCGCAGTTTTTAAGGGCACGTCCAGACGTGGCAGAGTTTTTCCACTGCAAATGTTGGTGCAGATTTGGGGCAATTACGCAACGAATCTGCAGCAACATTTGCATATTTGACAGGTAGTTCAGACGTTGCAGATATCACAGCGGACTTGCCACAGATTTCAGTTTTTGTATTGCAAAGGCTGAAATCAGCAGTGAAATTCCGCTTCTTCTCCGCAACAGACAGTGCATGCTGCGGAGGGAAAATTCCGCACTGCAGC
Organism: Rhinoderma darwinii; assembly: GCF_050947455.1. NCBI lineage: Eukaryota > Metazoa > Chordata > Amphibia > Anura > Rhinodermatidae > Rhinoderma > Rhinoderma darwinii. The sequence goes on from NC_134698.1 coordinate 55,055,745, forward strand.
CTATGGTCCGAAGCGGAGTTTTCCACCACGTCTGAACTAACTTGCCTAAAAATGTATTGAAACAAATGTAAAAAACGGCCGCTGGAGAATTCCACTGCGGACTGTCCGCAACGGAATTCCACAGCAGTTCCGCCACGTCTGAATGTGCTCTTAGGGCATGGCCAGACATGGCGGAATTGCTCTGGAATTCCGCTGCGGCCAGACCGCTGCGGAAATCCGCAGCGGACATTTTCTCCATTGGTTTCCACACCTTTTTAGTTAGGTTCGTGCACACGTGGCGGAAAACTCCAATGCGGACCATAGGCTGCGGTGCGGAATTTGGTGTCCGCAGCATACACTGGCTGTTGCGGACGTGTAGTGGACTTGTTGCGGACTTATTGCGGAATTTCTCCCTTGACTTCAATGGAGTTTCAAAATTCCGCAATGAAATCCGCAGATGTTATGTGTGTTGCGTTGCGTATTGGTTTTACAAACAGGATATTTCTTCATTCTGGCTGGACCTATGTATTTCTCGGTCTATAGCCAGACTGAGATGAAAAGTTTAAAAGACAGCAGGAAGTACTCTTCACCTGAATACGCAACGGCTAATCCGCATCAATTTATTGCAGATTTTAGGCAACGCCGCAACAGAATCTGCAACACAGATTATGTGCACAATTGATGCGGACAGTGGTAGAAGAAATACGCCACGTCTGGCCATGCCCTCATGCTGCTTTTTCTTTTAAGGTATGTTCACACGAGGGCGTCCGTAACGGCTGAAATTACGGGGATGTTTCCGCCTGAAAACATCGCCGTAATTTCAGCCGTAACGGCATGTGCAGGCGCTTGAACGCCGCATTCATTACGGACGTAATTGGCGCTGCTATTCATTGGAGTCAATGAATAACGGCTCCAATTACGGCCAAAGAAGTGACAGGTCACTTCTTTGACGCGGGCGTCTATTTACACGCCGTCATTTGACAGCGGCGCGTAAATATATACGCCTCGTGTGAACAGACAAACGTCTGCCCATTGCTTTCAATGGGCAGATGTTTGTCAACGCTATTGAGGCGCTATTTTCGGACGTAATTCGGGGCAAAAACGCCGAATTACGTCCGTAATTAATGCGTGTGAACATACCCTTAGACTGCATGTTTTTATGTGTTGAAGGGACTGTACAATTGCTGTTAACCAATATGTGCTCCATTGGCCTGAATGTGAAATGCAGGGAAAAGCAGGGGTTAAAAAAATGTTTATCTTTTTTTAGGGATCATTCACACATGTCAAGCAGAGGATCCATTCCCTAAACTTTTACATAAAATATCCTGCTGCATAGGTACAATGGACCTATACATGATGCCTGTGGTTCCATGTATGAAGCCATAGACAGACATTTCCAGCAGATCAGACAGTCATATATGCAGCAATAGGAAGAAAATCATTCTCATTGTTGCAAAACTGGCTGCACTTCTGCATTGACTCACATGGGAAATTCTCAATTTTTGTCAAAATGTTGCAGTTGTAAGAGATTGCAGCAATAAGATGACTGACTTAAGATCCTGATACATTTTCAGCAATTCTGAAAACATTTCAGACCAATTGAGCAGAACTTAATTGATCCAACAGTATAATCCCCCCTGTGTCTCAAGATGTTTATCTTCTGTGTATGTCTATTTACAACTTGTCTCTCTTCTCTCATCTGTTTATGTTCTAATCTATATCATGTAGCTCTATATGTATATTATTTATGGTAGTAATAAGCCCCCTGGACAGCAATGCTTGGTCGATTAGAATAGACTGGCATGATCTCAAGCTTTACACAACAATACTGGACATGGACTGACAAGTTGTATTGCTCTTTAATGGGAATTGACAACTGGGAACTTTCTGTGTGTGGGGCACTGAATACTGGTCATGAGGTTACAGTACACAATGTAGTAACAAGTTACATCATCATTCTTCATTGTGTCCTTTATTGTACATAGAAACTGAATGTTCATTATCTATAACTTTGGCTTCTCTGTCCATAGTGCCCTGGCCTTACCTAGTAGTCAACCCTCATTTCATTAGATATGCAGATATGACATATTTACTACTATTTTAGTAGCCTTCTCCCTCCCTGTATGAGGAATCATCCTTTTCACTGCATTTCACACTCAAATTGTACCCCACATGTATATACCAGACATTCTCCCAAACATGCCTCCTGCCCCTGCTTTAAGCTCTGCCCATTTTTTTTAATTATTATTTTCCCTCAGCCCCCCCCCCCCCATCATCTCTCCCCTGTTATCTAATATCAGACTGTATTATTTTTCACACTGATTCCCCTCATTGCTTTCTCTCTAATAGTCTAAATTCACTATCAAACTAAAAGTCAAATGCACTTATTTATTAATGCACCTCTCTGTTCATAAATGTCCCCTCTCCTCACTCACCTTACAGCACAGGTCATTTCAGCATAAATTACCGGATAATGTGCGATCAAGCCTGAAAAGCACGGCAAGCGTTTATACATGACAGCGGTTGTCGCTACAGTGTGTATGGTACAATGTATATGAGAGGAATCACTTCTTATTAGATGTAATGCCTGAAAGGAGCTGCAAATTCATCTGTAATATTAACTGGACATATGATCGCGACATGTGTGTTGTAATCATAATCGCTAGGCAGGGTGTTCTTCTCTATTGTATTGATTTGTATAACTATTTTTGGAATTTCTGCACATTTACATAAACAAATTTTATAACTAAATAATAAACATTAATTTTAAAAAAAATATTTATTTTTTTGTTGTCAGTCCTTGTTACCCCTGAGTTAAGTAGAAATACAAAACATGTATCTATGTTTATCAGATATGTGTATCAAGTATATATGTAGAAATAAATAAAAAATATGATATATATATATGTATGTATATACATATATATATATATATATATATATATACATCATATTTTTTATAACTTTATATATATATATATATATATATATATATATATATATATATATATATATATATATACACACACACATACACACAATTGCTGGAATCAATCATTTTTTCATTCTTGCATGTAAGAAAAGAAATCTCTAGCTCTGACTGGGAGGAAATCTGAACAAGCTTCAAGTGAGAGCCTGTTTGAATAGACACTTAACCACATACTCTCTGGAAGTTTCAGAGTAAAAAAATAAAAAAATATAATTTACTAAAAAATAATGCATAAATAGCACATATATATATATGTATGTGCATGTATATATATATATATATATATATATATCATGATGAAGATTATCAATTCAGAAGTGTCATCATAGACAGATACTGTACGATCTAATGTATGGCTAAGGATCAATTCATTATAATGCTCTGGAGCCACATAGGAATACAACCCTTAATTGAATATGTATAGTATATATATATATATATATATATATATATATATATATATATATATATATATATATATATATATACACATTTATTTATATTTTATTTTTTTTTTTACAGGGACTGTGAGCCCTTGAATTCTTCCTCTTTTTTATGTGTAGTTTTTTAGTTTACTACTATTTATAGGTATCTGTGCTTCATTCAAACATCATTTAAACATCTTCCTTCAAACTATCGGCTCAGAAATACTCTTGATTTAAATAACTGATAGCCTTAACAAATCAGAAAAGGACAATCTAGGTTTGTTTTTTCTCTTTTCCACGATTCATATTCTTGGAGTTTACATCAGGGAGTCCCCAATTCTTTCAGACAAAGACTTTAGGGAGCAATTAAATCATATTCTGTCAGTGGTTGTTGTATTAAGAAGTGGTTATCAGTCATGCAAGAAAATATTGTAAAATACAATAATATTACACAGAGGCGAAAGACACAGCATTTAGTCCCTGGCTGGAAATTGCAAGACCTATGTCACCCCCAACCCAGCCCACACCACACACTAACCTACAACCCCCCATCTCGAGTGGTTCTTTTTTTTTTTTTACACTGCATCCCTGCATGATTGAAAATGGAACTGTTTTCTAATGGAAATAAGGCATCCAACTGATTATGTGTATTGAATCCGAATCACTCACCAGATCCTCTTCTTAGAAATGAATTGAAGAAAGGATGATGGTTACAGACCTCTGCAGGCAGGTCCTTCTAATATTCCAGCTCCATGTATTTTGAAACATTTTTTTTTCTTTGACTATGTGAAATGGTTTAGCTATATAATTACATTGCCTTTGTACAAAGACATTGTATAGAAAGAGACCACTCTGATCACTGGACCCTTCAGCCATAGGCAGTATATATGAAAGAGGGGTGCAGCAGCCACAGCCAGGAGGGTCTCTGTATTAGGACTTGTGATTTCTAAAGAACGATGCAAATAACAGTCAACCTGTGGCTGATGAATGATGAACTGAGATCACAAATGAATGTTACCACAGTGAAAGCAATATGTTCTAGGCAGATTATATAATAACTATTTGTCTATATGTATTGTATACTAACACTAAAAGTGACACTAAACTTCGAAAACAAATTACTTATATAAATCATGCTATAAGCACATGAAACGCATATTATAAGTGTATATTAATAATATGCTGGTATTATGCTAAACATTTTTATTGCTTACAAGTATATAAAAATGTAATACTGATATATATATATATTTTTTTATTATATATTTTTATTTATTTATTTATTTTTATTTGTATTACATATTTTTTTTCTCAAGCTGTAGACACAAACGCATCTCTCATTAAAACATTTTACTAGATAGATAGATAGATAGATAGATAGATAGATAGATAGATGATAGATAGATAGATAGATAGATAGATAGATAGATAGATAGATAGATAGATAGATAGATAGATAGATAGATAGATAGATAGATAGATAGATAGATAGAAGAAAAAAAGAACTTAACATTAATATTAATTATATACTTGATTATTTGAGATATACATGTGTATATACATATATATATATATATATATATATATATATATATATATATATATATATATATATATATATATATACTTACATGTGTGTTTTCTCTCTCCTCTTTTTCTTTTTTTTACTTTAGATTCAGGCGTACTTTATTCACTATATTTCCAGGAATTCAATATGCTATAGTCGGCAAAAGTAATAATTGTATGTTATTAACATTTATACTGTGGTCATTATGTGTACTTTATTTTTATTCATAGATTTCTACTACTTAATTACTCATCTATTTTAATATGCATTTTTGAAGATAGGTAAATCTGGAGGAATGGAGGAGGGGAGAGGGGGTGAAAGAGTAACATGTTCTGCTGATTAAGGCTTTAATTTCCCTAAACCATAATAATAATATTGTAAAAGTGAAGAACTGTTGTGATTAATATAATTACGACAACATTACACAGAATAAAATTAACTTTTTTTCAGGTGATAAATCGTATAAAGAAGAAAAAATATATATCATTTTAGATAAATGTTTCTGTAATTAAATCGCCAGTTCAAAACAAGAATAAACTATTCAAAATATTATTTTTTTGTCTCATAGCAGCAGCGATTTCTTTTAACATGAAATTATACATACTAATAAAGTCGTCGTAAAGTAAAACTAAAATCTATATTTATATCGAAAATAGATGAGATAGGTAGATAGATAATAGCTAGAATTATTGGACTAAACGACTACACATCAGAGTGAGAATGAATCTGAATTTGCTTATTAAATATAAATCGTATTAAAACTATTTATTAATCAGTGTTTAAGTATAATGAGAAGAATTTACTGGACTCGACAACCCCTAATAGACTGCATTTCAACCTTATGTTTTCTACACGTGTGGATCAGATTTCAAGTACGATAATATAGTTTCTCCATTCATTTCGAAGGTCTAACAAACCCAATGACCATTGACCGTTGAATAATTGACACCGTTTTTATACCTTAAAGAGCAAAAAATAAATAATGCATACCTATAAAGTTAGTTAGCTCTATCTGTCTATCTACCTATCTATTTATCTATCTATCTATCTATCTATCTATCTATCTATCTATCTATCTATCTATCATTTTTCTATCTATCGATAAATAATGTTACACCACACACCTGTAACTTATCGAATTCAGCTTCTCGGATTTCTAGTCTTCTCTCTATTTTCCACTTCAACTTTATATATGATAGAGATTAGACAGATGATAGATAGATAGATAGATAGATAGATAGATAGATAGATAGATAGATAGATAGATAGATAGATAGATAGATAGATAGATAGATAGATAGATAGATAGATAGATAGATAGATAGATAGAACAAAAAATGATAGATAGATAGATAGATAGATAGATAGATAGATAGATAGATAGATAGATAGATAGATAGATAGATAGACATCCATACATACTTACTTACATGACAACATAAAACCACTGGTTCTATCTGCAGCTCGAGATATTATTGTAATTGAGTAGTAGGAAATTGCAGGATTAACATTCTTGTAGAATTTTTAATTTTGCCTCCAACTCTGCCATTGTGGACATCAGATCAGTAAAAGCACAAGGACAGTCTCTTGTGAGATTTTTTTCCCCCAAGTAGTCAAGGTTACAGTTTTCCTTATAACGAGGTTTAGAAGGGCAGCTCAGATGAATGTAACTTATACAGAGATCCTCACAGTACAAAATTGAGCTATTCCTACCATAACCTTTATATTATATTTTTGCATAGCTACCAACACCAGCTGCCTCCCCCAGCCTCTAGCCAAGTATTGGGATGTTTAGTTCCAACACTGGAGTGCAGCTTGTTTCTTGTCAGTATATGTTTAAATATTGTTTTTATATTTTTAATTTTCTTTGAAATATATAATAATAGAATTGATAATTAACCCCAACATCTACAAACCAAGTGCAGAAGCTCTAATTAGGCCTGTAAGGTGAAAATAGCTGCTGGACTAGTTCTTTCATAGAACGGGAGACTGGACTGTGCTATATGAAACTGACAAATCCTGCCACTCCATGCTTTACTCACAAGTTCTATGCCATGTTGGTATATAGCATATGTCCACTATATACATGACTAATAATTCAATGTTGGAGGGAAGATCTAGTAACAGATGAATGCAGAATTCTCAATGTCCTTTAGGAAAGTAGAAGAGGATGGGGAGCCCCATGTTATTTACTTCCCTACTGATTGATATGTAAATCCTGCTTCATTCCTTGTTTGCAGGCTCTCTAGCGCCTTAACTGAACGGCTCACCTTTCAATGCAGCGGGCAAACAAACTCCTAGCTTACCCGACATGGGACAAAATGAAAATAAGTTGATTTAATGACAACCAAATCTTTTGTAAGGAGGATAAGTAGATGTACAAAATAATCATTCCATCAATTACAGCCAAGCCAACACTATGTCCTCGGATTTAAATCACAAAGATGCTCTAATTTTATTCTGCTACTGCTACTTACAAGCACCCATGGATCACACACACAACGATATATAGATAGACAGACAGACAGACAGATAGATAGATAGATAGATAGATAGATAGATAGATAGATAGATAGATAGATAGATAGATAGATAGATAGATAGATAGATAGATAGATAGATATGAGATAGATCAGCTAAAAACAATCACACAAAATACACATTTGTATAATATATATATATATATATATTTATATATATATATATATATATATATATATATATATATATATATATATATATATATATATATATGTAAATGATAGATAGATAGATAGATAGATAGATAGATAGATAGATAGATAGATAGATAGATAGATAGATAGATAGATAGATAGATAGATAGATAGATAGATAGATAGATGGATGGATGAATAGATAGATGGATGGATGAATAGATAGATAGATGGATGGATGAATAGATAGATAGATAGATAGATAGATAGATAGATAGATAGATAGATAGATAGATAGATAGATAGATAGATAGATAGATAGATAGATAGATAGATAGATAGATGATAGATAAAGTCCAAATACAATGTCAGCCGCACAGCCTTGTAAATCGTAGGTGGGTGCCGACCTGCCCAGGTCAGGGCTAACAGACCTGCTGTAGTATAATCCAAAAATCAGGCAGCACTCCAAGGTATAAGCAAGGTAGAAAAAGGTGCTTTATTGGTCCATATACACACGACGTTTCAGCTGAACAAGTGAGAGATACCTTGGAGTGCTGCCTGATTTTTGGATTCTAGATAGATAGATAGATAGATTAGATAGATAGATAGATAGATAGATAGATAGATAGATAGATAGATAGATAGATAGATAGATAGATAGATAGATAGATAGATAGATAGATAGATAGAGATAAATATTACGTTCTCCAGAAGATGCTAAAATCATTCCAAATGTGTTCATTTTATTTTAGAAATAGCATGTACATATCATTTCTCTCTGCGCAGACCCACACAAATAATCGCTTTCTGCACAGCGTCAGATATAGTCTCAGATAATAAAGGCTAACGTAATTTAGTTGTATTTTTTTTCATTTATAGAATTTCATCAAAGTAACAGAGAAAACTTTATGAAAGGAATCTATCAATAAGGACAAAGAAATAATGATATCATGAAAGAATCATACACCTGTTTAATAATAAATTGGTGTCACATAAATCCAATGGGTTCAGCGAGGTCTCATAAATTATCCCTGTGCATGAATACAATATAACAGTTTAACAAGCGATATAAAAGGACAGACTGGAGAATAAATCAGAATTCAGTTCTACATAGTTATCTATGTCAAAAACATAATGTATTCATTCTCTTTGCTATTGAATACGTTTTAAAGTTAGGATCTGGCAAGCAAACAATTAAAAAGTGACACCCATAAATAACTGTACGGGTCCATGAGTATCTCCAGGTCCATTCAAATTCAACAGAACTGTTCATTATTGGTGCGGTTATATCACTTTATTCAGATTTTAGAAGAGAAATCAGATTACGTCTCTCAATGCAAAAGAAAAATAATATTCATATATAAAATAAAAAATAAATAACTGCATTTTTGAAATGAGCAAAATCTTAAGGAATTTGATTTGTGTGATCTACATCTAAAGAAGTCAGAATCCCATATAGTTCTGATCTGGCAACTAAATGGGTGTCAAATATTTTAATACTTAAAAAAAAATCTGTTTTGATTTTTTTTTACAACCAAATTTACAGGCTACTAAAAACTAAATATTCCAAATAGTCCAACAGAGAGAAAGTTAAAATGTCACAAGGAACTTAAAAAATAAAATGAAATCGCTCTTCAGTTCAATAGCGGGTTGAATGGATTAACCCCCCAAATCATCAATCAGTGTAGCCCTATGTACAAGCAGGTAACGTGTGAAGGTAGTTTGAAGTCCTTTCCATCTGACATTTTGAGTACCATCCATCCAGATTAATAACTATCTCCTCTATCCTTCCCCTTCTCTTTTTGGATTGCTCAGCGAAACCCTCTTATAAATCCATCCCCCCTAAAGTACTGCAGTTTTTTTTCTTTTTTTCCATCTTTTTTTTTTTTTTTTTTTTAAGAGAGGAGAAGGGTTGCCTGGGGACAGAGGGACCTGGGTTTTATTCACCATGTCCTACCATATAGTAAGGTAGAGCAGGACATGGCTGTACCATAGTCAGTACTAGAAGTATTTAGGTGAGAAAGGTTGGTGACCTGGCTCTGGAGACTTGATGGGCTGCTGGAGTGCTGACCCATATCTGGAGACTGGCCTGCACTGTTTGTTTGGTGGCTTTGATGTTGCCCCAAGCCATTGGTGGTAACTGTGAGAGCTGTTGCTGACTGCTGTTGATGGTTCTGAAGAGCAGTTGTTGGGGTATTGGAGCTTGCCTGGCATGGCTTGCCATCCTTAACCAACACTGGAACTGCTACCCGTCTTGGAGACTGCTGCTGACAAGAACTGTTGTCCTGTTGCATCTGCTGCTGTGCTGCTTTGTCTTTAGCTTGTCTCTTCATCTTGTAGCGGTGGTTCTGGAACCAGATCTTCACCTGGGTTGGAGTCAAATGGATCATACTGGCCAAGTGTTCCCTCTCTGGAGCAGATAGGTATTTTTGTTGTTTGAATCTCCTTTCCAGCTCGTAAACTTGGGCCTGAGAAAACAATACCCTACGTTTTCTTCTTGGGGTGCTCTGAAGTTGGGCCATACCCTTACCCACATCTCCTAATGACCCCATATTGCCAAGTCCTCCCATATTCATTCCATTGGAGGGACCCATGAAACGGGAGACTAAAAATGAAAATAGCAAGATACAAGATGAGAATTGTACAGATAAAAATCCTAGATGCAGCATTAGCATGTTGCAATACACACACACACACACACACACACACACACACACATATATATATATATGTGTGTGTGTGTGTAATAATAATAATTTATTATTATGCATTTTGTATGCATGTACATATATATATATATATATATATATATATACATACAAACACACACACACACACACGTATATCTATCTATATATACATCTATATATATATATATGTATATATATATGTATATATATATATATATATATATATGTATAGCTATATATCTATATGTATATATATATATATATATATATATATATATATATATATATATATTCACCACAGTTGCCAGAAGGAATCGCAAGGGCATAAAGTTTTCTAGACGACTATATATTAGGGTCTCAGCACACTGGATTCAATGTACCAACATTCATAAATGTTTATTTGTTCTACTATTGTAAATATTTAGCTTATTTTTTGCTATACTCAAATTTCACTTTATATATTCACTATAGAAGAAAAGAGAGAACGAATGGACGTGTCCTTCTGTAAACTCTTCATCAGAAAGAAACAAGTAAACATAGTAACATACATAAACATGGCAAGACCTGATATAGATATACTTACAAGCACCCATAGATCGCACACAAATATAGTTACATATTGTGTGATATATCATATGTGTATAAATAGATACTATAGTGTTATCTAATATATATATATATATATATATATATATATATATATATATATATATATATATATATATATATATATATGTGTGTGTGTGCGTGTGTGTGTATGTGTGTATATATATACATATATATATATATATATATATATATATATATATATATAATCGTTATATTTAGGTGTATAAATATGTGTCATATAAACAGTGTTAATACTTACTTGTAGAAAATCTTGGATCCGGGTTGGTTCCATACCATCCAGTAGCTGAACTATTCCTCATAGTCTCCTGATAAGGTGGCAGCTCACTCATATTGCCCAAGTTGCCCAGGTTGCCGTTGCAGTAGCCCCCCATGGCGGTGTGGGAGAGCTGGGGAACCCCTGCAGCTGTCATGTGGTAGGCAGCACTGACTGGTCCATTGTGGCCCATGGCATGTTGCTGCATAGTAGGCTGAGATTGCCTGTAGGCAGCCAGGGGAGCCCCTAAGCCAGTACCCTCCATAGCCACCTTCTTGTAGCTCTCCTCCAGAGGACTCAAGATATCAGACACTGAGAAGGGAGTAGTGTGCTTGGGACTCATCGACATGTTTCTGAGGCTGGCAGAAAAAAAGAAAGAGATCTCTCCCTCTCTCTCCCTCTTTTTTTTTTCCTTTTTTTTTTTTTTTTTTTTTTTGCCAAATCTTGTGGTGCTGTTGCCGTAGCGCCGGGGCTCTTGTTGGGTGTACACGTAAAGTCCGCCTTAATTGGGCTGAGTGCAGCTCAGAGGTTTCTTTGCGTTTGTTTTAGGCAGTAGCCAGGTTTTAGGCAGCAGAGGCGGAGCCAGGACTGAGCCCAGACAATACAGCCTGAGCCTGCGTTTATAATGAGCTCACACATGCTGATCACAAGGTAATCTGAATAATAATGATAACACCTTATATACCCGAGAGCTGGACTTATCTATCAATAAATACAATCATACACATTCAGCTCTGCTTCATATCATAGCCACCTTTACCTGGGCAGAGTCATCATGCCTCCGTCTATAGATAAAATCAATGTATATCTATCTATCTATCTATCTATCTATCTATCTATCTATCTATCTATCTATCTATCTATCTATCTATCTATCTATCTATCCATCCATCCATCCATCCATCCATCTATCTATCTATCTATCTATCTATCTATCTATCTATCTATCTATCTATCTATCTATCTATTCAGTCTATTTATCTGTATTACATCTATATTTATGTCTGTCATGTACCTATACCTATTTGAGTTATCTATCTATCTATCTATCTATCTATCTATCTATCTATCTATCTATCTATCTATCTATCTATCTATCTATCTATCTATCTATCTATCTATCTATCTATCTATCTATCTATCTATCTATCTATCTATCTATCTATCTATCTATCTATCCTGAGTACAAAAAAAAACACAGATTGAGCATCTGATGTTGATTTTTAAGATTTCCCCAAATCCCAGTGTTTTGTATTAACAGATATGTGCGTGAGTTTTCTCGGCAGGTTAAATAATTGTGTTCTCTAATGATATGTACGGTAAAAACCGAGGGGTGACTTTTTCTGTATTATGTGTTGGGTGCATTTTTTAACAATATCTGCATCCTATCTATCTATCTATCTATCTATCTATCTATCTATCTATCTATCTATCTATCTATCTATCTATCTATCTATCTATCTATCTATCTATCTATCTATCTATCTATCTATCTATCTATCTCACATCTTCAGTCTGTACTGCTACCACGAATTCCCTTTGAATGAATTGGAAGCGAGATATATTGGTATAGGTCACATCGTCTGGATGTAATCTAATAAAATCTCATATTAAGAGCTGCACAGTAGAGGTGGTGCAGTTAACCCAATGACTTTGGAGCATTTTAGAAGTATTTAGTAATTGCTCTTGTGAATGTGTTTATACTATGCTGGCTCATACTTAAAAATGCAAAAGTGCACTTGGTACCCAGGAATAACTAAATATCTTTGTCTAGAGTGCTGGTATAAATGGCCGGCTGCTTTGTGCTGCTGCTGCTGCATATTACTACATGAGGATCATTGGCTTCAATTGGGAAGCTCTTGTTCACCACTAGGCAAGGAACCGCTTAGGGGAAAGTGGGGTTTTCTCTATCACATCCCTCAAGTACAACCCCAGGATTGATTGTGCTTCAAATCACTGCAAGAGGTGAGCTTTCCACACAAATACTTTATGACGATGATGATGATGTTGTTGCCCTCCTCCGAGCCCATCAATCAGGTGGAAAGCGACCTCCTATGTACTGATGTAGCAGAGCTGAGTTTGTCAGACGTACAGAGCCATGTTTTAAATTTGGCACAACTTATCAATTGCTATGAGTGATCTGAACGTTATGCAGATAAACTTACAGCATAATCACAAAGGATGCAGCTTCAAAGAGATAAATGACAACATCAACTCTGCTACATCCACACCACAACTGCAACATACATACAATGTGCATATAAAGAATGTATATTGCACAAGTCCATCAAGCAACTGAGAGATTCATTGTACATTTCTAACGTGGCAATCTTTTTATCCAAAATAACTTTATTTGACCTCTACTGGGTTCAATAACATTTTATGTTACCCTCATCTTTTAACACATTGTATTTTTACGCGTGTTTTTAAATAGCACTAAACATCTTTGGAGCAAATATCATAACGAAGCACAATATAGAAAAATGTTCTGTAATTGATTCTTATTAACATAGTGTGTAATATTTCCAGGCTGTAAGGAGGAATACAAGAATAAGTGAGATAAGATCACTGTAGTAAAATATCTATCTATCTATCTATCTATCTATCTATCTATCTATCTATCTATCTATCTATCTATCTATCTATCTATCTATCTATCTATCTATCTTTCTATCTGTAAATACTTCATAAATTACCTATCTTTTTGTTATTTGTTATGTCAGCTATTTTCTGTGCCTCAAGTTTGCTAGTTTGTTGTAAATCAAGGAATGATATAAATATACTTTGAATTGTCAGCTATAGTATGATGTGTCTGCAGATATCATTGTCCCTGGTCAGGGAGGTGATTCTCGAGAAGAAATGCTGAAAGGATGTGGCAATGCCCTTGTAGCCTCAGCCTCTCCAGCCCTTCTCTCCTTCTCTGTTGTCATGTGTAAGTGAGTTATGGGGATTTCTCTAAGGAGCGCTCATTGCTACAAGTCCTCCTGTGTTTCTACTGTATGCAGGTACTTCTTAGTCTAAGATACATAGAGAAGACACGGGTATATTGGTAAACTGAATCTATCTATCTATCTATCTATCTATCTATCTATCTATCTATCTATCTATCTATCTATCTATCTATCTATCTATCTATCTATCTATCTATCTATCTATCTATCTATCTATCTATCTATCTATTCATTCACATATTCTATCTATCCTACATTTTATTATGCAATACTCACATAACCGCTTTTTTTATCTTACTATTATTTACTGTATATTATACCCTATAATCGTGTCCACGCTCATTTATTTATTTTTATTATCTAATTAGAGACGTACTGTGCTATACACTATATAACTCTCTGTCTATCTAATATCTTTCGTCTATCTTTCATTATTTTTTTTTCTTACTTTCTTTCCTTCTTTCTGTCATTCAATCTAATATCTATCTATCTATCTATCTATCTATCTATCTATCTATCTATCTATCTATCTATCTATCTATCTATCTATCTATCTATCTATCTATCTATCTATCTATCTATCTATCTATCTACCTATCACACATATAAATAGACGATTTTATGTATTATATATAACCCACCTTCCATTAAAGTATGTTTTGTTTAAAAACATTACACTATCAATTTTGCCATATTATCTTTACAACTCTGCAAGTGAAATACCATAGAACTACTGAATGATGAGGTATATGAGGATGCGGCCAACTCCTCCTTACAACGATCATGTCGATATACCAATAATAAATTCATTTCCATCTTGCATTTACAGACGAAAATTGCTTATTACTTTTATCTTTGTATTTTATTTGAAGGGGAGAAGTGATGAAAACTGGATTACAATGATAAAATATGCAAGAAGAGAAGTCTTTGTTATCTGCATTGAATAATAACACTTTGTGTTGTTTGAACAGAAAGTTGAGTTTTCAATAGACCCAGTGGATTGTGGTCTCCAGACTACAAGTTTTTGCAGTGATTGGTCCCTCTAAGGATATTGGTAAATAGAGAATAACACAGGGCACATAGACGAGCTCCTTATTGAGAAATCTCCATCTGAAACCCAATTAGTGGAACATAATTGATTATACAATATATGATAATTGCACCTAGGCTATAATAGATATACCACAAGAATGTGCGACATTGTCTCGCTACAGAATAACAACTTGCTAAAATTACAATAATATGTAATAAATAGATGGTGAATAACATAAAAATTGCAGCATATTTATATATATATATAGAGAGAGAGAGAGAGAGAGAGAGAGAGAGAGTGATGTATTACTGCTATTAATATATACAATGATATATCACATAAAATGCAGTATTTTTATTACTCCTTTGCTTTCATGTAGTATCTTGAATTTCTAGAGTGCAGGAAAGATTTCTTTTTTGTAACTTCTATATTTATTTTATTTGTATTACTTACATTTTATTTGTATTTTTCATTTCGTTTCTGATTATTTTACTTTCTTGTTTTTTTGTTTGTGGCTTTTGGGTTAACCGTACCTACAAGACCCCACTCTCCTTGTGTTAGGAGAGGAATGGTATTAATTGTACATTCCTGATTTTACATGGAGTTTTCTTCAATAGTTCCTGACCCCACACGGCCCACACTCAAGATTCAGGAGAACTTTGTCTGAAATACATGAAGGAAACCTCTCTTCTGAGAAGGAGTATACACGAGACTAGGAGTGCACTGATACATTGTACACCTTGCAGTTTCCTAATATGTTCTTACCTAAAAGTCAACAAGAAATGGTATTAGTAAATATATATGTAGTGTTAGAATTTAAAGAGAACCCCTGAGAGCTGGAATATAGTATATAGTAGGATCAGGTGCCCGTGTATAATTCAATGTATACATACAAGTTGTACCATAAGCAGCAGAAGCCATCACTGTATTTATAGCATACATAAGTGTAGGTTTTAATTCAGCTCCTGTTTGTTAACACCACAGACATGGAAATGTAATCCTTCAGGCTTTTTCAATGAAACATTAATTGAGTATTGTTATAAAGTGCACAAGTTCAATTCTCTACAGCAGCTTTTTGGAATTGTATTTTCAGTGCAACTTGCTGTAAGTATTTGACAGTTATGAATTCATGTTTCTTACATCTGATGAAGGTTTATTTTTCATCATGTTGTAGTTTAAGAAATGAATTTGTAAATTATTTTGGGGTCTTTTGAAACTGTAAACATTGTTGCAAATCTAAGATACACATTCATACATGCACAAACAGATATACACTCACACACATATACTGTATACACACATTCATACATACAAAGATATGCATACATGCATAGACAGAGATATATAAACACACAATATTCATACACACAAATATATATATACACACACACACACACACACACACACACACACACACAGTAATACACGCAGAGATACACATGCACAGATATCCACACACATGTACACTGAGATATATACACACACACACACACACACGCACACACACACACACCCCCCCCCCCACACACACACCGTCATACACTTAGGCTGGGTTCACATTTATCAATTGCGTCCAGCCAGTTGTTTATAGCCCGAGCTGAACACAACTGATGACATTTTGTGCACAGGTCCAGCGTGGCGGCGACCATAGTGGACTATAACTGGGCATGCAATGTTTTTCTGTTCATCGAAGGTAGATATCTGGTGTGAAAATGATGGAACCTCAAAAAAACCACCTCTGTGAGAAGACCACCCTTTTCATACACACACTCCGACACATAACATATTTGTACACACACACACACACACACACACACACACACACACAGACACACACAGACACACACACACACACACTTCTGGCTTTGGCAAAAAAAAAAAAAACGAGCGAAAAACTGCCAAAAAAGCTGCATCAAAAGTGTGTGTGTGATCCTGGCCTTAATGTTTGTCCTCCTGTTTTGTGTCATTGACTGTAGATGGGGATGGATTTATCATTTACAAGTCATTATACATTGCAATTTAAAAACATGGTAATGGGGAGAAATACACAATATTATCTGACACACTTTATTTTCTATGGGTCAATAATAGAAGCAAATATGTTTTTGGTTTTTATACAAAAATATATATATATTTTTTAACTGGAATTAAGTTATAAAACATGAGCTCGGTGTATAAACACTACCACATTTATTGCTGTAATTGGAGGTATTTTCTCATTCTACGGGTGCTGTAAAAATGGACTAAATAAACGACAATCATGAATCGTAATAAACAATCCCTGACATCTAGGGTACAAAATATAGGGAATGAGCAATCAAAAACATTTATATTTTTATAAAAATGTTGATTATTATTATTTGCATTTGGGTGTTACATAGTTACATAGTTACATAGTTACATAGTTTGGACGGTTGAAAAAAGACACATGTCCATCAAGTTCAACCAAGGGATGGGAAAGGGGAAGTAAAACATTTCTACACATAGGAGCTAATATTTTTTTGTTCTAGGAAATTATCTAAGCCTTTTTTAAAGCCATCTCCTGTCCCTGCTGTGACGGCTCCTGCGGCGACTATTCCATAAATTCACCATTCTCACAGTAATGAAGGCTTGTTGCCTCTGCATGTTGAACCTTTTTTTCTCCAGACGGAGGGAGTGCCCCCTTGTTTTTTGAGGGGGTTTTACATGGAACAGGATTTCACCATATTTTTTGTATGTGCCATTCATATATTTATATAAATTAATCATGTCCCCCCTTAGTCGTCTTTTTTCAAGGCTTAATAGGTTTAGTTATTTTAATCTTTCCTCATAACTTAGATTCTCCATGCCCCTTATTAGCTTCGTTGCTCTTCTTTGTATTTTTTCCAACTCCAGGGCATCCTTTCTATGAACTGGAGCCCAGAACTGGACTGCATATTCTAGATGAGGCCTCACTAATGCTTTGTAAAGTGGTAATATTACATCCCTGTCCCGTGAGTCCATGCCTCTTAATACACGACAATATCCTGCTGGCCTTTGAAGCCGCTGATTGATATTGCATGCTGT
The DNA here is from genome assembly GCF_050947455.1 of Rhinoderma darwinii. Classification (NCBI taxonomy): domain Eukaryota; kingdom Metazoa; phylum Chordata; class Amphibia; order Anura; family Rhinodermatidae; genus Rhinoderma; species Rhinoderma darwinii. The sequence continues at coordinate 55,073,982 of NC_134698.1, forward strand.
TATTTAGTTTATGATTTACAAGTACACCCAGATCCTTCTCAACAATTGACTCCCCCAGTGTAGCTCCCTTAGGACATATGATGCATGCAGGTTGTTCGTACCCAGGTGCATAACTTTACATTTTTCTACATTAAACTTAATTTGCCAAGTGGACGCCCAAACATTTAGTGTGTTCAAATCCGCTTGCAATTCACGAACATCTTCCATAGACTGAACTATATTACATCGCTTGGTGTCATCTGCAAAAATAGAAATAGTGCTATTAATCCCAACCTCTATATCATTAATAAATAAGTTGAATAATAGTGGTCCCAGCACAGAATCCTGGGGTACACCACTTATAACCGGGTGATCATTCAGAGTAGGAATCATTGACCACAACTCTCTGGATACAGTCCTTGAGCCAATACTCAATCCAATTACAAACTATAATTTCTAAACCTATAGTCCTTAATTTACCCTTTAGAAGTCTATGAGGGACAGTGTCAAATGCCTTTACAAAGTTCAAAAACACTATATCCACAGTGGCCCCTCTGTCTAGGCTTCTGCTCACCTCTTCATAAAAACAAATCAAGTTGGTTTGACAGCTTCTGTCCTTAGTAAAACCGTGCTGGCTATCACTTATAATACTATTTATTGTCACATAATCCTGGATGTCACAATGGATGTTAAGCTTACTGGTCTATAATTACCCGGGGAAGACCTAGAGCCCTTTTTGAAAATAGGCACCACATTTGCCCTGCGCCAGTCCCTTGGCACTATACCAGTCACTAGAGAATCTCTAAATATTATGAAGAGGGGGACAGAAATAACTGAACTAAGCTCCTTAAGAACTTTAGGGTGTAACCCATCTGGTCCCGGGGCCTTGTGTACATTTATTTAATTTAATTTAGCTTGGACCAGCTCTACATTCAATTCAGTATATATTAACAGCACTGGCAGTGGCTACATCAGCTGCTCTTTCTTCTGTTGTATATACAGAGCTGAAGAACCCATTTAGTAACTCTGCCTTCTCTTGATCCCCTGTGACCAACTCCCCATTACCACTATCTAGGGGTCCCACATGTTCAGACCTTGGTTTTTTTGCATTTATATACTTGAAGAATTTTTTGGGATTTGTTTTACTATCCTTGGCCACCTGCCTTTCATTTTGTATTTTTGCTGATTTTATTACCTTTTTACAGATTTTATTAAGCTCTTTATATTTTACAAAGGCTACAGATGTACCCTCAGATTTGTATTTTTCAAATGCCCTTTTTTTGTCACGTATTGCCCTTTTTACAGAAGGTGTAAGCCATGTGGGGTTTAATTTTAGTCATTTATACTTGTTACCTATAGGAATAAATTTTGCACTATAATTACCCAAAGCAGATTTGAAAATCTCCCATTTATCATTTGTACCGTTATTTTACATTAGTTCTTCCCAGTCTATATCCTGAATTGCAGCCCTCATCCTGGGGAAATTGGCCTTCTTAAAATTAAGTGTTTTTACCCTCCCAGCCTGTGTTTGTTTTTTACAGTATAGGTAAAATATAACTATATTTTGATCGCTGTTACCAAGGTTTTCACGGACATTGACATTCCCAGCAAGCTCTGCATTATTAGAAATGACCAGATCCAACAGAGCGTCACCTCTAGTCGGGTCTACCACAAACTGGCCCATAAAATTTTCCTGCAACAGGTTGAGGAAATGTCTCCCCTTTGCAGTTGAAGCCGAACCATGACACCAATTAATATCCCGGTAATCAAAATCTCCCATTATCACAACAGTACCCGCCTGTGCAGCCTGCTCCATCTGTTTATATAGCTGACCTTCCATCTCCTCAGTTATATTGGGGGGTCTATAGATTACACCAAAAGTAATTTTTTCAGTGTTTACTTCCCTTTGTAATTCCACCCACAAGGTTTCAACCTCCTCACAATCTTCACCCACTAATGTCTCTTTCACACTCACCTTCATATCGCTTCTCACATACAGACATACACCACCACTTTTCCTATTTGCCCTGTCTTTCCGAAACAGTGTAAAACCCTGTAGATTTACAGCCCAATCATGTGAATAGTCCAGCCATGTTTCAGCAACACCAACTATATATATATATTTTTTTTCTTCCAGTACCAAGGCCTCCAGCTCCCCCATTTTGCTTGCTAGACTTCTGCCATTTGTGAACATACACTTTAACTTGCTTTTAAATGTTTCACTTTTAGTATTAGAAATGTGATTATTTGACATTTGTGCATTTTTATTTTCACTGCTGTTTTGTAACAAAAGGATCTCCTTATCTTGTTGCCTAGTCCTCTCCCCACCGTCTGTTTCTCCCCCCACCAATATAGTCTGACCCCTCTCTAACCTGACTACCCCTTTATTTTCTACATTGGCCTCCCTCCTCAGCCCTAGTTTAAACACTCCGCCACCCCAGCTAGAATTCTCTCCCCCAGCACAGCGGACCCCCTTCCATTTAGGTGCAAATCATCTGCAGAATACAATTTGTACCCCAATGAAAAGTCAGCCGAGTGCTGTAGGAACCCAAAGCCTTCTCCTTTACACCAAGACTTAAGCCATGCATTTAACTCCCTGAGCTCCCGCTGTCTTTCCTGTGATGCGTATGGCACAGGCAGTATTCCTGAGAATACTACCTTGGAGGTCCTTCCCTGCAGCTTGTAGCCTAGTTCTTTAAAATTATTCTTAAGGCTCTTCCACCTACCATTTATTCTATCGTTGGTACCGACATGGACCACGACAGCTGGATCATCACCAGCCCCTCCCAGCAATTTGTCCACCCGTTCCACCACATGCCGAACCCTGGTACCAGGGAGACAGCAAACCATTCGGTTGAGGCGGTCTTGCGACAAATTATTCTATCAGTCTTCCTGATCATAGAATCCCCTACAACTATCAATTGTCTTGCCTTCCCTGCATTACCATCCCGCCGACTACTAGCTGGGTTGTTCTCGCGGCTGTTAGGGAAATCAGTATCCACTAGGGCTGCAATTTCTGAGATCGACACCCTCGCATCATCACCCATGTTGTTAATGACATGTCACTGTAAGGCCAATTGAACATACAAGTCAACAACAAACATGTCCACAGTTATTTGTAATCTTATAGGTAGTAGTGGATTTACATCTCAGGATCATGTAGGCACAAAATGTCTGGTTTAATTCCAAATACATACAAGAACCATCAGATCAGCAAAAAAATCATGTATAACTGGTGACTACTGCACCAACAAACACTGCATCGGGTTATAAGCTAGTGGAAAGAAAGTTTCACCATCAGCAAAGAAGGGATTCTTTACTGTCAAAGCAGTGAGACCATGGAACTGTCTGCCAGAAGAAGTTGTAAAGGTAAATTCATTGAAAGAGTTTGAAAAGGACCTGGATGCCTTTCCTGAAAGATATAATATCACAAGTTATATGTATTCAATTGCTGGAGTTGGGACATTGTTTCAGGGATTTATTCTTATTGCCAGATTTGGAGTCTGGAAGAACTTTTCCCCCATAAAAAGAGCCTATTAGCAACTACTTCATCTGGGTTTTTGTCTTCTCTTAGACCAACATTGTAGGATAATAGGTTGAACTTGATGGACTTTTGTCTTTTTTTTCCCCAACACCTGGGCTGTGTCTTGTTTTGCAGCCGAGCCCCATTCATTAATCCCAGACAACTCCTTTAAGGAACTGGCTGCTGCATTATTAATAAATAAGAAACTTTGTTGTCAATGTTGTATATTTTTAGTATAGTTGAATGCAATTGTTCTCTTTAAGCAGCCATTCCAGTCTGGTGAGAGGTAGGCTGTAGTGTCTATTCAATTACTAAAAGGATATACCAAAATATATTTGTCCTGTTGATCATTACTTTGGCTCACATATCTCCAGTTCAGGGAAATAAACTATTATCTGATGCCAATTCTACCTCCTTCTAAGCAATATACCTGCATGGAGCATCAACGGTTAAAGGGAATGTGTCTCTAGAAAAATATATATATTTTTTTTAGCTAAACTGTTAGTATATAAATGATTACACATTGTTCTATATTTTTTTATTTTTTCACCAGTCAGGAAATATTATAAATTAGATTCTAATTTATCACATTTCCATGTGCTGGTCACTAGAGGGAGCAATTGGCATGTGGTAAAGCAACCACATTGCTTTATGCTGCAAAATTGGAGAAGACACACTCGCTCTAGTGTGCTCAAACAATCCCCCCTCCTTTCTCCTGGCTAGTGGCAGGAGAAAGGAGGGGGTTGAATGTTCAAACCTCCTACACTGTGTGCCGCCATTTTTTGAGCAAATGCACAGTGTAGGAGGATTAGATACAGTGGTAATCACACAGTATAACATCAACATACACACACATCACATACACAAACATAACTCACCTGCTCCTGCCGATGTCGCCGCCGCTGTGTCTGCTCCCTCCGCTCCTAGTCCTTGCTTCTGAACATATGGACGGAAGCCGCGACCGGAAGTAGTCATCTTACTGTCCGGCCGCGGCTTCCGGTCCACATGAAAATGGCGCCGGATGTCGCTTGGCCGAAGACCTTCCTTTTGGACAGTGTCGGAGCGGCACATGCGCCTTTCCCACACAGACGGTGTACGCTATAGTGAATGGAACGGCTCCCGTTCGCATTCTCTATGGGGATGTATGTGCCGTATTCCATCTCTGTATGTGTCGTTAATCGACACATACAGAGATGAAAAAAAAAATGGCAGCCCCATAGAGAAGTAAAAGTACGAATAATGCGCCGCTCCCACACAGTCCAAAAGGAAGGTCTTCGGCAGAGCGACATCCGGCGCCATTTTCATGTGGACCGGAAGCCATGGCCGGACAGTAAGATGACTACTTCCGGTCGCGGCTTCTGTCCATATGTTCAGAAGCAAGGACAGGGAGCGGAGGCAGCAACAGCGGCGGCGGCAGGAGCAGGTAAGTTATGTTTGTGTATGTGATGTGTGTGTATGTTGGTGTTATACTGTGTGATTACCACTGTATCTAATCCTCCTACACTGTGCATTCGCTCAAAAAATGGCGGCACACAGTGTAGGAGGTTTGAACATTCAACCCCCTCCTTTCTCCTGGCACTAGCCAGGAGAAAGGAGGGGGGATTGTTTGAGCACACTAGAGCGAGTGTGTCTTCTCCAATTTTGCAGCATAAAGCAATGAGGTTGCTTTACCACATGCCAATGCTGCAATTTTGGGAATTACTCCCTCTAGTGACCAGCACATGGAAATCTTATAAATTAGAATCTAATTTATAATATTTCCTGACTTGTGAAAAAATTAAAAAAATTAGAACAATGTGTTAGTATATACTGTGTTACTGTATATACTAACTGTTTAACTAAAAAAAAAATAAAAAATGTTTATAGCGACACATTCCCTTTAAGGGTCTCAAAATAATTTAGTAAGTGTGAGCATTTAGCTCTCTCCTTGGCAGGGATCATGCAAGAAAGTGATGTGTACAAATAATAGATGTTCACTCAGAGACAGAGTTTTGTTCAACCACAGAAGACCCTTCAGGTGCCTGGAATAGTAATTCTTGAGTCTATACAGCCACTTCTTGTGTCTCTGCAGGGGAAGCAGCCGTCTTATAGGGAGAGAGCAATGTGTTCAATGCATAATATACTGTATACATAGGAAGTTGCATAATTATTTATTTATTTATTTACTTAAGTAACTTTATTGGAAAAATAACTACATGTACAAAAGGAGAAAGCAGTGTACAATAAATAATACAATATACAAATCAGAAATAATAAACTGGTAGCGCAACAAGCATTCAAACCAAGCACTACACAGATTGACATTAAGGGCATGTGCACACATGGCAGAGTTTTCCCGCTGCAAATGTTAGTGCAGATTTGGGGCAATTACGCAACGAATCTGCACCAACATTTGCATATTTGACAGGTAATTCAGACATTGCAGAAAACACAGCGGACTTGCCACAGATTTCAGTTTTTGCATTGCAAAGGCTGAAATCCGCAGTGAAATTCCGCTTCTTCTCCGCAACAGACAGTGCATGCTGCAGAGGGAAAATTCTGCCACGTCTGAACCTGCCCTAAACGTGGCCTTATCGATAACATCTAAGTTCATGAAGGATCGTTAATCAATATTCATTAAAATTGTATCAGACAAGTTGTATCATTTGGATTGACCAAATGTAAGAGTTTAGTGCGGTGCAGGAAGGGGTTAAAATGAATCGATTGGCTCGATGTCTATTTTCTGTTTTTGAAACGTTGCTGTCTGGGTGTCATTGGTTCGGCTGATAACGGGAGTCATGTTTCAGGGCAGGTGGCACTAGTTTTCTTCAGTAATGTAATGTAAATGTAATAGTAGTGAGTACAACCTGTGCAGAGCTGTGGAATATGTATGGAAATAAGTCATCCAATAAATACTACGATGTGACTATAAGGAGATCATATCATGATAATAGGAGAAAGCTATATTATAACATATTTCCTACAAGTATTGGCATGTATAGAAAGCCTGCGATTCTTAGAATTGAAGAAATATTGGAAAGTGTCTGTGACTTTTTGTAATCCAAAAGAAAATGAAGACCAGTCCTACACTTTATAAAAATAACAATACCTGAAGTTTATTTGAGCAAGAAAAGTGTTCCCGGTTTCATCTACTATGTGTCAACAGGAAATGGTATCTTTGATCTTTTGGGCACAGATGGAGGGCTGTCTCTAATGTAAAGTAGGATATTTTAGGATGTTACTTTTACCTGGAATTGACTCCTGGTTATCAGTGCAAGAACCGCTCTCACAACTGTGGAAAATAATAATGGCTCACTGTGACCTTCATTTTTTTCTTATCAGCTGCCAGATCACACTTAACTACTTCTATACCAAATGAAAGGGGATCAGCATATTCCAACATTTTTTAAGTGCCACTTAATAAAAGGCCAAAGGTGCCTTATGTAGGGAGGACATGAATGGTTTTAAAAAAGATTCTCCAATGATAGACCCGTACAAAACTTGAGAAATAAGGGTTATTAAATAACTATTAAACTGGAGCATACCTAGAAAGCAAAACTTTAATGGCTAAATTAATATTCACATATGGAACATTATGGAAATTGAGATAAATGAAATAAATAAGGCGTTCTCCAGTACTTAAACTCTGATGACCTATCTTTAAGTTAGTTAATGGTCCAACCCCTGCCGATCAGGTAAATGGAAAGAGCTGCAGCACGGGGCACATCTGACCATACGTATGAGTCACTATGTCTGTATGAATAATAAAGGAGATGCAAGGCTTGATCTATCTATCTATCTATCTATCTATCTATCTATCTATCTATCTATCTATCTATCTATCTATCTATCTATCTATCTATCTATCTATCTATCTATCTATCTATCATCTATTTAATATTCAATATTTATTCTATTGTTAAAAAAAACTAGGTTTCAATATTAAATTGAAATTATGAATTTTCCCTGTGTGTTTTTTTTTCATATGTAATCTTTTTGTTTTTATTTATTCTAGTGTTTACCTCTTTATTTCTTTGTTTCCAATTTGTAAATATATGAACATGAGCAGACCTACGAAGTTAAATATTTACATTTAAAAAGATATTCCTGTTTGGCAATATTAGCTTATGTTGCATTATTGCATGTGTTTTGTCTTACAGAGAATCCGAGAATCCAACATTTTTAAAATATTTTAATACACATAAAATGTTTTACTACTGTATAGACATGACCATGAAATAGATATACAGTGATTAAGGATAGATAGATAGATAGATAGAAAGATAGATAGAGATCGATCGATTGATTGATAGATAGATAGATAGATAGATAGATAGAGGGCCGGACTGGCCATCTGGCAGTTCTGGCAAATGCCAGATGAGCCGGTGAACAGTGGGCGGCCCCCTGCTGGCCGCCAAAACAATTAGCACCGGCAGCCTGCTGCCTCTCTGAGGGGGCGGCAGCGCCACTGAAATCAGCTGCCGCCATCCCCTTCTGCACTAATTGTCCCTGCCTTACAATGACGCTGATTGGCAGGGCAGAATGACTTGCCCCGCCGATCAGCGCCTTTCAACGATGCTAGCGGTGTGATTACGTCATCGCACCGCTTCCGTTGTTGAAAGGCACAGATTGGCGGGGCAAGTCATTCTGCCCTGCCGATCAGCGCCGTCGTTCAGCCTCAGCAGACATGCTCAGAAGAGAGCAGGCCTGCATTGACACAGGACGGCGTGGGAAAGGAATCAAGGTGAGTATGTAAAGTTTTGTTTTTTTTCCACTTAAAAGTGTGAGTGGCATTATCTACAGGGGGGAGCTATATATGGGATACTATCTACAGGGGAGGCTATGTGTGAGACAGGTTCTACAGGGAGGCTATATGTGGGACACTAAAGGGGGGCTATAAGTGAGGCACTATATACAGGGGGAGCTATATGTGGTGCACAACCTACAGGGGAGGCTTTATGTGGGCCCTTATCAACAGGGGAGGCTATATGTGGGACATAGTCTACAGGGGAGGGTATATGTGGGGCACATTCTATAGGGGAGGCTATATGTGGGTCACTATCTACATGGGGGCTATACGAGGGACACCATATACAGTGGGGCTATATGTGGCACACCATCTACAGGGGGGCTATATGTGGGGCACTATCTACAGGGGGACTATATGTGGGGCACTATCTACAGGGGGATCTATGGGGGCACTATCTACAGGAAACTCTATGGGGGCATTATCTACTGTGAGCACTGTGTGTGTGTGTGTGTGTGTGTGTGTGTGTGTGTGTGTGTGTGTGTGTGTGTGTGACACAGTGTATGGTGCTATTATAATCAGGGACACAGTGTATGATGCTATTATAATCTGGGACACAGTTTATGGTGCTATTATAATTAGAGGTGCAGTTGATGGAACTATTATATTTAGAGGTGTGTGTCATATTTACAGTGTGTGTCACCATGAGAATTTTATCTTAATTTATAGGTGCAGAAATGTTTGAATAGTGAGAAGCTGAAGACATCTGAGTGGCAAACTGCAGAAATGGGCCATGGCCGGGAGAAGTCACCATAGAGGTCTGGACCAGATGGAGAAGAAAAGAGAAAAAGAACAACTAGAATCTGAGATGTTACCGGTGAGTCACTTAATGTAAATGTTTATTCTGCCTCTAATCAGTACTGTAGTCATGGTATGATCTGCAGCGAGATGATGGGTGGTATGATTTTATTTTGGGTGAAACAGCAACTCCCAGCATATCCTTACCATTGTTCGGTCCATGCTGGGAGCTGTAGTTTTACACTGTACAAACCTATACGGCAGGAGTTGCACTAAATTGAGCTGTATTTGTGCTGGTGCTGTATTTATGTATCGAGCTTGGTTCTGGAGCTGTATATATGTACTGAGCTTGGTTCTGGGTCTGTATATATGTACTAAGCTTGGTTCTGGTGCTGTATATATGTACTAAGCTTGGTTCTGGAGATGTATATATGTACTGAGTATGGTTCTGGTGCTGTATATATATGTACTGAGCTTGGTTCTACAGCTGTATACAGTATATGTACTGAGCTTGGTTCTGATGCTGTATATATATGTACTGAGCTTTGTTCTGGTGATATATATATGTACTGAGCTTGGTTCTCGTGTTGTATTTATGTACTGAGATTGGTTCTAGTACTGCTGCGCTTTTTTCTGGTGATGTATATATGTACTGAGCTTTGTTCTGGTGATGTATATCTGTATGGAGCTTTATTCTGGTTCTGTATATATGTACTAAGCTTGGTTCTTGTCATGATCTGGGGGTATGTGGACCCACTGGGCCATACCGCCGTAGTGGGATAGCAGCTGGCCAAACAGTGTACCAAGTCAATGTCTATATAGTCTAAGCACAAGGGTACCTGTAGCAGTTCAGACAGTAGTAACAGCTATGCTCAGATGGGACCTTGGCAGCAGACACCAGGCGTGGTGTAAACCAGCAGGCGTGACCGGTGGCACAACACGACTCCAACTTTCTAAGGCACAGGAACAACAGTAGCACGGGATTCAGGATACAAGTAGCAGGCACGAGAACACTGGGAACAGGATAACACTAAGGGACCATTTGCAAGACAAACACAGGTAAACACAACAACGCTCAGGCAATGAATGCAAAGGCAGAACCCTTTTTATAGTCCAGGGTGATCATGGGCTAATTACAGTTTTTCCTCATGTGTATGTATTGGACACTTTAATGTCGGGCGTGAGCGCGTGCGCGCACCCTACGGATACTAGTGCAGCGATGCGGAAGTGAGTGCCAGCATCTCTCAGGAGGGAGATGCCGCCCGGCACTCACTTGTCCATTGCCGCGGCCGTTGGGGGGCAGGTAAGCATGACGGTCCGTGGCTGTGGATGTTACAGTTCTTGTGCTGTATTTATGTAATGAGTTTGGTTTTGGAGCTTTATATATGTGCTGAGCTCGGTTCTGGTACTGTATTTATGTAATCAGCTTGGTTCTGGAGCTCTATATATGTACTGAGCTTGGTTCTGGAGCTGTATATATGTACTGAGCTTTGTTCTAGTGTTGTATATATGTACTGAGCTTGGTTCTTGTGTTGCATGTATGTACTGAGCTTGGTTTTGGTGCAGTATATATGTACTGGGCTTGGTTCTGGAGCCGTACATGTCAGAGCTTGGTTCTGATGCTGTAATTATATAGAATATATTTGTAATAACAGAATTACAGGGCAGATGCAATTGTTTTTAATTTATTGTTGTCAAGATCTGTGGGTATGGAGACTCACTGGGCCGTACGCCGTAGTGGGATAGCAGCTGGCCAACAGGATACCAAGTCATTGTCTATAGTTCGAATAAGGGTACCTGTGGTAATTCAGACAGTAGTGATGGTAATCTCGGGTGGGACCTTGGCAGCAGGCAGGCACCAGGTGCGGTGTAACACGGAAGGCGTAGTATACGGTACAACACGACTCCAACTCTCAATGGCACAGGAACAAGGTAGCATGGGATACAGGATACAGGTAGCAGGTACGGGAACACTGGGAACTAGAAAACACTAAGGGACCATTTGCAAAGACTAACACGGGTAAACACAACAACGCTCAGGCAATGAGAGAAGGGGCAGGGCCCTTCTTATAATTCAGGGTGAGTATGGCCTAATTACATATTTAGCGGTTTAGGTGACATTAGTATTCGCTGTGTGCTGTCGCCATTTTTTTGTGTGCTGTATATTTTAGGCGTTCTTGCACCTGTATACACGTTTTGTGTCATTTTGTTGGAATGTGCTTGTCAAACTTTTGTGTTGTTTATGTGATAGATAGATAGACAGAGAGATAGATAGATAGATAGATAGTGTAAAGGATCTGCCAGACACAGCTTCTGTGTCGACGCCCGTGGTTAGTCTGTCTGCACCTGCTCCTAAGTCTGATAGAGTGACTCCTTCTTCTACCACTCAGGCTGGGAGGCTGAGGAGTGGGAGAGCCTATCACATCCTTGCCAGACGGAGCTAGCTCCCGCCCTCTGTCTATTTATACCTTCATTTCCTGCTCCTCCTTTGCCTGTGATTCTGCTTGTTTCCTGGCTCTGCTGCTGCTGCTTGTACTATTTGTCCTCTGCTTCATATTGACCCTGGCTTTACTGACTACTCTCCTGCTCTGCGTTTGGTACCTCGTACACTCCTGATTTGACTCGGCTCGTTCACTACTCTTGTAGCTCACGGTGTTGCCGTGGGCATCTGCCCCATTTCCCTTAGCTTCTATGTACCCTTGTCTGTCTGTCGTGCACATAGTGAGAGTAGGGACCGTCGCCCAGTTGTACGCCGTCACCTAGGACGGGCCGTTGCAAGTAGGCAGGGACAGAGTGGCGGGTAGATTAGGGCTCACCTGTCTGTCTCCCTACCCCGTCTTTACATATTGCTCCCCGGTATATAGGGCCGTACAAGGTCATTGAAGTCCTTAACCCTTTCTCCTTCTGACTGGAGTTACCCCCGTCTTTTCGAATACACGACGTGTTTCATGCCTCCCTCCTGAAATGCTGCTCCCCGTCCTTGGCTCCCTCGAGGAAACCTCCGGTCCCTGTTCTCAACCCTGAAGGGGTAGAGTTCGAGGTGGCCAAGATTGTGGACAGCAGGATGGTCCAAGGCTCCCTCCAGTACCTGGTCCATTGGAGAGGATACGGGCCTGAGGAGAGGACTTGGGTACCCGCCCGGGATGTTCACGCTGGGGTATTGCTCAGGAGGTTCCATCTTCGGTTTCCCAATAAGCCAGGTCCACATAGAAAGGGTCCGGTGGCCCCTCATAAAAGGTGGGGTAATGTAAAGGATCTGCCAGACACAGCTTCTGTGTCGACGCCCGTGGTTAGTCTGTCTGCACCTGCTCCTAAGTCTGATAGATTGACTCCTTCTTCTACCACTCAGGCTGGGAGGCTGAGGAGTGGGAGAGCCTATCACAGCCTGGCCAGACGGAGCTAGCTCCCGCCCTCTGTCTATTTATACCTTCATTTCCTGCTCCTCCTTTGCCTGCGATTCTGCTTGTTTCCTGGCTCTGCTGCTGCTGCTGCTTTTACTATTTGTCCTCTGCTTCATATTGACCCTGGCTTTACTGACTACTCTCCTGCTCTGCGTTTGGTACCTCGTACACTCCTGGTTTGACTCGGCCCGTTCACTACTCTTGTAGCTCACGGTGTTGCCGTGGGCATCTGCCCCATTTCCCTTAGCTTCTATGTACCCTTGTCTGTCTGTCTGTCTGTCATGCACAGACGCCTAGGACGGGCCGTTGCAAGTAGGCAGGGACTGAGTGGCGGGTAGATTAGGGCTCACCTGTCTGTCTCCCTACCCCGTCTTTACAGATAGATAGATAGTTAGATAGATAGATAGATAGATAGATAGATAGATAGATAGATAGATAGATAGATAGATAGATAGATAGATAGATACATACATATACTGTGAAGTAGTGTACATAAAAAAAAAGGGAGCCACTTTTGCTTGTGCTACTTTTGAACTTCAGGAGTTGTGTAGTAAGCAGGGGTCTGAGACTGAAATGTTTGAACTATTTTGTTAAAAAAAAAAAAAAGCAAAGTGGCATTGAAGGGCAGACATTCACTTTAAGTTCCTCTTCTGGAATCAGGAATGGCAGATCTGTGCTGGGACTTTCATAGTGATGGAGTGCCATGTCTCTATGGCAGGTTCTCTACCGTTACTACTTGCAGATATATTAGCGTAGATCACATTGCAATTTATAAAGATATAGTGATTCTGGGTTTGTCATTTGGCACAACCTATTGTGATATCATATCTGTGTATTTGACATAGCTCTGTATGTAAACTTGTTGGATTGTTGGATTTATTTATCTCAGATAGTTATCATTCTGCATAGATTATTTAGGTGACATATTGAGCTCTGCTACATCTTCCATTTTTACACATCACTAAACTTTTATTTTTTATTCAGATATATTCAAGCTTCATGAAACTGTAACTTAAGGACATTTATTAATATCTTCCCCATTCTTCCGCAGACATGGATACAAGCATATGTCTGGTGCCTTTTGTTTGGCGACGTTTTTAAAGGAACTTTGACAAATGGACACTCCTGTATGAATTCATACAAAGGTGCTACAAAAGAGCCGTGTGTTCAGTGTGACTCAGTAGTAGTTAATCATTACCATTTCCATTCCACTTTTGTCCAGTGAAGACAGCGAGTCTGACTTTCATGCCTCTGGAATGCATGTATATATCTATGTATATGATAATGTATACAATGCAACCAGATGAACAGAGGTTGACTTTTGCAGATATACTATACATTAAAAATGAGCATCCCGAGTACCTAAGAAAATTGAATCTTTTACAAAATGTTCTTGATTTCTTAAGTTTATGACTGATAAAACAATGTTCATATATCAGAGAGGACCCCAAGGGTCAAAGTAGAAAGCAGAGGTCATATATTTTTGATAGCATCACGTAGCAAGTGGTGCTTGAATAGGGTTTAAGGAAGGTTTCAAAGGTGGCGGCTGGGTTATAACTTTATAGTACTTTAGTACTTTACTTTAGTACTCAAGAGGCTGAAGTCATAGTTCAATGTTACTTATAGTATGGAGTGAAAGAGTCATATTTGACCTGTAAAAAGTATAGTACTGTGAAATAAGCACAAGCAATGTCACGAAATAGACAGAGAAGTACTGAGGACCTAATACAGATGGCAGAAAAATATATTATTAGAATAAATATCACAAAGATGGCACAACATATATTAAAGGGGTTGTTTGCTTTTTACAATCCTTCTTTGGTAGCCCAAAAATAAACTCATCACAGTTTATCTTATTGCTGGGAGCCCCTAACCATAAACTGTAATCTCAGGGGGAATTTCGGCAGCAAGTGTTCAATTCCACAGCAGCGCCAACAAATAGGTATTACATGATGCCCATTGAAATCAATGGTCTGTCTGTGTAATGCACGGCTTTGCCGGTTCCTGCTCCAGCGAATTGTAGAAGGTCCTGAAAAAGGGCCCTGACCTTATTCCACCAGAATGCAATAATAGGGTATTGAAAATACATATTTAAATTCAGAAAACCCATTTATTATAATTCCTGAAACATATACTTCATACAGACTGTGGTCATTACTTTAATGTCAAAAAACATGGAAGAGATTATGTTACTAGGATTATCCAATGACAATTGAGATATTCTGAGCGTTTGTTATCAATACTGTTGCTCTAAGTGCTGATGGTCCTCCAAAGCCACTCGGACTTATAGTGGGGATCCTATTAGTTTTGTCTTTCTCAAATGTCCAAAATGTTCATTATGTTAAGTAATAACTTATATATTTGCTGTCTCCTGTCACTTATTTTTATATGTACTGATCCAGGCAACTCCGTCAAGAACCTTGCTGACCAGAGGCGTAAATTGAAGCCATGGCCGGCCTTAGCTATGTTCGACCAGTGCGGTCGCACAGGGCGCCAGCCGCCACACGGCAAGAGGGGCGCCAGTGGGTGTGTGTATCCCCGCGCCGTTGCAACTACCAGCGGGGATACACACACTAACTGCAGTCGCACCCGGGCGCTTCTTCACTTAGTGGCTACCGCTGTAGCAGCCATAGCGGCTGCTAGCGGTGACACCGGGCATGAGGGCGGTGGCGCCGCTGGCAGCTGCTGTGGCTGCTATAGCGGTAGCGACGGCACTATAGCAGAGCAGGGAGATATCTCCCTGCTCTGCTGTCTACTAGCGCCATTGTAGCTCCCTTCAGCTACAGCGGCGCTAGTAGACAGCAGAGCAGGGAGATACCTCCCTTGCTCTGCTATGGTGCACCCCTGTAGATATCACCCCCCCCCTTCCAGGATAGCGCCACCGTAGCTCCCTGAAGGAGCGGAATCCCCGTGTGGCCGGGGATTCCGGTCCTGGAGCGTTGCTTGATGCCTCTGTCCATATATGGACAGTGACATCAGGGAAAACTCCTGAAGCGGAATCCCTGGTCACAGCATTGCAGACTCTATGATCGGGGATTCCACTCCAGGAGAAGCCAATGACGTCATGGACACAGACGTCAGGAGCTTCTCCTGGAGTGGAATCGACGGTCATAGCTTCTGCAACGCTGTGACCGGGGATTCCGCTTCAGGAGTTATCCCTGATGTCACTGTCCAAATATGGACAGAGGCATCAAGCAGCGCTCCAGGACCGGAATCCCCGGCCACACGGGGATTCCGCTCCTTCAGGGAGCTATGGTGGCGCTATCTATACTGGAAGGGGGGGTTGCTATCTACAGGGGGGGCAATATAGCAGAGCAGGGAGGTATCTCCCTGCTCTGCTGTCTACTAGCGCCACAGTAGCTCCCTGAAGGAACGGAATCCCTGTGTGGCCGGGGATTCCGCTCCTGTAGCGCTGTTTGATGTTTCTGTCCATATATGGACAGTGACATCAGGAGAAACTCCTGAAGCGGAATCCCCGGTCACAGCATTGCAGACTCTATGATCGGGGATTCCACTCCAGGAGAAGCCAATGACGTCATGGACATAGACGACAGGAGCTTCTCCTGGAGTGGAATCGACGGTCATAGCGTCTGCAACTCTGTGGACGGGGATTCCGCCTCAGGAGTTTTCCCTGATGTCACTGTCCATATATGGACAGAGGCATCAAGCAGCGCTCCAGGACCGGAATCACCGGCCACACGGGGATTCCGCTCCTTCAGGGAGCTACAGTGGCGTTATCTTTACTGAAAGGAGGGGTGGTTGCTATCTACAGGGGGGCTGTGGGCTTTGTGGCACTACCTACAAAGGACTACTGTGCAGGAGCACACAAAATACCCAGCTTTCACGGGTATAAAAAAAAGAAGTGTGGAAATAAACTTAGATATAACTTTTATTTAATCTAGCTAAAAGGATTAATCCTTTACTCAGACTAAATAAAAGTTATAACTTAGTTTTTTTCCACACATTTATTTGATAGCTGGGAAAGCTGGGTATTTTGTGTGCTCCTGCAGTTGTCCTTTTTTTAATTCTTTTTTTCACTCCCTACCAGGGGGCTGTGTGGCACTTCCTACCAGGGGTCTTTGCGACACTTCCTATCAGGGGCCTGTGCGGCACTCCCTACAGGGGGCTGTGCGGCACTCCCTACTGGGGGCTGTGCGGCACTCCCTACAGGGGGCTGTGCGGCACTCCCTACAGGGGGCTGTGCGGCACACTCTACAGGGGGCTGTGTGACGCTATCTACAAGGGGGCTGTGTGGCGCTATCTACAAGGGGGCTGTGAGGCGCTATCTACAAGGGGGCTGTGAGGCGCTATCTACAAGGGGGCTGTGTGGCGCTACCTACATGGGGGCTGTGTGGCGCTACCTACAAGGGGGCTGTCTGGCGCTACCCACAAGGGGGCTGTCTGGCGCTACCCACAAGGGGGCTGTCTGGCGCTACCTACAAGGGGCTACGTGGTGCTACCCACAAGGGGCTGTGTGGCGCTACCTACAAGGGGGCTGTCTGGCGCTACCCACAAGGGGGCTGTCTGGCGCTACCCAAAAGGGGGCTGTGTGGTGCTACCTACAAGGGGCTATGTGATGCTACCCACAAGGGGGCTGTGCGGTGCTACCCACAAGGGGCTGTGTGGTGCTACCTACAAGGGGGCTGTCTGGCGCTACCCACAAGGGGGCTGTGCGGTGCTACCCACAAGGGGCTGTATCGTGCTACCTACAAGGGGCTGTGTGGCGCTACCTACAAGGGGCTGTGTGGCGCTACCTACAGGGGGAATCTGTGAGTGGGGGTCTGATGGTCATTTTACTGAGTGGTGGGCTGATGGTCATTTTGCTGTGAGTGGGGGGCTGATGGTCATTTTTCTGTGAGTGGGGGGCTGATGGTCTTCAAGTGGTTTCCACCTCTGACCTCCAATTGAAATTAATAGGAGGCAGAAGATACCTGCGGCGCTCGTTTGGAGCTTTTTTTTCCTGCGTCTTTTGCATTCGCTTCAACAGCTTAAGAAAAAACACAAAAAAAGGTCACACAACGCTGTCAGTTGCTGAAGGAATTTTGAGGCAAATTTTTTTTGCCTTACAAAAAACGTGTGTGAACATGCCCTTGTGCTTGTTTTTAGCCGTTTTCTGTCTTTCTCAAAACAATTTTTGGTAGGGGGGCCCTGAGGAAATTTTGTTTTTCCAGTGTTGCCTCGAGTCCAAAAAGGTTGGTAAACTCTGTACTAGGGTCCCGTCATGGAGCAGCTCAGTTCGTCATGGGAACGGGGCCTAGGTGAGTACAATTTTTGTTTTTGTTGGGGGCACTGTCTACAAGGGGGAGGTGTGGGGGGCTGTATGGCACGATCTACAAAAAGGAGGTGGGGGATTATAGCACTGTCTACAGGGAGGCTATATGGCAAAATCTACAGGGGGGCACTATACTGTGTGGGGGCCACTAAGCGGACATTATACTGTGTAGGGGTACTACAGGGCGCATAATACTGTGGGCACAATTAGACGACAAAATACTGTGTCCTTGAAGGGGTTGTAATATATAATATTTTTAAATATTATTATTATACTGTATGGGGGCACTAAAGGGGCATTATAATTTTTTTATGGGCCATTTTTTTTTAATGATGGGGTGGGGCGCCGGAAGATAATTTCGCACAGGGCGCCATCTATCCTAGGGCCGGCCCTGATTGAAGCTAATGGGTCCAAGGGCAAAATCTGTAACAGGAACCAATATACCACGTGCCATTTATTTAGTCTTCTTTTGTGACAGAGGGGGCCACCTCAAACACCAGGGCCCGCCTGTGACTGTTATCTCTGCAACCCCCCCCCCCTCTAAAGCTACATTACTATACTGACTAGATAGTCACTCAAGAAACAATGTTACACTGGAGTCGCCTACTGCTGTTTTTAGAAGATTCTAACAGGCATCTAATGTCAGGCATCTAAACTTTCAATATACAGAAATAAATGCAATTTATTTACATTCACATCTACCTGCTGCTTTGAACGGTTAAATAAATGAAGAACCATATTTTCCAAGGTAATGCAAAAGAAAAGAGGTGCGCCAATTATTCTGGTGGCTTTTTCATTTTGCACAGGATCTCTACCTCTGCACCCCCTTTATCTACGCCCCTGTGGTAGTTCATCCTCTCTTCCATTGCACTTTGTTTTAATAAATCTCTGTTCTTTATTTTTCATTAATATATATAACACGTTGTTTATGCCTTGCTTATACTTTAGGTTTTCTACTATTCCATGGAAGGTGTGTTTGTTCTCTTCAACATTTGTTAGAACAGATCAGCAGTTGTTTATACACATTGACTGCACAGCAACAAAATCTAAAAGACAATGAACAAGAAACATATGTGGGAGTTATAGCTAAGTAGAAAGCTGTAAAATATTTATAATGCAATATTCATAAAATCAAATAAAGAATGAAAAGTTGAACTTCTCAGTTTGTCTCATTTTTTACATAAGCCATGAGTAAGGACGCAGGAGGTGTCTGAAACGCGTAGGCTATCTACGCCATTGAACCTCCCTCTGTACTAGGATACTATCCTGCCGATTTTGTTTTTAAACGATCAAATAAAACTTGGAAAAAGTTTCCTTTTTACCCACTTCAGCGCTGGATCCAATTTCTGTTTCCTCCTCCTCCTCCTCCTCCTCCTCATAAATCACTGATAAAGTATATATTCATGCACATTGCAAAGGATTCCCAGATACACTTTTAAAATCCATAAGGGGAGAGAAAAAAACCTGGAACGCACATCCATTTGCTATACTTGATCTATTGCGGCTCAGCAAGATTCGAAAATGTATGAACATGAGGTTCTTAGTAAACATTTTGATCAAACTGTATAAACCCACTTGCCACTTCACGGCGACCTCTTTTAAATCGGTCCCTTCTCTATCAAGTGCAGTATCGCATGATAACCAGTGCCGCTGCAACACAGTATCCGCAGAGGGAGCAACCCAGGAGACCAACAGCACCAATGCTGCCAGTCTAAGCCACCTTGGCTCTGGGCCACGTCCCCCACAAATACAGCACCACAGCAACAAAGACCACCACATAAAACCACAAAAAAGTGAACAGATGGAAAAAGCTCACCTTTCCTTGTAGTCTCAGTGGCTAAATTGAGATCAACCTTTATGCAGCCTTCTGCTATTTGAAAACATTTTTTAAAATATTAGATTGCTGGCTAGTACTCTTACAGGTTACCATAGACTCATCCTAACCCTACTGTACATGAACTGTGACATATCAATGTCCACTTAGTTGAAAAACTTTTTATTGAGTTTCCAACTCAATATGATCAGAATACCTTCTAGCTTCCACCTATGTGTAGTGGGATTCTGCAATTATACTCCTTCCATTTGTCCCCGCTTCTTGCTATCCTACTGTTTGTAGGCCAGCAAAATGCAGTGAACATATCGAGAAAATGAGGGCTACATTATAATCCATTGCTGTGCCGCAGAATTTTATGTAAAAAGTGTCCAAAAATGACAATAATTTCAGCAATATGCGAAGGGACAAAGTGTCTCCACGCCATGGTAAGTCACCCAGGAAGTCACAAGACTTTCCAGAAGAACATCTAAAGGGCTGCAGGACTCTCTACTCTCGGTTTAGATTAATTCGTCTGAGTCTATAACAAGAGTCTCTGGTGAAAAATTTAATTTATGGGACAGAAGCAAGATGGAAACCACACTGCTATCCAGCAGTAACATCAATCATCATCTCATATTTACAGAAAAACAACTGGATGATTCTCAATCCATTAAAGGGAAGGTGTCATGAAATGTTTTAATTTTTTTTATCATATTGCTTTTAATATGATAATAACATAAATTGTATTTATTTATATTCTCGTGTTCTACTTTTTACTTTGTTCTTCTTTTTACTTCTCTATGGGGGCTGCCATTTTTTTTCATCTCTGTATGTGTCGATTAACGACACATACAGAGATGGAATACGGCACATACAACCCCATAGAGAATACGAACGGGAGCCGTTACATTCACTGCAGTGTATGCCGTCTCCCACACATACCAAAACTTCGTTCACAGAGCGAAATCCGGCGCCATTTTAATGTGGACAGGAAGCCGCTGCCGGACAGTAAGATGACGACTTCCGGCCACGGCTTCCGGCCATATGTTCAAGGAAGCAAAGGCGCAAAGAATAGGAGCGGAGGTGGCAGCGGCGGCAGGAGCAGGTAAGTTATGTTCGTGTATGTGATGTGTGTATTATGTTCGTGTATGTTTGTGTTATACTGTCTGCTGAGCCCTGATCCTCCTACACTGTGCAGTCGCTCAGAAAATGGTGGCACACAGTATAGGAGGTTTGAATATTCAAACCCCTCCTTCTCCTGGCACTAGCCAGAATAAGGGAGGGGGGATTGTGTGAGGAGACTAAAGAGAGTGTGCCTTCCTCAAATTTGCAGCATTGGTCAATGAAGTTGCTTTACCACATTGACCATGCTGCAATTTTGGGAAATGCTCCCTCTAGTGGCCAGCACATGGAAATGTTATAAATTAGAATCTAATTTATAATATTTCCTGACTTGTGAAAAAATGTAAAAAATTAAAACAATGTGTAATCACTTAAATAATAATTGTTTAACTAAAAGAAAAAAAAAATTCTAGCGTCACATTCCCTTTAAGTATAATGTCAGATGGACATACAGTATGAGTTTCAGCATCTTTCTGATATAAAGCAAATACAGCATTGTACATTTTCATAGCAACAGTTAAACATGGTGGCGGGTTTTGCTGCCTCCGAACATGGACAACCTGCAAATACTAAAGGAAGGTGAAAAATGCAGAGGATCTTTGTTCACCCAATACTGTAATATCTCAACACTCTCTTTGGGGTCTTTCTCTCTGTACAGAGCTGGGAAATTATACTATATTTTTTAAATGGCACTCTGTGCCCTCCGCTGTCTCTCTATATACTGATCAGCCATAGCATTAAAACCACTGACAGGTGAAGTGAATAACATTGATTGTATGGTTACAATGGCGCCTGTCAAGGGGTGGGATATATAAGGCAGCAAGTGAACAGTCAGTTCTTGAAGTTGATGCTTTTGAATCAGAATAAATGGGCAAGTGCAAGAATCTGAGCAACTATGACAAGAGCCAAATTGTGATGATAGACGACTGGGTCAAAATATCTCCAAAACGACAGGTGTTCCTGGTATATACTGGTTAGTACCTATCAAAAGTGATGCAAGGAAGTACATAAACAGTAAGGAATGCTGGGAAATTTCAGCTCTGAAGTCTGATGAATTGTGAATGCAGCTCTTGAGTGTACTATATTCTGTAATGAAGGAACGTACAAGAGATGTATTGTAATGTATTAGAAAAGTTACTCAACCTTTTATGTAGATCAGTTCATAAATGGTGTCAAAGGTGAACGTATGCCTTAAATGATATAAATAATGACAACTCCCGAGAAGAAATGACAAGTATTTAGTATAAGAAAACTGGAAATAAAATGTCTGGTTAATGTTTGTGCTTCTCTTCCCCCTAAATACAGACTATTATGTTCCAAATAATTGCCCACCAAATAAGCATCATTATTTTTGTCATTAGATTAATAATTTCAATTCTACTCAGACACAATAAGTACAGTGTTTGAGGTATCTGGGAATGTTTCCAGTATAGAAGAATAGAGAGAAGATGTAGACTTTCTAATTAAGAGGTCGTGGCTTTTGTTTATGGCACAGTATTTACAATGCACACAATTCCAGATGGGAGTTGTGTTTCCGAATCCACAGACATTATAGTCGTATTCAAGACTTTGCAATGATCCAGGCCGGGGTTGTTCAGATCCAGAGTTGGCTTTATGGGAAGGCTGTGTAGGCGGCAGAACGTACAACCTACAGCCTGGGGCTACTGTGTGGCTGACATTATTATGAGGGGAATGGCGGGACAGTATGGCTTCATAGTCAGATTGCTCTTTTAAAGGGGTGTCCTCATCTGAGACATGTATGACATCTTCATAGGATATACCATATATGTCTGATGGGATCGGCATTCCAGAGAGGAGGAGAACACGTGGACGTGAATGCGTGCGGCTGTATTCATTGTAGTTTATTGCTGTCTCCTTAACTGCCACAGACTACAATGGAGATAGCCGGAGATATGCATGTGCTATCAACTTGTCTTCTCTACTCTGGAGTGCCGAACAGAGATCCCAATTCTCCCGATAGGTGGAAATCCCCAAAATAGAAGCCTCACCTATCAGACATTTATGGCATATACTGTCAGATGGTCTCAGATGGTATTACCCCTTTAAGTTTTAACGTTGCCTTTGGAAGTTGTATAATCTGATAATGTGGCCCTTGGACCAGTAATGGTTGTGCATCCCTAGTCTAGAGCTAACAATCTGTAGGGGCAGGGTGCAGCCAATTGAAGTTGCCACAATACTTTATCATTGACATTAAAAGAAAAACAATATATCTGTAATAACATATCAGCCCGAAGTGTAAAGAGACACCCCACCCCCAACCTTTCTAAACTCAAAACTTGGGGTGCAAAAATCTCAGGGCCTGTTACACTAAAGCATGTCACCTGGATCATGATCCGCATGGTCATCTGTATGAAGAGGTAACCCAGCTGAAGACAATGTAGGATGCAGCATTACAGGCACACTATTATGAACAAGAAAAATTATAGAAAAATATTATCCAATATCATTCCCTAAAAAATGCAATACATATTGCACGGTGCCATTCCCAGAAAAATAGCAATAGAAAAACAGAAAAAGAAAAAGACGAGATCCGGAAATATTCAAGGCGCTCTTTAGGTGTACAAAAAATATATTTTATTTGTTTTTATTTTAATTTTATCTGAATTAGTTTAATTTCTTTATATATAAAAAAGGAAATGTATCCTAAAATGACCTAGTAATACTTTTACCAACAGTTTACGATGAGGAACAATACAAATTACCTGGCCAGGTTCTACAAAAAGTTGTTTTCCCCATATAAATACATAAAACGATGCATCAACAGAGTTGTCGTAATTTTGATACAATTGGTATACATTTATATAGGAGTAAGGACAAAGGACTGATACAAGACAATGAAATTAATTTTCGTTAACTTTGGTACAGAAAATTCATTGTACCCCACACAGATTTTCTTGAGTAAATTCTTTGAATCATATATTGAAAAAAGTCAGTCCCGACGCCATTACAATACACTATTATGAACCCCTTATATTCCATCATGTCCTAAATCTTTAGACCACATATCTTATTAATGATAATAATGATAACAATTATAATGATGATATTGAAGCTTATGGGGGCAGCTGATCCAATGACAGGGGCCCCTCAGAGCAGTATAGCTTGGGGGACACATGATGGTACAGGCGCATTTAATTTATTGTTTTAATTATTAATTTGTGTTAAAAAAATTATTTGTGTTTTAGGTGGTTTGGTCTGGTGTCCCCCCCCCCCCCGTATTTCCCCCTTTTTTTATTTCAGTTGTTGATTCTTCTAATCTGCCCATCACCATGAGTCGACAGCTAATTGGTAGCTGAATAGAACGGTGCCAAAATTGAATATGTTTTCTAATCTGCCCAGCACCAGGATTTGAATTTAATTCGCCGTTTGAAATATTCGGCAGGGAGATTTCACTTTATAAAGCACTGGTTCCGGGGGGTTCGGTGCCAGTTCCCACTTCTGGACTGGACAACAGCCCGCCTGCCCTTGTGTTAGTCTTGGTGAGCGGAGTGAGGGCTTCCTATGTATTTTCTTTCTTTGCCACAGAAGTTGGCGGTGAGGAGATCTTGGATGGCACTTATTAAGGGAGTTGGGGCTCATCTGAGTTTTGGGACCCCTGTCATGGAGCATGACTAATGGTGGATTCCGCTGGGAGTGGTCCCGGGGAACTGGTTCAATAGCACCAGTGGTTGCTGTACCATGACATATTTGTCAACCCCCGAATCGGCAAGGTGCGACTGGGGAGGTTATTGCGTACGCAATATAAGTTCTTTCCAAGACCTCTGTGTATATGACAGCTTTACTCATGGTTAAGAATTTTAATATTATTTATGATATTTATAACTGTATTTTGTAATTTATTTTTGTTAATAAAGAGGCTGCCGTGACCAGCAATTTTCCAACGTCACGCAGTGTGTCCAAACCTTTATCCCTGGTGGGTAAGTGTTATGGGGTATAATTTATGAAGTCCTAGACATCTGACCGTAGTCATGTTTTCAGAAGCTACAGGCGACCAGCTCTTGGACAGTAGTATCGCTCACTATTTCTGCCTAAATACCAAATAAAATATTTTGTATTGTTGAAAGCTGTTATTAAACAATTGCAGACCGCCCATAGACTATAAACGTCAGGGCGGTCCACACTTAACTCTGCAAGGCTGTTTCAGAACATCCTGCAGATTTTCCTCATTTGCCGCTCCTCCTGCTGCGTGGATCTCCGTGATACAGCTGTCTCTAGACAGCTGACGTCACAGAGTTTTACTTAGGGACCAATCAGTGAGGTCTCCGGGCATGTGATCGTTGTGACAGCCTGTCACAATGATTACTATATTTCCCCCGTCGGCACTTATCTGCCGGCTGTAAGGAGCTTCGTGGTTTTGCTGTCTCTAGACAGCTGACATCACAGAGCTTTACTCGGAGACCAATCAGTGTGATCTCTGGGCATGTGATTGTTATGACAGCATGTCACAACAATCACAGAAAAAGTTTGTTGGTAAATAAAAAACTTTCCTATTGGTTGTATCTTGACTCTTTCCTAGCCGTGGCAGCCAGAGAGGGAGAAGAGAAAGTAATGGAAAACATCCGCACTTTTTTTTTCAAATAAATACATTTTTCTAGTAAAAAAAATGATCTTTCTCATATATATTGATATATCGTTTATGTTTAGGTTGGGGCTACAAGGCGACTTTGGCCGCCACACAAGTTGCACGGCCAAAGAGCACTATGTCCAGTAGCCTACATCGCAAGTAATGAGAGTGAATGTGGTCGCAGCGTGGTAATTTTACTTGCGATGTAGGCTACTGGACAAAGCGATTTTTGGCCATGCAACAAGTGTCGTGGCCAAAGTCGCCATGTAGCCCCAACCTAAAATAATACTATATATCTATATATATATATATGAGATAGATAGAGAGAGAGAGAGAGAGAGAGAGATGGATGGATCTGATGTTGATTTTTAGGATTTTCCCAAATCCCAGTGTTTTGTATTAACAGATATGTGCGTGAGTTTTCTCGGCAGGTTAAATAATTGTGTTCTCTAATGATATGTACGGTAAAAACCGAGCGGTGTTTTTTTCTGTATTATGTGTTGGGTGCATTTTTTAACAATATCTGCATTCTATCTATCATCTATCTATCTATCTATCTATCTATCTATCCAGAGGCGTAGCTAGGTTCTCCAGCACCCGGGGCAAAGATTCAGTCTGGCGCCCCCCCCCCAAACTCTTTCCCGACATCTCCTTCCCCCTCGCCATGTTTGTTTTCTCTGCCAATCAATGAGGTGTCATTTTTTCCCCACATTGTTTTTGTGTAACTCAAGCATAAAACCATTTGTAAATTTTATAAGCGATGTAGTTCTATATACAGCACCAGAACAAAGCTCATTACATATATACAGCACCAGAACGAATCCCATTACATATATACAGCACCAGAACAAAGCTCAGTACATAAAGACAGCACCAGAACAAAGCTCAATAGATATATACAGCACCTGAATCAAGATCAATATATATATATATATATATATATATATATATATATATATATATAATATGAAATATGACATTACAAGAGGAGAAATGAAAAATCCATTGGCTGTACACTTTAAAATCTACCATAAACAATCACCTTCTGGTCTTAAATTTATGGGAATTTATCAGTTATTTGGTGATAGGAGAGGTGGAGATCGAAATAATTTGCTTTTGCAAAAAGAAACTATGTGGATCTATAACTTGGATACATTATCCCCTAGGGGTTTGAATAATGAGATAAAATTCAATATGTTCCTATGAATGGTTGTATGACAGTGGATGCACAGATATTGTCCGGGATGACTGTATACCAGTGTCTCGAGTCATCTCTGTGTATCTACTGTCATCTATTAATATATTCACTTGCTTACCCTGCATAGGGACATATGGACGATCCCAAGTATATAGGACCCATTCAGATGAAGAAGTTTTTTCATGCGGTTTTAGGATTTGCTCTGGGCTGGTGGGGACCTGGACACTCTCCCTGCCATCCCAGGGCAAACCTTCAACCCTCTTTTTTATGTTTTTTATTATTTAAACTATGTTTGTTTGTTTTTTTTCTTTTTTTTTTTTCTTTTTTGTTTGTTTTCTTTTTATAGTTTTATTTATTTAATTTTTGATTAATTTTCTTTTGACAAGGGACATCTCGAACTATGCATTAATGTAATGTAAACTATATTTAAAGTTTTACCATTTAATACATGTTTCTTGGATAAACATCTGTGTTAGAATGGCTAAAGAGTTCTATTGAGAAAATATTGGAAGAAAAAATAGTGGTGGAATAAAAAGAAACATGTATATATATATATATATATATATATATATATATATATATATATATATATATATATATATATATATATATATGTGTGTGTGTGTGTGTAATAAATTATACATTTAATGGACTGATTGCAGTCTTTTTGGATATATATATATATGTATGTCCTGCTTAAACAATATATATATATATATGTGCATATTTTCATATATATATATATAGAAAAAAATTGGGGATACGTTCCCTTTAAGCCAGGCACTATATAGATGCCACACTTCTGTGTAGAGATTGGAATAGCTCTGAAGAAATCCCTATCCGGGAAGAAACGCGTCAGCTGAAATTTCTAATTAGAGGCTCAAAGCAGGTCGTGACGTCAATCCTGGCTGAGCAACCACGATGTGGTAGACACGATACTCGTAACTCCAAGATCAGATGAGTACACCTGGTTACTTTCCATAATTTCGTTGCACTATATACTTGTGCTTGGCCTGAGAGGTCTTTTGGTTCTACGCAATATCTAATTCCATACTGAGACCAAAGCAAATGAAAAATCTAATCACAAGTGTGAATGAAATCTAACACTTGATGGAGTCGGGACTGACTTTTTTCAATATATTTAAGAAAATCTGTGTGGGGTACAATGAATTTTTTGTACCAAAGCTAACGAAAAATTAATTTCATTGTCTTGTATCAGTCCTTTGTCCTTACTTCTATATAAATGTATACCAATTGTATATAAATCACGACAACTCTGTTGATGCATCGTTTTATGTATTTATATGGGAAAAACAACTTTTGTAGAACCTGGCCAGGTAATTTGTATTGTTCCTTATTGTAAACTGTTGGTAAAAGTATTACTAGGTCATTTTAGGATTAATTTCCTTTTTTATATATAAAGAAATGAAACTAATTCAGATAAAATAAAAATAAAAACAAATAAAATATATTTTCTTTATACACCTAAAGAGTGCCTTGAATATTTCTGGATCTTGTCTTTTTCTTTTTTTGCTTATATATATATATCCCAAAAGTAAATCCAGCAGCACTCCGATGTTCAAAGTAAAGAAAATTGGTTTATTATGCCAACATGGTGGGTACGATGCATTGTACCTGCCATGTTGGCATAATAAACCACTTTTCTTCACTTTGAACATCGGAGTGCTGCTGGATTTACTTTTGGGATATCTATATGGTCTTTGATCAGGACTATCAGCTGGCACCCGTCTATTATTGGATAACTTCTGCTTGGAACCAGAGTGCTGCTGCTCCTTTCTGCTGGTGTATATATATATATATATATATATATATATATATATATATATATGCATACATACACAGTGCCGGAACCAACCAAGCTCAGTACATAAATACAGCACAAGGACCAAGCTCAATATATATATATATATATATATATATATATATATATATATATATATATATATATATATATATACAGTACCAGAACCAAACTCAGCCCATATATACAACACCAAAACCAAGCTCTGTACATAAATACAACACCAGCATATACATGACAATTTAGTGCAGCCCCTGCCATATAGGTTTGCACTAAATTGTATACAGCTCCCAGCATGGCCCGAACAATGTTAAGGATATGCTGGGAGATGCTGTTTCACAAAAAGATTAAAATCACACCACCCATCATCTCGCTGCAGATCATACAGTGACTGCGGTACAGATTAGAGGCAGAATAAACATTTACATTATGTGACTCACAGCTGAAATCAGATTCTGGTTGCTCTTTTTCTCTTTTCTTCTCCATCCGGTCCAGACCTCTATGACGACTTCTCCCGGCCACAGCCCATTTCTGCAGTTTGCCGCTCAGATGTCTTCAGCTTCTCACTTTTCAAACATTTCTGCACCTATAAACGAAGATAAAGTTCTCATGATGCAACACACTACACCCCTAAATATAAAAGCGCCATACATTGTGTGCCACACACACACTGTGCCTCCTGTAGATAGTGCCCCCCATAGAACCCCCTGTAGATAGTGCCCTACATTGATCCCCCTGTAGATAGTGACCAACATACAGCCCCCTGTAGATAGTGCCCCACATATAGCCCACTCCTGTATATAGTGCCCCAGATATAGCCCTCCCTGTATATAGTGCCCCACATATAGCTTCCCCTGTATATAGTGCCCCACATATAGCTCCCCCTGTATATAGTGCCCCACATATAGCTCCCCCTGTAGACAGTGCTCCACATATAACCCACCCCTGTATATATATGGTGTCCAACATATAGCCCACCCCTGTAGATAGTGCCCTACATATATCTCCCCCTATAAATAATGCTCCATATATAGCCCAACCCTGTATATAGTGCCTCACATATAGCTCCCCTACAGTGCTCCACGTATAGCCCACCCTTGTATATAGCCCCCGCTGTAGATATAGCCCACCCCTGTATATAGTGTCCAACATATAGGCCACCCCTGTAGATAGTGCCCTACATATATCTCCCCCTATAAATAGTGCTCCACATATAGCCCACACCTGTATATAGTGCCTCACATACAGCTCCCTCTATAGTACTCCACATATAGCCCACCCCTGTATATAGCCACCCCAGTAGATAGAGCTCCCCCTGTAGATAATGCCACTCCCATTTTTATTATGATAAAAAAAACTAAAAAAACTGTACATACTCATATTAATCCTGTTCCCGCGACGTCCCGTGGCAATGCAGACCCGCTCTCTTCTCAGCAGGTCTGCTGGGGTTAAACGACACAAGCGGCGCAATGACGCTTCTGTCGTTGAAAGGCACTGATTGACAGGGCAAGTCATTCTGCTCTGCCAATCAGCGTCTTTTATAGATGCAAGCGGCGCGATGAACGTACCCGGCCATTCATCTCTCATACCTAGGAGGGGTGGTGGCGGCTGGTTTCAGTTGCCCCGCCACCCCCTCAGAGAGGCAGCAGGCCACCGTCATGATGGTGTGGCCCTGGCACCTCCCACCTTCCCTCTTAGTTGCACCCGGGGCGCATGCCCCGCCTGTGCCCCCCTCGCTATGCCCCTCTATCTATCTATCTATCTATCTATCTATCTATCTATCTATCTCATAACCATCTATCTATATCTAATATCATATATATTGATGTATTGTACAGTTTTAGGCTGTATCTTTCATTTGTTCTACCCATTATATCACGTTTTTAATATAGTAATGTTTTTGGTCCCCACTCCCTCACCCACTGAGTAAACGCTCTCCAATGCCAGCTGTACCTTGTGTGTATTCTTTTATGTACATCACCTGTTGTTTGTTTGTATTTTATTATACAATTTGATACCTAACTGTCCCCCGCACAGGAAACTTTGAGGTATTGTCTCTTCTTGTCATGCTTAAAACCTAAAAAAAAAACTTTCAATCTAAATACAAGTGTATGATATGAACAGGGGCGTAGCTAGAGGCTCATGGGCCCGATGCAAAAATTCTTACTGGGCCCCCCCCCCCCCACAAACTTCTCATGGCCTAAGTGACCCAACAATGCAACACTAGCAGCCGGGGCGTCACTAAGGCTGGGTTCACACACACTATTTACGGACGTAATTCGGGCGTTTTAGCATTGAATTACGGCCGAAAATGCGGCTCAAAAGCGTCGGCAAACATCTGCCCATTCAATGGGTCTAACGATGTTCTGTGCCGACGGTCATTTTTTTTTACGCGCCGCTGTCAAAAGGCGGCGCGTAAAAAAGTGCCTGTCACTTCTTCAGACGTAAATGGAGCCGTTTTCCATGGACTCCATGGAAAACCAGCTTCAATTACTTCCGTAATGGACGCAGCAAAAGACGCCTGCACATGCCATTACGGCTGAAATTACGGTGCTGTTTTCTCCTGAAAACAGCACAGTAATTTCAGCCGTAACAGACGCTGCCGTGTGAACATACCCTCAGGGCTTAAAATGTCCGGGAAATAGCCCCAATACATGTGTCCGCCCCAAAAAAAAGTGTG
Organism: Rhinoderma darwinii; assembly: GCF_050947455.1. NCBI lineage: Eukaryota > Metazoa > Chordata > Amphibia > Anura > Rhinodermatidae > Rhinoderma > Rhinoderma darwinii. Next base: position 55,104,901 of record NC_134698.1, read on the forward strand.
TATATGAGACAGCATAGCATATCTATAGCACTACGACCCTATAAACTATGGATAGGATTAGATACAGTGGCTGAGCAGACAGTATCACACATGATAGGATTAGATACAGTGGCTCAGAAGGCAGTATCACACATGATAGGATTAGATACACAGCTCAGCAGACAGTATCACACATGATAGGATTAGATACAGTGGCTCAGCAGACAGTACCACACATGATAGGATTAGATACAGTGGCTCAGCAGACAGTATCACACATGATAGGATTACATACAGTGGCTCAGCAGACAGTACCACACATGATAGGATTAGATACAGTGGCTCAGCAGACAGTACCACACATGATAGGATTAGATACAGTGGCTCAGCAGACAGTATCACACATGATAGGATTAGATACAGTGGCTCAGCAGACAGTATCACACATGATCGGATTAGATATAGGGCCCAGCAGACAGTATCATACATGATTGGATTAGATACACAGCTCAGCAGACTGTATCACACATGATAGGATTAGATACAGGGTCCAGCTCGCTGACATTGCGGCTCCAGCGCTGGACCCAGGATAGGTAAGAATAATAATTTTGCTTCTTTATGTGTTACTGATTATTTTTGTGTGTTTGTGTTTTTTTTACAGGTTCGGTTGTTGGACTTCGGATACGAGGACTTCAATGACGGCGTTTTTTTTATTCTCAATAAAATGGTTAATGAGGGTTGTGTTTTTTTATTTCAATAAAATATTTTTTCTATGTGCTTGTATCTTTTTAAACTTTATTATCACCGCCTTAGTAATGGCCGCTGGCTGATTAACAACCTCCATTACTAAGGCGAGGCTTAATGTTAGCCGGTGCAGAGGCTACACTAACCCCCATTATTACCCCGGTACCCACCGCCACCAGGGGTACTGGGAAGAGCCAGGTACAAACCAGTACCCGACCATCTGTAGTGACGGGCAGGCACCGGGGTGGCCGCAGGCTGGTAGTATTAGGCTGGGGAAGGCCAAAAAAAGTGGCCCTTCCCACCCTTGTAATGCTGCCTGCTGCTGCTGTGTTGTATCTGGCTGGTTATGAAAATTGGGGGGGACCCGACATCATTCTTTCCAATTATTTTTTATTTTTTTTAAATGTCGTGGGGTCCCCCCCATTTTCATAACCTGCCAGATACAATAAAGCAGCAGCAGGCAGCATTACCAGGATGGGAAGGGCCACTGTTTTTGGCCTTTCCCCTCCTGATAATACCAGCCTGCGGCCACCCCAGTGGCTGACCATCACTACCGATGGTCAGGTACTGGATCGTACCCGGCTCTTCCCAGCACCCCTGGTGGCGGTGGGTACCGGGGTAATAAAGGGGGTTAGTGTTAGCCTCTGCATCCGCTAACACTAAGCCCCGTCTTAGCAATGGATGCTGTCAATCAGCCGGCGGCCATTACTAAGGCGGTAGTAATATAGTTTAAAAAAAAACACAAAGACATAGAAAAAATATTTTATTGAAATAAAAAAAAAAAAAACACACAACCCTCATTAACCATTTTATTAATAAAAAAAAAGCTGTCATCGAAGTAGTCCTGGAATCCGCCGTAGTCCAACGATCGAACCTGCAAGAAAACACACAAAAAATGATTAGTAACACATGTGTTAGGGTATGTGCACACACACTAATTACGTCCGTAATTGACGGACGTATTTCGGCCGCAAGTACCGGACCGAACACAGTGCAGGGAGCCGGGCTCCTAGCGTCGTACTTATGTACGACGCTAGGAGTCCCTGCCTCGCTGCCGGACAACTGTCCCGTACTGAAGACATGTTTACAGTACGGGACAGTTGTCCTGCAGCGAGGCAGGGACTCCTAGCATCGTACATAAGTATAATGCTAGGAGCCCGGCTCCCTGCAGTGTGTTCGGTCCGGTACTTGCGGCCGAAATACGTCCGTCAATTACGGACGTAATTAGTGTCTGTGCACATACCCTAAGGCTTAGATACAGGGCCCATGTGTGATACTGTCTGTGGGACCCTGTATCTAAGCCTACCACAAGGTAGGCTTAGATACAGGGTCCAGCAGACAGTAATCTTATACAGTATAAGATTACTGTGTGCTGGGGCCCTGTATTTCTATACCTACAGTGTGGTAGGCTTAGATACAGGGCCCAGCAGACAGGATCACCCATGGGCCATGTATCTAAGCCTACCATGTGATTGGCTTAGATACAGGGCCCAGCAGACAGGATCACACAATCTGTGATCCTGTCTCATGGGCCCCCTAAGCCTGATACATCGTAGGCTTAGGGGTTGTGCAGTCCCTAAACATTGATGGCCTATCCACAGGATAGGCCATCAATAGCTGATGTGTCGCCCGGGACCCGCAAATCAGCTGTTTTGAAGGGGCCGCAGCACTCGTACGAGAGCTGCTTCCCCTTCATTTCACTACTCGCTCACACTGTGAATCGCCGACACCGATTCACAGTGTGACCGGAATGAAGTGACAGGAATGAAGGGGAGCAGCTCTCGTACGAGTGCTGCGGCCCCTTCAAAACAGCTGATTGGCGGGTCCCGGGAGTCAGACCCCGCCAGTCAGGGCTAAGCTTACCTTCCTCTTCGGCCGCGGCGGGAGTTCTGTAGTCTCGATGCTGTGCGCGGCGGCATAGCGCTGTGACGTCATGCGCTGCGCACAGTGCTTGACGTCAGGACCTCCGCTGCGATCCGGAACCAGGAAGGTAAGTAAAGTATGTTACTATAGTAACAGGGGCCCGCGGCCCGAGTTACTATAGTAACTTTTTATTGATGTGGTGCGGGGGGCCGTGGGCCCCCCTGGCTTCGGGGCCCGGTCGCAATTGCGACCGCTGCGACCCCTATAGCTACGCCAGTGGATATGAACAATTACTCTGTAACCACCACCAAAGCCTGGCCGGACGGACACTCTTTGCACTGGCTGCTTGTTTCGTAGTGAACCACACTGACCTCTAGTGTTCCTCTTCAGCTATTGTCAAGGGGTGCAGTCGCACACGGCAGATTTTGTTGCAGAAGGTTTCTGCAACTGAAAATCAGTCTCTTACATCTTGATTAAACTTGCAGAAATCCATGCACCTGCTGCAGAAACAACCCTGCTATGTTCACATGGAGTATTTTGCTGAGTTTTTTTATGCGGAAACCGCGTCGCAAAACTCGGCAAAAACGGCCCTAAAATGCCTCCCATTGATTTCAATGGGAGGCGTCTGCGTCTTTTTCCCGCGAGCAGTAAAACTGCCTCGCGGGAAAAAGAAGCGACATGCCCTATCTCCGGGCGTTTACGCCTCTGACCTCCCATTGAATTCAATGGGAGGCAGAGAAAGCGTATTTCGCGGTGTTTTATGCCTGCGGCGCTCAATGGCCGCGGGCGAAAAACGGCGCGAAAATTGCCGCGAAAATCGGCGTGCAGGGAGAGGAAAATCTGCCTCAAACTTCCAAACGGAATTTTGAGGCAGATATTCCTCCTGCAAAAAACTCCGTGTGAACATAGCACGAACTGATTTCCCGTCTGAGGAATTTCTGCAGTGAAATCTGCCACGTAATATGCGTAAAAAATGCCTGCATTTACCGTTGTAGCCGTCTGCTTACCCGCCACAGATTTTTCGTTTTACGAATCCCTATAGCAATATGATGTTCATGGTAGCATGTGTCTCCTACACCATTGATTATTTTTTTTATGTCAATTTAAATCATTATCAATAAAAATGATGTAAAAGCTAAAGCTTAAATTTATTTCATTGACATTACACCTAAAAGTGTTGGAAGGAAATATTCAAGGACTACAATGTAACGATGGTCTGTAGTAACAAGTTGTACTGAGTAATTCAGTTTTATTCTTTTACGTTGAAATCGCAGAAAAAATATTTTTAGCAAAATGCTGCCCTCTGCTGTTTAATGTTAAAACTACTTTTTCCTTATTAAAAAAAAGTTAATCCAAATAGATACCGTAACTATAATTCTTTTTTATCTATCTATCTATCTATCTATCTATCTATCTATCTATCTATCTATCTATCTATCTATCTATCTATCTATCTATCTATCTATCTACAGTGGATACAAAAAGTCTAGACACCCCTGTTAGTCCAAAATCAGTCCAAGATGTATAATTTAAGAAATGTTTCCACCTTTCATGTCCCCTATAATTTGTACAATTCCATTGAAAAACAAACGGAAATTTTTTAGGGTGGACAAATAAAAATAAAGAACAAAAATAATATGGTTGCATAAATATGCACACCCTTAAACTAATACTTTGTTGAATTACCCTTTGACTTTATGACCGCGTTCAGTCTTTTTGGGTAGAAGTCTATCAGCATGGCACATCCTGACTTGCCAATTGTTGCCCACTCTTCCTTGCAAAAGGGTCCAAATCTTACATCTCCTGTGTACAGCCCCCTTAAGGTCACCCCACAGATTTTCAATGGGATTCAGGTCTGGGGTCTGGCTGGGCCATTCCAAAACGTTGATCTTCTTCTGGTGAAGCCATTCTTTTGTTGATTTGGAGGTATGCTTTGGGTCGTTGTCGTGCTGAAAGGTGAAATCCCTCTTCATCTCCAGCTTTTTAGCAGAGGCTGCAGGTTTTGTGCCAATATTGACTGATATCTGGAACTGTTCCTAATTCCCTTCACCTTGACTAAAGGCCCAGTTCCAGCTGCAGAAAAACAGCCCCAAAGCATAATGCTGCCTCCACCATGCTCCATAATGCTGCCTCCACCATGCTCCATAATGCTGCCTCCACCATGCTCCATAATGCTGCCTCCACCATGCTCCATAATGCTGCCTCCACCATGCTCCATAATGCTGCCTCCACCATGCTCCATAATGCTGCCTCCACCATGCTCCATAATGCTGCCTCCACCATGCTTCACTGTGGGTATGCTGTTCTTTTGGTGATGTGCAGTGTTGGCTTTGCGGCAAACCTGCCTTTTGGAATTATGGCCACAAAGTCCAACCTTGGTCTCATCGGACCATAACACCTGTTCCCACATGCTTTTGGCAGACGTGATGTAGGTTTTTGCAAAACATACATAGCCGAGGTTGGATATTTTTCTTTGTTAGAAAAGGTTTCAATCTTGCCACCCTACCCCTCAGCCCAGACATATAAAGAAAATGGGAGATTGTGGTCACATGCACTACACAACCAGTACCTGCCAGAAAGACCTGCTGCTCCTTTAATGTTGCTGCAGGCCTCTTGGCAGCCTCCCGGACCAATTATCGTCTTGTCTTTTCATCAAGTTTTGAGGGATGTCCAGTTCTTGGTAATGTGTTGGGCCAAATGTAATTCACTTCTTGATGACCGTCTTCACTGTGTTCCATGGTATAGCTAATACCTTGGAAATTCTTTGGTACCCTTCTCCTGACTGATGCCGTTCAACAATCAGATCTCTTTGATGTGTTGTAAGCTCTTTACGTACCATGGCTTTTCCTTCCACATGCAACAAAGAAAATGTCAGGAAAATCCTAATAGAACAGCTGAACTTTATCTATCTATCTATCTATCTATAATTTTACTATCTCTCTCTCTCTCTCTCTCTATCTATCTATCATCTATCTATCTAAAATTTTACTATCTCTCTCTAGCTATCTATCTAGCTATCTTTCTATCCACACATACAGTATACACACACACACACACACACACACACACACACACACACACACACAATGGGGGAGGTTTATTATTACTGTCAGTAAATTACTGGTAATAATACTGTTAATAAAACTATAGTATACAGATAGGAACTGCGCCAAATTTATGACAGTGGTGCATGCTGTATGATAAATTAGGTGCATCTTGCTAGACATGTTATATCTTACATTTTTCTTATGCCGCCTCTTGGCTCTTATACTTTACACAAATATTTTGTGCCAAAAGAATTAATAAATCTGGCACATTTTTCTTCTTAGCCCTGCCCCCTTTTCTAGACTTTTTCCAAACTGTCTAGCGAGGCACAGAAAGTGCCTAAAGCACATAATAAATTTGTCACATGCCACGTACGCCATTTGTTTGGCACATTTGAGTCAGAATTCTGGCTCATTTTGCCTTGTAAATCTGCCCAAATGTATCTTTCCTTGATAAAGCGTGTGTAAATCAGATTAAATTAGACCGCTATTAAAAACGTAATATCTACTGTATATATATAAAAAATACTTTATTGCCATAATTAAATCTGATCAGCAGTGTGAACATTCAAGTCACATAACTATCACATTATTGTCACATTATTATCACATTTTAACTTGCACATCATTTGTCTGTGTTTAATATTTCCCAACGATAAATGTATTAATAGCTCGAACATTGCAATTTACTAAACTATAAAATGAAGTACACAGCAGCTATGAAAGATGCCATAGTAGAAAAATGAAACATAGTATTTCGCATGTGAATGAATGGTGCGTCCTGTCAGTCAATAGTTAGTAACACCTCCTTTGGCAAAAGTTTTGTGAAGCCGGCTTGCAGAATTCTTGCCCCTTCTTCTCTGCAGAACACTTCTAGTTCACATATATGACTTGGTTGTCTTCCATACACTGGATGTTTGACATCTATCAACTATGTAACCATATAACTATGTGACTATGTAACCATATAACTATGTAACTATATAACTATATAACTATATAACTATGTAACTATGTAACTATGTAATTATGTAACTATATAACTATGTAACTATGTAACTATGTAACTATATAACTATGTAACTATATAACTATGTAACCATATAACTATGTAACTATATAACTATGTAACTATGTAACTATGTAACCATATAACCATATAACTATATAACTATGTAACTATGTAACTATGTAACTATATAACCATATAACCATATAACTATGTAATTATGTAACCATTTAACTATGTAACCATATAACTATGTAACTATATAACTATATAACTATGTAACTATGTAACTATGTAACCATATAACTATGTAACTATATAACTATGTAACTATGTAACCATATAACTATGTAACTATATAACTATATAACTATATAACTATGTAACTATGTAACTATATAACTATATAACTATATAACTATGTAACTATGTAACTATGTAACTATATAACTATGTAACTATATAACTATGTAACCATATAACTATGTAACTATATAACTATGTAACTATGTAACCATATAACTATGTAACTATATAACTATGTAACTATGTAACTATGTAACCATATAACTATGTAACTATGTAACTATGTAACCATGTAACCATGTAACTATGTAACCATATAACTATGTAACTATATAACTATGTAACTATATAACTATGTAACTATATAACTATGTAATCATATATCTATGTAACCATATAACTATGTAACTATGTAACCATATAACTATGTAACTATGTAACTATATAACTATGTAACTATATAACCATATAACTATATAACTATGTAACTATATAACTATGTAACTATGTAACTATGTAACTATGTAACCATATAACTATGTAACCATATAACTATGTAACTATATAACTATGTAACTATATAACCATATAACTATGTAACTATATAACTATGTAACTATGTAACTATGTAACTATGTAACTATGTAACCATATAACTATGTAACCATATAACTATGTAACTATATAACTATGTAACTATATAACCATATAACTATGTAACTATATAACTATGTAACTATGTAACCATATAACTATGTAACCATATAACTATGTAACTATATAACTATGTAACTATATAACTATGTAACTATGTAACTATGTAACCATATAACTATGTAACTATATAACTATATAACTATGTAACTATGTAACTATGTAACTATGTAACTATGTAACTATGTAACTATATAACTATGTAACTATGTAACTATGTAACCATATAACTATGTAACTATATAACTATATAACTATGTAACTATGTAACCATATAACTATGTAACTATATAACTATATAACTATGCAACTATGTAACTATATAACTATATAACTATGTAACTATGTAACTATGTAACCATATAACTATGTAACCATATAACTATGTAACTATATAACTATGTAACTATGTAACCATATAACTATGTAACTATGTAACTATGTAACCATATAACTATGTAACTATGGAACCATATAACTATATAACTATGTAAATATGTAACCATATAACTATGTAACTATGTAACCATATAACTATGTAACTATATAACTATGTAACTGTGTAACTATATAACTATGTAACTATGTAACCATATAACTATGTAACTATGTAACAGTATCAACAATATTCAAGTTTGGAAATAGAAGGTCAATTCAAATCCTTATTCTTTCGTTCATAGGTTGATCTTGTAATATGTTTTGGCTCATTGTCTGTAATATCCATCTTCTGTCCTGCTTCAGTTTCTTCACTAACTTTGGGGCATTGGCTTCCAGGATGTGTGGATATTTAGTAGAATCCATTCTTCCCTCTGTTGGCATGCTATTACCAGTGCCACTGACTGCCACACAACCCTAAGGGCCCATTCCCACGAGCGTCAATAACGTCCGTGTGCTGCGCGTGGAAATCACTCACAGCACACGGACCCATTGATTTCAATGGAGTTGTTCACACATGTGTGTGTTTTCACGCAGCGAGAGTCCGCTGTGGGAAACTCGCTGCATGTCCTATATTGGTACATTTTCACGCACCTACGCGCCCATTGAAGTTAATGGGTGCGTGAAAACCACACACCGCACACGGATGCACATCCATGTGTGGTGTGTGATTTGCGCATCAATTCCATTTAAAAAAAAAAGAAGTGCTTTGCGAGTGCGTGAAAAACACATGGCACTCGCGCATACTGATGCATAATGCAGCATACACATACCGGATTTACACGTGTTTTTCACGCGCGTGAATCTGATGCGTTCGTGTGAATGTAGCCTAAGGCCCTGTTCACACAGAGTTGTTTGCAGGCCATTCCGTATGGAATGTTGGGGCGAATTTGAACTGCCTGCACACTGTTGCCATGTTTTTTGCGGCATTATTCAGCTGCGGCTATTGAGTGCCGCGGGCAAAAAATGCTGCGAAAAACGCTTTCTCTGCCACCCATTGATGTCAATTGGAGGTCAAAGATGGAAATGCCTGAAGAAAGGGCTTGTTGCTTCTTTTTCAAGCGAGCGTTTTTTTTCCGTGTCGATTTCGGAAATTTTTTGCTGCGATTTACAACACAGTTTCTGTGGCAAACACCGCGGCAAAAAACTCTGTGTGAACAGGGCCTCAAAAATAACGGCTTAAAGGGAATTTATCAGCAGTTTTGAGGCCTCAAAACTGCTTTCAGCATAATATAGGGCAGTTTAACGATATCTTTTGTTTCAGTCATGCACATTGAAGGACTGAGAAATTGACGTGTAATTCCCCTGGCGTGGTAAGTGCCAATGAGTTGGAAGATGATGTGGCAGTGCTCTTGGCTTCTGCTTACTGCACAATGCCATCACCGACCCTCCGCTCTGAGAGATGGCTCTAGCAATCTTCTGATTGGCTGTTAGAACCGTCACTTAGAGCAGAGAATGGCACTTGGGTCTTCCGTGCCAGGGGAATCAAACTTCGGTTTCTCGGTCATGCATGACTGAGACAATAGGTATGTTTACAATGTTTTTATAGATATCTGCAGCTGCGACATGCTCTCGCAAGTCAATACCCTAGGTCAGATCACGAATTCTCACGATTCCCTTTGATTGGAGTTTTTAAATCGCAGGGCCCCCGGGGGCTGATCTCTGCGGTCTACACGGCCCTTATACATGCTAAACTGGCCAATGTCAAATTACCGGTAAAAGATAAATGGGAGAGCCTGATATCAGATCTGACAGAGGAGGAATGGGAGGATGTACTTTCATCTCCTGTGTCTGTGTCACCGGCGGCAAATAACAAAATGATCCAATTAGCTATAGTTCATCAGAGTTACCTCACGCCGGTGAGACTGCATAGAATGGGCAGATATCCTAGCACTGAATGTCACAGGTGCCGTTTTCCCAGATCTGATTTCTGGCATATGATTTGGGATTGTCCAGTGGTAGCTGCCTTTTGGGGGGAGGTGTTGAAAGTGGTTGAGGAAGTGGTGAAGCAGCCGATCCCCTTTTCACCTAAGATTTGTCTATTTGGGGTGCTGCCTGAAGATCAGTGGCCATTTCACATGCGTATTTTATTGCACGAAGTGTTGTTTATGGCAAGGAAGACCATCGCACTTCGGTGGATGGATCAGAGACCTCCTAGGGTGACGAAATGGAAATCGCTGATCAATTCCATTATACCATATGAGCGAGTATTATATAAGAAAAGAGGGTGTGTTGGTAAATTTTATAAAATATGGCAGATTTGGTGTGATTCATCATGTACCCTGTATACTCCGCATAGATTTACAGACCTGAGGGACCAGTTGCTGCAACATTGAGGAGGACGAGTGTTGCATGTCTGGTTACTTATCAGATCTCTATATTTTGTATGGAATAAATCAAACTGGCCTGGGAAAGTATTGTGCCCGTTGGGATGTTATTGTGTTGTTTCCGAGGGCTAACTATGTGATCTATTGGGTTATGACATGTTAAAAACCATCATAGCTACTATGCATCTGTGTTAAATGTGTATGAATACATAAATGTGTTTATTTCCTGTCATGTACTATGGACGTTTGTATTGTACAATTCTTTCAATAAAACGAGTTTAAAAAAAAAAAAAAAAAAAGAAATGAAATGTAATGGTGCATAAAACATTGGCAGGACTTTGTTATATCTAAGGCTTCATTCGCATCTGCGTCGGTTCTTTCTGAGCTTTTCGTCAGGGGGACCCATGAACGGAATCCAAACTGAAACAAACGGAAACCATAGGTTTGCATTACCATTGATTTCAATGGTGACGGATCTGGTGCAAATGGTTTCCGTTTATCACTGTTGTGCAAGGGCTCCATAGTTTTGACGGAATGAATAGCGCAGTCGACTATGGTATTGATTCCGTCAAAACAACAGAACCCTTACACAACGATGACAAACGGAAACCATTTGCACCAGATCCATCACCATTGAAATCAATGGTAGTGCAAACCTATGGTTTCTGTTTGTTTCAGTCAGGGTTCGGTTCATGGGTTCCCCTGATGGAAAGCTCTGGCGGAATCCATGAACAGAGTCCTGACGCAGATGTGAACGAAGCTTAAGCTGTGTTCACATAGGAAATCAGCAGAATTGATCTGTTACAGATTGCTCTTACTGAAAGTTTGCATTGAAAGTGTAATGATAGGGGTAGGGAAACGGACAAGTGAGCCCTAATCTACCCGCCACTCTGTCCCTGCCTACTTGCAACGACCCGCCCTAGGCGACGGGGTACAACTGGGCGGCGGTCCCTACGCTCAGTAAGTGCACGAGACAAACATGCAAGGGAATATAAAGCAAAGGGAAAGGGGCAGTTGCCCACGGCAACACCGTGAGCAACAGAGTGGTGAACGAGCCAAGTCAAACCAGGAGAGCACGAGGTACCAAACGCAGAGCAGAAGAGTAGTCAGAAAGCCAGGGTCAGAATGGAGCAGGATCAAATTGTTAGGAGCTGTAGCTGGGCCAGGAAACCACACGGAAAGAATCACAAGCAAGGAGGAACAGGAAAGGCAGGTATAAATAGACAGAGGGCGGAAGCTAGCTGAGTCTGGCCAGGCTGCGATAGGCTCTCCCACTCCTAAGCCTGCCAGCCTGAGTGGTGGAAGCTGGAGTCAGTCTCAGAGAGATAGACTCAGGTGAAGACTGATTACCTAAGGAAGTTAACCCCGAAGCTGTGCCTGGCAGATCCTTTACAGAAAGAGCGAGTCACACGTGAGTGGCCACATGTTACCAGAAAGGAGAGAAGGACAGCACCAGAGGGACACGCAGGCGGTAAGTATTGTCTATATTGGGGAAGAAGTCAATGACTGGCACTTGGGGGCATTATGCCTGGTTTTTGGAGGAACACTATCTCTGACACTATAAGGGGCACCGTGTGACTGGTACTGTACAGGGAGCACACTGGGGCTTGCACTGTATATGGGCAGACTGTATGGCTGACATTGTATGGCTGGGACTGATCACTATGGCCCTAAAATAGTTCGTTGCTGCGATGATTTACAGAAAATCTCTCCCCTTCAAAATGCAGTTCTGCAGCAGCTGAGGTGATAAAGTAGCACAAATACTGGGAATAGGTTGACATGTTAGACATGGCAGAAGACATTGTACGTCGTTATTTAGTCCTACACAAAAAAACATTTTTGGCTTTATGCATTTATCAAAACAATGTAGCAATAAATGGATTCCAGCTTTTTTAAAAGTGAAAAAACACCCAGGCATCTTTTTTTATTGATTTTTTGGACATTTCCAATGGAGTTTAATGCTTATTTAGAGTGATGGACATACGTTTTTATTCTTATCACAGTTAAATACAAAAAAAGAAAAACAGAAAAGCCCAAAAACCCCTTGAGAACAGGGTCAAGTAATGGTGCAACAAGATTTACTTGGATACGGTATTAGTCTTCAAACCTTTACACCACATATCAGACCCCATATACGGTAGATGTTTCCTCATTCCCATAGAAGTCATAACATAAATATTCTATCCCAAATTGAATAAATCTGTTCGCTAAAAATTACCATTTCCAACCCTAAACCTTCACTTGGTGCATCTTTAATGCAGTCCCCTCAAATCATTCATTGTCACATTGTCACTTTTCCTTTCTGAGCAAACAAACACCACAGGAAGTCCCAGTAATGTATAGCTGGAGTAGACAAGGAACATGTCCTCAAATAAAGCGATTGAACAAGCAGTTCCAGTAAATGCATTGTGTCCTGAAGTTTTGTGTCCCTAAGCTGCCCATTCACATTAGATAAAGATCGGCTGCGAGGGGTATGGACGATCTCTCCATCCGCATACCACAATGAACTGGCCAATCAGGAGACATTTTTTCTAGTAAAAACCATAGTGCATAGAGCACTCCAAAAAAATGGGAGACTCGGGATCCGAATACTAGTGATCGGTGGGGCCCACATTGATCTATCATTTATCACTTATCTATGTTGAACAGCAAACGGTCAATTTAAATTTTGAATACAAGTTTGATCAAATTCTGATGCCAAAGATGTAATGATTTTTATTAATGATCGGCATTCAGGATTCGATTTTTTAGAAAATCTTTGGCCACCTATAGGGACGATCTGCAACATTGGAGTGAATCTTGGCATTGTTTGTATCCATATTTACTATTGAACACGTTTTTAGAACTTCAGGGACATAAAATTTGTTATTTGCTCCGCTGTTTACTAACAGCAAATCCTTTTAGTGTAGTGTAATACTCAACTGTGTTTACAGATGTTTACGTTGCGTGTCCATGAAGACGGTGCTGCATTGTCTAGAAGAGGACTTGTGTTTAAGAGTGGGAAGATGCATCCAGAAACGTCCGGTTGTGTGAGAACTTGTGTATGCTCATGTATGTGCCCGTGTCTTATCTAAGTGTGGACAGCCACTATGAAGCAAGGGGTTAATTGGTTTTCTTAATCTATCTAATTCCGTCCCATTGTCACACTGAAGGCCACCATGTTTTAAATAGATACTATTGTCCCACCTAAAACCCATAAAATTGTCACTGGGGACAGATTTAACAGCCTCCAATTGAAATAGGGTGGATTTGTTTTGTCCTGGTCTTTTTAATGCTCAACAAAAACCTTTTCAAGTTGGAGGACAATGGGAGATTTAAGGAAAGACTTCCCTGGGAGGACCTTCCAAAGATGGTTTCTTCCATATGGGATACAAGGTGGTCAACAGCTGAATTTCTCGTCCCAGGTGACAGCGACAGGGTTACAGCCCTGTAGTACAGTTAGAAAACAAGGGAGGGTGCCACCTCTTTAACCCTATCTCGTCGCCTGCCCCCCTTTTGTGACCTTCTCATTTAAATGCACGCCTCCTGCATTTCAGCCTTTACATTAACAATTTGTCCTATTCACACTTGACTAAGCATCCTCCTAAGATACACTGCTTCACCTCCCACGTACATGCCCTGTATTACACGACTGACATGTCTTTTTATGGCCCTGGGAGACAGTTATACAAGCACAATAAATTCCCTCATACTGGGATATAAACAAACAAATGCTACATGCAACAATACATTATTTGTTTTACAGCGTGGAGACTGCATTTGTGGGGCTATATTGCTTATCACTTCACCATGAAGACAAGATGTAACCATACTTCTCTTTTCTAGCACAGTAGAGGCTTATCATTGACATGTGCATGTCCGAGGGATCATAATAATGAAAATAAAAACAATGAAAACTTGGTAGGATTGACGTGCACATATTCCCTTAACCTTGAAATTAAAAAATATTAATGCTAATTAAAAGTGATCCATTTCATTTATCAGCATAAATGGCTAATGTGCGTATGCTGTGTTAAATATGCAATAGGAAAGGTTAAGTTAAAACCATAGCAAGCTCCTTAAAGGGGTTGTCCAGGTTGGGGGCTGTTTTTTATACTGATGACCTATCCACAGTGATGACGTATCCGACACTGATCAGCTGTTCTGACTGCCTCCAGGCACCACAATCTATGTAGTGGTCAGTATCGGAAGGAGATGGCTCCGACCACTGTATAGCGGCCGTCCGGCAGTACAGAAGCTATGCTACTATTCAATGCATTGGAGCAGAGCTGCAGTAACCCAGCACAGCTGCTATACAGTGGTCGGAGCCTTCTGCTACTGGCACCGACCCTGCATAGCTTTCGGCACCTGGAGGCAGCCGGGACAGCTGATCGGTGCGGGGTAATATACTGATGACCAATCCCGTGGATAGGTCATCAGTATGAAAAATAGCCCCCGACCTGGATAACCCCTTTAAGGCTTTATGCACATGGCAGATTCGTGTGCATGGAGCCTGTACAGAGGCATGCGGAATCACTGTGCCTCCCTTCTACGGAGCTGAAGAAATTTTATGTGCTGCCATATAGTGCTCCATACAGAACTATATTAGGGGTTAATTCTTCCATGAAAGCAATGCTTCTAGGGGAGACTATCTCCCTAATATGGCATCTGATGGAGCATGGCACAGTAAAGTAGGGTCATATAGGAGTTTGTAAACTTTCGCTAAATATTTTCTACATTTTAACATTAAGAGGGTGTTATTACCTCAAACTAAATTTTCCTGGGCTAGATAATCTGTATCTGCAGATTATAAATATATATATATATATATATATATATATATATACATACACTATACATATATATATACACTATACATAGAAGTCAGTCGGCAGGTTCACATGCCTAAACTTCTCCCAGGTGGCAATAGTGTCAAAAAGGAGGTTCTGAATTCTATTCTATCAGTTTTCCATTGGCTCCTGACACTCCTATTACTAACCTGCAGGGGGGTTCAGTGGGGGGATCAGTGTACACTTCTCCTTGGACTCCTGCATTGGGGATCTTTGTTCTCCCCTTTTACATCTCAAACATTTCTTTCATCAAGTTATTTTTGTGTAATATTAGGCGCGGCCGATGTTCAGAACTCTTAACCCGATCATGCAGAAA
Source organism: Rhinoderma darwinii (assembly GCF_050947455.1). NCBI lineage: Eukaryota > Metazoa > Chordata > Amphibia > Anura > Rhinodermatidae > Rhinoderma > Rhinoderma darwinii. Next base: position 55,120,467 of record NC_134698.1, read on the forward strand.
GATTTGACTATACATGGCCAAATTTGTAAGCTATTTACAATGATTACTTATGTCCCCTCAAATTGAATATAAAATGAAAATAAAGTATTCCTCTCTTTCTCCATCCTACCTTCATCAACAGGAACTTATTAATTTTTGCTTTTGGTGGATCTATTGGCAAACAATAGGACAAATAAGGCTATGTTCACATCTGCGCTATGTCTTTCCGTTATTCTGTTCCATTACAGGAACATAAGAACAAAAACAATGGAAGTGCCGGAGCCATTGCATCATGGACAATAACAGCGCCCGACGGAACCCATTGACCTTACTGGGTTCCGTCAGTTTTCCGTGAGGGTTTCCAATTTCCTGTAAGAAATATCACATAGCATGCTGCGCTATTTCTTCTGCCATTTTTCACCGGAGGCTCCAAAGTAGATGTAAACCGTCCCTAAGAGGAAATCACCTCAATTCATAATTCCAATTGCCATGTAGTGTCGGATGGGAAACTCAAATAACCACTACAGGAAGGAAGGGATGGTAACCACTTTGGAGAGCAAGGAAAAGATGGCTTCAGACAGAAGTTGTTACCCAGAATAACCATTAATATTACAGTTTATTATTGTTATTATTGTTTATGATGGTGCTTTGAGGCCTTACCCCCTCTTTCATCATAACTGGTCCATCATAGTCAATGGCCATCCATGCAGTTGCCCGGAAACAGACGATTCGAGCTCTGCGCTTTCCAACCACTTCTCCCATTTCACTCTAGGGATTGTGGGGTCAAAGTTGTCAGACCCCACTGATCGGATATTGGAGGCATATCCGAGCACTATGCCACCACCAATGAGACAAACTCTTTGAAATCCAATGAAAGGGCCCAGTTTGCAAATTATCAAACAATTTATATTCATGGTCAAGAATTATTAATTTATGGTAAATGTCATACAGATGTTTTTAAAGTTTCTATACAAAAGTGAATCCCTGATTTATTAAATGATCCGGTTTTCCTGGAATCGACGGACATGTAGGTCATTTATAGATTTAGTCGTGAGTGTACATTCAGGTTCTGGTTGCTGCACCATTTTGTCCATTGAGTTATAACTGCATATATTTTACTGGATATATTTCAGGAACAGAACAGAAGACAAACATACAGTAAGTTCCTGTATTTTAATTCCTGTAGATTTTGTTAAACAGTGGATCACACACCGTATACAGATGTAGCAGAACTGAATATGTCATTAAAATGAAGCATTTAACTTAGAACCAAAGGGAACCATTAGGGAATTGCATTATTAGTAGTTTTCAATATATGTATCTATTATACGAATTGCTCCCTTTACAAGTATGCTAGTATATATTAAAGAGGCTCTGTCCCCACATTATAAGTGCCCTATCTCCTACATAAGGAGATGGGCGCTATAATGTAGGTGACAGCAGTGCTTTTTATTTAAAAAACGATCTATTTTCACCACTTTATTAGCGATTTTAGATTTATGCTAATGAGTTGCTTCATTCCCAAGTGGGCGTGTTTTTACTTTAGACCAAATGGGCGTTGTACAGAGGAGTGTATGACGCTGACCAATCAGCGTCATGCACTCCTCTCCATTCATTTAGTCAGAGCATAGGGATCCTTTTAGATCGCTATGGGCTGTCTTATACTAACACATTAACAATACTGAAGTGTTTAGACAGTGAATAGACATTCCACGGGATGTCTATTCACAATCTCTGCACTTCGTTACTCTGTCTGTGGTACTTACAGCAGAGCAAGCGTAATCTCGCGAGATTACGCGGTAAATGACAGGTTACAACGAGATCATGCTTCCCCGGCTGTAACTACCACAGAAACAGTAACGAAATGCAGGGATTGTGAATAGACATCCTGTGGAATGTCTATTCACTGTCTAAACACTTCAGTATTGTTAATGTGTTAGTATAAGACAGCCCATAGCGATCTAAAAGGATCCCTATGCTCTGACTAAATGAATGGAGAGGAGTGCATGACGCTGATTGGTCAGCGTCATACACTCCTCTGTACAACGCCCACTTGGTCTAAAGTAAAAACACGCCCACTTGGGCATTAAGCAACTCATTACCATAAATCTAAAATCGCTAATAAAGTGGTGAAAACAGATCGTTTTTTAAAATAAAAAGCACTGCTGTCACCTACATTATAGCGCCGATCTCCTTATGTAGGAGACAGGGCACTTATAATGTGGTGACAGAGCCTCTTTAAAGGAACAGTGTCATCACAATTTTTTTTTTAATATTTTAAAGATGTTAGTGCTTTATTAAAAACGTTTGGATTAATTTGTGTGTTTGTGTGTTACTTTTTCTTATTTTTACACTTTTTCTTCCCTATGGGGGCTGCCATTTTTTTTCCATTTCTGTATGTGTCGATTAACGACACATACAGACATGGAATACGGCAGCCACAGTCCCATAGGGACTGCGAACGGGTCCCGTCCCATCCACTTCTGTGTACGCCGTCTGTGTGGGAACTGTGCATGCGCCACTCCCACACAGTCCAATTTGAAATGCGCGCCGTTCGGCGCCATTTTCCTGTGGACCGGAAGTCGCGGCCGGACAGTAAGATTACTACTTCCGGTCGCGGCTTCTGGACTTGTGCACTTGGACCAGCGGCAGCAGACGGAGCGGACGGGCCGGAGGGAGCCGCGGCGGCAGGAGCAGGTAAGAGATTTCTATGTATGTTCGTGTTTGTGTGTGTTTACTACTGTATGTAAACCTACTACACTGTGTGTTAGCTCAAAAAATGGCGACACACAGTGTAGGAGGTTAGACCGTTCAATCCCCTCGTTTATCCCGGCACTAGCCAGGATAAAGGAGGGGGGGATTCTCAGAGCTCACTAGAGCGAGTGCTTTTTTCCCAATTTTGCAGCAAAAAGCAATGTGGTTGCTTTACCACATGCAATGCTGCAATTTTGGGAATAGATCCATCTAGTGACCAGCACTGGGAAATATTATAAATTAGAATCTAATTTATAATATTTCCTGACTCGTGAAAAAAATAAAAAAAATTTGAACAATGTTTAATCACCTACACACTAAATGTTTAATTAAAAAAAAAAAACATGTTTTGCTGGCAACAGATTCCCTTTAAGGACTGGCTGATAACACAATTCCTCAATATAATATAAAGATGGAGCTTTACTTTAGGTGTTTAGTGATAAGTTTATGACATAAGATAACATTAGATTTATCCACATTGCAGATATCATGTTGTCAGATTGCAATAAGTTCTGCTACATCTGCAGATAAAGTTATTCTTAAATAAAAGAGAGGCAGGTCGTAAGCCATGCCCAAAATTGTCAGATATACAGCACTTGCGATATGAGTGAGTACAGAGCTGTAGAATATGTCAGTCCTATATAAATAACTCACAATAAGTAAACAAATTCTAATATCAAAATGAGCTTTGCATCATTTTACAGGTTTTGCTTTCCAATCCCAAACAGAACATGGATTTACTATTATTATTATTACTTTTATCATCATTATTATTATCATCATCATTATTATTACTTTTTTCATTATTATTATTACTTTTATAATTATTATTATTACTTTTATAATTATTATTATTATTACTTTTATAATTATTGTTATTATTATTATTACTTTTATCATCATTAATATTATTATTATCATCATCATAATCATCATCATCATTATTACTTTTTTCATTATTATTATTATTACTTTTAGAATTATTGTTATTATTATAGAATATTAAAGACCAGGTACTTATGGGCCACACATAAAATAAACACAATCTTCAGGATCTAGTCAATATACTAAGCTAGTTGTAGATTAGAACAGCCAATTATAGCAAATTTCATGAAAATTATATTTTCTTTTTATATATATTTGTTTCAGAGGGGGTAAAGACTTAGAATTACTTTCAATATGACTGCTGATTTTTATGATAAATATTCATAAATCAAAATACTTTACTTATTACTATATTGTTAATATTACACAAATAAACTTTTAATGATAAAAACTGTTCATATAGTAATAGGTCGGATTTATGGTGATAGCTTTAAAAGACAAAAATCATCAAGAACATCAATGAAAAATGTAAAGTCTGTTTTGTCAGAAATTTGTTCTCAGCAGAATAAAGCAAAACTATTTGGATGCAAAATTTTGGAATGGGGATGATTTAACATAAAGAAAACATTCTCAAAGGACAGAAATTGAGGACGGTCTGAGGGACATCATATAAGTGAGCATTCAGAAAAAGTGCTTATTCAAAACAAGAATAAACACTACAATAAGGGACGGTCAGCTTATTTATTTAACCAGAGTCTACTTTATGTTTTCTGTAAACAAGGGGTTAAAACACGTAATTAACAAGTATTTTTGCGAATTTGCATCTTGTGTTCTTCCATAGGTGACAGCACGTCAGATGCTTCCTGCTGGTGGAAAAAGAGGGTTTGCTGGTGCTACTACAATGGATAAGTGTGGCTTTTAATCTATGAAGTTTGACACTCAGAACTTGTATAATTATAGAACGGCCAAATCTACCTCAATCTCAAAACATAAAGCAATAAATAGCTGTAGTAAAAGAAACACATGGAAGCTTCCTCAATGTTATTCATACCGGAAACAGAATCTACTGAGAGATCTTGGATATTTGTGAAGTTTCCTCCACTTATTGATAGAAGACATGTTTACACGATCATAGGAAATAAAACAAATTTAATTTTCTATTAAAATGAAAATGAACACATTATATCATTTCTATGTACACAAATAGAAATCTCACATTATTTACAGATAGACTTGTAAAATACACTACTATCAATACTGATAGGCAACAACGTTTGTTTCAGAGTTCATTCCCTGATCAAACTATTAAGTTTCTTGCTGCAATTTTTTGAACCAGATTTTTTGGCTCAGGTTTCTGCCCATGAGTATTTTTGAGTCTTGTGGCATTCCACCAATTTTTTTCTATAAGTTTATGAGATCATTTTGAATTGTCACTGGTCACCATCTCCAGGAAAGACTGGATGGGTGAGGTAGATGTTGACTATGGTGGTAGCTGTGGACAAAGCTAAACGCTCCTGTAGGTGGCAATGTTGGAAAAAGGGGCATCTTGTCCGTAGGACTGACTGGAGAGCAAGTATGGCATGGCTTCCCATCTCTAACCAGTACTGGGACCACAACGTGTTTTAGTAGAGGTGGAGAGCTGCTCACCTCGGGTTTAGCCCTCTTCATCTTATATCTGTGGTTCTGGAACCATATCTTCACCTGGGTTGGAGTGAGCTGTAGAATATGTGCTAGTTGATCCCTTTCTGGAGCTGAGAGATATCTTTGTTGGCGAAATCTCCTCTCCAATTCTAGGGTCTGAGCCTTGGAGAAGAGAACTCTCCTCTTCTTCTTCTTCTTCTCCTCTGATTCATGGATGTGAGATGTATTTTCAGACCTCTGTATGGTGTCTGCTAAAGTTGTCTCTGAGCCACTTTCATCGGAAGCTGCAAAATAATAACAAACAACAATGTAAGGGAAGAAAAAACAATATAAAATGAGGAAAAAGTAGCACTCAAAATCATATTCCCCAAATAACATTACTCCCGACATTATTCCAATACTAGAAAGTTACACCATTGTTAGATTCTATTCTCCCGCCAACTATATTCTCAGCACATTGAATTCAAAACCAGCTCCAACTTACATAAGTAATGGTTCCTCTCATTGTCCATCCAATCTGGGTAAGGGGAGTTCCTGTTAAAACTTAAGGATGGATCGGCTGGGATAACATTGCCATCATATTCCGGTAAATCCAAAATTCTCCTGACTGTGAAGCTGAGTCTACCGGACGAGGACATCTCAATAGAGGGAGTAATCCAGAAGTATGAGAGATATGTAGGGTATGGTGGCCTAGCCCTGGTTCCACACCTTGCTTCTTCTTCTCTCCAGTCCAGGCAAAATATTAGTGTCACTTACAGAGAGATGCTGTTTATATAAACATCCCACCCCATGGACACACAAACATAAACTAACCGCTTTCAGACCATCCCAGTCTACAGGACGCTAAGTACCAAAATGAGTCAAGTGCTTAAGACCCTAATGGGAATAGAAGCCCCCTCCTCTCACCTCCACTTATCCTCACTCCTCCCTAGAGATAACCCTTACCTCCCAATGACAACAGGAAACAAGATTCATCTTTACATATTCTGTCTGATTAGCCCGAAGTGGGAACAGATAATGGGAATTGTTACTTGTGAATAACATCCTGGGTGGCATGCAGTGACCAACATTCCCCTCCTAAAATGACCCCTCCCCCCCTTCTCCTCACCCCCTTCCTGCTTCAGTGTAACTAAGGGATGCATCAAAGTGAATTACAACCACAAATTAAATAACTAAAATGATTGATTCGCTTTTATGGAGAATTTGCCGTCCATTCATGACGGGTGATGGTTGGCTGATAGAAATCTTTTTCGTTTTGCATTATTCAGGATGTTTTCTATCCAGATTTCATTTGCATCCACCTGCCCTGTGTGAGATAGTACAAGCAATTCAGCCTTTACACTATCTCCCCAGGACTTGTTGAAAAGAGCCATGCTTCTGACGATAAGGGACATATTTACTTTCACTCTGAATAAGAAAAGCTGTCTGAGGGGGAATAAAAATGGCCAGATTATCCTGATAAGAGCCCGTCTGTAACTTATTTTGTTCCTCTGACTACTGGTTTCATTCTTTTCTCTCTTCTTTTCTCTCTCTTTTACCATAGGCTTTATACAAAGGACATCTTTTCACCCCAGTTTCTATGTAAATTGAGGATGCTGCTACATAAAATTATTCTTTATACCAAGTTTGTAATGATGCCATATATTCTTATATATTTTAGCCAATCGAGTTTCTTTAAAAGTTTCGAAATAAACATTATTATACCAAGAAATTTAAGTTTAATGGAAAATACCTATATATAGTTAGTACTGAAAGCTATATACAAGATGTATATATATATATATATATATATATATATATATATATATATATATATATATATATAAAATATAATATAATGTAAATACTGGATAAATAGAACAGAACATTTATAGAGGTAGCAAAGCTGAGGTTATCATTCGGCAGAATTTATGATATTAGAATGAATCTGCTGTAAGATTAACCGCTTGCTGCATGGTGCTGTAATAGTATGACGCAGGCAGAAGAAAGTTCCTGCAAAGTGCCATAATATTATGCTGCCCACATTGCTTGGGAAAATAGACTTTTGCCCACACGATCAGGAGCGGGAGCGTGGCTGCCTCTGATCTCTGCCGTTTAACAACTGATTTATGCTGGCATAGAAGAGATAGATCAAAGGTGGGATGTCAATTTGTGAACGTCACGGGGATTTCCTGTGATGCGATCTCTGCCCATACAAATTATGGGCAGGGAGCCCGGGATCAATTGAGGGACCCTAAGGCTTTCTTTTAGTAGAGCCCGTTGCTAGGGCATACTTATGAATGCCCTAGTAACTGCTTGTGTATTTAACATACACGGTGTGATATATGTGCAATTATGTATATGCTAGCATATTACAAAGTAAAAAAAAAACAATAAAAAATAAAGAAATAATAGTAAAAAAATTTAAAAAAGAGAAAAACACCTAGTAACGTAGACGTATTTGGTATCCTTATAACGGTACAATAAATTTGACCTGTACAGTCAATTTGTAACACTATTTATAAAAATAAAAACCAAGGCAAAACAGTTGTTCGTTTACATTTTCCAAATATTATAAATTCACAAATAGTAAATTCTAAAATGTTTGTGCCCCAAAGGGGAGCTCTAACAAAGTTCAACTTGTCCCACAAAAAAACATACAGCTGTGTAACAGCAAAAATAAAAAATAGATATGACCATCAGAATGTGGAAAGATAGAAATAGAAAAAAAATCTTGGAGTCCTGAAGACCAAAATTTGCTTGCTTCTGAAGGGGTTAAAACAACTCCAAGTCAACCCTTGCTAGAAGGGTCAGTTCACACGTAGCGTACATAAATACTGCAGATTTTCCACAACGTATTTTATTGCGGAAAATCCGCAGCATAATACAGTAGCAGCAAAGTGGATGAGATTTGAACAAATCTCATCCACATGCTGCGTAAATACTGAGCGGAAAAAAAAAAACCAAAAATGTACCCGCGGTGCGTTTTTTTTTAGGCTGCAGCTCGTCAATTATATTTGTATAAACACTGCCTTTTTCTTGCTGGATTTAGATAAAACCCACAACACATAGGAGATGCTGCGTTTTTTTGCGGCGGAATAGCAGCGAAGAACGCAGCTCAGAAAAAAATAAATCGTATATTTACCCAGAATTCTGTGTTTCTTTATCCAGACTGGCCTCCTGGGATCACGCTTCACAGGCTGCGTTCACATGGGATGAAACATCATCACAGGGCTGCAGAACGTAAGGAAGTCAGATGGACACGTCGCCATGGTAAGTATCTAATTTTTTTTTAATGTGCAGTTTTTCCACAACAAACATTCCGGCAGAAAAACTGCACCACAATTTGGTGCAGTTTTTCATCTGGAATTCCCTGCGGCGCACAGGGCGGATACGCTGTGCGCTTTTACGCAGCGTATCTGTTCTGTGTGAACGTAGTCGAATAGTAGCAAAACATGCTGATAAAGGAGTCGTGCTTTGCGCGACCCTGATGCTCTCGACCAGTTTTTCTGACACATTCGTGTTTGTCGGTAAAAGTGGCGCAGAGACTTCATTAATATGGCATGTTGCCCAAAAGTGATATTTTTCAGTGTATTTACACCATAAAACTAATAAATCCTCCCCAATGTGTTAGCTTTAGTTTTACAAAGGATTTTTGCAGGTAAACCAGCTATATCATCCTAAAGGGCAACGTTTCGCGGATACAGTAATTTACAGCAGCGGACACATGCTACATTGCAATGAATAGAACTTTATTAAGAAAATCATAATCAAATAGTTTCCTTTTGTTTTGCTTCAAAAAAAAATTATATTGAAATCAATATAAAAAGCTTTGGTATTATACAATGTTGGCATACCTTTCATAATTGGTGGAAGGAAATTTAAGTAACAAATATAATAATTTATGTTATGAACATTGGTGTTTTTTGTCATTTAATTAAAAATAATGAACATATAATTATTATAAAATCCCATTTATTTATTTTAATATCAAAATCACCCAGGGCCCATGATGATTTATAGGCAGGGTAGGCCGGAGCCTAAAGTGCCACTGAGGATTTTAGGTGGGAGGGGCACAATGAAATAATTTTTTTAAGTGCTGTACCTTTACATTTTTTATGTACAACTGCTCGGATGTTGGAGGTGCTGGGCCTAATGGTGCTTATTGATGAGAGAACAACACCCGTCACACAGGTAAGGACAGCTGGCTGAAGTAAGCAACAAGCACTGGGTGGTTAGCACCAAGAGGTGAGGGACAAGTAGTCACAGGAGAGGGTGGATACATGGTAGGGTGGTCAGTCGGCCCTGCATTATTAACTGTACAAATGTGTAGGGAATGGGAAAGGGGAATATGTATTATCAATTAAAATGCTAGGGACTGGCAGACAAGGGGGCAATTAACGAAATAAAATATAAACTCGATATGTGGAAAGAAAAAAACGGCGCTCCTCTAAGGTGATAACGTACTTAGAGATGGTAGATGTTGTGTAAGTGAGTGTTGGTAGACTCACCTGATTTAGTTGTGCAGGATCATCAGCACAACTTAACTTTGTTACTTGTCGGGTGAGTTCACCCAAGTTTCAAAACCACTGAGCAGGCCTCCAGAGCAGACCCACGGTTTAAGGCTCCAAGGGTGGAGTTTTCTTTTCCGTGGTCATTTAGAATTAAGAATCTGGGAAAAAGATTCTCCTTGTATCGGGCGCTCTTGTGCGGCTCGTTCAGTAAGTCCATAGGATCGTCAGATGGATTTAAAACAATTTATTGCACATACCAGAAACAATAAAAGTCGCTGCAACTCGTTTCAACCTCGTACTGAGGTCTTCGTCAGGCATGCCTGACGAAGACCTCAGTACGAGGTTGAAACGCGTTGCAGCGACTCGATGCAAGGAGCATCTTTTTCCAAGATTCTTAAATAAAATATAAGAAAGTAAGACAATGTAAAACAAAAATGCTATTTTGTGTTACAAAATAAAACATTGCATCTAAACATGTTTCAGCCATACCACAGATAATATGCCTGCTGAATATACCGTATATGTTTCTTTTATATATATATATATATATATATATTTAACATCAATATAATTTTAGGGATGTCCAGAATTAAAACAACATAGCTGCTTTCTTCCAAAAACAGCACCAAACCTGTCTAAGGGCTTATTTACACGAACGTGATATATGTCCGTGCAACGCGCACGATTTTCACGCGTGTCGTACGGACCTATGTTAGTCTATGGGGCCGTGCAGACAGTCCGTGATTTTTGCGTAGCGTGAGTCCATTGCGTAAAAAACTCACGACATGTCCGATATTTGTGCATTTTTCGCGCATCACGCACCCATTGAAGTCAATCGGTGCGTGAAAATCACGCGCACCACACGGAAGCACTTCCGTGGGAGGAGCGTGATTCCTGCAACAGCTGTGAAACTATGAATGTAAACAGAAAAGCACCACGTGCTTTTCTGTTTACAAACATCTAAACGGAGTGTCATAATGATGGCGGCTGCGCGAAAATCATGCAGCCGCGCATCATACGGGGCTGACACACGGAGCTGTTAAGTGCCTTTTGTGCACGCAAAACGCCGCATTTTTTGCGTGCGCAAAACGCACACGCTCGTGTACATCCGCCCTAAGGGTTGTGTCTGGTATTGCAGCTCAGCTGCTTTGAAGTGAATGGGGCTGAATTTCAATACCACACACTCCCTGTTGACAGGTGTGGTGCTGTTTTTGGAAGAAAGCAACCATGATTTTCTAATCTTGGACAACTCCATTTAATACATAAGAAAAAAAAAAATTATACAAAAGATATGAATAAGAAAATACCGAAACCTAATCTCCCTAATCCACCCACACTACGCAGCAGATGAGAGCAGAGGGACTTGACATGTGCCATCATGATATATATATTATACATATGGGGAGTGTTTTTTGCCTAAAATTCTTTACTTATAGGAATGGAAAATGACCCATACCAGTGACACTCCATCCTTAGTTTTAGACGTTTAAAATTTCCACATATAGCTTCCAAATGCTATAGGTTCCTAAACAAGAGCTTCATATGGAACACACAAGATTGTCGCTCTATGGAACCATGGGGAATAGTGGAATCTGGAAGAAGTTCCTTAGAAGACAACTGTCACATTGGGTTCGTGGACCCACTGGGCCGTACCGCCTTGGCGGTATGGCAGCTGGCCAACAGGGTGCACGTCACAGTTCACAGTTTGTATAAGGTACCTGTGGCAGCTCGGCAGTAGCAAGGCAGGCTCGGCTCGGACTAGGCAGCAGGTAGACGTCAGGTGTGGAGCAGCAGGACAGGCGTAGGTACAGCACAGTACGGCTACAGCACAACACGGCACTGGAACAGGATAGCACGGGATACAGGACACATGAACAGGAACACGGGAACTGGAAACCACTAGGAGGCCATTTGAAAGACAAACTAGGATACGACAAACAACGCTCAGGCATGGAAGCAAGGGGCTGGGACCTTCTTTTAGCCCAGGGAGCAATCAGCTCAATTACCCACATGCGTGCGCTTTGGCTTCTCAAGTCTGGACTGAGCTCGCGAGCGCACCCTTGTGGTCACTGCGGAACAGGACGGCCGTATGTGCAGACATCTCTGGAGAGAAGGGCGTCGACTGGATGGAAGGAGTTCGTGGTCAGCGACCACAGACGTTACAACAGCAGCACCAAAATCTGTCCCTTTTGCTGCAGAGATGGCAGAAATTCTAGTAGGGAAAATAGGAAAAGCAGCCAGAAACTCATGTCCAGAATATGGGACTACCAGGGGTGCCAATGTCTTTTTTGTCCCTGGGAAATTAAGCCTCAAATCACAAACCAAAATGTTTGTGGACAAATTGAAAACTAATAAATGAATCACAAAGATTATAAGTAATATATGTGTGTAATTCAGATACTAATAGGAACCCATTAGCAGCATTTCCTGCGAAACATAATGATATCTGCAATCACAATTATTTGCACAAGCACATCTAAGCCGAGTGGCCACACCCTACTCTTAAAGGGGTATTCTGACCACTGACATTTATGACGTATTTATTGAATACGTCATAAATGTTAAATTGGTGGGGGTCCAACTTCTAGTATTCCCATTTATAGGGAGAATGGAGGCCTCCTTGACCCCCTTAGTATCATTAAAAATGGCCATGATAGGAAGGAGAAGAAGGGCAGTGTATGCTACTCTTACCATTGAAGTCTATGGAAGTTCTAAAAACAGTCAAACACATGACTTTTTTTATGATAGGTGGGGTCCCTACAGATACACCAAAAATTTCAGTGGTCGGATTACCCCTTTAAGTTGGCCATACAGGCTGATACAAGATAAATTTAGGTCATTTGAGATTGAGAATGACCATGTGAACTAGTCTTCTTGTAAGGGAGGTCTTTGTTATTGAATATGTTGAGTGGCATTGCCATTATACTATCACGTACCTTCAACTTGCTCTCTAGAAGAAAGGGGACACAGAAAATGGAAAATCCTTATACCATATGTTCAGTAGACAGTAGACTGCCAGTGAAAAACATGATGTTGCACGGACTAAATCCGCTGGCTAGCCTGCTGTTAATAATAATAATAATAATAATAATCTTTATTTATATAGCGCCAACATATTACGCAGCACTTTACAATTTAGAGGCTGTTATTTGGGCTTTAACCACACTCCCTCCACAAGCTGGAGAAGGAAACATACGACTAGGACGGACAATCCCTATCCCTAGCCGACGCTATTACTGCCGGTGGAAAACGACGCACTGACCAACATCGCGGAGACTGCGTCTGACCGCGAGAAGTATATGCTGTAAAAATATGCATTGACTGACTGCAGCTGAAGTTCCTCCATATGTTATTGGAGCTATATTGCAATAATCTGTACCATATTATGGTCAATTTCTGATGTCTGCTAATGCCGTTTTGGTCGACACAATTATTACTTGGGTGGTACGAACATTCACTATACACCTGCAGCTGATCGGTTATTTATGCCTACGTTGTATACACCAGTTGGATCATTCACTCCTGTTTTCCCTTTACTGGATGGGATTACACTCAGCCCAACATTTGCATTAGTCATATGTGTTTAAAATTTGGCCAAGCATCTCTGTATGGCTGCAACTTATGCAATAATCTTGGTTGCCATTATATGCAACATGGTTTGGGCATAATACACATGCTCCTATATGTAGCTAATCAATTTTTGACCCGGCCGGGTGAGACGTCTATGTATGTTTGTGATTCATGTTTGTATTTTATTTTTTGTGTTGTGTTACTTTGTGATTTAGACACAGGACTGCAATTGATGCTACCTTGTCATATCTAGTTAATTTTGCTAATAAATTTTGATATTTTTATAATTATGCTGAGCCGAGTGCTTGTCTTCCCAGTGGTCATTTCCTGATCCATTTCCCCTCCCCCTTCTTTTTCTTTTTCCCTAACTCTTTCCTTTTTTCCTTTTTCTATTTATTTCCTTCTTTGATTATATCATTGTTGTTCCCTGGTTGGCACCGTACTGACTGTACTGAGCTCATATTTGCTCTATTATGATCTGGAACTCTTTTTTATTTTCTCCATTGCTTTTATGTTGAGACCTTGTGCTAAAAAAAAAAATTCCCTATCATTCTGCACTCAATACCCCATAATAACAAAGTGAAAACAGAATGCTAGTAAACTGTGCTAATTTAATGAAAAGGAAAAACCAAAATATTGCATTGACATAAGTATTCAGACCCTTTACTCAGGACTTAGTTGAAGCACCTTTGGCAGTGATAACAGCCTCCAGTCTTCTTGGGTATTATGCCACAAGATATGCACACCTGGATTTGGGGATTTTCCACCATTCTTCTTTGCAGATCCTCTCAAGTTCTGTCAGGTTGAATGGGGACCATCGGTGGACAGCCATTTTCGGGTCTTTCCAGAGATGTTCGATTGGGTTGAAGTCAGGGCTTTGGCTGGGCCACTCAAGGACATTCACAGAGTTGTCCCTAAGCCAGTTCTGTGTTGTCTTGTCTCGTTGGAACGTGAACCTTTGGCCCAGTCTGAGGTCCAGAGAACTCTGGATCAGGTTTTCATTAAGAACATCTCTGTACTTTGCTCTATTCATCTTTCTCTCAACCTTGACCAGTCTCCCTGTCCCAGCCGCTGAAAAGCACCCTCAGAGTATGATGCTGCCACCATCATGTTTTACTGTAGGGGTGGTATTGGGCAGGTGATGAACAGTGTCTGGTTTCCTCTAGACATGACGCTTAGAATTGAGGCCAAAAAGTTCAATCTTGGTTTCATCAGACCACAGAATCTTGTTTCTCACAGTCTGAGAGTCCTTTAGGTGCTTTTTTGCAAACTACAGGTGGGCTTTCATGTGTCTTTTACTGAGGAGAGGCTTCTTTCTGGCCACTCTGCCATCAAGCCCAGATTGGTGGAGTGCTGCTTGACCTTCTGGAAGTTTCTCGCATCTGCACACAGGATCTTTGGAGCTCAGCCAGTGTGATCATTGGGCTCTTGGTCACCTCTCTTAGCAAGGCCCTTCTTCCTCGATTATTTAGTTTGGTGGGGTGGCCAGCTCTAGGGAGAGTCCTGGCTGTTCCAAACTTATTCAATTTAAGAATTATGGAGGCCACTGTGCTCTTGGGAACATTCAGTTCAGCAGAAATTTTTGTGTACCCATCTCCAGATCTGAGACCCCACACAATCCTGTATCTTAGCTCTATCTTCAGTTCTTTCCTCTTCATGGCTTGGTTTTTTCTTTGATAAGCTTTGTCAGCTGTGAGACCTTATATAGACAGGGGTGTGTATTTCCAAATCATGTCCAATAAATTGAATGTACCACAGGTGGACTCCAATCAAGGTGTAGAAACATTTCAAAGATGATCTAGAGAAATGGGAGGCCCCCCAAACTAAATTTCAAGTGTTACAGCAAAGGGTCTGAATACTTATGTTCATGTGATATTTGAGTTTTTTATTTTTAATAAATTTGCAATAATTTCTAAAATTCGGTTTTCACTTTGTCATTATGGGGTATTGAGTGCAGAATGATGGGGAAAAACTTGAATATTTTTTCTTTTAGCGCGAGGCCTCAACATAACAAAGTGTGGAAAAAGTGAAAGGGTCTGAAGACTTTCCAAATGAACTGTATAGGAGATATTTACTAAGCAAAATGTCCCATGTTTCTAGCACTAATTGTACCAAAAATGTGACATACATGGCGTGCGCCAAATTTATTATTTGTTCAGAAATCCCTCGACTGTTTTGAAAAGTGTCTATAAAAAGGGGCATGGCTAAGAGGAGTCATAAAATGCGCCAGATGTATTATCAGCATGCCCCTGTTTTTGGTGCAAAGTAGTGCTGTAAAGTATGCCAGCCAAAACGTGGCATAAGGTAGCGATAAGTGTCTAGCAAGTTGCACTAAATTCATCATTCAGCATGTGCCATTGTAATAAATTTGGCGCCGTCTCAGCCTGTTTGGTCTGGTTAAACCTGGTCAGTATTAATAAATATTCAACAATGTATTTAGTGTTCCTATGATTAGTTTTGTAAATATTTTTTATATAAAAAATTGTGCAAAATATCAGTAAAATAAACTAAAATAACCTCTCTCTGTTACTATAGTAAACATACTCATTAATTCTTACTGCAATAGAAATTGATGAGTTCTCTCAATTAAGTTGTAAGATTTATTACCATTTACTAAATTAGCTTGTAAATTGGTTTGCTCTATTCCCTTGACAAGAGGAGGATGTACAACCACCTAGTCATCTACCATGAGTGCCGGTAGACAATAGGAGCCCCGTGGACCAGTGTGGGAACTGAAGCTGATGAGCAAGCATGAGCATTGCCTGGAGATAAAGACAAGACAATGGAATTCAAATCAATGGAGTTACACTGTAAAACATGGAGGCATCGAAACAATACAGCGATACAATCCTCCTGTGTAAACAAGTTATAAATTGGTGACCCTTTCTGGACTCAAGTCAAGCTGGACCGAAGAATACAGGACTCTCCTCAACATGGAATCTAGGGGACTTCTTCATGAATCTTCTCTTGGACAGGGGCATTTGCCTGGTGTTTGATAGCCTGTTAATATAAAAGCATAAAAAATGGGGTAAAAGGTAAAAACAAACAAAAAAAAAAAAAATCCACTTCATAATAACGGAAGGTTCTATCTTTTACATAAAATGCTTATGTAAACTTTTTTACATAAAAAGTTGAGGTCTAAAAGGTCACTATGACTAACGGCACAATAAATATTTTATGACATTTGTTACAATACACCGGACTCATGTTTATAATGTCTGGTGTATTCATGAGGGTAACATTGCCCCCGCTCTCCCTGCCTCCTCCCACTCTACACAGCCGTTGTATACAGGAGCTGGGGTCAGATGGAGCTAGTATGACTTCAAGAGGGAATGCCTATTCAGCTCGACCAAACAGACATGGTATTTCATTGGGAGAATAAGGAAAGCCATTTTTCTCCTGGGAAATAAGGAATTAGAAAGTTTAAGATCTATCCAATTCTTCATCCAATGGGGACATCAAAGGAGGATTTGACTGTCCCTATACACATGAGATTGCATGTGCTTGGAATAACAATATAGTCGAACTAGGTCACTTGGGCTCACCAGAGGAATTTAATTCACCACTCCCATCTATACTGAACACGTGCATGCCATGATGTATTTATCCTTTGATATAATGTCCCTATCAACAATAACGATTAATAGATTACTTGTGAAATAACCGGAAATGTAATAAACCACGTCAACAAGTGATCCTCTTCGCTGTCAACTGGACCTCATTGGCTGTATTTTGGCTGAGACCTATACGTGTGCCAGGACATAGGCATCCTCTGATGTGCCAATCTGAACCTGAATGCCGAGTAGAAATGGGAAACTCCTTGTAGTACTGGTGTCAGCACCAGGCAAGCATGGGAAGATGCTTGGGCCCACTAGACTTGAGGGGCTCATGAATATCTGGATAACACTTGTATAAACAGGGGTGGGGTAGACAGGCGGCCAACTGTCGCCCACCTTCATGGCTTGATTCTAGATCCAAAAATTGTTTCTCTTTTGGTAAATGCGTTGAACTGCAGCTCCTAATAAATGTTCTTCCAGATCTTGCAACTGGCAACTGTATGAGACATCCTCTTTCATTTCCATATCAGATTATACAGAAAGAAAAACAAAAAAATAGTTAGATAATGTGCTACTACTCTCTCCCATGCACTACAGAAGGAAATATTTGGAGTTTAGCTAATTCTGGAATGCCTTTATTTGTGGCACTGCTCTCTTCACACAGTAATGTTGGTATTAAGGAGAATTTGTTTAAACCATTTGTGGGGTTATTTATGTATTTATTTTTTTGTTTGTTTCATCTGAATATTTAAAATTTTTATCAGTATGAGAAAGTATTGTACTGCATTTTCCATGATGGGTAATACGCGGAGGCAGCCAGCACTAGAACTTTCAGCCATTTATTGCAAAATAAACATGCACTTCAGCATAGTGAACTCGTGACTTGTAAAGTAACGGACTAAAAATTGTTTTTCTTATTAAAATTGAAAAGAAAAAAGCAATTGCAAAATAATCATAAGAGAGATGGTAAAAGTTGTGCTGCTGGTGCTTTACTTGTACCCGTTGCTTGTAGAGGACACTTCAAAACATAACATAAAAACAGTGATTTGCATTTACATTTCTTGTAGAGTTTACTATTACCTATCAAATCTATCTCTGCTTGGTGCCAGGGCTGTATAACTAATAAAAAATGTCTACCAGTAGATTTATTAAAATTGAGGCTTGACCATATGGTTCCTGACAGCTCATGTAATTTTCTAACAATGGATATTAATAATTGTTGTATTGAAGTAGAAATAAATGTCAAAATTAATTTCTATGAACTAAACAATATTTGGTCATTTTGGTTGGAAAGGGGGAAATCAGTAATTTTTGTTGGCAGGAGGTGTTTCATTTCTCAGCTATTGAGTCTGGAGTGTGCATTTTTGTTGCATTTTTAAAATGCGTGTTTTTGTTCTGGTAGATAAACTCCCATGCTTGTGAATGGGGTTCATCAACCAAAACTAAAAATGCATGCTAAAAATGCAACAAAAATGCACAGTGTGAATCCAGACTTAAAGCGTACCCAACTTTTCAGGTGAATTTTCAGAATAAACTGTCATATGTGTAAACATGAGGAATATCACTATTTCTGGCCATAATATGACTTGTATCCTGCATTTTTTTTAGCAGTTTTCCCCCAGATTTTCTTCTGCCTGCACGCCGATTTTCGCTGCGTTTCTCACAGCGTATTTCGCCCGCGGCCAGTGAGCGCCGCGGGCATAAAATGCTGCAAAATCCGCTTTCTCTGCCTCCAATTGATGTCAATGGGAGGTCAGAGGCGTAAACGCCCAAAGATAGGGCATGTTGCTTTTTTTTTTCCGCGAGTCGGTTTTTTTGCACGCGGGGAAAAAACTTCTCTGCCTCCCATTGAAATAAATGGGAGGCATTTTTGGCCATTTTTTGGAGCGTTTTGCAGCACGGTTTCTGCGTAAAAAAACTACTAAAAAAACTCTGTGTGAACTCCCGCTTATACCCTCTGAGCTAGTGGATGGAGCCTAACTGCTATCAAGTTTTCTATACAAAGCATACAGAGAAGAGGAGAATCCTGCTCTCCTATCTCTATCAATCATATATATAGAGGCAGCAGCATGGAACGGGTTTATACAGCAGTATTGAGCAGTGTAGCTGAGAATCCAGCACTGGGGTGAAATATAAATCTTACCAGAAGCTGCAGCACGTCTGTGTGTTTCTCACTCAACTCCTGCTTCCTCCCCCTGCTCCCCATCTCTTTTCCATAAACTTGTATGCAGTGTGTCTGTTGCTTACTCTCTCTCTGTCTCTCTGCTCCTACGTCCTGCTCCCCCTCCCCTCTCCATAGGCTTGTATTGACAGGCAGTGAAGAGACACACCTCCACCTTCTGTTGTCCGTCTGTAACCAGGGCAGGACTGCTTGAGAACAAGAGGTGGAAAGCAGATTACAAGAAGGGAGACCCCTAGTGTCAGTAACTTCACACAGAATTTGCATGAATAAAACAACTGAATGCTAACAGTAAGTAAACTACAAAGTTGATCTACATCAGGTATACTATTAGATTAGCAGAAGTTGTTTGAAAAATGAATGTGTCTATTTAAGGTAAGCTTTCCAAGGCCAGTTTCACATGGGGCTGTTTAGTGTAGGTTTGGCCAAAGGCAGGAGTGGATCCCAAAACAATGTTTCCAGGCAAGCAGGAGAGTAATGGAAAAAGCGTTACTCAGCGATCTCGGCTGTTTCAGTAATTCCGACTACCTTTCCACTGACACGAAGTCCTGATGCGGCAGCCAGTGGCTGCCTCAGCAGATGGGGGTGGGGCCGGGAGACCCCCATTTTTCCAAAGTAGATCCTGTGGATATGCCATAAATGTCTAAAACAGAAAAATTCTTTAAGGCTAGGGATACGATGTCACTTGTGGCTGCGAGACATAAGATGGAAATGTTGCACTGCTACATTGCAATTAATGATAGTGAATGTGTTCACGTTGCAACCCAACAAGTTACCAGTACCGCAATATGACAGTCGGCAGAAATCCTTGCGATTTTAGCATCACAACACTGCATACTTATATTGCGCAGCCATAAGTCACTGTCTAGCCCTAGTCTTGACCTCTAATGTATATGTCACGATCTATGGGTATGTGGAGTCATTAGGCCGCTCCGCCGTATCGGCGAGGCAGCTGACTAACTCACAGTCTATGGACAAAGTCTATGGTAGAAGTGTAGCACAAGGGTACATGGGATAGTCCGGATGGAGGCAAGGGCTCTGGCACAGATGGGGCTGGGGGTGGTGGGTTGTGCCAGACGTGGCAGATGGTATCCGGGATGACAGCAGACATGGAGTATTCCAGTAGGCGTGGCAAGCTACGGCTCAGGTACTATACAGGCTCAGGAACAAGGCACAGCACGGGATACAGGATATAGGAGGCAGGACAAGGGAACACTGGGAGCAGGAAAATACTAAGGGACTATTTGCAATGCAGACATGGGAAAATGAAAACAACGCTCAGGCAGGGAGTGGAGGGGTGGAGCCAGGATGGACAAAGGTTGATTAGGGAACTTTAAACATGTGTGCGTGCTGGCCCTTTAAGGCCGGGTGCGAGCGCAGGCGCACCTTAACAGTGAGAGCAGAACCAGACGGCCGCGAGTTCTTGAGTCTCCTAGGAGGGAGATGCTGGCCGGAAGCCAGCGGACTGTGGTCGCAGGCGTCGCCAGGTAAGGAACAGTGGCGGTCCGCGACCCCGTCCGTGACAGTATATAGTACAGTTTGGTGTAGCGCAAGAGATTATCAATTGATTTGTTTGTAACCGATTGTACTGCATTAGACTGCTGTACTTCTTCATTCTGACCCAGCCTACTTTTTGAGTACATTTTTCGAATCTCTTTTGGCAATACACTTTACTGTTTAATCCTGACCTGTCTAGACTACTACGAGACTTCCGTCTATTGTGTCCAATTCTTCATGTCTGCCAACTGGACAAGCTTCTCCCCATCATGTAAATTATGAACACACCTTCAGGAACAATTAATCACTCAGACTCTGATCCTTTCCAATTTTAAAAAGGGGGTTACCCATAACAGAAAGTGATGTCATATTGCTCTGATATGCCATCACGTTCTGGTAGGTGACTGTTCAACTGCCAGGACCCCACTGGTCCTGAGATCCTGCACACCAGTAGTGCATAGGTTGTGCTGCAGTTCCCTGCACACGAAAAGTAAAAGAAAATATACAGAAAAGCCATAAGAGACATAATAGACAGTGCATGAATAGATTTTACAGCAATGGGTGTAAAGGAGTTATCAAGTTTGAACAATCCATTGTGAGACTGGGAATCACTATGATCAGCAGGTGTATGGCACCGCTGTATCTTTGTAAGGCACCCACTGAAATTGATGAGCATTCATTGTTTTTAATGGACTTTGATGGTCCTTAGTAGCTTACTCTTGGCTGTCGCTAATAGAGTGGGTTATAAAGGGGTAACAGCCTGGAAGCCCCTCAATTCAGTCATACGAAGTTATGATGTTCTATACGTGTAGAAATCTGGACCTGAATTGAAGAATTGGATTTAAAAAGTCAAGTAGACATTTGACATTTTATAGAATATAGAGGGAGGGCTCCTTACTATTGTTAGTATGTATCGTGAAAAACTATTCATATTGTCAAATGAGAAAAAGGCGCAAAGACAAGTAGGCAGGAAAATACATCACATCAGGGACCATATATTGACATCTCCTTTTTGACAGTGTCAATGAAGCTCAGAAGAATTTGACAATAAAGCTCCAGTCTAAGTCACAGAGGAATAAATGGTATTGAAGAATGCTTCACTCTGATTTATATTTTTGTCATCCATATAACTCTGGCAGTTGTAAATTTGCAGTAAAGCAAATATATAGAAAGGGAAGATTTACAATTACAAATTACTCTTCTACTCTACAGTATCTGCATATGTGTACATTGAGAAGCCTATATCAGGGATATGCAGAAGGTGACAAGTTAAAAATGAGGTTGCTTCTATAATGTATTTTTACTGATGTCATTATAAGCCTTTAGTTATATACCTAATGGGCCTGAAATGATTAGCAGTTAAGAGGTTAATGTAACAGTGGTTCGGTCCTATGGTTTTAGGGCAAAAAAGTAATTTTACTGGGTTTTTTGGGGGGTGGGGTAGGTGACATCATAGTCAGTTTTAAAAGAGGCAATCCTTTTGCTTCTTGCTCCAAATCCCCCTTTTTTTGTGTTCCTTACCTTAGATAATGTGGATTTGTTAATTTTGTCACAGTTGGCTGGGTAACCTTGCAGTTGGTTAAGCTCTTTACATGCCTTCCATTGCCTATGGCCTGGTATAAGGTACTAGGTAATGTTGAAGAAGTCATAGCTCAAAATATATTAGATGAATGACATTTAGATGAATGTTCCAACAGACACTCACAGAAATGTATCCAGTTCCTAATCATAGATTATATCAATATATAGCAGAGAGAAGTAAGAGACACAGACATTGCATGTATGCTCAAAAATACTCCTCTGAGGTTTATTGCTAAAAACAATTACAATATTATCATTTAAAAAGGAGTGTAGGCTTGAGGTTAACCAATCAGAGGCAATGTGACAATAACTCTGATTCAACCAATAGCATACAATGAGAATATTTCATATTGAACCAATCACAGACATACAATACATTTCAAATGTAATATTATAATTTCATTAGATTCTTACATCAGACATGCATTTGATCTATTTGGCAAGAATACAATAGCTTGTTCTTCTAAATGGGTAGGGTATGGGAGTTATATTCACATATGTATGTGAGTATTAGGATAGAAATAAATAATAAGGAATGTGATAACTTCATGTATGGGCATTCAGCCAGAGGGGAGAAGGTTGTTGCAGTTGGAATAGAAATTACATCTCTGAATGATATGGCATCCTGCTTAATAATTAATTTAATACAGAGAATATAAGCAAATTGACAATCCATCACAGAATTTAATTCAATATTGCTCTTTTTGAACAAAATAAAATATTTTTTTAAATATATTATTAGTTATTAATTTTACCAAAAGTTACAAAAGGAATACTTTCCATTACATACTATTTCAAAATTTTATTAAAACCGTCTCCCCCACCAACCAAACCCACTGCCCAACCCTATAGAACAGAATGAGAGAGAGGGAGAGAGAAAAAAAATTACCATAATCAAAATTTTCGGAGATCTAGGCTCCCAGAACTGATCATATGCATTAACCCTGTTTTTATGCTGAAATTTTTTTACTATCAAATTTCTTATTAGTCACAACTGCTGTAAATCTTTCCACTTCTTTTTTGCTATTAAGGTCTGTTTTTGATGGCATCCGAGTGGCACCCGATAATCTTCACGGACCCATTCACTTTGACGGGTGAATCGGGTCCGTGAAAAATGGTCCGAGTCTCCGATCCAAGGAAAGATAGAACATGTCCTATCTTTCCTCGGATCACTGACTGGACTCGGACAGCACTCTCGGTCATGTGCATGAGGCGTAACAGTCTTGCTTGGAAAAGCATTTTTGTCAAATTGGTTTTATGGAATTTATAACTCTAGGCCTTGTGCCCAAAGTACAAACCCCAGGATCCATTTGTACAGATACATCATATGCCCACCCAAACATTCTGTAATGTCTTTCCAGTATCTCAATATTTTAGGACATCGCCAGAATGTATGGATCATATCTGCCTTTCACCTTTTGCACCTTATACACACTCCTGAGTCTATCAGGCCTGTTTTATTAGGAAACGCAGATGTACGGTCAGCCTTTGCATTAAAAAGAATTGTGAAGCCTTTTGAGAAGCCCTCAGGGAAACACCCCATATCGACGTTAACACCTCTTGAACCGTGGTCTGTATTTCACCGAGGTCTTCCCCTTATTTACTCCTGCAGCCCAACGCTAGTCCTGCATTTACTATACAAAGTAAACCAATGTAAGTTCTAAAGGTGAACCCCTTTCGCTTGTTATCTGCCACATTATTCCCGAAAATTCTCTGTTTATACTTTTTGAAAAGATAAGACCTTTTATGTGAGTTTATCGCATTTGTCAGTTGCAAATATTTGAAATAGCCATTCTTGGGTATTTGAAATTCTGCCGATAAAAAGGCAAAGTCCTTCAGTAGTTCACTATTAAAAAAGATGTTTTATTTTCTGCACACCCTTTTCACACCACAACTTTAAATTCTCTAGCTTACATATATTGAGTAAATTCCTTTGATCCTATGATGGAATAAGCTGTAAATAACCCCTTATGTTATCCTCTTCCTATACTTTATTAAGTGTGATAACTCACACTTTGTTCTTTATTTGTTCTTCTTCTAAATCACCACGTTTCCAGTAATTCAAAGATTAAATATAACCCCTTCTCCCCTCAAATTAGTTTTTTAAAGGTTGATAAGTGTACTATCTTGTAAGTGACCCAAATGTATGGCCAGAGGTTCTCTCATTAGGGCAAAGAGCGATGGAGATAAGGGACATCCCTGCCTCGTTCCCTGGGAGAGTGCAAAAGGCAGGGACGTAACCCCATCTACTGAATTAGTTTTGGATATAATAACTTCTCCCATCTAATAAAACCATTCCGAAATCTGAACTTCTTGAGGGCCTCCCATAAGTTAGCCCATTCCACACAGTCAAAGGCTTTTATCGCATCTAATGTAAAAATCGACCTGTCCCTAATATTGTCTGATGCCCTTTACATAAAGGACCGGGTAAATGGGCCGCACATAGAAAAAATTGGAAGTTGATGGGCCGCATTACTTCTAAATTTGATACAATACAAATTAGGCATAGCTAGGTTCTCCAGCACCCGGGGCAAAGATTCAGTTTGGCGCCCCCCTCCCCCAACCTCTTTCTCGACATCTCCATCCCTCTCGCCATGTTTGCTTTCTCTACCAATCAATGACGTGTCATTACTTTTCCACATTTCTTTTTATGTAACTCGAGCATAAAAGCATTTGTACATTTTACAAGCAATATAGTTCTATACCCAACACCAGAACAAAGCTCATTACATATATACAGCACCAGAACAAAGCTAATTACATATATACAGGACCAGAACCAAGCTCAGTACATAAATACAGCTCCAGAACCAAGATCATTACATATATACAGCACAAGAACAAAGCTCAGTACATATATACAGCACCAGCACGTATTTTCTCTCTCCCTGCCATGTAGGTTTGCACTAAATTGTTTCCAGCTCCCAGCATGGCCCGAACAATGGTAAGGATATGCTGGGCGATGCTGTTTCACAAAAAAAAAAAGAATATCATAATCATACCACCCATCATCTCGCTGCAGATCATACAGTGACTACAGTACTGATTAGAGGCAGAATAAACATTTACTTTAAGTGACTCACCGGTGATGTCTCAGATTCTAGTTCTTTTTCTCCATCCGGTCCAGACCTCTATGATGACTTCTCCCAGTCACAGCCCATTTCTGCAGTTTGCCGCTCAGATGTCTTCAGCTTCTCACTTTTCCAACATTTCTACACCTATAAACAAAGATAAAGTTCTCATTATACCACACACTACGCCCCTAAATATAATAGTGCCATACACTGCACCTCTAATTATAATAGCACCATACACTGTGTCCCACACACACACACACACACACACACACCGTGCCCCCTGTAGACAGTGCCTGCCATAGAGCCCCCTGTAGATAGTGCCCCACATAGAGCCCCTGTAGATAGTGCCCCCCATATAGCACACACCTGTACATCTTGTCCCACATATAGCTCCCCCTATAGTGCTCCACAGATAGCCCACCCCTGTACATAGCCCCCCTGTAGATATAGCCCACCCCTGTATATAATGCTCCACATATAGCCCACCCCTGTATATAGTGTCCCACATATAGCTCCCCCTATATTACTCCACAGATAGCCCACCCCTGTATATAGCCCCCCTGTAGATATAGCCCACCCCTGTATATAGTGCTCCACAGATAGCCCACCCCTGTATATAGCCCCCCTGTAAATATAGCCCACCCCTGTATATAGTGCTCCACAGATAGCCCACCCCTGTATATAGCCCCCTGTAGATATAGCCCACCCCTGTATATAGTGCTCCACAGATAGTCCACCCCTGTATATAGCCCCCCTGTAGATATAGCCCACCCCTGTATATAGTGTTCCACATATAGCCCATCCCAGTATATAGCCCCCCTGTAGATAGATCCCCCCATAGATAAAGTCCCCACCCCATAGATAAAGCCCCCCCCTGTAGATAAAGCCACCCACCCCGTAGATAAAGCCACCCCCGTAGATAAAGCCACCCCCTGTAGATAAAGCCACACACTCCCACCGCTACCACTCTCCGCTCTGCCTGACGTGACTTACCGGAGGAGCCGAGGAGGTCATGCGGGCAAGCAGCGGCGGAATTCCTTCTGACTAGGGTCGGTCACAGCCAGGCCCGGCCTTAGGTTGGATGGCGCCCTGTGCGGGACTCTCTGTTGCCGCCCCCTACAAAAAACTAAAATTAACCACATATATAGACACGCACATACAGGAACATATATACTGTACATGCATAAAGACAGATATTAAGACATACAGGCAAATATGAATACACACATCTGGAATATATACATGCAGGTAAATATATAGACGTACAGACACATATACACACATACACACACAGGCAGATAAATACTCAGACAGGAACATATACAAATACATAAAAGGCACATATATGCAAGCACAAAGACACATTCACAAACAGTCCCACATATACCCAGTACAGATATTGTTGTAGATTTCATGTAACACCACAGATAACACAGTGATAACTCTCGGAATACAGATAATGTAATAGATGTTACCTGCAGTCCTATGTAACACCACAGATAAAACAGTGATAACCCTCTGAGTACAGATAATGTAGTAGTGTTACCTGAAGTCCTATGTACCATCGCTGATAACACAGTCATAACTCTCTGAGTACAGATAATGTAGTAGATGTTACCTGCAGTCCTGTGTAACACCACAGATAACACATACTGATAACTCTGAGTACAGATAATGTAGTTGATGTTACCTGCAGTCTTGTTTAACACCACAGAAAACACAGTGATAACTCTCTGAGTACAGATAATATAGTAGTGTTACCTGCAGTCCTATGTAACACCGCTGATAACAGTGATAACTTTTTGAGTACAAATAATGTAGTAGATGATAACTATACCCACAGACACATATAAACACTCACACATGGGCATATATATAAGGGCAGCAGATTATATAAGGGGCAGCAGGGTATATAGGGTTCAGCAGGGTATATAATGTTTAGCAGTGTATATAGAGGCAGCAGCATGTATAAGGGGCAGCAGGGTATATAAAGGGCAGCATGTTATATAAGGGGCAGTAGGATAAATAGGGGACAGAAGGCTATATAGGGGCAGCAGGGTATATAGGGGCAGCGGGGTATATAGAGGCAGCACAGATATCTGCATTTTATCTGTTCTACTTTAATATTGAACACACACTTTTACAAAGAGACATAAACACATGCAGAGACATACACACATACACACACACACACACACACACACACTGTAACATATACACATACAAACAGAGAAACATACTGTATACACAGAGACACATACTGTATACACACTACACACACACATATACACACACACACACACACAAACACACTCTGTAACATATACACATACAAACACAGAGAAACATACTGTATACACATAGACACATACTGTATACACACATATATACACACAGACACACATGGACACTCACCATGTATCCTTGCTGACAGGATAACAGGTTTCTTGCAAGACGGGCTGTGGGCGGAGCTTCCTCCTCTGCTTCTCGGCTGTTATTTACTCCGTGTGTGTGCAGAGCACAGAGTAGACGCAGAGCCCAGTGGCGCCTCCTACATGCTGGGAGGGTGCAGCACGGGATTGGACCCGAGGCAGAACGCCGCTGCGTGATCTCCTGGCTCTCCCTAAAGCTGAACGCTGCTGCAGGTGTCCGACATACAGGGCGCCAATCAGCAGATTTCAGGTGCTCTGCGGCGCCCCCCCCCTTCCCTACCACCTAGTTGTGCCCGGGGCCCCACCTGCCCCCCCCTAGCTATGCCCCTGTATTGTTAATCAATTCGTTATTTGAACTACTATAACAATACTACATTACTATAACAATACTACATTACCATAATAATACTGCTAGGTTTCAATTTACCAGAAATTTGCGCGTTTACTACATGTGCTTATTTTAACAATCCAGTTTTCCAGTTTAAGTGTTGCTAAATGCAGACTGGTGGCTCAGTTTGCAGCGTTTAGGAGACACAAGAATGTAAAGATTGGGCAGCCCATTATCAGACAGTGCCAGAGTGCCCTCTGTAGATAATGCCACAGTGCCCTCTCTAGATGGTAACATAGTGCCGTCTGTAGATAATGCCACAGTGTCCTCTGTAGATAATGCCACAGTGTCCTCTGTAGATAATGCCACAGTGTCCTCTGTAGATATTGCCACAGTGCCCTCTGTAGATCATGCCACAGTGCCCTCTGTAGATCGTGCAACACCATCCCATAGATAATGCCACAGTTCCCTCTGTAGATAATGCCACAACCCCCCTAGATAATGCCACAGTGCCCTCTGTAGACAGTGCCACAGTGCCCCCTGTAGATAATGACACAGTGCCCCCTGTAGATGGTGCCACAGTGCCCTCTGTAGATGGTGCCACAGTGCCCTCTGTAGATAATGTCACAGTGCCCTCTGCAGATAGTGCCACACAGCCACCCTCATAGATAATGCAACAAAGCCCCCCTCGTAGGTACTGCCACACATCCCCCCCCTCCTAGGTAGTGCCACACAGCCCCCCTCAGGTAATGCCACACAGCCCTCTTCCAGGTAGTGGCCCACAGACCCCTCCCAGGTAGCGCCACACAGACCCCCTCCCAGGTAGTGTCACTCAGACCCCCTCCTAGGTAATGACACACAGCCCCCATCCCTGGTAGTGCCACACAGCCACCCTCCCAGGTAGTGCCACACAGCCCCCTCCCAGGTAGTGCAACCCAGCCCCCCTTCCCTGGTAGTGCCACACAACCCCCCTCCCTGGTATTGCCACACAGCCCCCCTCCCTGGTAGTGCCACACAGCCCCTCTCCCTGGTATTGCCACACAGCCCCCCTCCTTAGAAGTTCCACACAGCCCCCGTCGCTGGTAGTGCCATGGAGCCCGCCACCCTGTAGGTAGCGCCTTTGGGGCTCCCTCTAGGAGTGGAATCACCAGCCAGTGGATTGTCAACGCTCTGGCCAGGGATTCCTCTCCAGGAGGAGCACCTGACTTCACTGTCCATATAAGGGTAGTGACGTCAGTGGCTTCTCCAGGAGGGGCCCCTGACGTTACTGTCCATATATGGGTAGTGAAATCAGGGGCTTCTGCAAGAGTGGAATCACTGGCCAGAGCGTTGGCAACGGTCTGGCCGGGGAGTCCACTCCTGAAGGTGCCATGATGACAGCGACAGCACCCGGCGGCTGAGTGGGTCCCCCAAGAGTAGTGTGCCCCGGCACTTGCCCGGCTTCGCCGGCTACTGATATCAGTACTAAGAGCTCTCCCCGGCATAAATCCATTTTCTTTTGTCTGAATTAAACCCACGATAACTTTAGTAAGCCTAATGTCCAAAATTTTTGCAAATATTTTTACGTCTACATTTAGTAAAGACATAGGTCTATAAGATTCACACCTCAAAAGGTCTTTACCTTCTTTTGGGAGTACAATTATTGTAGATTCCTCCATGGATGCTGCTAGAACCCCTGTCCCATAAGCATAGTTATAAAACTCTGTCAAGTGGGGTAAGAGCTGTTGACCATGTTCCTTATATACTTTAAAGAGAATCCCATCTCCCTCAGGATACTTGTTACTTTCCGAATATACTTCTGCTAGGGCGATCTATGTATCCAACTTTTCCCTCTGCAAAGTTAATTCTGGTCCAGCAATATTGTCCAAAAATAACCTCAGTTCTTTGGTACTATAATTTATTTTAGAGGTGTACAGTTTCTCATAAAACCCATATAAACACCACTATATTACCAGGGTCCCCCCTGACTATCAAATGTTTTTTGTTTTTGTTTTTGTACCGATATAAGTTTTTCCTTTTTAATTCCCCACTGTTTTGGCCAAATTCTGTTCTGATATTTTGCCCTTATTTGATAAATAAATGGTGTTCCTGACTCGTGTGTTATGTCTCATTTATGCTATAGCCAAAAACGACAGAAACAAGAGGGTGGCCACATAGCAAAGATTAACCTGAACTCCCCATTACGATGCTGGGCATTGCCCCACAGGACAGAAGGGCTAGGTGTTTGTTACAAACAATCCCAGTATAATATGATCCTCAGTCATATGTTAGTCCCTTTCATCTGTCCCCTACTTTCTGGTAACCTAACATATGCACATTAGCAAGAAGTAGGGGACAGATGAAAGTGTTGCAAGATCAAAACTACACCAGGTTTGTTTGTAGTCTGTTACTGTGGAAACATAGGTCTGCATAGGAGCTGTAGTCACAAAATTGTAGTCTTTTCAGACATTTATGACATATCCTTTCTCGGCTGTTCTCTCCCCCCCCCCCTCCCCCCATAGAACAGAATAGAAAGTGCCACGCACCGCCACCTCTCTATTCATTCTCTGCCTGGATGCCACGGCCAGCGACCACATCACCAGTCAGATAAGGGAAGCCTCATTCACAACATAGGTGCAAGTCGCATAGCTGGGACTGGCATCTATCAGACATTTAGGCCATATCCCAATGACATGCAAGTGATACTCTGCCTAAGTGCTGCCTAGTTTTATATTTTATTTATAATTCAGTCATGATTTTTGGTCCACAAATTCGTAAGGATCGATATAATTTATAGATTAGTACAATACAGCTCAGTTAAACTTGTCGAGAGCTAATATATATCGGACAGCTGAAATGTAACAGTGGTTTTGTTTTAGAACATTTCCTAATACTATCGCTCATTTCTCTCTGTGTTTTGTGCAGTCTTTGGGTTGGGCATGTGAGACACAAACGTCCCATTGTCTTAAAATTGACACCTGGAGGTCTATTTATCTGTTCCCCCGGATACCGAACTTCAACAAGTCTGGAGACCGAGACTGCCCTGAATTTATCAAACAAAGCAATTACACAGAGAGGAATACATCTGCATGTTCTATATTACTATTATAAGAGGACACTGATAAATATATTTTATATCAGGTTGCATAATATTACCCCTCAGCATAAAACTTGAATGCTAACAAGGGATAACACAAAATAGAGACAAGGTCATGAAAATTCTATATTCTGTTCAATAATATTATAATTAATATAAAATAAAGGTAACGTGAATATTTACGGGGAAAGAATACAAACAACATAGCAAAAAGTAATAACATAGTTCAGAAACCAAATAAATTAATGAAAGGTGAGCAGAAGTGGAATTGAAGTGAACATTAGTGGTATAGCACATCTAATATTTATATTTACGGTCTAATCAATGCATTAAATAAACTCCCCAAAAATCGAACGTGGACAAAGTCTTGCAAGAGGACGTAGAAAGTCATACTTCAGAAGTCAAGGCAAATTTTAGCCAAAGACTTTTCAGCATTCCTTGCTCAATTGTACAAGTGCCATGGTGTTGTGTTCTTGGCGTTTCTTGTTTTCTCAGATGGATTCCCTGTTACTGACATGGCTTGACCCTGACCTTGTTCTTGTCACTGAACTTTGCTCCTACTGCCACTATGCTCTAGTTAATAAGCCTTGCCAGTGAATGGCACTCCTCAGTGCCAGCCATTGCTGTTTCCCATAACCTGCTCCAACTGTCTCTACACTACTGCTACTCACTTTATTCCTGCTGTCTCTACGCTCTAACTGATATGCCTCACCATTCCATAAGTGCCACCCCAGAGTGTCAGATGCTGCTGTCGGCCATACTGTGCTCCAGCTGTATGTATGCTCGAGCGGATATACCTTGCCAGGCTGAGTGCCACTCCTCACCGCCAGCTGCTGCTGTCTGCCTTCAACCACAGTATTTTATGTCAAATATACATTCACATACAGTACTGGTTTAGTTAAATGACTTCAAAATAGGACTTAAGAGTCATCTGAAAAAGAGACCATCCTAATGAAGATATGGCGGGGTTGTTATGGCAGTGGTGATGACAGCAAGAAATCCCACTGATGTTATAGGGATGTCTATGACAAAAAGGGTCACCTAAGTCTACTGCAATTGTTCATAGGTCTTGGTGTCCCTGACATTTACGATAATTCTACGATATAACACAAAGTAGTATCATAGTTTCCTACGAGGTCAGTTTTGGATCCGGTGGCATCAATTGTGATGCCGGATGTCTTCCTGAGTTGCATGCAGAGTCCAGCTAGGGACACAAGGACAGATGCACGAAGTTTACCGTTTTTCCATCAGTTGTTCCTGGCTCAGACGAAAAAATAACTGTCCAGATAGTACTGATATATATGTGAATGCATCCTAAACCTGTCCATACACATGCAACAGCTGTGGAGGCAGCTACTTCACTCGACATCACTATACACACACCTCTGGCAGGGTTTATCTTCTATGGCAACAGAGAATTCCCTGACATTTTCTGTTGTGGGGCATTTAGGAGATCCCCAAACACATTAGATTGTCGGCCGATCTCACCAAAATTGCCAGGTTGGGCCATAATTTTAAGGAGGACTGGCTCCTAACAAGTACCCTATTATGTCTACATTAGGTAATTACTTTGATACGGATTGCTCAATATTTGAATATGAGTTAGTATGTGACCAGAGGGTACCCTTTACATTGCATGCTGCCCTTTATACTTTGCTGAGTTCCATTTTGCTGAAATGTTTTTAAATCCTATGTAGAATTATACAATGAGTTTTACATCTTGTTGTTTGGGGTAACTTTCGATGGGTGTCCTAGCCCCCATTTTTCTTTGGGTATTTTTTTGTATTGTTTTTATTGGATCGTTCACTTTATGACATGTGTAAAAGCATTTTTAATTGTATAAATACAATAAAATTGGTAATTTTATATATGCTAGTACATTTTGAGTCTTGATTATAGGTTAAGTGTTATTTGCAGTATTTTGACTTTTTGGTAGTTATTATACTGACGAATTGTAGCTTTATAGGATAATATAGGGTCAACATTTATCTAATATGTAGGCCAGCAACAGTTTTAACGTAAAAACGGCCACATGAGGTTATAAGCATATTATCATTTTATAAAGTGGTGGCAAACAGCTAGGATATACTATCACTTTATGATCAGTGGGGATTCAAATTCTGGGACCCCCACCGATCCTGAGAATGGAGGGGCCGCAGTGATGATTTAGCGATGCGTTCCCTTCATTGTTTTTACTAGCATAGCAGCGCCCTGGCTACCCGCAGTGCAGCCAGACGACTTAGCAGACTTATGTACATGATGATTGCAACTTGTACACTATTCATGTATAACATTAAAACAACCTGACTGATATTATGTAGGTCCCACTTGTCCCACCAAAACAGCTCTGACCCGTCGAGGCATGGGCTCCACGAGACTTTTGAAGGTGTCCAGTGTTATCTGGCACCAAAACGTTAACAGCAGGTCCTTTAACCCATGAAAGCAATGTCAAGTTACTGTACGTGACAGCCGTTAAGGGGTTGTAAGGGTTTGTGTGCGCCTCATAATGAGTGGGTGAAGGCTGTATGTTACATCTAAGACCTAACTGCATCAGGCGGAATCAAAGAGAACTTTGATTCCGCTCATTTGACCACTTAGATGCAACGGTCGATAGCGACCGTGGCATCTAAGCCATTAGAAAAAAAGGGGCGGCCCTCTCCAACAGACCATTGGCCCCCGTGACGCGATCGCGGGGTGCCGTTGGTTGTCATGGCAGCCTGGGGGCCTAATAAAGGCCCACAGGTCTGCTATTTTTGTGCTCCTATTAAGCCCTGCTTTGATAGGAGCCTGTCAAAATCTTGATGTACTGCAATGCATGCAGTATTGAATAAATTTTTTCCCTAAAGCAATGTAAAATAAATAAATAACATAAAAGGTATCGCTACGTCTGTAAATGTCTGAACTATTTCAATATAATGTTATTTACCTGCACGGTGAACGCTGTAAAAAAAAGAATTAAAATGATAGAATTGCTGTTTTTTGTTCACCTTAGCTCCCCAAAACAATGGAATAAAAAGTGATCAAAATGTCACATGTACTCCAAAATGGTACCAATGAAAACTACAGCTCGCCCTGCAAAAATAAGCCCATACCGCTCAATAGATGAAAATATAAAAAAGTTATGGCTCTGAGAAGGTGGCGACACAAAACAATTATATTTTTAACAAATACTTTTTTCATTCTAAAAGTGGTAAAACATAAAAAAAACGATATAAATTTTGTAGCGCTGTAATTGTATCAACTTGTAGAATAAAGTTAGCATGTTGTATTTACAACACGATAAACGCTGTAAAAGTGAAACCCAAAAACCAATGGCAGAATAGCTGTTTTTTGCCCATTTCACCACACAAAGAATTTGATTTCAGTTTCCCAGTACATTATATGGGACATTAAATGGTGCCATGTAAAATTACAACTCATCCTGCAAAATAACAAGCCCTCATACGCCTACGTCAACGAATAAATAAAAAAGTAATGTCTTTCGGAAGGCAGACAGATTAGCCTTCACTCCCCACACGGCATCAATTAACCTTGGCTGCCTGTGAGCCTGACACTGATTTACCGGTTCTCCTTCCTTGGACCACTTTTGGTAGGTACTCCAGGAAAACTCCACAAGACCTGTCGTTTTGGAGATGCTCTGACCCAGTTGTCTAACCAACACAACTTGGTCCTTGTCAAAGTTGTTCATATCCTTACACTGGTGCATATTTGCCGCCTAATATATCCCACCCCTTGACAGACGTCATTGTAACAAGAAAATCAATGTTATTCACTTACCCATTTCAGTCCTTTATTATGTTACGGCTGAAGGGCGTATGTTTCCAGTATTGTAACCAGCTGCTCATGTAATCATCACTGAACTTTTTAAAGGGTTAATCCCTTCACAGAAAGTAATGACATATCGCTATGATATGCCATCACTCTCTGATCGGTGCGGGTCCAACTGCTGGGAACCCACTGATCCTGAGATTGAAGGGGTCACAGCACTACTTTAGCACTGCGTCCCCTTCACAGTTTTTCTCATCTTGTACAGCAAAAGTGAATGGGGCGTGCTGCAATTTCCTGCCCATCCGGTGGCCAATAATGCAGCGTTGCAGCCCCTTCAATCTCAGGATCGTTGGTATGATATGCCATAACTTTTTGTGATGGAAATAGCCCTTTAAGCCATATTTCCACACTGGCTTTTAACTAACTAACCAAATTCTACCACCCATTATAATAATAATTTACATGATTCCTCAGATCCCTAAATGATGATAGAAAAAAAGAGAAAAACACTGTGCGCATAGTGCATCAAACAATACAAATGGGTGAGAAAATAATTAGTGGTTAAATTGCGCTGAACTGAAAGAGTTGTGCAAGGAGCACAACCTCCAAAGAAGCGTGAATGGATGAGCCCAGCTGGGCTGTAGGGGTGTCTAGGTTGCCGCCAGGTTTGCAGCATGTGTACGAGAGCTGCTTGCCCTTCATTTCTTTTACTGCTCACATTTCGAATCGCCGACACACTTGTAGCAGACGGTTCACAGTACTACAGCCTTCTCCCATTGAAGTGAATGAAGGCTCTAATACTGTGAACCGCCAATACAAGTGTGTCGGCGATTCACAGTGTGCGCAGTAAAGGAAATGAAGGGGAAGCAGTGCTCGTACAAGCGCTGTGGCCCCTTCGAAACGGCTGTTCTGCTGGAAGTCGAACCCTGACTGATCACATATTGATGACCTATCATGAGGATAGGCCATCAATTTTTGGGACTGGACAAACCCTTTAAGCAATGGATCGATTTTATTAAACTTTAAAGGGGTTGTCTAAGATTAGAAAAAAAACGGTCCACTTTTTTTCAAGAAACAGTTCCACTCATGTTCCTGTATTTGTTACTATAAATATAGAGCACAGTTTTCTTTTTCCAGAGAAAATAAGTGTGGGCACAATAAGTTACATAGTGGGTTGAAAAAATACATAGGTCCAGCATGTTCAACCCTATAGACTTTTCTAGTTTCTACTTTTCAGTTTATCCAGAGGAATGAAAAAAACAACCTTACATATACCAATTTGCATATCGTGGAAATATTCCTCCCTGGCCTCTACTGGCAATTGGACAAATCCCAGGATTACATTTCTACATTAAAGCCAGTAAGTACATTGTATCTCTTATGAAGATGTATAACCATTCCTTAAAATGGTATTCACCACAGGATAGGTGATAATTTTGTGATTGCTAGGGGCCCCACAACTGGGACACTTACCGATCGTGAAAAATGGAAGTCTACAGATCCTCCTCACTGTTGGACCACAGTGAGGAGGACATTGAATGGAGCAGCAGTCAAGCATGCGTGATGCCGCTCCATTCAATGTCTATGGGATTGACAGAAATCATCTTAGTTCAGCGCTCGTTTATTTCCGTCATTCTCATAGACAGTGAATGGAGCGGCGGGGAGTGCAGTGAGGATGATCTGGGGGTTTAAAGGGAATGTGGCGCTAGAAATTATTATTTTTTTTTTTTAGTTAAACAGTTAGTGTATAAATGATTAAACATTGTTCTCATTTTTTCACGAGTCAGGAAATATTATAAATTAGATTCTAATCCACAGGTCAAATCCACAGGTCAAATCACGATATTTACTATTCTGAAACACATAAAAATGCATAAATTAACAAGAAAGTGGCAATTTTTTTTCTTATTCAAAATTTTTATTGGAGTTTCAGAACACAAAAGTACAAAACACAGTGGATGGAAGGCCTCCACACCTTAAATAAAAAACGACAAACAAGGTCAGTGGACCAAAGCAAAAACAAAAAATCAATAATGTGCATCACATCTCAGTATAAAAGACATTGGTCAGTATACAACAGTAGCATGGATAAGCCTAGAAGGAAAACATCAGGAGGTACAGAGAGGCCACTTAAAAGCGGAGAAGGAGAGGCACATTACCCTAGACTGGGGAAGAGAAAGTATAGAAAAAGGCCCCAAGTGAGGGAGGAATAGGAGGGAGGGGAGAGGACAAGGGGATCCTGGACTCCAGTTTCGGGGTATTATGAGTGAAAACAGCAGCGAGCAAGAACCGCAGTACACTTCACAGGGGCATAGGCCAACTCAAGTTACAGTCGTGAGGTAGGAAGGAGAAGAAAGGAACACTATCCAAGGAGAGCACGTAGACGTGTATTTTACCACAGCTGCCGGGGAATGAGCCACCAGGTGTTCCATTCGCTGTATCAAGGCAACCTCCCGAAACCACTCATCTAATGTTGGGGGTATTGCCATTTTCCATCTGCGCGGTATCACTGACTTTGCCGCCTGAAGGAGATGTCTAGTTAGAGAGCTTTTATAAACGTGTATTGGCATCGGGAACATGAATAAAAGAGCTGCTTCCGGAGAGTTGGGGACAGAGACTCCAGTAACCTCCAATATCAATTTAAGTACTGCATCCCAAAAACTCCTCAACGAGGGGCAACTCCACCAAGCATGAGACATGGAACCTCCCACAGCACCACAACGCCAACAATTGTCAGGCACCGACGGATACCATTTATGAAGAGCAGCTGGGACCCGGTACCATCTAGAGACAATTTTGTAACTAGTTTCCTGGGCCCTAATGGCTATAGAGGCTTTTTGAGAAAGGGAGAAAAACCGCTTCCATTGTGCATCAGTAAATGTAGTATGTAATTCTCTCTCCCAGGCCCCGCAGAAGGAAGGGAGTTGTTGGGAACGCTGTGAAAGGAGTAATTTATATATTGTGGAAATGGTATGGGTAGGGGGCTGGGTGGAAACACATAGGCGCTCAAAGTCAGTCAACAACCGATGAAGATGTGCGCGTCGATTAACCGCTCCATAAAAATGCTTTAACTGGGCGTATTCATACATATGGCGAGTAGAGGGCACAGCATCGGGGCAGATGGAGGTTAGAGGGAGAAGAGTGGAAGCGGAGAGGACTTGGGAAAAATACATGGGGCCCGTGGACGACCTACCTAGGAAGGAGCGACCAGCCTTACCAGCAGGAAAGGCTGGATTATCCATAATAGGAGTTAAAGGACCTAGGGGGTCTATAAGCGTACTTGAAAGTGGCAATTTTAAAGGTGTCAATATGTTTCATGAAAATAATATCTTGATTAGGACTATAGACAGATGCAATAATGCAGGTTGTTATAGATACCCATCAAGTTCAATCCCCCGGTAAAACATCTTCCAACAAATGAAAGATGAACCGTGGATACAAAGGGCATTAGTGCACTACATGTGTGTGTCAAGTCACCATATATGTTTCAAAGTAAGAAAATTTGTTCCCATATAATAACACACAAACAGAAACATATTCAGTTGCAATAATTAACCCACAATGCATCTGTGGACGGGTAATAATTTCTACTTAGTGGAGGGATCAAATATCCAACCTTTAGTTTGAATCTAGATTTCAGAATAAGTCTACTATCTTCTTCAAAACTTCTTTAAAGTCAATGATTATAAAAAACTTTTTTTAGCCCCAGAAACAGCGCCACACTTGTCATAGGCAATGTCTGGTATTACAGCTCATTCCCATTAAAGTGAAAGCTGTAATACCAGCTCAGCCTCAAATACTTATTTCCCCTGATTAGTCAGTTGCAATTATACATGAAACAAGTAGGGACTTATACATACCGTAGGGGCTATTTAGGAAGGGACAGACTGTAGTGACAAGGGACATTAAGGTACTGCCCAGACTGCATTAGAGAGAATGCACTAACACAGATTTTCCTTATGTGGTTGTTTGTTTGTTTTTTACCATAAACGCAATAAGATTAAAGTAAAGTGTTATACTCTTTTTTTTCTGTTATAGTCGCAGTAATATAATTGGTTTGGCACAGGAGAAGGAGTTATTTTGTTTGTATCTTCTACCTCCTCAGTGGAAGTGAAAGAAATGCCACAAGGAGATGGAATCTCCCCTCAGCCTTGCAGGTCCTGATCTTTTATCTCAATTAAGTGAATCTAACAGTAATTTTGTATCCAGGAATTACTATTTAAGAAATGTCCTAATACATTCCGAAGTGCGGGCTTATAGGCAACTTATGCCACGTTCACATCAAAAATCTGCCTCAAAATTCCTAAAGGTTTTCGCTGAGTTTTTCGGCCGTGGCCATTGAACACCTCAGGCGAAAAACGCTATCTCTGCCTCCCATTGATTTCAAAGGGAGGTCAGAGACAGAACCACGGGAGGAAAGAGCATGTCACTTTTTTATCCCATTGAAATCAACGAGAGGCGGTTTCTGTAGTTTTTTTGGCGCCGATTTAGACGCCGTTTCCACGTCAAAATCAGCGCCAAGTAACCCTGTGTGAACAGGGCCTTACACTGTAAATGCTTTACCAATATTCTCATATTGGATTTGCACATCTAACATTTATAAAAATAATTAGAATCAAAACATAAAAATAATAAATAAATAAATAAAATAAAATATCTGTGTATTAATCCATTTTTTTTCTCAACTAAAATGACATTTTTAAAGCAATTTTTTTTCAGAGTATGAATCTGTGACTAGGCAGGATACAGAAACAAGCAGTTCACTTCTAAGAACAAGAATAGTTTGGCAATCAAATAGCAATACTTGGCTAACTCCCTGCATATTTCTGGATCTCAAGGAAGTCTCCCATGTACCAGTCGTATTGGCAACACCTATAAAGTAGTGCTTGATAAGACTGTCACCAGCCATCCCTCACTCCAAGGCAGCCTCCGAACAAGGCTTCCTGGGTGGTCGTACTGGGGGAAGACAAATTCATGCCAACTGCTAGATTGGGAACAAAAGGAAAATGTAACCCTGAGTTCTAGGCCTGTTGGAAGCATTTGTTCCAGTCAAGATTTTGCATTTGTTCAATCCTGGAATAATAAGTGATTGACACCTCCTTAGAATGTTCTTTAGCTCTAGGGGATAATCAGACTGGGGTCTTTGTTGTTAAGGCTTTTCAATGGTTTCAATGGGAATTAAACCACTATCGACTCTAGCCTGCATCTCCTGCAGCACAGTCCATACAAATTTATTAGTTATGTCTTTTTAAATGAGATTAAATTGAAATGACTTTTATCCCTTCCTCCCCTAGTATTTCGGAGCTCCTTCCCCTTGGTATAGTGTATTCATGTAGAATTCAAAGTGTTCTTTTTATTACTAAAGGTACAACGTGACTGTCAGCCTGTGGCTGTACCCTGCAGCCAGAGACACTGGGAATTGTGACTTTCTGAGAAGGACACCTGGATGCACAAGATGTAACACACTGAGCCAAACAAACATGAGAAATCCGGCACAATTACTGTAATTAGGAAAAACAAGAATAGAAACTTGCAGGTTATATATATATATATATATATATATATATATATATATATATATATTATTGCAACATAATTAATAAAAAAAACAAATGATTGTCCAAATTACATTAGATTTGAAATTATAGTTCAAAAAAAAAAAAGTGGCATCAAAGGAACTAGTATAGAGTTTAGTAACAGTGTTGATGATGGTTTACCTGTAACCAATAATAACGAATAGTTTCGCAGCTAAAATTCTCAATCTTGAATCTATTTTGCAAGCAGTGAATAGTGAGAAGAAATATTTGAAATTGACAATGACCTAATAACCCAATGTATGTTTTTGAAATTAGTCTAGTGAAACATTGTAAAAATGAAAACCAATACAGTGAATGGTAATATCCTCACCTTAAAAAAGTTTCCTAAGGTTTAACTATTGACAAAATATCATGATGTTGTTATATTATAATCAGTGTTTTAAAGTACCTTACAAACGTTTTCTTTCCTGTAAAAAAACAAAATAAATGCAAATAATACACAAAAATAAATGCCAAAAATGTAAATACTTAAAAATGCATATAAATACATAAAAACAAGCAAAAACAAATGTATCTCTTTCGCTATTTATGTAAGTTTTTTCATTATTATATATATCATCATATTTATTTGGATCTTTTAGTACACTATGTAAGCCTATCATGTATACTATAGTAGTAGTAGTAGTAGTAGTAGTAGTAGTAGTAGTAGTAGTAGTAGTAGTAGTAGTAGAAGTAGTAGTAGTAGTAGTAGTAGTAGTAGAAGTAGTAGTAACAGCAGTAGTAGTAGAAGTAGTAGCAGCAGCAGTAGAAGTAGTAGTAACAGTAGAAGAAGTAGTAGTAGTAGTAGTAGTAACAGTAGTAATAGTAGTAGTAGTAGTAGTAGTAGTAGTAGTAGTAGTAGTAGCAGTAGCAGCAGCAGTAGTAGTAGTAGTAGTAGTAGTAGTAGTAGTAGTAGAAGTAGTAGTAGTAGTAGTAGTAGTAACAGTAGTAGTAGAAGTAGAAGTAGTAGTAACAGTAGTAGTAGAAGTAGTAGTAGTAGTAGCAGCAGTAGAAGTAGTAGTAACAGTAGTAGTAGAAGTAGTAGTAGTAGTAGTAGTAGTAGTAGTAGAAGTAGTAGTAGTAGTAGTAGTAGTAGTAGTAACAGTAGTAGCAGTAGTAGTGGTAGTAGTAGTAACAGTAGTAGTAGAAGTAGTAGTAGTAGTAGTAGTAGTAGTAACAGTAGTAGTAGAAGTAGTAGTAACAGTAGTAGTAGAAGTAGTAGTAGTAGCAGTAGTAGTAGTAGTAGTAGTAGTAGTAACAGTAGTAGTAGAAGTAGTAGTAGTAGTAGCAGTAGTAGTAGTAACAGTAGTAGTAGTAGTAGTAGTAGAAGTAGTAGTAGAAGTAGTAGTAACAGTAGTAGTAGAAGTAGTAGTAGTAGTAGTAGCAGTAGTAGTAGTAGTAGTAACAGTAGTAGTAGAAGTAGTAGCAGTAGCAGTAGCAGTAGCAGTAGTAACAGTAGTAGTAGTAGTAGTAGTAGTAGTAGAAGTAGAAGTAGTAGTAGAAGTAGTAGTAACAGTAGTAGTAGAAGTAGTAGTAGTAGTAGTAGTAGTAGTAACAGTAGTAGTAGAAGTAGTAGTAGTAGTAGTAGTAGTAGTAGTAGTAGTAGTAGTAGTAGTAGTAGTAGTAGTAGTGTTCAAAGTATTGAAACCCTCAAAACTTAAAATCCCTGCCTATGTTTTTTACATTGAGATAAAAAAGCAGAAATCTCAGAAATGGTTGATATTTTATAAATCTCAATGGACTGCTATATTAAATGCTCCTGACTTGTACAGTACATTTGAGCTTGAGTGACATGAAATTCCAATATTGATAAAAAAAAAACAAGAAGGTAAAAATAAAAATAATTCTTATAGGTGACTATTTTCAAGTCCTTTAATCTAGTTGACATCCTGTGCTCACAAATACCTTGGTAATGGGTCCACTTAGCTGCTCGAGGGCTCTCCACTATTAAATATTTGCTTTGGCTCTTAGGGAGATTTTAGTTCAGCTATTTAAACCTTAAAGAGAAATCAGCTGAAAGAACAAAATATCCGGAAATCTTCATCTGCAGCTCAAATATGAAATCATTTCAGTTGTAAAGGCTAATTTGTGTGAATTGTCATTAATCACAATCCTGGATATAGATTTATTGCAATACAATTTTTAACACTTATTTCAAAGAAATTGTTAAAAATGATGGGTTCTGTTTAAGCATCTAGAGTTTTCATGTTACATTTGCCTTCCACACCTCACCCGTCGATTTCCAAGTAAATGTTGTTACATTTTTGTGATGGAAATTTCAAAGGATATGGATAGCTCCAACTATGGATAGCTTTAAAACTATGACATCACCGTGCATTACGGTACTGACCTGGATTACCGTGATGCTCTACCACCCACTTGTACCGGTGTAGGGCTCAGAGGTGTGTTTGTTCCCTCCATGCTACTCCTGTATGCCACATTCATATTTGTGAAAAAAATACTGCAAAAAAGGGATGCAACTGTACAGTAACTGTATACTTTTTGGATGGATCTGCTAAAAAGCTCATCTAATCCATTGGATATAGTTGCGTATAGCTGGCATCTGTGACTGATCCATTTTTTAAAAAAGGAAAGGAAGTTTTTTTTGGCCTGAGATACAAACTGCAAATGCAAACATATGCAAACCTGTACGCACACTTTTAAATCCATCTGCTATTGACTTCCATTATACTTTATTGTACAATTTTGTGTGTGATTTTTTTAAAGTTTTTTAAAAAGTGCAGTAGTCTACGCATTTCAGTCCTGTAAAAAAAAAAGATATACTGATGTAAACCTGCCAGACATATGCCAAAATGACACACTTTTTAGAAGCATCTTCCCCATAGAAGTCTACGAATGTTATATACTATACCTGGATAGTTTGGGGAGTTTTTTTTCTTCCAGATGCATACTGCCAACTGTAGGAGCAAATATTGTGTGAATAGAGCTTAAGAATTAGCACTGGAACTTTTAGGCCATGTTCACACGTGGCAGAATTTTTCCGCTGCAAATGTTGGTGCAGATTTGGAGCAATTATGCAATGATTCTGCAGCAACATTTGCATATTTGACAGGTAATTCAGACGTTGCGGATATCACAGTGGACTTGCCACAGATTTCAGTTTTTGCATTGAAAAGGCTGAAATCCGCAGTGAAATTCTGCTGCTTTTCCGCAACATAATGTGCATGCTGCGGAGGGAAAATTCTGCACCGCAGCCTAATTTCTGCAGTTATTTTCCGCAACGTCTGAACTAAGTTTCCTAAAAATGTATAGAAACAAAAATAAAAAATGGGCGCTGCAGAATTCCACTGCGGACTGTCCGCAGCGGAATTCAACAGCAATTCTGCGACGTCTGAACGTGGCCTTAGGGTAAGTTCACATTTGAAGTCTGCCAAACATTGGCACACAGTCTACCATCTTCCTTTATCCTGCCAGAATATACTAGTAGGTATACAAGAGAGTGACATCAGAGACTAAAGGCCTTTTTACACTGGTCAATTATCGGACAAACGAGCGATTGCTGTGGTTTTATAAATGGAATTTGCTAATGTTGTAATGTAATCTTTTTGAACATTAAGGTTATGTTCACACAGAGTTTTCTCAGACATTTTTTTAGGCGTTTTTCGGAGTGCAAAACGGTTGCATATGTCTCTGAAATATGCCTTGAAAATGCCTGCAAACAGCTTATCATTCTTTTCATTGGTTATAAGCAGACAGCGCATAGGAGGCGTAATTTTATGCCACTGTTTTAAAAAAGAGGCGTAAAATTATGCCTCATAAAAAAAGAAGCATGTCACCTCTTAAGGTCGTTTTTGAAGCAAATTTTGACCATTTTCTATGGACAATGCCAAAAATGCTATGAAGAAACACTTCAAAAACATTTGTCAAAACTGCGTAAAAAAAAAAGCCTGTTTTTTCAGAGACTCTTTTCTTGCATTTTTATGCTTCATACAGAAGCCGTGTGAACATATACTAAGGAAAACCTAGAGAGCCTTCAGCTTGTCGTCATGTGGTCGACTTATTTTTGGAAGTTACTTCAAGTTTTTACTGTGCAAGCACTGGTCACTTATTAGGCAAGCAAGAGTTTGAAGCCCTTTTAAGACATGTTGGTCGAGACTCGAGAAGATAAACTCAGAACTCAGCCTGAAGCTGCCTTGAACTTTTAGTTGCTCCTGCTTGTCTTGTAGTCAACAAGTGAACTCTGCAGGAAAGAGCTAATA
This sequence comes from Rhinoderma darwinii, assembly GCF_050947455.1. Taxonomy (NCBI): domain Eukaryota; kingdom Metazoa; phylum Chordata; class Amphibia; order Anura; family Rhinodermatidae; genus Rhinoderma; species Rhinoderma darwinii. The sequence continues at coordinate 55,165,020 of NC_134698.1, forward strand.
ATGTTTTAGTAATACAATAAAATATGCCACACGACAAAAAACCAAGCAATTACATTATATTGATGTAAGGCAGGGGTCAGCAACCTTCGACACTCCAGCTGATGTGAAACTACAACTCCCAGCAAGCCCTGACAGCCAAAGGCTTTATTATTCTAGCCAAAGGCTGTCAGGCATGCTGGGAATTGTAGTTTCAAAACAGCTGGAGCGCTGATGGTTGCTGACACCTGAAGGTATTCCCTGACCTGACATACTCTGAATGTGTTGAGGAGCAGATCTATACTGCCTACACTCACGTAGAAGTGGCCATTTGGACTAGTCTACTACACATATCATTTTATAACATGTACTACACGTATAATATATATGTATATATATATATATATATATATATATATATATATATATATGTATGTATATATTTATATTTTTGTATGAGTCTATAAAAGACCTTACTAAAAAAGCTATGATACCTAAATAATTATGTTTTTTACTTATTAATATATTTATTTACATGTATTCTTTAAAGCCTTATTCACACGAGCAATTTAATGTAAATAAGGCCTTAAAAGAGTTGACCCATGCAATTCAATGGGGCTAAACACACATCCATGTTTATTCACGGAGTGTGTGTCTGTTGCGTTAGACTAATTATTGGGTACCACATCAAATGGTATCTTTTATATACATTTTTAAAAACATTAAAATTATTATAAAAATCTTTATAAGGCCTGATTCACACGGCCGTCCCACGGACCTATGTTATTCAATGTGGCCGTTCACACATCCGTTGTTTCAACGGACCATGTGAGGGGTCCGTGGGAAAATAGGACATGTCCTATCTTTTCGCGCATCACGCATCCCTCCATAAACTCTCAACTATGGGGGATGCGTGACATCGCGTCCCGCAGCGCTGAGCATGGATGCACCTCGGACGTGAAAAACTGCAGTTTTTCACGTCCGAGATGCACAGCGTTCGTGTGAATCAGGCCTTAGTCAGTTGTTTGTTATTCATTCATTTACCTGAAGTAATGTAGGGGGTCTGGTCTGGGGTCTGAATTAATTTAGGGGTCCGGACTGGTGTCTAAATAAATTTTTTGGTCTGGTCTGGGGTCTGAATTAATTTAGGGTTCTGGTCTGAGGTATGAATTTATTTATGAGTTTGGTGTCTAAATTTGCCTTGCTATAGAGGGTAGAGACGGGCTGTAGTAGTGAGGGGGGTAGAGGACTGAGCAGCAAGCTCAAAATGCGCCAGGAGAAGTTTTTATGGTGGTCTGGGCCGGACGGAGAAGAAAAAGAAAGGGAACGACTCCAATCAGAGAAGACACCACCTGTGAGTCACTGGATTTGTTACTTATTCTGCCTGTGATTGTAATGCTTCAATAAGTTGCTAGAATATAAATGTTAGAATGTCCTGATTTTAGTAGATATACAGTATAAAACTATAAGGCAAAAATAAATAACACACAAATCTGACCACTGACCTTTTAGAGTTGCCAGCATCCAAATAAGTATGAATTAAACTAAAGTGTTTCTAGGACTTTACTTGGGTGGATTTAACAAAATACAAGCCTTGTCACTACTTGACATAAGTGTTGGATTATGTCTTAAGGACCTCTATCCAATGGCAGATCATCATACGGGCGTTTTGTGCTACCGCCCGGGACCCGAGGCTCCCAGGACGCACCTGGCCGCTTAAAGTACATTGCTGTTTTGTTGCGATTTTTACGCAAATCTTGGCAAAAACCTCGACAGAACAGCATTGTGTATGCCCTGCAAAAGGACCTGCACATGACCTTATATTTGCAGTACTTGTTACTGCTTAGAGAACTGCAAGTTACATGACCGCAGGTCCTAGTACAGCAGAAAGACTCCATAGAGAAGACTGAGCTGCTATGTTAGTAAAAGGGAGATAGAATAGTTTAAGGGGTCTGTATTTAGGGGGTTTGGTCTGCGGTCTGTATTAGTTTAAGGGGTCTGTGGTCTGTATTTAGGGGGTCTGGTCTGGGTTCTGTATTTAGTGGGTCTAGGGTCTGTATTTAAGGGGCCTGGTCTGGGGTCTGTATTAGTTTAGGGGTCTTTATTAGGGGTCTGTATTTAGGGGGTCTGGCCTGGAGTCTGTATTTTGGGGTCTGTATTAGTTTAGGTAGTCAGGTCTGGGGTCATTATTAGTTTAGGGAGTCAGGTCTGTGGTCTGTATTTAGGGGTCTGATTTGAGGGCTGTATTTAGGGGTTCTATATATTTAGTCTGCTTGTTCTGGGGTCTGTATTTATTTAGGGGGTCTGGTCTGGGGACTGCAATAGTTTAGAAGGTCTGGGGTTTGTATGTATTCTAGAATCTGGTCTGAGGTCCGAATTTATTAGTTTGAGTAAAAGGGGCTGTCCTGGCACATCGATAGGTCATCAGTATGAAAAACCAGTCCGTGCCCAGACAACCCCTTTAATGTATGGGCCTGGGCCTTGGTGTCTGAATTTTTGTGTTTCTATAGAAACTGGAAATTGCTGCAGAAGCGAGGAGCAAAGACATCTCATCAGTAGAAGTTGCCATAGCGGTCTGTGTCAGATGGAGAAGAAAATAGAACGACTCCCATCAGAGAAGACATCACTTATGAGTCACTGGATTTAGAGAGGAGCTGTCACCTCTCCTGACATGTCTGTTGTAGGAAATTCTTGTATTCCACATAATTCTTTGTGTACCCAGGACTAATAGACAAAGGCAAGTTATCATTCCCATTGTCAAGAGGATGTGTCCCTACACAGTGTGATACTGTCAGCGATTGTTGGAGACTGTTAGTATGTAGAGACACAGCCCTTTGACAAGGGGAATCGTAACACCCGTTTGTCAATGCTCGCACAAAAAGTTGGTGTTCACTATAGACACGGTGGGGAAGGAGGGCCCAAGTTTGGGGGACAGCCTAGGGCCTATGGTCTACCTAATCCGCCACTGCCTCTATCTAATCATGTGTTACAGACTTTGAGGCCAGTGGTATTCATTTTGTTTGCTTGATATATTTATTAGTGGAGTATTGGGCACCACTTTGAGAATTTTCTCTTGATAAAGAATTCTGACTGCTCCATTGATAGAGCTTTCTCTATTCTTTATTTGATACAGTGGTATTCATAGAAGAGAGGAAGCCTCATAGCAAAGGTCGAAAGAGAACATTATGGTGCTGTGTTTTGTCATCCAAGACAGAGGGGCTTCGGGTTTGTTTCCCCCCTCTATAGCCTTTTCATGACCATTCGGCCAATTCCTCAACTACTTCCATGATAAAAACTGGACAAGGGAGTCATGCACAAGTTCTAACGGCTCAGTAGCAGAAGTATTGGGACCAAACAGGGCTGGGCTACCTCTCTTTCAGGGCCACATAGCTGTCTTATAGTCAGCCTCTATGGTATGTACAGACTTGTTTGAGGCTGTGGAGACATAGAGGTAAGCAGCACTTTTAAATTGTAGTTTCAAGTTGCACGAAAACAACTAACATTGAGGAAAAAAATGTCAATTTGAGTCTTGGTGAAGCTTGTTACCTGCTAACACCTAGTACAGGCAGTGCAAACTTTAGCTAACATTGCAAAATCAAAGATATGCTTAGAACTTTAGGAATGCCATTACAGATAGCCAGTTACAATATCATAGATTACATACCAATTATTTGACATTTTTCCGGCCAACTTCAAACTTTGTTCCAAATAGGAATCCAACATGTAGAATACACAAAGTATATGTCAGAGTCGTAGCTAGGCTTTCCTCTACCTGTGAGAAATATTCAGATCGCTGCCCTAACCCTGTATCTAAATACCCCGGTCAAGACTTGTGACTTGTTGGCAACCTCCTGTACACATATATTTAAATACTCTGTATTGTTATGTTTCTATGTAAAGATCTGTGTCTTGCCACTAATAAATAGATCTCCCAGTCAAGATCCCTTCAACCAGTACTCACAATAAAAAAAAAATAACTCCAGGGCTAGAATCAGTGCTAATTTTAAATATAATTTCTAATCTGACATCTGCGGCTATTAGTTATGTGCTGCAGATATTAGTAATTGATGGCTCGATTCATTTAATCTTTGGGGCAATAGAGTGTGGGCTTGTTCTTACAGTTGTGTCGACCCTTACTCTTTGCTTAAGGACTCCAATTTCTCAGTATACAAATTTGATACATTCTCACGCAATCCAGTAGAAAAATAAATACTGCATGGTCAGACCGATGGCGTCTGTCGAAGGACTAAGTTAGTGGTATACATTTGTTCAGTCTAGTATATGTGTTTTTTTTTAACATGGAAGCCTATGGGTGATAGATGGCATCCATCGGGCATCCGTCTGAGGCATTTGTTAAAGGCATCCATCAGAGGTATTCGTTTTTTTAACATAGGAGACTATGGGATTTGTCAAGCCAAGAGAAAAGTTAAGAGTACACATCTGTACTTCACCTGGCCTAGCAACTTCATTAAGAGGTGTGGCAGTGTGGAGGGGAATGCATATATGTTTGTCTAGAGATGGGGAAAGTGTATCTCTTTTTACAATAACGTATGAAATGAGTATTTTTTTCATATTCAATGCTTTTTTAGGGATATGTCCAGAACAGATTTCAGTCCCTTTATCGGCTGTCTGTAGGTGACAGTTAATAAGTAAGTATAGGTACTAAGCTATATACCAAGTTTAAAGCCATAAATGGTTTTTGTTGTGGTGTAGAAGTTTTCTACCTCAAGAATAACAATACCATAATATTGTATATACTAGCAGAAAAAATTGGAGTTGGCTGTGCAATTTTGCTGGATCTTTCTAAATTAATCAATGGGTCTATTGGAGAACGATTTTAGATAGTGGTGGATCTATTAGTCTCAGTTTGAAGTGGGTCTTAGTTGTGATTTGCTGGGAGGAAGCATAAAAATATTTTTTTTTTTATAAATATTATATGTGAACTGTATGGAAATAATCATCATTGAGTTAATACATACCGTATATCACATGTCTTCACTTGTGTATTGTTCATGTCCTGCTCCTATTGTCCCATGTAAAAATTGGCATAAACTAAATGCCCATTACGGTTTCAAACTAGAGTACAGATTTACATATTATATATACACATACATATCCATATTGTAATGATACAGGGTAGGGAGACGGACAGGTGAGCCCTAATCTACCCACAACTCAGTCACTGCCTACTTGCACGGCCTGTCCTAAGTGACGGCGTACAACTGGGCGATGGTCCCTACGCTCAATAAGTGCAAGACAGACAACACAAGACAAGGGCACACAGAAACAAAGGGGGAAGTAGGGGCAGTTGCCCATGGAAACACCGTGAGCAACAGGCAAAGGTGAACGAGCCGAGTCAAACCAGGAAAGTACGTAGTAGCAAAATCAGAGCAGGAGAATAGTCAGTCAAGCCAGGGTCAATAAGTAACTGCGGTCAGTCAGGTAAATAGCAGTAATCGCAGAGCCAGGAAACCAGACAATCACAGGCAAGGAACATGCTGCAAGTGAGGGTATAAATAAACCAAGGGAGGGAGCTAGAACCGTCAGGCCAGGCTGTGATAGGTTCTCCCTCACCTCAGTCTGCCAGCCTGAGTGGTAACAGATCGTGTCACTCTAGCAGACCTTGGAGCTGATGAAGGCTGATTAACCCCGGGCGTCGACACAGAACCTGTGTCTGGCAAACCCTTTACACATACATATACAAACATATATATATATATATATACAGTGAAGGAAATAAGTATTTGATCCCTTGCTGATTTTGTACGTTTGCACACTGTCAAAGACGTGAATAGTCTAGAATTTTTAGGCTAGGTTAATTTTACCAGTGAGAGATAGATTATATAAAAAAATAAATTAAAAAATCACATTGTCAAAATTATATATATTTATTTGCATTGTGCACAGAGAAATAAGTATTTGATCCCTTAAGATTTCGAGGCTGTTGCTTGGCAACTCGGATCTTCAGCTCCCTCCATAAGTTTTCGATGGGATTAAGGTCTGGAGACTGGCTAGGCCACTCCATGACCTTAATGTGCTTCTTTTTGAGCCACTCCTTTGTTGCCTTGGCTGTATGTTTCGGGTAATTGTCGTGCTGGAAGACCCAGCCACGAGCCATTTTTAATGTCCTGGTGGAGGGAAGGAGGTTGTCACTCAGGATTTGACGGTACATGGCTCCATCCATTCTCCCATTGATACGGTGAAGTAGTCCTGTGCCCTTAGCAGAGAAACACCCCCAAAACATAATGTTTCCACCTCCATGCCTGACAGTGGGGACGGTGTTCTTTGGGTCATAGGCAGCATTTCTCTTCCTCCAAAAACGGCGAGTTGAGTTAATGCCAAAGAGCTCAATTTTAGTCTCATCTGACCACAGCACCTTCTCCCAATCACTCTCAGAATCATCCAGATGTTCATTTGCAAACTTCAGATGGGCCTGTACATGTGCCTTCTTGAGCAGGGGGACCTTGCGGGCACTGCTGGATTTTAATCCATTACGGCGTAATGTGTTACCAATGGTTTTCTTGGTGACTGTGGTCCCAGCTGCCTTGAGATCATTAACAAGTTCCCCCCGTGTAGTTTTCGGCTGAGCTCTCACCTTCCTCAGGATCAAGGATACCCCACGAGGTGAGATTTTGCATGGAGCCCCAGATCGATGTCGATTGACAGTCATTTTGTATGTCTTCCATTTTCTTACTATTGCACCAACAGTTGTCTCCTTCTCACCCAGCGTCTTACTTATGGTTTTGTAGCCCATTCCAGCCTTGTGCAGGTCTATGATCTTGTCCCTGACATCCTTAAAAAGCTCTTTGGTCTTGCCCATGTTGTAGAGGTTAGAGTCAGACTGATTAATTGAGTCTGTGGACAGGAGTCTTTTATACAGGTGACCATGTAAGACAGCTGTCTTTAATGCAGGCTCCAAGTTGATTTGGAGCGTGTAACTGGCCTGGAGGAGGCTGAACTCTTAATGGTTGGTAGGGGATCAAATACTTATTTCTCTGTGCACAATGCAAATAAATATATATAATTTTGACAATGTGATTTTCTTTTTTTTTTTTTTATATAATCTATCTCTCACTGGTAAAATTAACCTAGCCTAAAAATTCTAGACTGTTCATGTCTTTGACAGTGAGCAAACTTACAAAATCAGCAAGGGATCAAATACTTATTTCCTCCACTGTATATATATATATATATATATATATATATATATATATATATATATATATATATATATATATATATTAAAAATATTAAGATACAGCATCAAATGGTCAATAGAAATAGATCCGCTGCACCTATACCTTGTGGTGCAGTATGTTTGTGTACAGGAAAGTTAACATATGTCCAACATGATGGACATATGTCTTTTTTAAAACATACTAACTATGCAACTATGTAATATGTAAATACAAATACAATACCACCGAAAAAAGGGGCACAGACACAGAGTAATGTTCAATATAAAGCAACGTTGCTGAACAATATGAGATCTGCTGTGTTTGCGTCCCAGGTAATGACCAAGATAACCTTGGTGCATCGATCAACAATTGATGAATCCAACAAAGAAAATGATCGACTGAAGCACAACAAATTGATAGCAAAAAATACAAAATTTTATTAACATGAAACCATGACAAAGGTTAAAACTGGAACAGGGAATGAGTCACTCAATAAAAAGACATCGAAAACAATCATGCACCAGATGTCAATGTGACACAGATCTATACAAAACTATTTGTTTGTTAGTGCAGCAAGGAAAAATAGTATATATGCCTGTGCAGGCCTGTAGTTGATAGAGCCAAAAGGGATAATGACGGAAAAAGAGAAAAGAGATCCACATAGGATAGGATACCTGTATATACTGCCTAAATCACCACTATGCAGGTGAATGCATAGCAATGGTTATATGTGAATACCTAAATGCATTGATTGTCTGTATACATGTATTGGATTATTATGCGGCATAGTATATATCACAGGACCACTATTTGAAATGACAACCAACAATGTATATGGGCTCAATAAAAGAATACCAGGCCAATGACCGGAAGCACACTCAGTAATAGCTGCAACACATACCGGTGGACATGATGGAGATGTAGAAAGGGATGTCTGGACCCGACGCGCGTTTCGGCAACTGCCTTCGTCCGGGGTTCTGCAACAGAAAGGCAGTTGTGGACATAAAAAAAAAAAATTAGATAACTAGTACTGGAATTGGTTCCTAAAATGCACGGGCATGGTTTGTAAACACAAAATACTTGTTAGGAAAACACATGTTCCCTTAAGATCACCATGACTAGTGTACTAGCTTCTGGGCGGTTCTGTTTTACTTTGAGCTTATCTGTTTTTTTTCTGCCAATTAGGTGTGGGGTTATATTTATATCTGCTTCCTCCACCTGGTCTTTGCTTGTGATTCTCCTAGTCTTCTGGTGTTCTGATCAAGCTCTGACACTCCCTGTACTTCTGACTTTTGGACTTCTTGGAAACTGACGTCGACTTGCTCTGTTTTGGACTTTATGTTTACCCTTTGGCCGGCTGGTTATCTTGTTCAGGTTTTCCTGCATTGCACCACTTATCCAACACTGAACTCTGCTAAGACAACCTGGGTTCTATGCAGCAAAGACCATCCCACCTTGTGGTCGGCTCTCGCGAAAACCTTAGAGTAGCCTTAGACTCTTTCGATCAGAGTTGTGACGGATTTGAGGTTGCGGTTTTATGTGCACACTGTATCCCGGAAGTCTTTCAGCAGCCTTTGGGGAATCAATCAACTTGTAATTCCATAACAATACTTGAATAATGCTAAATTAAAAAACTAAAGTTTGTGTCACAATTTGATATTACATACCACAAAATAGTGATCTGTGCCACACAATGATGATTTCTGTCACAAAAATACACCCTTTCACAAAATATAATTTTGTGTAACAAAATTACTTTGTGTCACAAGATATACAATATGTTATAAAATGGTATTCTGTATCAGTTGTTCATAATTTATATTTATTCAACAATAAAATAAATAACAGAATATACTAATTTGACCAATCATGTGCATGTTCATACCTTCCAATTATAATTCCTTTAATGTGGAAATGGAAAATTAGAGAGCAGATGTTCCACTTGGCCAGTCATTATCAGACTTGTATCCAGGGGCGTAATTTGAAAATTATGGGCTCTAGAATAAACTTTTAAATTTCCTAACCCCAGAGCATTTACCAGATCCGTGTAAAATAGTCGCAGTAAAAAGTACCATTCCCCATATGGTCTGACAATTAATCATCATCAGACTACCGTGTTCCAGCAATATACTGTGCCACACATGTGCCTCGAGAGATGTACTCCCCAGAGATATACTATGCTGGCGTATGTGTCCGATATATACTATGCAGACAACAGCCTAAAATAAATTAAGACACTAGACCACATAATAAATTCAGACCCCAAACCAGATTGCAGAATTATTTAGACCCCATTTCAGACCCCTAAATAAATGCAGGTCCCAGACCAGATCCAAAAATGAATTCGGACCTCAGCTTAGAGCCCTAAACAAATTCAGACCCCAGACTAGACTCCAAAAATAATCCATACCCCAAACCAGACCCCAGAATTAATTTAGACCCCAAACTCTGACTCCTAAATAAATTTAGACTCAAACCAGACCCTAAAATAAATTTAGAATCCAAGGCCAGACTCCTTAAGAAATATAGACCCCAGACCAGACCCTCTACTTACTTACTGTTGTTCGCTCCCGCATCCACTTCACTTCCGGCACACAGGAACCTGACACCGGCTAACGTCAGGTCATTGCTGCCCTGCCACCTAGATGTGAATAGATAGGGAGTGATAAGTGATATTGGATGAAATCCAAAAGATAAAGTCTGGTGCCGGGTCCACAAGGGCTCTGCAGCAACCAATATGGCTGCTACAGTAGTAGTTACACCCCAGCTTATATCTGCTAACCACAACCACTTAAATATATGATTGTCCTTACTAAGGCCTCATGCACACGAACGTATTTTTTCACTCCCGTAAATACTGGCGTAAGGACTTCCGGTGGGCGGGGCATCGCGAGTGGCCGCATCTTACAGAGGCTCCGGGAGACTGGGTGATAGCGGGGGGTTATCGGCGCCATCTGCACCTCATCCGATGCAGACGGAGGTCTGGTGGCACCCTGCAAGGTGCGCGGAACCCGGAGCACCAAAAGTTCCGCCGGAATCGCCCCGAAAGTTGGGAAAAACTGTTAGGTGCACGGCACCACATCACACGATCCGCCATCTTGGATCGGGCCTACACGCCATCCCGGACTTGACCCTGTGAGAACCGGTGTGCAGAGTGGGGCCCCAGCGATAACGTGGACCTGCCTTCCCTAATAGCAAGGACTCCGGATGTCACAGGTGAGCACTCCTGGCCCCACGCTCACTGGTATATCTGAGAAGGGGTTCCTGGCCCTGAGTCTAGGCCTACAACTCCCTCCCCATGTGCATGAACACGCACAGACGACAGAGGGCCTCTAAGAGAAAGATCCTGAAGCACCACCTCGGGCAGCATAGCTACAACTCATCACAGGGAACTGATCTTTGCTCCCCTGAGACCCTGGTGTGTGACCCAGAGTTTAGGTCTGAGCCTCCCTGCTTGCCTGACTGTAATCCCAGGCTGCAAAGCTACATCCATACTGCTGCAGGTGTACAACCCCTGCCACACGCTCCCTGGGGTCCCTGAGAAGGGGTTCCTGGCCCTGAGTCTAGGCCTGCCACTCTCTCCCCATGTGCATGAACAGGCACGGACGACAGAGGGCCTCTAAAAGAAAGATCCTGAAGCACCACCTCGGGCAGCATAGCTACAACTCATCACAGGGAACTGATCTTTGCTCCCCTGAGACCCTGGTATGTGACCCAAAATTTAGGCCTGAGCCCCCCTGCTTGCCTGACTGTAATCCCAGGCTGCAAAGCTACATCCATACTGCTACAGGTGTACAACCCCTGCCACACGCTCCCTGGGGTCCCTGAGAAGGGGTGTCTGACCCTGAAACTGGGTGCTGGCCGGATACTTTGAAAGTGCTTTTATAATACATAATAGGACCCCATGTGGCAATCCATTTGGTGCACAAATCGTATATCGTCTGACACTACGACCTATTTGGCCCTGAGGTTCTAACCTCTCAACAGATATTCTAGAGACGTTGTTTTGAAAGTTATTACTGGCTTAACAGGGGAACACAACCGGCACGAATAATACATAGAGACACCCTAAGATACGGGTTCATAGTTTTCTGAACGTTAGGCCCTGTTTTTTCTTTCAATACTGATGACCTATCCGGGTCCAACGGGCCTCCACATGATCTAGAATTATTGGATACCCTCCCTGGGGAAACTGATCTCTCTCTCCCACTCCACTCATACAGAGATGGACAAATACCTTCACAAGTCCTCATCAACCACGAATCTACGACAGACGGGACAATCTCAATCGTCACGACCACCACTGGCGTAGCTATAGGGGTCGCAGCGGTCGCAATTGCGACCGGGCCCCGAAGCCAGGGGGGCCCACGGCCCCCCGCACCACATCAATAAAAAGTTACTATAGTAACTCGGGCCGCGGGCCCCTGTTACTATAGTAACATACTTTACTTACCTCCCTGGTTCCAGATCGCAGCGGAGGTCCTGACGTCAAGCGCTGTGCGCAGCGCATGACGTCACAGCGCTATGCCGCCGCGCACAGCATCGAGACTACAGAACTCCCGCCGCGGCCGAAGAGGAAGGTAAGGTTAGCCCTGACTGGCGGGGTCTGACTCCCGGGACCCGCCAATCAGCTGTTTTGAAGGGGCCGCAGCACTCGTACGAGAGCTGCTCCCCTTCATTCCTGTCCCTTCATTCCGGTCACACTGTGAATCGGTGTCGGCGATTCACAGTGTGAGCGAGTAGTGAAATGAAGGGGAAGCAGCTCTCGTTACGAGTGCTGCGGCCCCTTCAAAACAGCTGATTTGCGGGTCCCGGGCGACACATCAGCTATTGATGGCCTATCCTGTGGATAGGCCATCAATGTTTAGGGACTGCACAACCCCGAAGCCTACGATGTAGCAGGCTTAGGGGGCCCATGAGACAGGATCACAGATTGTGTGATCCTGTCTGCTGGGCCCTGTATCTAAGCCAATCACATGGTAGGCTTAGATACATGGCCCATGCGTGATCCTGTCTGCTGGGCCCTGTATCTAAGCCTACCACACTGTAGGTTTAGATACAGGGCCCCAGCACACAGTAATCTTATACTGTATAAGATTACTGTCTGCTGGACCCTGTATCTAAGCCTACCTTGTGGTAGGCTTAGATACAGGGTCCCACAGACAGTATCACACATGGGCCCTGTATCTAAGCCTTAGGGTATGTGCACAGACACTAATTACGTCCGTAATTGACGGACGTATTTCGGCTGCAAGTACCGGACTGAACACAGTGCAGGGAGCCGGGCTCCTAGCATCATACTTATGTACGATGCTAGGAGTCCCTGCCTCGCTGCAGGACAACTGTCCCGTACTGTAATCATGTTTTCAGTACGGGACAGTTGTCCGGCAGCGAGGCAGGGACTCCTAGCGTCGTACATAAGTACGACGCTAGGAGCCCGGCTCCCTGCACTGTGTTCGGTCCGGTACTTGCGGCCGAAATACGTCCGTCAATTACGGACGTAATTAGTGTGTGCGCACATACCCTAACACATGTGTTACTAATCATTTTTTGTGTGTTTTCTTACAGGTTCGATCGTTGGACTACGGCGGATTCCAGGACTACTTCGATGACAGTTTTTTTTTTTATTAATAAAATGGTTAATGAGGGTTGTGTGGGTTTTTTTTTTATTTCAATAAAATATTTTTTCTATGTCTTTGTGGTTTTTTTTAAACTATATTACTACCGCCTTAGTAATGGCCGCCGGCTGATTGACAGCATCCATTGCTAAGGCGGGGCTTAGTGTTAGCGGATGCAGAGGCTAACACTAACCCCCTTTATTACCCCGGTACCCACCGCCACCAGGGGTGCTGGGAAGAGCCGGGTACGATCCAGTACCTGACCATCTGTAGTGATGGTCGGCCACTGGGGTGGCCGCAGGCTGGTATTATCAGGAGGGGAAAGGCCAAAAACAGTGGCCCTTCCCATCCTGGTAATGCTGCCTGCTGCTGCTTTATTGTATCTGGCTGGTTATGAAAATGGGGGGGACCCCACGTCATTTAAAAAAAAATGAAATAAAAAATAATTGGAAAGAACGATGTGAGGTCCCCCCCAATTTTCATAACCAGCCAGATACAACACAGCAGCAGCAGGCAGCATTACAAGGGTGGGAAGGGCCCTTCCCCAGCCTAATACTACCAGCCTGCGGCCACCCCGGTGCCTGCCCGTCACTACAGATGGTCGGGTACTGGTTTGTACCCGGCTCTTCCCAGTACCCCTGGTGGCGGTGGGTACCGGGGTAATAATGGGGGTTAGTGTAGCCTCTGCACCGGCTAACATTAAGCCTCGCCTTAGTAATGGAGATTGTCAATCAGCCAGCGGCCATTACTAAGGCGGTGATAATAAAGTTTAAAAAGATACAAGCACATAGAAAAAATATTTTATTGAAATAAAAAAACACAACCCTCATTAACCATTTTATTGAGAATAAAAAAAATGCCGTCATTGAAGTCCTCGTATCCGAAGTCCAACAACCGAACCTGTAAAAAAAACACAAACACACAAAAATAATCAGTAACACATAAAGAAGCAAAATTATTATTCTTACCTATCCTGGGTCCAGCGCTGGAGCCGCAATGTCAGCGAGCTGGGCCCTGTATCTAATCCAATCATGTGTGATACAGTCTGCTGAGCTGTGTATCTAATCCAATCATGTATGATACTGTCTGCTGGGCCCTATATCTAATCCGATCATGTGTGATACTGTCTGCTGAGCCACTGTATCTAATCCTATCATGTGTGATACTGTCTGCTGAGCCACTGTATCTAATCCTATCATGTGTGGTACTGTCTGCTGAGCCACTGTATCTAATCCTATCATGTGTGATACTGTCTGCTGAGCCACTGTATCTAATCCTATCATGTGTGGTACTGTCTGCTGAGCCACTGTATCTAATCCTATCATGTGTGGTACTGTCTGCTGAGCCACTGTATCTAATCCTATCATGTGTGATACTGTCTGCTGGGCCACTGTATCTAATCCTATCATGTGTGATACTGTCTGCTGAGCTGTGTATCTAATCCTATCATGTGTGATACTGCCTTCTGAGCCACTGTATCTAATCCTATCATGTGTGATACTGTCTGCTCAGCCACTGTATCTAATCCTATCCATAGTTTATAGGGTCGTAGTGCTATAGATATGCTATGCTGTCTCATATACACACTTTTTTTTGGGGCGGACACATATGTATTGGGGCTATTTCCCGGACATTCTAAGCCCTGAGGGTATGTTCACATGGCAGCGTCTGTTACGACTGAAATTACTGTGCTGTTTTCAGCCGTAATGGCATGTGCAGGCATCTTTTGCTGCGTCCATTACGGAAGTAATTGAAGCTGGTTTTCCATGGAGTCCATGGAAAACGGCTCCATTTACGTCTGAAGAAGTGACAGGCACTTTTTTACGCGCCGCCTTTTGACAGCGGCGCGTAAAAAAAAATGACCGTCGGCACAGAACATCGTAAGACCCATTCAAATGAATGGGCAGATGTTTTCCGACGCTTTTGAGCCGCATTTTCGGACGTAATTCAATGCTAAAACGCCCGAATTACGTCCGTAAATAGTGTGTGTGAACCCAGCCTTAGTGATGCCCCGGCTGCTAGTGCTGCATTGTTGGGTCACTTAGGAGACCCAGCGATGCAGCTGAAAGCGGACCGTCCGCCATGAGAAGTTTGCGGGGGGGGGGGGGCCCAGTAAGAATTTTTGCATCAGGGGGCCATGAGCCTCTAGCTACGCCCCTGACGACCACCTACACTGACGATGTCTAAAGGGAAACAATCGAAAGACAACACAAAGGCGCAACAAAAATCTTGTGTCCCACCAGTGGAAGAGACACCCTCGCCATCACAGGATCTACTCTCAGAAGGGGATATCACTCCCCCCAATCTTTCACCAGCACCCTCTCCTGAATTTTCCCCAGTCTCTATGCAGGGGCCAGCCTTTGACATGGCGCAAGAAGTCACACGACAGCTCCTTCCAATACTGGATAAGCGCTTCGATATTTTGCATGCCTGTATCAACTCTGCCTTGACTCTAATAAAAACCAATTCTCAAAAGACAATTGATCTTGAAACAAAATTAATGTCGCATGAGGACACCATCTCGAATTTGGAACAAGCTATGTCGCAACGACAAAACGCTGAAATCATTCTCCGCGACAAAATAGAGGACTTGGAGAACAGAGATAGAAAAAACAATCTACGATTCATAGGAATTCCGGAAAAGATCTCGGCTGAGAACATTATTCCCTATCTCACTAAAGAAGTCCCACTGGCTCTCAACCTTGACCAAAAATTTGATCCCTTGACCATCGAAAGGGCTCACCGAATCGGGCCGCCGAGGGGAGAGAGAGACAACAGACCAAGACCGGTTATCGCCAAATTTCTAAACTGGACTGTCAAGGAGACGATTCTTCGAGCATATCGGAAGCAATCTCCCATCCAAATACAAGGTCATAACATCCTGATATTCCAGGACTTTTCGGCTGCAGTGGCACTGAAGCGAAAGGCCTTTACTCCGATCTGCAAATATCTCTTCGATCAGAAGATCCGTTTCCAACTGCTGTTTCCTGCCCGCCTGAAGGTTCTGGAGGATGGCAGACCGACGTTCTATGAAGATCCAGCCGAAGCTAGACGACGCCTGATCAGAGAGGCACCGGACTGATCTATACTAATATAATCCCAGGGAGGAGACTTCCCATCTTCTCCATTTCTAAATGTTTAATAACTTCAATGTTATGCTTTTCTTTCCCTTTTACCTTTGCATAATGTCAAAAGTTTTGGGTTTACATGTTAACCTTTGTTTTTTCATTCCTATGACCCATGGTCTCCCTAACCCCCCCCCCCCCCCCTCTTCTGGACATCCGGGCCCCGGGAACTGAGGAGGCTCTACGCTAGCTGGGACGTGGAGTCTTCCCGAAACGACAGATCCAACGTACACTATCAACCACGCACAGGAATAGGATGAGTACTCTTGACACAGACACGTTGACACATACATATCCACAACCCCAAACACGAAATTTTTTTATCCTGGAATGTAGCAGGACTAAACACAGTTGTTAAACGGAAAAAAATTGCAAAACGATTAAAACCAGACATAGTTTTCCTGCAAGAAACGCACTGGCACAGAGAGGCAGTAGGGACCCTAAAAGCGAACTGGATAGGCGATTGCCTGACGGCGTCTCACACGTCCAAGACTAGAGGAGTAGCGATCATCATACACAAATCATTATCATACGCCATTCATGAATCTTATGCAGATCCAGAAGGGAGATTTTTATATGTGGATGTAACAATCCAGGACACTAGATATAGCCTCCTCAATGTATACGCTCCTAATTACCCGAATTCACATTTTTTCTCTCACTTGCTAAACTTTCTACTACAACAATCACTTCATTCCCTGATAATTGGGGGAGACTTTAACACCACCCTACATAATGACATAGACCGTACTAGCTCGTCTAAGCAGGATGACACGGCAGCCTAGGTTATTCTTGACTTAATGACCCAACTATCTTTATGTGAACCCTGGCGCTTGTTACATACGACTGTACGAGACTATACCCACTATTCACACGCGCACCACTCACACTCCAGAATTTATCTCTTTATGATGTCACTACAGGCCTTCCCTGCGATTGTCTCAGCGGAAATATTAACAATTTCCATATCTGACCACGCTCCCATAACTCTCACAATAGATGCAGGACCACCAAAACTTAAAAGCCGTAATTGGAAATTTCCTTCTTATCTATTTACCTCAGAGGATTTTAAACAATATCTAAACACGCACTGGTCACACTATGCCACGGATAATAAGGAACATATAGAGAATTCCAGCCTATTTTGGATGACGTCAAAAGCAGTTATGAGAGGTCATGTTATCTCATATCTGAAACACAGACGTAGCAATCTACAGAAACAATTTGATAAATTAAATCTTGGGGTGATGGAGGCACATAAATCCTATTTATCAGATAGATCAGTGGAGAATAAATCCCTTTTCATAGAAGCTAAATCTCTTCTAGACACATACTTGCAGGGTCAAGCTAAATGGCACATCGAAGCTATAAATAATAAGTATTTCCGCTGGGGAAACCGTATAGGAAAGCTGCTGGCGAATATTCACAAGCCTCGTAGATCTTCGTATGATATACCGAAACTAACTCATCCCACCACGGGAGAAACCATGTTGATCCCAGACCAAATCCAACAAGCTATTAGAGAGTTTTTCTTAGTCTTTTACAAACCTACACAATTTGACTCGGAGACAACGGGGTCTTTCCTGTCCTCTCTTAAGTTGCCTAAACTCTCACTACCAGACCAGCAACTCCTAGAACAGGCACTCACAGAAGAGGAGGTACAAAGAGCCATCACTGCCTTGCCAAATAATAAAACACCAGGCCCGGATGGCATATCCTCAGAATATTATAAAATGTTGTCACCCCACTTAATACCGCCCTTAACTAGATTTCTGAATGACATCTATACCAAGTGATCTGGGCCACGTGAATTATTCAGCTCACGTACTATTTTAATTAAGAAACCACATAAAGACCCGACAGACATAGGTTCCTACAGACCTATATCCCTGTTAAACCAGGACTACAAATTGCTAACGAAGATCTTGTCAGATCGGATGCAACTGATCCTGGGAAAGATAATTACGAAGCATCAATTAGGTTTTCTTAGAAACAGACACTCCACCAAAGGGATTAGACAGGCAGTGGCGGCCACGATACAGGCCCTGCACCCACACTCTGCACCCACAATGCTTCTGGGACTGGACGCGGAGAAGGCCTTTGACTCTGTCTCCTGGCCTTTCTTGCATGCCAACCTTCAATACAGAGGGTTTGGAAAGGTTTTCCTAAACTTCCTCATGGGATCACAAGACCAGGCACATACTACCTTCACTATAAATGGCAGTAACACACTACCCATTGAAATTCACAGAGGCACAAGACAGGGTTGCCCATTATCACCCGTTTTGTTCAAACTCTCCATAGACCCCTTTCTCAGACACTTACTCACGTTGACGCCATTTGAGGGGATACATGTCGGCCCACGGATTTGAAGCTCTCAGCTTTTGCAGACGATATATTGTTATATATCACTAACCCACAAACCTCTCTTGATACATTATTATCTGATGTCATCAAATTTGGCTCAATATCAGGTTTTAAAATCAATACAACTAAGTCTGAGGCACTGCTCCTAAAAGGCCCTGCAAACCCATCTTGGGCCCCTAGATATGACTTCCATTGGAACACCACCTCTCTTACCTACTTGGGCATCCAAATCACTAGATCCCCTAGTAGCCTATACAAGCAGAATATAGGAGCCTTCATCTCATATCTGGGGTCCCAACTTACCACATGGCGAGGCTTCACACTATCCTTCCTGGGTAGGGCAAATCTCCTAAAAATGGTAATATTTCCCAAGCTATTATACATTTTCCAATCTCTCCCAGTTTTTTTAAAACCACTGGACATAGGGGTAATTAATGGGTTATTTCGCCGTTTTTATATGGAACAACAAAAGACCACGAATTGGACTAAATATTCTGCAACAACACAAAACAAATGGGGGTATAAACTTCCCGGACATACAACGTTATAACATAGTCTCCCAGCTACGCATTGTGGGGGACTGGTTACAACAAACCTCGGTATACACAGACACCATATTGGAAGGTCAATTTTTTCCTTATATATCGTTGATTAATCTCTTACATACCCCATACTCGGAACTCCCTGAGGGCATCACCGAAAATCCCATATTGTTCACAACATGGAAATCTTGGACCAAGACTAGACAGTTACTGTCAATTTAATCCGAGATACTCCCTGTCTCTGCAATTCCTGAAAAATCCTACTTTTCAACATGGTCAACCGCCCCCAATATTCAAACTTTGATAAATCCAGGAGACAGATATATACCTTTAATGAACTAAGATTGCAATATGATGTAGTGGGTCCGCACCCGTTCTACTACCTACAAGCTCACAGCTACATCACTAAGATACTACATCACATGACGGATAGCGACTGGGATGATCCCCTCCTGGCACCGACACCAGCCAGACAACACTCCCCCAAACTAATAACGACATATTACCAACTACTCTCCCATAAATGGGATTACTCTAAATCAAAGGCGGGAATAATCCGCTGGACCACTGCACTTGCTGACATTACGGTAGACGATATTCTGGTTGCACTGCAAACATCAAATAAATATCTCCCATCAGCAATGTATTGGGAAATGGCATATAAAATAACTCACAGAGCTTACATCTCCCCACATAGAGGCTTTCTGATAGGCAACACCACTGATCACTCTTGTCCCAAATGCTCTTTGCCCAACGCAGATTTACTTCACTGTTTGTGGTTGTGTCCCCAAATAAGAGTATTCTGGACGCAAATTCATTCTTTTGTCACCAATAACCTGTTACACTCTTGTCCAAATGCAGATGTGTGGAGCTTATTTGGTATTATCCAACCTGAACATAACATAATTCTGCAAGATGAGAAAAAGCTTTTACTATTTATTTCAGCAGCAGCACGTAAAACTATACTCCACTGCTGGATCACACCCTCCCCGTCCACTATTAGACTCTTTCTTGAGAAGTTATCCCACCTCTTTCATATGGACTGGATAGAAGCCTCCTTGTCTAAAGAGAAGAAAGTAAAACACTTCTTCAAAGTCTGGAACAAATTCATAACTCTTCTTCCTGATAGGATTAAGCTTAAAATACAATCTTGCTTTGGCCCTACTACTTGGTATTTACAGCAGACTCTCTCGGGCTCTCCACCAATTAGGATATGACAGAATCAATATAATATACTAGGGGTGCTGACCCAAAGTGTTTGGACCAGGAACGGGCCCGGATGTCTCGTCACTGTCCCCCCCCCCTCCCCCTTGTTCTGATAACATGCTAATATATACAGTCCATGACAAACTGTGTTTTACCAGACTAGAATTTTGATTGACTGTCATTAGCCAATTATACCACATAATAATTCTGAACGTGTTATTGTAGAAATGGACATTTTGGAATATTTTAGTTTATCCCACCTTCCCTATTTCCTTCTGTATCCCTTCCAGAAAAAGTTGAAAATTCAATAAAAACAGGTTTTAAAATAAAATAAAAATACTGGCGTAAATACGGGTCCTTGGTCACACGTATTCGACCCGTATTGCACCAGCATTTACGGACCCGTGCCCGTAAGTACGGGTCCGGTGTCACCAGTATTCCACCCGTATTTACGGGCACGTTTTCGCTGCAAAATTGCACTGCACTAATCGGCAGCCCCTCCTCTCTAGAGATGAGCGAACCGGGACAACCGAACCCGGTTTCGGTCCGAACTTCCGGAAAAGTTCGGTTCGCAGCGAATCCGAACTTCACCGGGTTCGGCCGAACCCGTTTTGACCAAACCCGGTCAAAAATATTATACAAATCGGCAGCCGCTTATCTCTATCAATCACTGATAGAGAAAAGAGGCTGCTGATATAAAATAAAAAGCATTTCATACGTACCTGGTCGTTGTCTTGCGGACGAGTCCCTCTTCTTCCTCCAGTCCGACCTTCTTTTCTGACGCGGCAGCCTGTGATTGGCTGCAGAGGCCTCTGCAGCCCGTGATTGGCAGCAGCGCTCACATGGGCTGCATCGTCATCAAGGAATGTCGGGCCGGATGTCGCGAGGGACGCGTCACCAAGGCAACGGCCAGGAGACCGGACTGGAGGAAGCAGGGAGTTCCCGGTAAGTATGAACGTCTTTTTTTTTTTACAGGTACTCTATATTGTGATCGGTAGTCACTGTCCAGGGTGCTGAAACAGTTACTGCCGATCAGTTAACTCTTTCAACACCCTGGAGAGTGACTATTTACTGACGTCGCCTAGCAACGCTGCCGTAATGACGGGTGCACACATGTAGCCACCCGTCATTACGGGGCCTCATGCACACGACCGTAAAAACACCTGTAATTACGGACGTAATTCGGGCGTTTTTGCCCCGAATTACGCCCGAAAATAGCGCCTCGATAGCGCTGACAAACATCTGCCCATTGAAAGCAATGGGCAGACGTTTGTCTGTTCACACGAGGCGTATATTTATGCGCCGCTGTCAAATGACGGCGCGTAAATAGACGCCCGCGTCAAAGAAGTGACCGGTCACTTCTTTGGCCGTAATTGGAGCCGTTATTCATTGACTCCAATGAATAGCAGCGCCAATTACGTCCGTAATGGACGCGGCGTTCAAGCGCCTGCACATGCTGTTACGGCTGAAATTACGGGGATGTTTTCAGGCGGAAACATCCCCGTAATTTCAGCTGTTACGGACGCTGTCGTGTGAACATACCCTAATTATAGCAGCACGGCCCGTAAAATAGAAAAATAGAACATGTTCTATTTTTTTAACGGCACGGGCACCTTCCCGTGAGAAAACGGGAAGGTACCCGTGGGTAACAGAAGTCTATGAGCCCGTTATTGCGGGTCGTAATTACGACCCGCAATAGCGGGTGTTTTTACGGTCGTGTGCATAATGGGAGCACGGCTTGGAAAAACGACCGGCTGCCTGTGGCCGGCCGTGCTCATCTCCTGAAATACTCTGTGCTGCCTTAAACTCTGTGGACAGGTCAGGATCCTGTTTCTTTTAAATGCTGCTAGGGAACCCGCTCAATCCACTATATAAGGCTGCGCTACAGTGCAGCATTTAAAAGAAACAGGATCCTGACCTGTCCACAGAGTTTAAGGCAGCACAAAGTATTTCAGGAGATGAGCGTGCAGATTCAGTGCTGCTGTGAACTCTGCTCTTACCATTACGTAGCTCTCAGTCTGTTACCTCTCCTCCACTACTGTCCTCAATAACACCTTCATGATTGGCAAGTCACCACGTAACGGTAAGAGCAGAGTTCACAGCAGCACAGAGTATTTCAGGAGATGAGCGTGCAGATCTTGTGCGGGGTGGTGACTTGCCAATCATGTGAAGGTGTTCTTGAGGACAGGAGTGGAGGAGAGGTAACAGACTGAGAGCTACGTAATGGTAAGAGCAGAGTTCACAGCAGCACAGAATATTTCAGGAGAGGAGCGTGCAGATTCTGTGCTGCTGTGAACTCTGCTCTTACCATTACGTAGCTCAGTCTGTTACCTCTCCTCCACTCCTGTCCTTAATAACACCTTCACAAGATTGGCAAGTCACCACCCCGCACAAGATCCGCACGCTCATCTCCTGAAATACTCTGTGCTGCTGTGAACTCTGCTCTTACCATTACGTGGTGACTTGCCAATCATGTGAAGGTGTTCTTGAGGACAGGAGTGGAGGAGAGGTAACAGACTGAGAGCTACGTAATGGTAAGAGCAGAGTTCACAGCAGCACTGAATCTGCACGCTCATCTCCTGAAATACTCTGTGCTGCCTTAAACTCTATGGACAGGTCAGGATCCTGTTTCTTTTAAATGCTGCACTGTAGCGCAGCCTTATATAGTGGATCGAGCGGGTTCCCTAGCAGCATTTAAAAGAAACAGTGTGTGTGTTTGGGTATGTGTCTTTGTCTGTTTTTGTTTTTATATGTGCGTTTGTGTATATGTGTGTTTATGTGTGTTTGTGTATATATGGGTGTGTTTGTGTATATGTGTGTGTATATATGGGTGTATGTGTATATGTTTGTGTGTAGATGTTTGTGTGTGTGTGTGTTTTTGTATATGTGTGTGTTTGTGTATATGGGTGTTTGTTTGTGTATATATGGGTGTGTTTGTGTATATGTGTGTGTATATATGGGTGTATTTGTGTATATATTTGTGTGTAGATGTTTGTGTGTGTGTGTTTGTGTATATGGGTGTGTGTTTATGTGTGTGTTTTTGTGTATATATGTGTGTTTGTGTATATGTGTGTGTTTGTGTATGGTTGTTTGTGTGTGTGCGTGTATATATATGTGTGTAGGTGAGTAGAAGTATTGGTATTGTTCACATTGATAACTGTTTTTTTATGTTGTTGCAGATTTTGATGTACCGATTGGACTACATCTTCGATTCGTTGGACTACTGCGTAGATCTACGTTTTTTCAAATTTTAATAAAATGGTTAACTAGGGTTTTGTTGGGGATTTCTTATTTCAATAAAAAAGAATTGTCTTTGTGTTTTTTTTTAAACTTTATTAGTGCCTAGATAATGGCGGTTGGCTGATTGACAGCGTCCATTATTAAGGCGGTACTTCGTTTTAGCCGGTGCAGAGGCTAGCACTAACCACCCATTATTACCCCGGTACCCACCACCAGGGGTGCCGGGAAGAGCTTGGTACGATCCAGTACCCGACCATCTGTTGTAATGGTCGGGTACTGGGGCGGCCGTAGGCTGGTATTATGAGGCTGGGAAGGGCCAAAAACAGTGCACCTTCCCACCCTTGTAATGCTAGGCTGCTGCTGCTGTGTTGTATCGGGCTGGTTATAAAAATGGGGGGGACCCCACATCGTTTTGTTTTTTTTATTTAACAATAGACGTTGGGTCCCCAACATTTTTAATAACCAGCCATATATAAGGCCGCAGCAGTCTGGCATTACATGGGTGGGAAGGGCCACTGGTTTTGTCCATTCCCAGGCTAATAACACTGTGTTGTATGTGGCTGGTTATGATAAATTGGGTGGAAACCCATGTCTTTTTTTTTTTTAAAAAAAATAATAATAATAATTTAAAAAAATGACGTGGGGTCCCCCCAACTTTTATAACCAGCCAGATACAACACAGCAGCAGCAGCCTAGCATTACAAGGGTGGGAAGGTCCACTGTTTTTGGCCCTTCCCAGCCTCATAATACCAGCCTGCGGCCGCCCCAGAGCCCAACCATCACAACAGATGGTCGGGTACTGGATCGTACCTGGCTCTTCCCGGCACCCCTGGTGGTGGTGGGTACCGGGGTAATAATGGTGGTTAGTGTTAGCCTCTGCACCGGCTAACACTAAGCCTCGCCTTAGTAATGGATGTTGTCACTCAGACAGCGGCCATTACTAAAGTGGTAGTAATAAAATTTGAAAAGAAAAAGACAAAGATATAGATAAAATATTTTATTGAAATAAAGCACCCCCAACACAACCCTCATTAACCATTTTATTGTAGAAAAAAAAAATGTCATCGAAGTAGTCCTCGAAACCGACGTAGTCCAAACACCAAACCTGTAAAAAAAAAAAAATGAAATAAAACATGTCGTAGGCTTAGATTCAGTTTCATGTGTGATACTGACTGTTATACCATGTATAGAAGCCTGCCGCGAAGTTGACTTAGATACAGGGCGCCAGAAGACAGTATCATACATGGCCATACAGACATATATACAAACAAACATACATGCAAACATACATACATATATATATACAAACATATATACAAGCATGCACATATATACATGCAAACATACACACATATATACATACATACATGCAAACTATCATACATACATGCATACACACACACATGAAAACATACAAACATGCAAAGATACATACATACATACATATATACAAGCATGCACAAATATACATGCAAACATAAATACATGCAAACATAATTACATGCACATATATATAAACATACATGCAAACATACATGCAAAAATAAAAACATGCAAACATACATACATACATGACAACATACATACATACATACATACATGCAAACATACATACATGCAAACATACATAAATTCATGCAAATATATACATGCAAATATACATGCACACATGCACATATATACATACATGCCAACATACATGCAAACATACATGCACATATATACATACATACATACATGCCCCAAAAAAATAATAATACGTTCATACTTACTTTCCTCCAGTCCGGCCTCCAGCGATGACGTTTCATCGATGTCGCCGCTGCAGCCTGTGATTGGCTGCAGAGGCGGTCACGTGGGATGAAGCGTCATCCTGACGTAAGTGACCGCCACTACAGCCTGTGATTGGCTGCATCGGCGAAAGGGATGAAACGTCATCGCTGGAGGCCGGACAGGAGGAAAGTAAGTACGAACGTATAATTTTTTTTTTTTTATTACATTTAAATTGTATTTTCCGCGCGCCGAGCATGTACTGTCAAGGTTGCTGAAAGAGTTAGTGCAGCCCATTAACTCTATCAGCATCCTGGACAGTAGCATGCTCGGCGCACGGAAGTGACAGGTTCGGTCCGAACTAGTTCGGTCCGAATCAAACTTTTTTATGAAATTCGGCGAACTAGCCGAACCGAACTTTTGAAAAGTTCGCTCATCTCTACTCCTCTCTATCAGTGCAGGATAGAGAGATGGGACAGCCCTTTCCGAGGTAAAAGTACAAGAAATTCATACTTACCCGGCCGTTGCCTTGGTGACGCGTCCCTCTCTTGACATCCAGCCCGACCTCCCTGGATGACGCGGCAGTCCATGTGACCGCTGCAGCCTGTGATTGGCCTCTGATTGGCTGCAGCGGTCACATGGACTGAAACGTCATCCCAGGAGGCCGGACTGGAGGAAGAAGCAGGGAGTTCTGGGTAAGTATGAACGTCTTTTTTTTTTTTACAGGTTGATCTATATTGTGATCGGTAGTTTCTGTCCAGGGTGCTGAAACAGTTACTGCCGATCGTTTAACTCTTTCAACACCCTGGACAGTGACTATTTACTGACGTCACCTAGCAACGCTCCCGTAATTATGGGTGCACACACGTAGTCACCCGTAATTACGGGAGCCCCATAGACTTCTATGGGCCTGCCCGTGCCGTAATTACGGCCTAAAATAGGACATGTTCTATATTTTTTAACGGCCCGGGCACCTTCCCGTAAGCATACGGGGAGGTACCTGTGGCCAATAGAAGTCTATGGGCCCGTGATTACGGGCGTTTTTATGTTCGTGTGTATCGGGCCTAAGAAGAAATAAATACTTTCCATCAGATGTGTGCTACTCCAGCTGTAAGAGTTGAACAAATAGCATTTAGATAATCGTTTTTATTCCAACTTGTGGTTTGCAAGTCATAAGTGTCATGTGTGGAATTTTAGACATAATGGCAGAAATGCTTTTCACCTTCAAAATCCTAAATTAGGTTAAATAAATAACTGAGGGCTGCAGAGCTGAATGCACAAAACGTCAAACAATGTGCATTCACTACTGAAGGATGTGTCTATTACCAGTATACATACAGATACAAATGTGCTTATGATTAATCAAACTCCTAAGAAATTGGTTCCTGTATTTTTCTAGAAAATAGGCATTGAATTCTCCGGGCTGCTAAATATCAACACATGTAAGCACATGATTTATCAAACTAATGTAGGATACAATTTTATGACATAACATACAATCTTATTCTAACAAGAAAATAAACACACCCAGAGAAATGCGCACATTTTTTTTTTTTTTTTTTTAAATAATCATATACATTTTATATACATTCCACAGACAATTAAAGACATTCAAAACCAATATGATCTCAATATCGATAATAAATCAGAATGGAACACGGCAAAATAAACCCATAATAGGGTACACAATGTATAGGGATCAAAAGATAAGAATACGCTTCCTATAATCAATAAGCAATATACGAACTATACACAATTATATATAGTGTAAATATAAGCATATGTGTGAACAATATGTTGGCATAAATAACACAGATAATATACCACCAAGGTGTGGACAAGCCACACAGGCCTATGATAATAAAGTGCCTAGTGCATAAGTAACATCACATAAGTCTGATCTTTATAATATACAATAACAATTTGACAAAAAATAACGAAACTAGAGCATCTAGTAGAAGGACAATGTAAAAAAAGTATATGGTGGATATTACACAGCAGTAATAAGCAGTGTAGCTGAGAATCATGTAACTGGTGTGAAATATAACACTTAATAGAAGCTGCAGCAGTGTCTCTGTATATCTCTCTAACTCTCTTACTTTCCTCCTGATCCCTCCTCCCCCTCAACCATAGACTACTATGGGCAGCTGTAACCTGACACTTCAGGGATCTGAGAGGGATCTTGAGGAGACCGAAAAAGCACTAAATTTAGTGATTGAACAGTTAGGAGGGGGAGCAGCCTCATAAGTAGAGAAAGAGGCCTTTTTCTCTTATAAGATATATCAAAAGGAGTCGGTCAACAGAAATTTGCCTATCAAACCAGCATCACAGTAATATTGTGTAGCCTCACCTGAATCTAACACTTTCTTTTAGCTGAGTGGCTCCATTGCAGCGAAAATCACTTTATTCCTTATATGTAAATGAGCTTTTTGGAGCAACGAGGGCGTCACCGTTGAACCAAACTCATCTACCTTCTATCCCTAGTCTGACCCTACCTCCCTTTCTCCTTTGATTGACAGGACCAGGCAGTGTAGAAATCGTGATCATGCCTGGCCCCGTATTCTCCATGAGCACGCCCGAACCTCTGCTTACGAATCGGCGCCAATTACGTCACACTATACCTGTGTATAGAGTCTATCCTGTTGGCAGCGCATCTCCCTGTTTATACAGGGAGATGTGCTGCCGACAACGATAATATTTTAGGCTGCATAAACGATACAATCAGCCGTTCATCGGCTGATCGTTGCCCTGTTTATACAGGGCAATGATCGGGAACGAGCGTTTTGTGAACACTCGTTTGCCTGATAATTGGCCGGTGCAAAAGAGCCCTACGTGTAGCCCTGGCCTTATGGAGCACAGATAACAAGCTGGCAAGCAGCCAACACTGAATAAATAGCCCGTTAGTATCACCTAAAGGGTTTACATCTGGACTTCTGCTTTAGAATAGTGCTGAACCTGCCTTTTATTAATATTATAAATAATCATCAGTTCTTATATGGACCAAGACATATTTTATTGAGTTTTACCTGCTTACAATGTAACAATATCATTATTCTCATGGTGATATGTTTAAAAAAAATATGCAAATTGTCTAGAAAGTTGAATGCATTGCAGGCCGGATTACTGCTTTACATAGGTCACAAAATTAGTACTTTTTTCATGACAAAATTTTAGAAGGAACCTTTTATCTGAAAACTTAACTTTAGACAGACGGCTAAAAGATAGAGGTTCAATGTACTATTCATAGAAGTTCATTGGTGTTAGCGTGATACACCATTTAATGCAACATTTATCCAAAGGCTCCCTCCACTGGTCCTACTAGAGTACTACAAGTATGAATTAACACCTTGAGGACCAGCCTATTTTGCCCCTTCAGGACCGAGTGTTTTTTTTTAGTTTTTTTTTTAGCACTGCATTCCAAGAGACATAACTTTTTTTCTGTCTTGACGTAGCTGTATGATGGCTTGTTTTTTTGCAGGACAAGTTTTAATTTTTATTGGCACCATTTTAGGGTACTTATAATTTATTGATTAACTTTTATTCATTTTTTGGGATGGTGGAAAAAAAATTTCCGCAACGTTTTTCGCCCGCGTCCATTGAGCGCCGCGGGCATAAAACTCAGCAAAATACGCTTTCTCTGCCTCCCTTTGATGTCAATGGGAGGTCAGAGGCGTAAACGCCCGAAAATAGGGCATGTCCCTTCTTTTTCCCGCGAGACGGTTCAACCGCTCGCGGGAAAAAGACGCCTCGCCTCCCATTGAAATCAATGGGAGGCATTTTCGGCCGGTTTTTGACGAGTTTTGCGGTGCGGTTTACTCGTAAAAAAAACTCTGTGTGAACATCCCCGTAGGCTGTGTTCACACAGAGTTTTTTGCAGGAGGAAAATTCTGCCTCAAAATTCCGTTTGGGATTTTGAGGCAGATTTTCACCTTCCTGCACGGCGTTTGCTGCGATTTTCGAGGCGTTTTTCGCTCGCTCCCATTGAGTGCTACGGGCAAAAAACTCAGCGAAATACGCTTTCTCTGCCTCCCATTGATGTCAATGGGAGGTCAGAGGCGCCACCGCGCGAAGATAGAGCATGTCCCTTCTTTCTCCCGCGAGGCGGTTTTACCGCTCAGGGGAAAAATCCACCTCTGCCTCCCATTGAAATTTTTTTTGTTTTGCTGCATTTGAGAGGCAAGATTTTTGGAGAAAGGGGGTTAATTTTTCATGGGGAGAGACTGCATCTCAATCCGTAGAAGGAAGAGTCTGCAGTTCTAGTCAATGCAAGGCCACATGAAGCGGCACTGACCCGGCCGCGATGCAGCTGAAAGCCGCGCCGGCACCATGTTTGGAGAGGCTCTCAAGTTGCCTGATAATGTCCGCACGTTGTTGTGGGTACAAAAGGCTGTTTACCTGCAAAATCGTATAGCCATGCAGGGTGTATTCATTAATGGCCGCACGATTTTTCAGGTAAAGGACCGTTTTACCCACAACAATGTATGAACATTAACAAGCAATTTAACAGTCGCCCGAATATGGTGCCGGTACAGCTGTCGGCCGCATCGTGGCCGGGTCTGTGCCACTGCGTGTGGCCTTACCCTAAAGCTCTTTCACTTATTTCACCGCTGTTGCAGTTCCCTGCAGGAGTGGCTAGGAGCGCCGCTGTGCAAGACAAATACCAAAGGTCCCTTCTTTCTCCAGATCGGTAGGTTTATTAGAGGTCAGACCCCCATCGGTCATAATGTTATGGCATATTCTTGTGATATAGCATAACATTTTATTATAGGAATACTACTTAAACCCTTAATGACCAGGTCTGAAAAGGCCTTAATGACCAGCTAAATGTATTAGTTTTTGTCTCTCTGCCTTTCAGCAGCCATAACTTTTTTTTTTTATTATTGACGTGGCTGTATGAGGCCTAGTTTTAAGTGGAAGAAAATTATTTTTTTTTTCCTGAGTAAATTAGGGCTACAAATAAATTACTGTATAATTTTTGTAATTTATTTTTGCGCCGTAAATATAAAAAATGCAATTTTCGCCATTGTTTTTTTTGTTTATTTTTTATACCGTTTACGTTACCCTCTAAATAACCTGTAAAATTAATTATTTAGGTTATTATACCTGTGTATACCTTATAAGTGTAGTTGTTTGTTTTTATGTAGTATATGGGCCATAAGTTATATTTCATACGAAATAATGACCTTTTTTGGAAAAAATGTTACATTTCTTTTCCATTTTTTAATGAAAGGGTAACTTTTAAGTTACTTTATTTTATACTTATAATTTATTAGCATACTCCTGTATGCTAATTTATTAAGCTGTGTCACTATAAGGCTGGGTTCACACGACCTATTTTCAGACGTAAACGAGACGTATTATGCCTCGATTTACGCCTGAAAATACGGCTCCAATACGTCGGCAAACATCTGCCCATTCATTTGAATGGGTTTGCCGACGTACTGTGCCGACGACCTGTCATTTACGCGTCGTCGTTTGACAGCTGTCAAACGACGACGCGTAAAATGACTGCCTCGTCAAAGGAGTGCAGGACACTTCTTTGGACGTTTTTGGAGCCGTTTTCTCATAGACTCCAATGAAAACAGCTCCAAAAACGGACGTAATAAACGCCGCAAAAACGCAGCGAAAAAGCGCAGCGAAAAACGCGAGTTGCTCAAAAAACGTCTGAAATTCAGGGGCTGTTTTCCCTTGAAAACAGCTCCGTATTTTCAGACGTTTTTGGTCACTACGTGTGCACATACCCTAACACAGTTTGCGGTTAGAGCAACAAATAGTGAGCCCTAACAGCAGGCTTATAGAACAGACAGCCCTGGGGTACTTTCTAGGTAACCATGGCTGACTACAGAGGGTTCCACCAGTTTCCAATATCGTTACCGGGTTTCGTGACGATGAAAGGGTTAAACAGTTTTTCCAATGGCAACTTTATTCAGCAGGCTTCCCTAAGGACAGGAGCTGTTAGTAACATAGGTAGATAATGGATTAGGTTGAAAAAAGACACAGGTCCATCAAGTCCAACCTATAATCCTAACGTGTTGAACCATGAGGTTCAAAAAACCTCCATGAGGTGGATGCCAATTGACTCATTAGGGAAAAATTCCTCCACGGCTGCATTATAGCAGAAAAACATCCCTGTATCAATGTCCTATCTCCCTGATCTAGTACTCA
The DNA here is from genome assembly GCF_050947455.1 of Rhinoderma darwinii. Taxonomy (NCBI): domain Eukaryota; kingdom Metazoa; phylum Chordata; class Amphibia; order Anura; family Rhinodermatidae; genus Rhinoderma; species Rhinoderma darwinii. Next base: position 55,196,204 of record NC_134698.1, read on the forward strand.
TAGCTTATAATATTATATTATTCAAGAAAGGCATCAAGGTCCTCATTGAATCAACCATCACAACATCCTGTGGCAGAGAGTTCTATAGTCTCACCGCTCTCACAGTTAGGCTGGGTTCACACGACCTATTTTCAGGCGTAAACGACCTGTAATTTTACGCGTCGCTGTCAAAAGACGGCGAGTAAAATAACAGCGTCGTCAAAGAAGTGCAGGACACTTCTTGGGATGTAATTTGAGCCGTTTTTCATTGACTTCAATGAGGAACAGCTCCAAATTACGGCCGTAATTGACGCCTCGCAAAACGCGAGTACGAGCAATTACGTCTGAAATGCAGGAGGTGTTTTCTCCTGAAAACAGCTCCGTAATTTCAGCCGTAATTGTCGTTATCGTGTGCACATACCCTAAGGCTACATTCAGACGAGCGTAGCAAACCTCGAGCTAACCTCGGATGTGAAAAACTGCTTCCGAGGTGCATCCGTGCGGGACGCGTTGTCACAGATCCTTTATAGACTAGAGTCTATGGAGGGATGCGTGATACGCAGTAAATAGGAAATGTCCTATTTTTTCACGGACCCTTCACACGCTCTGTTGAAACAACGGTTGTGTGAACGGTCCCATTGAAGTACATGAGTCCGTGTGATGGCCGTTGCTTTAACGGCCGTCACACTGACTACAAATATGCTCGTCTGAATGAGCCCTAAAGAATCTTCGTCCGTAATGGTGGTGAAACCTTTTTTCCTCTGGACACAAAGGATACCCCCTTGTCATGTTTACAGGCCTAGGTATAAAAAAATCATTAGAAAGACCTTTGTACTGTCCAATTATATATTTATACATTGTAATTAGCCCCAAGTTTGTTAACCTTTCTCGGTACAGCAATCCACCTATTCCCTCCATTACCTTGGTCGCCCTTCTTTGCACCCGTTCTAGTTTAGGCATGTCCTTCTTATACATGGGTGCCCAAAATTGTACACAATATTTCATAGGTGGTTTGACTAGTGATTTGTATAGAGGCAAAACTATGTTCTTATCATGAGCATCTATGCAGCTTTTGATGAATCCCATGAATTTATTTGCCTTGGCAGTTACTGTCTGGCACTAGTTGCTATAGTTAACCCCTTCCCGCTCCTTGACGTACTATTACGTCATGGCAGCTGTATCGTTCGCGCTCCATGCCGTAATAGTACGTCTCGGGAGTAACGGCCGTTTCGGCCGTCCTCCCGACACATACAGGAGCTGTGACGCTGCTGTCTTGTTCAGCAGCTGTCACAGCTCCTACAGCGGGGACCGATCGCTGTGTCCCCGCTGATTAACCCCTTAAAAGCCGCGTTCTATAGAGATCACGGCTTTTTAGGGGTTAAGCTGCCATCGCCGGCCTGCTCCTTGATAGCGGCCGGCGATGGTGACTATGGCAACCGGACACCAAACAATGGCGTCCGGCTATGCCATAGACGGAAGCCTAGTGGGTCCTGACAACGTCAGGACCCACTATGCTTGCTGTCAGTGAGTAGCTGACAGTTCTAATACACTGCACTACGCATGTAGTGCAGTGTATTAGAATAGCGATCAGAGCCTCCTGCCCTCATGTCCCCTAGTGGGACAAAGTAAAAAAGTGAAAAAAAAGTTAAAAAAAGATGTGTAAAAATAAGAAAATACAAGATTTAAAAGTAATAAAAGTAAAAATCCCACCTTTTCCCTTATCAGTCCTTTATTATTAATAAAAATATATAAACAAACAAATGAACTATACATAATTGGTATTGCCGCGTCCGTAACGACCTGAACTACAAAATTATTTCATTATTTATCCCGCACGGTGAACGCCGTAAAATAAAATAATAATAAACCGAACCACAATCACAATTCTTTGGTCATTTCACCTCCCAAAAAATGGAATAAAAAGAGATCAAAAAGTCGCCTGTACCTAAAAATGGTACTGATCAAAACTACAGTTCGTTACGCAAAAAATAAGTCCTTGCACGGCTTTATTGATTGAAAAATAAAAACGTTATGGCTCTTAGAATAAGGTAACACAAAAAGTGAATGATTAATATAAACATCTGGTATCGCCGTAATCGTATCGCCCCGCAGAATAAAGTGAATATGTCATTTATAGCGCACGGTGAACGCTGTAAAAAAAAACGAAAAAAAACCAATAGTAGAATTGCTGTTTTTAGTCACCACGCCACCTAAAAATAGAATAAAAACTGATCAAAAAGCCGCATGCACCCCAAGAAAACTACAATGGATTCCTCAAGGGGTCTAGTTTCCAAATTGGGGTCACTTTTGGGGGGTTCCCAATGTTTTGGCACCACAAGACCTCTTCAAACCGGACATGGTGCCTAATAAAAAAGAGGCCTCAAAATCCACTGGGTGCTCCTTTGCTTCGGAGGCCGGTGCTTCAGTCCATTACCGCCCAAGGGCCACATGTGGGATATTTCTCTAAACTGCAGAATCTGGGCAATACGTATTAAGTTGCGTTTCTGTGATAAATCCTTTTGTGTTATAAAAAAAATGGTATAAAGAGGATTTTCTGACAAAAAAAAAATGTAAATTTCACCTCTACTTTGCTCTAAATTTTTGTGAAACACCTAAAGGGTTCATAAACTTTCTACATGCTGTTGTGAATACTTTGAGGGGTGTAGTTTCTAAAATGGGGTATTTGATAGGGATTTCTAATATATGGGCCCCTCAAAGCAACTTCAGAACTGAACTGGAACCTAAAAAAAATAAATAAATGAGGCAATACTTCGCTTCTTACATTATACTGATAATGAGCCGTGCCCACCCCGAGATTACCCCAGTTTTGACCGTTTGTCTAAACGGAGACCCCTATTAGACCGTTCCAGTGCCCGGTTTTCCCAAGCATACACCCCCGAGAAGTGTATTTCTATTGATGAGTCCCTGGTACATTTTAAAGGGAGGGTTCAATTCCGCGAGTACCTGCCGGGTAAGAGGGCAAGGTATGGCGTGAAGATGTATAAGCTGTGAGAGTGCATCAGGGTATACCTACAGGTTTAGGATATATGAAGGAAAGGCCACCCCCAAACCAGACTGCATCCTGGACTACAATAGGTACATGGGAGTGATGGACTTGTAAGATCAAGCCCTGAAGCCCTACAGCGCCATGCGGTGTGGTATAAGAAGCTGGCCGGGAACATCATATAGATGGCTTTGTACAATGCGTACGTGCTACGTCGATGTGCAGGCCAGACGGGAACTTTCCTGGAATTTCAAGAGGTGATTATCAAGAACCTAATCTTTAGGGACCAAGAAGGGGGGGCACCCAGTACTTCTGGAAGCGAGCCCACACGCATCGTACCAGGGCAACACTTTCCAGGGGAAGTTCCCCAAACTGGCAAGAAGGGAAAAAGTCAAAAGAGGTGCAAAGTCTGCTATAAGAGGGGGATAAGGGAGGACACAATATATCAATGTGACACGTGTCCCGAATAACCAGAGCTCTGTATGAAAGTGTTTTAAAATTTATCATACATCCCTTGGTTTATAATTTACCCCAATTTTACTTACCCTGATGCACTCCGCACAGCTTATCCCCCCTCGTCTTTCCCCTCTGGGCCCTGCTGTGTGTCCAGGCAGCTGATAACAGCCACATGTAGGGTATTGCCATACCCGGGAGAACCCACATTACAGTTTATGGGGTGTCGGTCTCCGGTCAAAATGGTCACTACACCTCTAGATGAATGCCTTAAGGGTGTAGTTTTTAAAACGGGGTCACTTCTTGCGGGTTTCAACTGTACTGGTACCTCAGGGGCTTCTGCATACATGACTTTGCACTAGAAAATCCCGAGTAGGCCAAATGGTGGTCCTTTCCTTCTGAGCCCTCCCATGGGCCCAAACGGCAGTTTATCACAACAAATGGGGTATTGCGGCACTCAGAACAAATTGCGCAACAGAATGGGGTATTTTGTTTCTTGTGAAAATAAGAAATTTTCAGCCAAAACTACATATTATTTGACAAAAATAATTTTGTTTTCACTCCCAGCCCAATTCAAATAAGTTCTGTGAAGAAACTATGGGGTCTAAATGGTCACATTACCCATAAATGAATTCCTTGAGGGGTGTAGATTCCAAAATGGGGTCACTTCTGGTGGGTTTCCATTGCTTTGATACCTCTGGGGCTCTGCAAATGTGACATGGCACCCGAAAACCAATCCAACAAAATCTGTACTCCAAAGAACACACAGCGCTCCTTCCCTTCTGAGGCCTCCCATGGGCCCAAACGGCAGTTTATCACCACAAATGGGGTATTGCCGCACTCAGGACAAATTGGGCAACAAAATTTAGTATTTTATTTCTTGTGAAAATAAGAATTTTTGAGCTAAAATGACATATTATTGAAAAAAATATATATTTTTTAAATTCCCAGCCCAATTCAAATAAGTTCTGTGAAGAAACTATGGGGTCTAAATGGTCACATTACCCATAAATGAATTCCTTGAGGGGTGTAGTTTCCAAAATGGGGTCACTTCTGGTAGGTTTCCATTGCTTTGATACCTCTGGGGCTCTGCAAATGCGACATGGCACACGAAAACCAAACCAGCAAAATCTGTACTCCAAAGAACACACAGCGCTCCTTCCCTTCTGAGGCCTCCCATGGGCCCAAACGGCAGTTTATTGCCACAAATGGGGTATTGATGCACTCAGGAGAAATTGGGCAACAAAATTGAGTATTTTGTTCCCTGTGAAAATAAGAAATGTTGGTAAAAAATTACATCTTATTGGAAAAAATGACATTTTATTAATGTCACAGCCCAATTGAAATAGGTGCTGTGAAAAAACTGTGCGGTCAAAATGCTAACAACAACCATAAATGAATTCCTTGAGGGGTGTAGTTTCCAAAATGGGGTCACTTTTGGTGGGTTTCCATTGCTTTGATACCTCTGAGGCTCTGCAAATGCGACATGGCACCCGAAAACCAATCCAACAAAATCTGGACTCCAACAAACATATAGCGCTCCTTTCCTTCTGAGCCCTCCCATGGGCCCAAACGGCAGTTTATCACCACAAATGGGGTACTGCCACACTAAGGACAAATTGGGCAACAAAATGGGGTATTTTGTTCCCTGTGAAAATAAGAAATTTTGATCACAAATGACATTTTATTGGAAAAAATGTCATTTTTTTCAATTCAGAGCCCAATTCAAATACGTGCTGTGAAAAAAATGTGCGGTCAAAATGGTAACAACAACCCTAAATGAATTCCTTGAGGGGTGTAGTTTACAAAATGGGGTCACTATTGGGGGATTCCTACTGTTTTGACACCTCAACACCTCTTCAAACCTGGCATGCTGCCTAAAATATATTCTAATAAAAAAGAGGACTCAAAATGCACTAGGTGCTTCTTTGCTTCTAGGGCTTGTCTTTTAGTCCACGAGCGCAGTAGGGCCACATGTGGGACATTTCTAAAAACTGCAGAATCTGGACAATACATATTTAGTAGTGTTTCTCTGGTAAAACCTTCTGTGTTACAGAAAAAAAAATGAATAAAATTGAAATTCAGCAAGAAAAATGAAATTTGCAAATTTCACCTCCACTTTGCTTTAATTCCTGTGAAATGCCTGAAGGGTTAAAAAACTTTATAACTGCTGTTTTGAATACTTTGAGGGGTCTAGTTTTTAAAATGGGGTGTTTTATCAGGGTTTCTAATACATAGGCCCCACAAAGCCACTTCAGAACTCAAGAGGTACCTTAAAAAAAAGCCTTAAAAATATGAGAAATAGCTGTTTATGTTCTAAGCCTTGTAACGTCCAAGAAAAATAAAAGAATGTTCAAAAAACGATGCCAATCTAAAGTAGACATATGGGAAATGTGAACTAGTAACTATTTTGGGTGGTATAACCGTCTGTTTTACAAGCAGATGCATTTAAATTCTGAAAAATGCAATTTTTTCAAAATTCTCTCTAAATTTTGCAATTTTTCACCAATAAACACTGAATATATCGACCAAATTTTACCACGAACATGAAGCCCAATGTGTCACGAGAAAACAATCTCAGAATCGCTTGGGTAGGTTTAAGCATTCCGACGTTATTACCACATAAAGTGAAATATGTCAGATTTGAAAAATGGGCTCTGAGCCTTAAGGCCAAAACTAGGCTGCGTCCTTAAGGGGTTAAGTTTACTGTCCACCCATAACCCCAGGTCAGTGGCAGTTTAAGTGCCAGTTCACCCTGAGTTTTTTGACACATTTTTTGATGCGGAAACCGCGTCAGAAAACGCGCCAAAAAACGGCCGAAAATGCCTCCTATTTATTTTAATTGGAGGCGGAGGCGTTTTTTTTCCCGCGATCAGAAAAACCGGCTCGCGGGAAAAAGAAGGGACATGCCCTATCTTCGGGCGTTTACGCTTCTGACCTCCCATTGACATCAATGGGAGGCAGAGAAAGCGTATTTTGCAGCGTTTTTTGCCCGCGTCGCTCAATGGCTGTGGGCGAAAAACGCAGCGAAAAATCGGCATGCATTCAGAGCAAAATCTGCCTCAAAATTCCAAACGGAATTTTGAGGCAGATTTTCTGCCTGCAAAAAACTCAGTGTGAACACAGCCTTACCCAGTGTTTTACCATTTAATGCATATTTAAATAAACATTATTTATAAAAACAAGTATTTACATTGGGTTTCTCCACTACAAACAGATGATCGGGGGCTCCCTGAATTGTTATTCCATATGTATCAGAAAAGAGATGACAAACTGGGCAACTCCTTAAAAACAGTGATAAAAACACATTGTGGATATGATGTTGGTATCAAACAAGTATAGGTCAATCTAGCAAAAAGCTACAAGTAAAGGTATTTCTTTATGTTACTTCAGCACATATTATATTCTGGAATGGTTTTGTGACATAATTCATGAGAAGTACAACATAAAAATTAAGTGTTCCCAACCAGGGTTCTGTAAAGACCCTTTAGTGTTCCCTAGAAGACGGTAACAACAAAAGCTGATACTTTTACAGTAGGTATGGGGTAGCTGCAGGAGTTGCTCAGGGGGGGGGGACAAAAATTAGAAGGGGTTTTTTCATTGTAAAAATATTGTGTATTAATGAGTTAAACCATTTTTTAATAGCATGTCTGTTTTAATATCTTCTTGCTTTCACAATCAGGAAACAGTCAGTTTTTAGGGACATTGTAGGGCAGAATGGGGGGGGGGGCAGCATGCTTTCGCCCATAGGTTCCTTGTAAGTTCTTTTAAGGGGAGACCAGTGCAGGACAATGGAGCAAATCAGTGTTGTAATTTTATAATGTCCTCACTGATACATGGGTATGGATGTTGTAGTGGTAAATACTCTGTGGGCACTGTAATGTAATTGGCACTATTTTATGAACATTGTTATGTGGTCAGGACAATTTTATTTGTCATGTTTTGGGGAGGAGGACAATAGTTATTACTGTTCTGTTGCTACTATATTTTCCAAGGTGGCAGCACTATGTAGGTACCATGGTTGGGACTTACGGAAACAGCCGAGCTCACTATGCTGTTTCCGTAACTCCCATAGAAGTGAATAGGAGTTAAGAAAACAGCGTAGCACTGTGAGCTACGCTGTTTCCGTAACTCCCGACCACCTAACCAGGAAGTGGCCGAGAGGCAGCGAAACAATGTAAGCTAGGAGGAGGTTTATGGGGCCCCGTTCTAGAGATAGGTGCGGGTCCCAGAGGTGGGACCCACATCTATCAGACTTTTATGGCATATCCTGTGAATATGTGATAAATGTCCCAGATGGGAAAACCCCTTTAAAGAAACTTTGGACATGTCATAGTGACATTTCAGAAGTTTTGATCAGTGAGGGTCCGATCACTTAGACCCCACCAATCACTAAAACAAAGCAGCAGAAGCGCTCAGGTAAGCACTGTACTGCTTTGTTTCTGATCAGCTTTCCTCAGAAAGCCAAGCGGGTGATGTACAGACTCAAAAGAAATTGAGTCCGTTCACTTTCCGAGGAAATCCGATCAGTAACGAAGCGGCACAGCGCTCACCCGAGCTCTTCTGCTGATTTGTTTTAGCTCTTGGTGGGGGTCTCAGCTGTCGGACACCCACTGACCAAAACTTCTGATATGTCACTATGACATGTCAAAAGTTCTAAAAAAAATTTGCTACAATTTAAAGGCTCTGTCACCAGATTATAAGTGCCCTATCTCCTACATAATCTGATTGGCGCTGTAATGTAGATGACAGTGGTTTTTATTTTGAAAAACGATAATTTTTGAGAAAGTTATGAGCAATTTTAGATTTATGCTAATTAGTTTCTTAATGCCCAACTGGGCGTGTTTTTACTTTTTACCAACTGGGCGTTGTACAGAGGAGTGTATGAGGCTGACCAATCAGTGACCAATCAGCATCATCCACTTCTCATTGTTCCTGCCCAGCTCCTTTCACTGCACAATCACGCTGTATCAATGGGCTGGAACAATGAGAAGTGTATGATGCTGATTGGTCACTGATTGGTCACTGATTGGTCAGCCTCATACACTCCTCTGTACAACGCCCAGTTGGTAAAAAGTAAAAACACGCCCAGTTGTCTATTAAGAAACTAATTAGCATAAATCTAAAATTGCTCATAACTTGCTCAAAAATGATCGTTTTTCAAAATAAAACCACTGCTGTTATCTACATTCCAGCACCAATCACATTATGTAGGAGATAGGGCACTTATCATCTGGTGACAGAGCCTCTTTAAGTCTCTAGTTCTGGGTACTTAGGCTGAAAACACAAAATTGGTTTTGCAGATGTTGTCAGGATAATCAGAGTTATTATGGAAAGGTGACACCCTATGACAGTGTTGTGATGAAAGTGCTGACTTTCCGTACAACTATTCTATGATAATTTGTGTGTATGGAGCTAGCATGGCTATGTGCTTGATTTAATGTACAGTTTGCAATTGATGTATCTGAAAAGCCCAATCCACTAATTAGAGGTTGTGTCCACTTACTTTTGGCCATATAAGGTAGTAATGCCTTGGGGTATTAGTATATATGGGAGCAGCTTTATTTATCAGCGGACACTAAGGCAGCAGGTTCCTCGTGTATTTCCATCTTACAATGCATTCATTTCAATTAAATAAAAGTTGAACTCACATTAAGCAACATACAATATAACATGAGCGTGCTGAACTCATCTTGAACTAGTTAAGAATTTGTGTATAGAGTTGCCAAGTTGGCATTGCCACTCTAATAACTATCCCAATTAAATATACATGCTGACTATTGAAATAGCTAAACTGCGGTTGATGTTGATTCCGTCATAATACATTTATATATGGCACCTAAAGAGTTTTACTTTACAGTCACTGGAATAAAGAAACATGGCGTCATTTATATAGGTAACACCTAAGCAATCATTGCTGATAAGTGTTGTCACCCCTTTAAATGTAGTTTTGCTGCAATGACGCTAGGTTAGCAGTGGTAGTGCCAATAAGGCTGGAGCCTGAGGAGCAGATTAGAGCTTTCAGTGAGGATTTCCGCTATCTGTGAGTGAACTTTCGACATGTTTTATTGTTGGAGAATCTATAAATATATTATAGCCACAAGTCTAAAGATCAACACCAAGATTAAGCGGGAACACTTTATGTTATAGAGTCAGTCAAATACCTATTAACACAAGTTCCATTCCTTTCATCAACTTTTACTCAAAGAACACCAACGCACATAAAGGATTGTCCAGTTTGTCCGGCAAAAAGTTCCTACACCAGATCTCGTAAAGCAGACTGGCGCCCAATATGACTGAGATTTACACCCAGCGATCTGGAATACAAAAAAATTTTTTGCAATTAGTCCCAAACTGAAAACACAGAGAAAATACTTTTATTAAGTAAAATATAAGAAGTGGGGGTTGGTTGGAAAAGTTTTATCTTATTTGATGTCTGGTGTCTAGTCTGTCTAGTTATGTAACAATGGGGGAGATTTACTTTTGGTGCTGGGCTAGATTTCTGCTCTAAAGGCCCTATTACATCGGCCGATTTTGGCCAGTGCAGCGAGCGCCGATCAACGAGACAGCTCATTGATCGGTGCACAGGGAGCTATAGATGGGGACGAGCTTTCGTTACTCTGATCGCTCGTCCCCATACGTTATTATCATGTCGGCAGCGAGTCTCCCTGTTTACACACCAAGCTGGACTGCCGACAACAATAATCTTTTACGTTTTTAAAACGATACGATCAGCAGATGATTGAGTGTTTTCTCGTTCATCTGCTGATCGCTGCCCTGTTTACACAGGGCAATTATCGGTAACGAGCGTTCTATGACTGCTTGTCTACCCGATAATCGCCCGGTGTAAAACCCCCTTAAGTTGCATCTCCTTTTTGGAGTAAATCCTTTTAGACAAATTTATCAATAAAATGCTCTAAAAAGAAAAGAGGTTTGCAACCTGCCCAACACAGGGTATGGTTTACAGAAAAGGAGCGTGGCTTAACATGCACAAAATTTGGTCAAGATTTTGATGCATTAAAAGTGGACTAAAAAAAGCCAAATAAGAAGTGGTATAAAGTTATACAGCAGTGTCTAAAGATGCGCCAAATTTATCCTCCAGAATGAGCCACTGTGATAAATTTGGCGCATCTAGTCTAATTGTTAGCTCTCTGAATTTAAGACCGTATTAGTAAATCTACCCCAGTGTGGGACTCCAGGGTGATAACGCCTGTGGGAGCTGTAAAGGGGGCATTATTGCCGGTCAGTCAGTTTTTTTTCCCAAAACAGATATAACTATGAAAAAGCTGAATCAAATTTTCAAAAAAATTAACATTAGAGTACGACTCAATGACTTATTCTTCATAGCAAGCTTATAATCACTGCGTAATTCCTATATGTGCCACTATACTACTAAACAAATGGTTCTTGATGTATGTGTCCATGATAAACAATTCTCCAGGATTCAGTGAGCAAATTCAGGATTTTATTCACTGTCCTGGAACGCAGCACATCTGTGATCCTTTCTGCCAAACTTGTTTTCTCCAGTGCCAATCCCGGACTTCAAATTGTGGCAAACGAAGCTAAGCAACACGAGTGGCTGCTGCTTGACTGCTCACATGTAAGGTTATTTAAGGGAAGACCAGTGCAGGACCATGGAGCAAATGAGAGTGTTGTCACTCTGCAATGTCCAGACTGGTACATGGGTCTGGATATTGTTATAGTAGTAACGACTCAGTGGGCACTGCAATGTGATAGGAACTATTTTATGAACACTGCTATGTGGTCAGTACAATATTTTGGGCAATGCTGTGTGGGGGTTAATAGCTGTTACTGTTTTGGAGCTACTTTGTTTTCCAAGGTGGCAGCACTGTGTAGGTACGCTATGTTAGAGTCGGGAGAGTTTTCTGTAAACACCACAATTTGGAACAATTCAGAGACATCATTTAACTCCCTAATTCTGGGTACTTGGGCTGAAAATACAGGATAGGTTTTCATGATTAAAAGGGGTTATGTGGGGAGTGAAAATTATTAGCTGTGTACTCACTGCAGTATGTGAATACACTCGCTAATATACATTCCGCTCCCTCGTCGCGCTGATTATGTGATTTTAATAGATTTTTATAGCGCTGGCGGGGGACCAGAAGTCTAGTTGCACAGACTTCCTGCATGACGACACGATTCTCCATCATGTGACCAGCATTACTTTATCTACAAGCGGGAGCAATAGTACAGCGATTACATAGAGTACAGTGGGGGCCGGTCACATGACGAAGAGTCGTGTGGTCATGAAGGAAGACTGTGCCACTAGACTTCCGGTCCCCCGCCAGCGCTGTAAAAATCTATTAAAATCTCATAATCAGCGGGACGGGGGAGCGGAATGTATATTAGCGAGTGTACTCACATACTATAGTGACTACACTGCTAATACTTTTCGGTCCCCACATAACCCCTTTAGCCCCTTCAGGACTGAGCCTGTTTTGGCCTTCAGGACGAAGCCGATTTTTCAAATCTGACATGTGTCACTTTATGTGGTAATAACTCCGGAATGCTTTTACCTAGCCAAGCGATTCTGAGATTGTTTTCTCGTGACATATTGTACTTTATGTTAGGGAAAAAATTTGTTCGATAAATTCAATATTTATTTGTAAAAAACACCAAGATTTAGAGAAAATTAGCAAAAATTTGCATTTTTCTAAATTTAAATGCATCTACTTGTAAAACAGATAGTAATACCACACAAAATACTTACTATTTTATATTTCCCATATGTCTACTTTATGTTTGCATCGTTTTTTGAACACTCTTTTATTTTTCTAGGACGTTACAAGGCTTAGAACTTTAGTAGCAATTTCTCATATTTTCAAGAAAATTTCAAAAGCCTATTTTTTCAGGGACCAGTTCAGTTCTGAAGTGGCTTTGAGGGCCTTATATAATAGAAAGTACCCATAAATCACCCCATTTTGAAAACTGCACCCCTCAAAGTATTCAAAACAGCATTTAGAAAGTGTTTTAACCCTTTAGGCGTTTCACAGGAATTAAAGCAAAGTAGAGGTGAAATTTACAAATTTCATTTTTTTTTTCGAAAATTAATTTGTAATACATTTTTTCTGTACCACAGAAGGTTTTACCAGAGAAATGCAACTCAATATTTATTGCCCAGATTCTGCAGTTTTTAGAAATATCCCATATGTGGTCCTAGTGCGGTAATGGACTGAAACACAGGCCTCAGAAGCACCATGTCAGGTTTGAATAGGTCTTGTAGTACCAAAACAGTAAAGACCGCCAAAAAGTGACCCCATTTTGGAAACTATACCCCTCAAGGAATTTATCTATGGGTATAGTTAGCATTTTGAACCCACAGTTTTTTTGCTAAATTTATTTGAATTAGTATGTGAAGATGAAAATCTACTTTTTTTGTGAAAAAACGTAAAAATTTTAAATATTTACAAGGAATAAAGTAGAAAAAACACCCCAACATATGTAAAGCAATTTCTCCCGATTATAGCAATACCCCTTATGTGGTAATAAACTGCTGTTTGGACCAGGGAAGGAGCACCATTTGGATTTTGGATTTCTGATTTTGCTGGAATAGTTTTCAGTGCCGTGTCACGTTTGCAATGCACTGGAGGGATGAAAACCATGGAAACCCCCCAATAGTGACCCCATTTTGGAAACTACACCCCTCAAGGAATTTTTCTAGGGGTAAAGTTAACATTTTGACCCCACAGTTGTTTTGCTGAAGTCATTGGAATTAGTCTGTAAAGGTAAAAATCGACTTTTTTTCTGTAAGAACTTAGAAATTTTTAATTTTTACAAGGAATAAAGGAGAAAAAGCACCCCAACATTTGTAAAAAATTTCTCCTGATTACGTAAATGCCCCATATGTGGTAATAAACTGCTGTTTGGACCCACACCGGGGCTTAGAAGGGAAGGAGCGCTATTTGGCTTTTGGAGCTCAAATTTAGCTGGAATAGTTTTTGGGTGTCATGTCGAATTTGCAAAGCCCCCGAGGTACTAAAACAGTGGAAACCTCTAAAAAGTAACCCCATTTGGGAAACGACACCACTTAAGGAATCTATCTAGAGGTATAGTGAGCATTTAGACCTCACATATCTTTTGCAGAATTTATTAGAATTAGGCCGTGAAAATTAATATCAACATTATTTCCACTAAAATGTTGAATTTTTTCAATTTCACAAAGGATAAAGGAGAAAATGCACCCCAACATTTGTAAAGCAATTTCTCCCGAGTACGGCAATACCCCACATGTGGTCATAAATGTTTTTTCAATAGAAAATAAATTAACCCTTTCCAGACTGATCCATGTTTTGCTTTTTCTTTTTCGTTTTTCCTCCCCGCTTTCCGAGAGCCACAACGTCTTTATTTTTCCGTCAATAGAGCGGTGTGAGGGCTTATTTTTTGCGGGACGAGCTGTAGTTTTTATTGGTACCATTTTTTGGTACATAAGACTTTTTCAGCACTTTTTATAAAAATTTTTGGTAGAGCGAAGGTGACCAAAAAACTGCGATTTTGCCATTTAAAATTCTTTATCTTTCACGGCGTTCACCATGCGAGTTAAATAATGGTATATTGTAGTAGCTTGGACTTTTACGGACGCAGCAATACCAATTTTGTGTATTTTTTTTATTTTTTTACATTACTTTAGAGAAAAAATATGAAAAGGGTTTCTTTTTGGACTTTAACCCCTTCCCTCTTTGGCCGCTTTTGACCTTCCTGACAGAGCCTCATTTTTCAAATCTGACATGTTTCACTTTATATGGTAATAACTCCGGAATGCTTTTACCTATCCTAGTGATTCTGAGACTGTTTTCTCGTGACACATTGGACTTTATGTTACTGGCAAAATTTGCCCGATACATTCAGTATTTAATTGTGAAAAACACCAAAATTTAGCGAAAAATTGCAAAAATTTGCATTTTTCTCAATTTAAATGTATCTGCTTGTAAGACAGGCAGTTATACCACACAAAAATGTTGCTAACTAACATCCCCCATATGTCTACTTTAGATTGGCATCATTTTTTGAACATCATTTTATTTTTCTAGGACGTTACAAGGCTTAGAACTTTAGCAGCAATTTCTCACATTTTCAAGAAAATTTCAAAATGCTATTTTTACAGGGGCCAGTTCAGTTGTGAAGTGGGTTTGAGGTCCTTAGATATTAGAAACGCCCAATAAGTCACCCCATTTTAAAAAATGCACCCCTCAAAGTATTCAAAACAGCATTTAGAAAGTTTCTTAACCCTTTAGACATTGCGCAGGAATTAAGGCAAAGTAGAGGTGAAATTTACAAAGTTCATTATTTTTTTCCAGAAATTCATTTTGAATCCATTTTTTTTGTACCACAGAAGGTTTTACCAGAGAAATGCAACTCAATATTTATTGCCCAGGTTCTGCAGTTTTAGGAAATATCCCACATGTGGCTCTAGTGTGCTACTGGACTGAAGCACCGGCCTCAGAAGCAAAGGAGCACCTGGTGGATTTTGGGTCTCCTTTTTATTAGAATATATTTTAGGCACCATGTCAGCTTTGAACAGGTCTTGTGGAACTAAAACAGTGGAAACCCCCCAAAAGTGACCCCATTTGAGAAACTACACCCCTCGAGGAATTTATATAGGGGTGTAGCAAGCATTTTGACCGGCCAGTTTTTTTGCAAAAATGTTTGGAACTAGGCCATGAAAATGAAAATCTAAATTTTTTCAAATAAAATGTAGGTTTAGCTAATTTTTTTTCATTTACAAAAGAACTAAAGTAGAAAAAGCACCACAACATTTGTAGAGCAATTTCTTCCGAGTAAAACAATACCCCACATGTCGTAATAAACGGTTATTTGGACACATGGCAGGGCTTAGAAGGGAAAGAACGCCATTTGGCTCTTGGAGCTCAAATTTAGCAGGAATGGTTTGCGGAGGCCATGTCGCATTTGCAAAGCCCCCTAGGGGACAAAACAGTGGAAACCCCCAACAAGTGACCCCATTTTGGAAACTATACCCCTTGAGGAAATTATCTAGGGGTATAGTGAGCATTTTGACCCCACAGGTTTTTTGCAGAAATTTTTGGAAGTAGGCTGTGAAAATGAAAATCTACATTTTTTCAAATAAAATGTAGGTTTAGCAAATTTTTTTTCATTTCCACAAGGACTAAAGGAGAAAAAGCACCATAAAATTTGTAAAGAAATTTCTCCCGAGTAAAACAATACCCCACATGTAGTAATAAAAGGCTGTTTGGACACACGGCGAGGCTGAGAAGGGAAAGAGTGCCATTTGGCTTTTGGAACTCAAATTTAGCAGGAATGGTTTGCGGAGGCCATGTCACATTTACAAAGCCCCTGAGGGGATAAAACAGTGGAAAACCCCAACAAGTGACCCCATTTTGGAAACTACACCCCATGAGGAAATTATCTAGGAGTACAGTGAGCAGTTTGACCCCACAGGTGTTTTACAGAACTTATTGGAAGTAGGCCGTAAAAATGAAAATCTACATTTTTTGAAATAAAATGTAGGTTTAGGTTTTTTTTTTCATTTCCACAAGGACTGAAGGAGAAAAAGCACCATAAAATTAGTAAAGCAACTTCTCCCGAGTAAAACAATACCCCACATGTGGTCATAAACGGCTGTTTGGACACACGGTAGGGCTCAGAATGGAAGGAGCACCATTTGGATTTTGGAATGGTTTCTGGGTGTCATGTCACATTTGCTGAGCCCCTGTAGTACTAGTACAGTGGAAACACCCCAAAATTGACTCCATTTGGGAAACTGCACCTCCTGAGGAATCATCTAGGGGTATAGTGAAAATTTTGATCCCAAAAGGTTTTTTGCTGAATTAATTAGAATTAAGCCATGAAAATGAAAAATAATTTTTTTTTCCAACAAGATGTCGTTTTAGATCAACATTTTTAATTTTTACAAGGAATAGAGAAGAAAAAGCACCCCAACATTTGTAAAGTCATTTCTCCCGAGTACGGTAACACCCCATATGTGGTTATAATCGGCTGTTGACATATATGGGAGCATTCAGAAGAAAAGGAGCGGTATTTATCTTTTGGAGCGTAGATTTTTCTGGAATGGTTTGCGGACGCCATGTTGCATTTGCAAAACCCCTGATGTACCAAACAAAAGTGACCCCGTTTTAGAAACTACACCCCTAAAGGCATTTATCAAGGGATGTAGTGAGAATTTAGACTCCACAGGTGTTTTTCAGAAATGAATACGCAGTGGATGGTGCAAAGTGAAAATTGCAATTTTTCCACTGATCTGCCCATTCACCGCACAAGATGTTGTGCCCCTAGAGAATCTTACCCCATAAATTGTTAAGCGGGTTCTCCCGGGTATGGTAATGCCTTACTTGTGGCCATAAATTGCTGTTTGGGCACACTGTAGGGCTAAGAAGGGAAAGACCGCCATTTTGAGCATGGATTTTGCTTGGTAGTTTTGTTTGAGTTTTGCTGGTATTCAGTTTATAATGTGGTGGCATATGTAATCTGTGCGGAGTATATCAGGGGTATATGTAATCTGTGCGGAGTAGATCAGGGCATAATAAGAGGGTATAATAATGGGGTAAATAATACAATTATCCATAGATGTGTGTTACGCTGTGAAGCGATCCGTTATGCACAGGCCGGTGTCACACTGATAAACGGTTTTCTTTCTCATTCCCCTTTTGTAACGCTCTGCACCTTTTGGGGACTTTTTCTCCTTCCTAGTTTGGGAAATATTGCTAGGAAAGTTTTGCGCTGGTATAATACGGGCGCCCTCGCTTCCAGCGGATGTGCGATGTCCCTTCCCTTTCCTAGTTCCTAAATACTAGGGCCCTGAAACTGAAGGAATGTTCCCCTCCGGCCTGCGCATTGAGATGTTATTTCATCACCGCATTACTAGTGCCGTAACTTTTTTGTTTTTCAGTTGATTGGGCGGTGTGCGGGCTTGTTTTTTGCGAGACGGGCTGTAGATTTCATTGGTACCATTTTGGAACACATACGACTTTTTGATCACTTTTTATTTCATTTTTTGGTAAAGGAAATTACCAAAAACAAGCAATTCTGGAATAGTTTTTTATTGTTTTTTTTATCGGCATCCACAGTGCGCCCTAAATTACATGTTAGCTTTATTCTGCGGGTCGATACGATTACGGCGATACCAAATTTATATAGTTTTTTTATGTATTGCGGCTTTTGCACAACAAAATCACTTTTTTTATAAAATCATTTGTTTTCTGTGTCGCCATATTCTAAGACACATAACGTTATTATTTTTGAGTGCACAAAGCGGTGTGTGGGATTATTTTTTGCGGGACGGATTGTCGTTTTTATTGGTACTATTTTGGAGTAAATGTGACTTTTTGATCACTTTTTATAGCATTTTTTGGAAGGAGATGTGACCTAAAAACAAAGATTCTGGCGTTGTTTTTCATGTTTTTTTTTTACGCCGTTCACCGTGCGGGATAAATTACATAATAGTCTTGTCGTTTGGGTCGTTACGGACGCGGCGATACCAATTATGTATAGTTTATTTAATTTTTACGGTTTTTCCCATAATAAAAGACTTACTATGGGAAAAAAGTCAGTTTAGCTTTATTTTTATTTGAAATGTGTGTGTTTTTATTGTTTTACCACATTTTTATTAACTTTTTTTAACTTTTCTGACTTGTCCCACTAGGGGACATGAGGGCCTGATGCCCCGATCGCTACTCTAATACACTGCACTACATACGTAGTGCAGTGTATTAGCGCTGTCAGTTATTCACTGACAGCAAGCCTATGAGGACACGCCGAAGGCGGATCCTCATCGGCTCCCGTACAAGGCAGACTCGGACGCCATTTTCTGGCGTCCGATTGCCACAGCAACCCAGCGATTGCATCACTGGGTTGCCGATCGGGTGAAAACCTATCAGATGCTGCGCTCTATTGAGCGCAGCATCTGAGGGGTTAATCTGCCGGATCGGAGAGTAGCTCCGGTCCTGGCAGTTACAGGAGGGTGCCAGCTGTATAATACAGCTGTCACCCCGCGGTGATGGTGCCGGCTCTGCTTCTGAGCCCGCACAATCACTGCGCCGTACATGTACGGCGCTTTGCGGGAAGCACCTCCCGACAGCGCCGTACATGTACGGCGCATGTCGGGAAGGGGTTAAATATTTATTTAATTTTTTCCACTAATAATAACTATTTACTTTTGTTTTTACACATTTTATTAGTCCCGATAGGAGACTTGAACCAGCAATCGTTAGATCACTGGTAGAATACACTGCAATACTAATGTATTGCAGTTTATTGTGATTTTTACAGGCTCCTGTAACAGCGCGATCGCTGTTTCTGTCCGTTAGTCCCGGGTATCAGCTGTAATACACAGCTGACACCCGCAGCGTATGGCGCAGGCTCAGCGCGTGAGACGCTCCATATATCACCCCCCACACCACGACATGCTATTAAGTCATGGTGCGCGAAGGGTTTAATTCGCAGCCGATGGTGGAAAGTGAAAATTAAAATTTTCCACTGATGTGCCATTTTAGTGCACTATATGTTGTGCCCAGTTTGTGCCACAAATACCACAAATAAAATATTAACAGGGTTCTCCCGGGTATGGCGATGCCATATCGTTGGACATAAACGGCTGTTTGGGCAGACTGTAGGGCTCAGAAGGGAGGGACGCTATTTGGCTTTTGGAGCACAGATTTAGCTTGGTAGTAGCTCTGGCGTTTTGCTGGTATTTCTGTTTATAATGTGGGGGCACATGTAGGCTGGGCAGAGTATATCAGGGCATAATAAGAGGGTATAATAATGGGGTAAATAACGCAGATATGTGGCCAGTGTTGCACTTATATTATAAATGGCGCCCGATCTTATCCGCTTTTGGAACGCTCTGCACATTTTGCATCGCCATATTCTGGGAGCCGGAACTTTTTCTATTTTTTCACCACCGGAGCTGCGTGAGGGCTTATTTGTTGCGGGACAATCTGTAATTTTCATTGGTACCATTTTGGGGTACATGCGATTTTGTTGATCACTTTTTATTCCATTTTTCGGCAAGCAAGGTGACCAAAAAGCATCAATTCTGACAATGATTTTTATTTATTTTTTATAGCGTTCACCCTGGGCTATAAATGACCATTATATTTTATTCTGCGGGTCGGTACGATTACGGCGATACCAGATGTATATAGTTTTTTTATGTTTTGCAGCGTTTGCGCAATAAAATAACTTATTTAGAAAATAATTTATTTTCTGTCACCATATTCTGAGAGCCGTAACTTTTTTATTTTTCAGTCAAAAAAGCTGTGTAAGGGCTTGTTTTTTGCGGGACGGGTTGTAGTTTGTATCGGTACAATTTTGGCGTACATGCGATTTTTTGATCACTTTTTATTGTATATTTTGTGAGGGGTGGTGACCAAAAAATTGTGATTCTCGCTTTGTTTTTCATTTTTTTTTTTTTGCGGTGTTCACCGTGCGGGAAAAACAATATTACAGTTTTATAGTTGGGGTCGTTACGAACGCGGTGATACCAAATATGTGTACTTTTTTTTTACGTGTTCATTTTTTTTCCTATAATAAAAGACTTATTATAGGAAAAAAAGCAGTTCATGTTTATGTCACTTATAACTTTTATTTTTACACTTTTTTTAAAACATTTTTATTCTTTTTTTTACTTTTTTCACTTGTCCCACTAGGGGACACTTAGACTTGCAGCTCTGATCGCTGCTGGAATACATTACACTACCTACGTAGTGTAATGCATTCCAACTGTCATTGTGACGTGACAGTCACACTGACAGGAAGCCTACGACGACCACCCTCCGGGTGGTCCTCATAGGCTTCTGTACATGGCAACCCGGAAGCCATTGTCTGGCGTCCGGTTGCCATGGGTACGATCGCCAGCCCCCGTGATTTCACATGGGGCTGCCGATCGGCGCTAAACACCTTAATTCTGAAGTTCAAATCGAACGCCGCAATTAAGGGGTTAACTGCCGAAATCAGCGGCGATAGGCCGCTGATCGGCAACGGGGAATGCAGGGCAGACGCCCTGCACAGTTAACCGCCGCTGCGGTGTAGCGCCGCGCGACGGTTAACTGTCAAAGCACAGACGTAACTGCACGTCAAGGTGCGCAAATTTACTGCACACCTCGACGTACAGTTACGTCAAGGTGCGGGAAGGGGTTAAAGAGGCTCTGTCACCAGATTATCAAATCCCTATCTCCTATTGCATGTGATCGGCGCTGCAATGTAGATAACAGTAAAGTTTTTGTTTTTTTTAAAACGATCATTTTTGGCCAAGTTATGAGCAATTTTATATTTATGCAAATGAGCCTTTCTAATGGACAACTGGGCGTGTTTTCTCTTATTTCCAACTGGGCGTGTATTGTGTTTGTAACATCTGGGCGTGTTTACTTGTTTTACTTGCTGGGCGTTGTGAATAGAAGTGTTTGTCAGCATCATATGTCAGTATCATACACTTCTATTCACAACGCCCAGAAAGTAAAACAAGTAAACACGCCCAGATGTTACAAACACAATACACGCCCAGTTGGAAATAAGAGAAAACACGCCCAGTTGTCCATTAGAAAGGCTCATTTGCATAAATATAAAATTGCTCATAACTTGGCCAAAAATGATCGTTTTTAAAAAAAAAAAACGTTACTGTTATCTACATTGCAGCGCCGATCACATGCAATAGGAGATAGGGATTTGATAATCTGGTGACAGAGCCTCTTTAACCTCTTAACGCCGAAGGACGGATATATCCGTCCTCTGCAGCTGCTAGTTCGCGCAGGAGGACGGATATATCCGTCCTGTGATGGCGCGGGTACTGTCACTGTACCCACGCGATCAGCGGCTGGAGCACGGCTGTTATACACAGCCTGGCTCCTGCTGCAACTGCCGGAATCGAATCGCGCTCCGATTCCGGCAGTTTAACCCATTAAATGCCGCTGTCAATAGTGACAGTGGCATCTAATGTGTTTGACAGAGGGAGGGAGCTCCCTCTGTCACCCGATCGGCGCCCCCGCAAACAAATCGCGGGTCGCCGTCGGGTTTCCATGACAGCCGGGGGTCTAACAAAGACCCCCAGGTCTGTCTTCCGCAACTGCCTGTTAGGCGATGCCAGAGGCATGACCTAACAGGTTGCCTGTCAGTTTTACACTGACAGGTAATAATGCTTTGGTATACTAAGTATACCAAAGCATTATATATGCGATCGGCACATCGCATAGTGAAGTCCCCTGGTGGGACAAAAAAAATAATATGTCAATCAGTTAAATAAAGTTTGTGAAAAAAATAAAATAAAAAATTACAGTGAAAATCAAATAAAACTACTTTTTTTGCCCAAAAAGTGGTTTTATTTAGTAAAAGTGTCAAAACAAAATCACACATACATATATATGGTATTCCCGCGATCGTAACAACTTGACCAATAAAATGAACACATTAATTAAACCGCCGGATGAACGAAGTCCAAAAAAAACGCAAAAAACAATGGCAAAATTAGTTCTTTTCTCCCATTCCCCCCATAAAAATTAAAATAAAAATTAATCTATAAGTCCTATGTACCCCAAAATAGTACTAATGAAAACGACACATTGGGCCGCAAACATCAAGCCCACATACGGCCACATTGACGGAAAAATAAAAACGTTACGTCTCTTGGAATGCGGCGATGCAAAAACTAGTAATTTTTTTCTAAAAGGCTTTTTATTGTACAAACGTAGAAAAAACATATAAAACCCTTACATATTTGGTATCCCCGTAATCGTGCCGACCCATAGAATAAAGTTAACATGTTATTTACGCTGCATAGTAAACGGCGTCAATTTATAACGTGAAACTCAATGCTGGAATAGCTGCTTATTTTCAATACTCTCCTAAAATAAAGTTAATAAAAGTTAATCAATATGTTAAGCATCTAAAAATGGTACAATTACAAAATACAACTCGTCCCGCAAAAAACAAGCCCTCATACGGCTATGTCGACGGAATAAAAAAAAAATTATGACTCTTGGAATGCGACCGTGAAAAAACAAAAAATAATCCTTGGTCATTAACGTGCAAAATGGCCCGGTCATTAAGGGGTTAAGGCTCCTTTATTATAGCACTATTATTGTGACTAACAAACAGTAGTTACCCAGCCACAGAGCCAGTTTGCATGTCTTCAGGGGCGTAGCTAAAGGCTCATGGGCCCGGGTGCAAGAATTCAGCTTGGGCCCCCTACCCCTCCCCAATACCACCATGATCAGACCCCTGTGCGCGCCTATGCCCAGACGCCTTGCCCAACAGCCCCCATAGTTTAATGCCCCCACACAGTATAATGCTCCCATAGCTGCCCCCACACAGTATAATGCCCCATAACGTATAATGCCCCCCCACAACAGCCCCATACCATATAATGCTCCCCATATCAGCCCCCACAGTATACTGACCCACATAGCTGCCCCCATACATTATAGTGCCCCCCATATCAGCCCCCATACAGTATAATGCCCCCCATATCAGCTCCCCATACAGTATAATGCCCCCATATCAGCTCCCCATACAGTAAAATGCCCCCATATCAGCTCCCCATAAAGTACAATGCCCCCCATATGAGCTTCCCATACAGTATAATGACCCCATATGAGCTCCCCATACAGTATAATGCCCCTCCATATCAGCTCCCCATACAGTATAATGCCTCCCATATCAGCTCCCCATACAGTATAATGCCCCCCATACAGTATAATGCCCTTCCATATCAGCTCCCATACAGTATAATGCCCCCCATATGAGCTCCCCATACAGTGTAATGCCGACATATCAGCTCCCCATACATTAAAATGCCGTCCATATGAGCTCCCCATACAGTATAATGCCCCCCATATGAGCTTCCCATACTGTATAATGCCCCCATATGAGCTCCCCATACAGTATAATGCCCACCATATGAGCTACCCATACAGTATAATGCCCGCCATATGAGCTACCATACAGTATAATGCCCCCGTCATATGAGCTACCCATACAGTATAATGCATCCCCCATATCAGCCCCCATACAGTATAATTCCCCCATATCAGCCCCGATGCAGTATAATGCCCCCCATACAGTATAATTCCCCAATATCAGCCCCCATTCAGTATAATGCCCCCCCATCTTATCAGCCCCATGACATATCAGCCCCCATGCAGTATAATGCCCCCCCCCCACAATATCAGCCCCCCAAAACAGTATAATGCCCGCATATGTGCATAATAGAAAAATAGCATAATTATTTACCTATGCCCGTTCCTTCGCCTCCTCCGGTGTGTGCTATGTGTGACTCAGCGCAGGCAGGCGCGATGATGTCGCTACATCCCGCCTGCCTGCGTCGAGCTGCTCAGGGCACAGTGAATGCTGCATCAAGGAGACGTCAACTCCTTGCTCCAGCATGGAATGGAACCGGGACCTCTGTGAGTGACTCGCGACCCCCCGGAGGTCTTCACACGAATCCCCAGGAGGACACAGTGTGTAATGTATTGTGTTGTATTGTGCAGTTTGCGGTGGAGAGAGGAGGGGGGGGCCTGTAATTTAACGGGCCCCCAGTCTCCAACGCAAACAGCACAATACAACACAATACATTACAAGCCAACACGATACATTACATTACAAGAAAACACAACACAATACATTACATTACAACACAACACAACACAACACAATACATTACAATACAGACTCTGCAGCTCACCTGGAGTCCTCCGCACCGGCTCTTCCACTGCACTGGCTGGAAGATGTGTCATGTGACAACCCGGTCACATGGTACACTAAGTGTACCATGTGACCGTAACCAGGAAGTGCGTCTTCACGGCATAGAAAATTAATTTTTAACAAGCATGCTGTATGGCAACGGGGGCCCGTGAGCCCCCTAGGCTTAGGGGCCTGGTCGCAACTGCGACCGCTGCGACCCCTATAGCTACGCCACTGAATCTCTTGCACAATTTTCTTTTAGTTTTCACTCAGCTTTGAAATTTCCTGGCTGGCTGATACATGTTATTATAGCTCCTGTGAGTTTAGTCACCCAACTTACCCACGGCATATCTATTGTAACACTTTCCTTGTGGGTTCGGCTTGCAGGAGTCTATGAAAGCTGAGTAACAACCTATATCCCCTAGTGGGTGAAAACAGGTATAACAACCTGATAAAACAGGACAAATCAAACATTTATATTCACTAGGAATTTTTTTATTATTATTTTAAAGGGGTTGTCTTACAAAAACTACCCCTTTTTAGAATGAAGCCGCCACAGCGATTAGCTGCTTATTTTGATGGGGAGAGTTGGTGTTGTCTATATATTCCCCCTGCAGAGGCCGATATATTATTCCATTCATCTCTTCAAATGAATGGCCGACTATGTAATAAATTGTCAACTCGTGTCTACTGGACCCCGTCCCACCTCTATGACGTCCATGTTAAGATAGCCCGTCTAAGTGTAGATATTTGTTAAATACAATGTGGGAATATATTAAGAGGTCTCCTCGTGTTTTTTGCCAAAAATTGTGGCCTTATACCCTATTACACCACTCTTGCCACTTTTAAAAGAAATGGGTGTGGCTTGGTTTAAGGGGCGGAGCCAACCGGGGCCCGAGAAATTGACTAGAATTTACGCCAGAAATTGCTGGCATAGATTTCACTTTGCGGCCCATGGACAGTCCAAGATGCAATAAATTTATTAAGAGACTTAATAAATGAACCTTTTTAATAATTAGTTACATCTTATTCCAGCGGGCTTCTTTCTAAGTCTGGCTTATGAAACGGCAGTCTTAGTAAATCTGGTTCATTGTATTCATCACCGTCCCACAGCAGATGAACGAAGGAAGGTTATTTCCAATGAACATTTTGCAGTTAATTTTAACCCACAATCCCCCAGTTCTTCCATTTATAATATTGGCCTTAGTAAGAAAGTTGTGTCTGCATGAGTTTACTAAGCAAGCAAGAGAAGCCCTTGTAATTGCCTACAGCACGTCCTGTGCTACTAACTTTAAAAAGGGGCAAACATAAAAATATGACTCTAAATACTTTGTGTTCTGCCAAACCAAGGCTAAAATCTAAGAGCATCTGGAAACAGAATTAGGTAACAAACAGGAGTGGCCCAAAGTTTCCCCTATAAACCGAGGTAGTAAATAATATGTACTGTATAGGTATAAAACAGATATATAAGGAGCTATACCCTAGTGCCCTGTAAATGTGAAGTAAGTCTAAGATGCCCAGCCATCAGCAGCCAAGCCCCGGCCTGCCGCTCTCCCTTGCTGAGATGCATAATTTTGACGTCAGCCCCTGTTCACAAAGCTTTAATGAGTTTCAAGCTGTGGCACTGGGCTTGGGTGAATTCCACACTTTTTTATGGGTAACGTGCCTCTAAAAAACCCAATGCAAACAGTGTGTAATGCTTTTCTAAAGCGGACCAATAATTGCTAGCATATGAAGCGCACTAATTTTATGAGGGCTTCAATGGCATGCGAAAGGACTGATTCATGAAAGCGTCGAGCAACCTTTCAGTGGGTTTTCTGTGAACTGCGCTCGTAAAAAGTGCAGAATGCACCAAAACAGGCAAGTAAATCTCACCGTTTGGATGGTCATTAACAGTGCAAATCTGTGCGCAATGGCGTAATTGATAGCACAGCACTCTGCTGAAGGAAAATGTATCTCTCCCTATTACACGTTCTTGTGCTCGCTGTAAGTTTATTTATTACATTGGATTTACTAGTCCCTACACTTCATATCTAGCGGCACGTTAAAACCCGCAACAGTCAGAATTTTATATACATAAAGGTTATATTATTCCATCTATATTTTATTGGGGTACAGTTTAATAACGTCTTGTCTCTTGTCAGTTGGACTCCAGGACTAGAGATAAGCAGCCGACTATTTTCTGACATGTCATCCGCGTGCTGCTCTTTTTATATGCCAGCAATGGTATCTGAGCTCTCAGATGGCGACGCTTGATGTTACATCTTTAGGCGACAGTTGCACTGGGATAAGTGGATATGATCAGCCCACCATTCTGAGATCACAATGTCTCTCCCTCTGGAGAACCCGGCTTCTACACACATCACCCATTTTCCCCCCAATATGGATTGTGTAATCGTTCTGAAGAGAGAGATAACGGCACATCAGTGGGAGTGTTTGTACATAGCTGTTGTCCGTCCCTTTAAGTGGTCAAACCTAGTAATATTATTAAGGTGCAATTTTCTTTCCCAAGAACAGATCTGGGGAAAGCACTTTGGGGCATCTGTACGGAGGAGCTGGTCTCTTTTTAGGCAGCTCCACCCTACAGCCGCAGGCACAGGTACAACTATGTGACCAATAAGGTGTGCACGTTTGAAACCCCCTGAATCTCCAACACACAATAAACACACAAGACATTGTATACATGGCAACATTTTCTGTATTCAAAAACATGTGGCTACAGTGAGGGATCTGACCGATCCGGACACTACACCCGTAGAACCGGGGAACGCCTGTTCACTCTGCACACCAAATAGGGCCAGCTTTGCCTGCCTGTACCCAGCTGGTCCCTCCAGGTAGCTGTTGGTCGCTCCAGACCAACCTTCGTCACCACCCAGACCAAACCGATCTGAGGACCTGCCGCACAGACTGTAGTTTGCTCCTTGTGACCCCTGTACCTTCACCTCTGGGAATGTGTAGTGTTACAATCCTGCCTTATATAGATTCACAAAAACCTATTTAATAGTGACGGTTGGCTAGAAATTCCGATATCTTGCTTTACAATCATTGATCACTGCTTGCTGTCAGTGGATTAGAACTGGTTTTATGTAAATCAAGCTTAACCACTGAATAATGAAAAGCTCTACAACTTTCCAAATTACTTTAGGGGCAATTTATCATGGTCGCCACTCTTAGGCCAGATTTACACGAGCGTGTGCGTTTTGCGCGCGCAAAAGGCACTTAACAGCTCCATGTGTCAGCAGCATATGATGCGCGGCTGCGTGATTTTCACGCAGCCACCATCATTATGACTCTCTGTATGTATGTTTGTGGTGCTTTTCTGTTTTCATTCATAGTTTTTACTGCTGTTGTGCGAATCATGCGCGTCACACGGAAGTGCTTCCGTGTGCTGCGCGTGATTTTCACGCACCCATTGACTTCAATGGGTGTGTGATGCGTGAACAAGCATCAAATATAGGACATGTCGTGAGTTTTACGCAGCTGACACACGCTGCGTGAAACTCACGGACAGTCTGCACGGCCCCATAGACTAACATAGGTCCGTGCGAGGTGCGTGAAAATCACGTGCGTTGCACGGACCTATTATACGTTTGTCTAAATAAGCCCTTAATCTAAAGAAAGTTGGAGTAAAATCAGCCTAATTCATTTAGAGGAGCACACCTCTTAATAAATTAGGCACGAGTCTGGCTGCCCCTAGCTGTAGTAGATTTGCGCTATCATTTATGCCTCTTTTCCGGTGCAAAATTTAGTCAATTTATCGGGACACGGTGGGCCCACCCTGACTTGCTAAGCCCTGCCCAGTTTTTAAAAAAGTGGCGGAGGCGACGTAAAAATTGAAAAGTCATGATATTTTTTTAATAATTTTAGAATTTTCTATGCCAGAAAACTGCCGCAGAAGGCGTCATAAATTCCCATTTTTAACATTTATGTTTGCTGTCAGTGAATGAAAATATTATGGTTCACCTCCAGAAGTTAAAAATCTGTACAGACCTAAGGATATGTGCACACGATAACGACAATTACGGCTGAAATTACGGAGCTGTTTTCAGGAAAAAACAGCTCCTGCATTTCAGACGTAATTGCTCGTACTTGCGTTTTGCGAGGCGTCAATTACAGCCGTAATTTGGAGCTGTTCTTCATTGAAGTCAATGAAAAACGGCTCAAATTACGTCCCAAGAAGTGTCCTGCACTTCTTTGATGACGCTGTTATTTTACGCGCCGTCTTTTGACAGCGATGCGTAAAATTACAGGTCGTCGGCACAGTACGTCGGCAAACCCATTGAAATGAATGGGCAGATGTTTGTCGACCTATTTGAGCTGTGTTTTCAGGCGTAATTCGAGGTGTAAAACGCCTCATTTACGCCTGAAAATAGGTCGTGTGAACCCAGCCTTATACTTATTCAGTCCAGGTAATCCTTTGTGAGCTCAAAACTCTCTGCTGTCCTGATCAGTTTGTTACACAGTAACAACCTAGAGTACAAACTGTATAGCTCACATAGGTTTACCTAAACTGGATACAATGGAAAAGAATCTAAACATGAAGTGTTTCAGAAAGTTGTCTAACTTTATGTTCAATGATAAGCTTTCTTTACATTAAGCCCGTTTATACCAGAAAATATATTTGCTGTACTTGAAATTGTCAACTGTTCAAGACACGTCAGTCATTGTGTCACATACGATTAAAACATTATCTATCATTTCCGAGAAGTACGGCGGCACTCCATTATCATAAGTGGTCTTATGTGTGTTATATTTGAGACGTTTTCATGGATATGTCACATGGCTGAGATATTCTCAAAACAAAAAAATGACATTGAGAAGACATTTTTATACCAAACCCACGTTATACTCACTGACTGAAACAACCTTACAACTGAGCTCAACAGCAGCAACTTTTTGTTTGTTTTCCAGTCAATCTCTATACAATTCTCAATCTACTGACAACCAGATAAAGGCTCCATGTGATGTCTGAAGGCTACTGTACTGGGGTCACTTTAAGACATTCCGGCATTTTACGCTTTGTGGAATCTGTGGTCTAACGGCTCCAGACATAATAATAGGATGTGGTAAGTTTTTATGACTTTTTTTGTTGTAATGTTCAAAGTAGGAATAGAATGTTATTTATTAGTAATAGTACATTAGTCAATTTGTTTCATGAATGTTTCTATGTTTCTCATTTCTAAGAAATAGGGAAACAATTCAGACATGCAAATCCACCCACAGCATTTGCAAATTAAAATAATTGCAATGTAATCATATACAAGGCTAGATCCAGACGGGCGTTGCGCATCTCGGACGTGAAAAATGTCAGTTATTCACGTCCGAGGTGCATCCGTGCTCTACGCTGCGGGACACAATATCACGCATCCCCCTTAGACTAGAGTCTATGTAGGTATGCGTGAAGTGTGAAAAAATAGGACGTCCTACTTTCTCACTGACCCTTCACGCCATCCGTTGAAACAACGGCCATGTGAAC
Organism: Rhinoderma darwinii; assembly: GCF_050947455.1. Lineage (NCBI taxonomy): Eukaryota > Metazoa > Chordata > Amphibia > Anura > Rhinodermatidae > Rhinoderma > Rhinoderma darwinii. The sequence goes on from NC_134698.1 coordinate 55,225,801, forward strand.
GGCCACATTGAATTATATAGGTCCGTGTGACGGACGTTGTTTCAACGGCGGTCGCACGGATGTTTAACACTTTCGTGTGAATAAGGACTAAAGCCTTCATTGTCTAAATAGTGATCAGTCAGTGTTGTATTATTTGGGCATTTCTTTTTATGAGAATAGATGGTAGGTACACAGCTAAAAAAGGGTTAATTATGACATTCTGCCATATGGACTGTTCTTTTAATGGGTAAATTGAAAGAAGTTTATTTTAAACAGTTGCGATTTGCTTCCGTTCTAAAGCTTAGATCTTGGGGACGGTGGCTTCACAGCGTATTTGTATGCATTTAGTACATAAGATTCACAATGTATGGTGCATCCATATACATTGGCTCTTGCCGTCCTTAGGGGTGTGCCACCTGCCATAACTGATGAGGGCGCCACTGGCTCTGAGGACCTGGACCTCCGTAGCTTGCACCCCGATCCCACAGGAGGCAGCATCAGCCTCTAGTTGAGAGATTGGGCAATGGTCACTGCTATTTCGGCACCAGTGTCAAGTGTTATCTGAGTGCTATGTGATTGTATTATTTGGGGACTATAGTGTTCACTATATGGCCTTATTCACACGAGCGTATTTCACGTCCGTGTTAAAACAACAGATATCACACGGGCCTATGCAATTCAATGGGGCCATTCAGACATTCAGTGTTTTTCACGCAGCGTGTGTCTGCTGCGTGAAGCTCACTGCATGTCCTATTCTTGTGCGTTTTTTGCGCCTCACGCACCTATTGAAGTCAATGGGTGCGTGAAAATCACAGACAGCACAAGGACGCAAAAAAAACTGAAGGAGGTGGTTTTCTTTTTCTCATCATTTCTTTAGCAACTGTTGCGTGAATCACGGACAGCACACGGATGACGTCCGTGTGCTGTCCGTTTTTTTACACACCCATTGACTTATATGGGTGTGTGATGAGCAAAAAACGCACAAGAATAGGACATGCAGTGAGTTTCACACAGCGGACACACGCTGCGCAAAAAATACTGAATGTCTGAATGGCCCCATTGAATTGCATAGGTCCGTGTGACGTCTGTTGTTTTAACGTGCGTAACACGGACATGAAATACGTTCGTGTGAATAAGGCCTTAGAGAATTTTAATTTTTATGTAGTTTAAACAGAAGAGCCCCTTTAAATAGATCGTCCTATCTGGACAGACGCTTCTTAGAATAAAACCAGCACGGCAATCAGCTTATCTCTGCAGGTGAGGATTCTCCAGTTCTGTGCGGCAACTTTGTACAACTGGAAGCAAATATTTTTATTATTATTATTTTTATCATTATTATTAAATCAATGTGTTATGTCTTTATAAGCAACTTTCAAATTAACTTACGGGTATGTTCACACTGAGGTTTTTAAACGCGGTTTTCTTTACCTATTTCTTCAACAGACAAAGGGAAAAACCATGAGCGTTTTTTGCTGAAAAACACATAAAAAACGCTTTTATTTCCGTCTCCCATTGATTTCAATGGGGTTTTTTCAGGTGGAAAGCGCCCCAAGATAGGGCATGTCGCTTCTTTTTCCCGCGAGCATTTTTTTTGCTTGCGGGAAAAAAAGGCCTCCACCTCCCATTGAAATTAATGGGATATAATTTCGGACATTTTTTGCCGCCGTTTAAAAACCGCTGCAAAAAATGTTCACTTTCACAATACCGGTTTTATGTATCGTGTATCCACAGAAGCTGTATCGTTCTCTCTCAGTCGATTCCATCAGTTCAGCTGAACGAACAGCTCAGGTGAGATCTGGTCCTGTGTCTCTGACACATAGGATCCAGCTAATATTGATCATATCTAAGTTATGAACTTAGAAGTTATCGATATAAACTGGATCCTGTGTGTCAGAGACAGTATTAGAAAATCTGCCCACTGTATATATATATATATATATATACATATATATATATATACACAACATGTCACACCGCGGGGTGTGGACCCACTGGGCCGTACCGCGTAGCGGGATAGTAGCTGGCCAAACGGGTATAGGCAATGTCTATAGTTCTGGAAATGGTACCTGAGGCAGCGTAGACAATAGCGGCGGTGTCAGGCTGAGATGAGGCTCCGGCAGTAGGCATGCACCAGACGGGTGCAACACAGCAGATGCAGCAGAGAGCACAACACGACTCCAACACTTTAAGGCACAGGGGCATGGTAGCACGGGATACGGGATACTGGAAGCAGGAACGCGAACACTGGGAACTGTAAGACACTAGGAGACCATTTGCAGAGACAAACTAAGGTAACACAACAACGCTCAGGCAATTATAGAAGGACAATGCCCTTTTTATAGTCCAGAGGCATTCTGAGCTAATTTGCAGATATTCTGAATGTGCGCGTTCTGGCACTTTAAGGCCGAGCACGCGCGTGGACCCTGCGGGAGCCAGTGCCAAGTTGCAGAAGTGAGTGCCGGCGTCTCCCAGGAGGGAGATGCCACCCAGGACTCACTTCATCCATGGCCGCAGCCGTAAGGGGGTAAGTCAGGACGACGGTCCGCGGCCATAGACGTTACACACACTTATATAGATGTCAAGTACTGCTTTGAAAAATCACAGGTGTCAAATAAACTTTCTGTTTCGTGGTAACAAGACTTGATTGGTAGGGGTTGTCCAAACCGGAAAACTCTTTTAGCTCACTAATATGTATAGCCCTTGCTTTGAATATACCTTGTTTGCCTTTCTTGTTGAATTTAATTTACATTTTTCTATAACATTTATACAGATTTCCAAAACTGTACGAAAGATTTTAATCTATGACATCAGCAGAATTCCTTTTTGTTGTCAGATGAAAAGGTAGATGAGAATTTTCTCTTAAATTAATGAAAGAACAGTAAAATTCCTCATAGGGGTTGTTGTAATATTTGGAAAGTTTCTATGCTTTTTCGGAGGTTTCTTTTCTTCACCAATACCATTATAAAGATAAACATATGAGGTGAGATAAGGCGATAGTTCATTCTCTTCAATATGGGTTTATTTCTATGGCTCTTAACTGATTGAAATGCTTCTTGAAGGGAAATGATCACTTCATGTGAAGTCTTGCAGAACAGTTGTGGGATTCATATATACAGAATGTGCTTGACTATACTCCTAACACCCTTATATGAAACAAGAGACTCAGTCATGTAAATTATAACAAGGGGCCATAGCAAAACTTGACATGGACCCATTGCCCAAAAAAATGAAAGTAAATGAAGACATGTCCTGCCTATCTCATGTGTGCTAAGACAAAAATGTAACTACAAGCTCAATTCTCCCTTCTTGCTCCTTGCACTTTAGCAATAAATAAGGTAGGGAATGACTCAATGGTACACAGGACTCCGTTCCTTTTGCTATGACCCTCATGGCAAGCACATGAGCTTCTTATCCATATATACAGCACTAATATTGTAATATTATCTTTATTCAGTGCATACAATCTCATTAACATAATGAATATAGATTGTGTTCCCATGAACAACGTGGCCATAGAAATTCTGGGGTATATGCAGATTGAAGGATAGCGTTATTGGTGCTACATATGGAACAAACAGAGCACTGCATCCTAACTCAAGTTGTTGGAGACTAAAGGCCCTATTACACCGGCCAAAATTTTGGCCGATGCAACGAGTGCCAATCAACGACACACGGACCTGTGGATGGGGACGAGCAGTTGTTACTCCGATCCCTCGTCCCCATACATTATTATCATGTCGGCAGCGCATCTCCCTGTTTACACAGGGCGATGTGCTGTCGACAACGATAATCTTTCAGTTTTTAAAAATGATACGATCAGCAGATGAACGAGTGTTTTCTCGTTCATCTGCTGATCGCTGCCCTGTTTACAGGAACTCTTCTCTGCCCGATAATCGTCCGGTGTAAAACCGCCTTTTTTTGCCATACGTCGGTTCCATAGTAGTGTATGAATATGTTCGGTGTACTGGCGTATACACCAAATGTGTACTGCAAATCCTTACTGTGCATGGGAAGTTTATATTAAAATTTCCATGATTCCCTTTATACTCCTTTGTCTAAGGCCGGTTCCCACGGGTCGGATACGCTGTGTAAAAACTGCACAGCGTATCCAACCTGAACCTGGAACCCTGAGCACCTTCTGTCCAAAAAAATCGCACCACAATGCTTTACCTCTGCGGAAAAAAGCGCTGGGGAGAAAAAAAGACGATCATACTTACCCCCTCCCTCTTTCGTAAGCATAGTCCAGCCTTCTTGGAAGACATTGCAGGCCACGTGACGCTGCAGCCTGTGATCGGCTGCAGCGGTCACATGGGATGCAATTTCATCCCAGGAGGCCAGACTGCAGGACCAAGGAGAGAGTTCTGGGTAAGTAGGATTTTTTTTTTTCCTGAGTTGTGATTTTTGAGGTGGAATCGCTGTGAATCCGCCGCAGAAGTCTCAACACTTGGCTATCTGTTGCGGGTTTTGCATCCCCATTGAACTCAATTGGGAAAACCTGCAACAGAAAAGCAACGAAAACGCAGCATAAATTGACATGTTGCGGATTTCAATTCCACACCATAGGTCAATTTATTAATGTTTACACTGCGGTTTTTTCAGCGTGGGCATGACATTTTCTTAATCTTATCCACTATGTTGCTACTGTAAATGCTGCCGAATTTCCACACAGAACTCCATTGCGTAAATTCTGCAGCATTTCCATTACGTGGGAAACCGGCCTATCAGTGAACTACCACAGCCTTAGGGCATGTTCAGATGTGGCGTATCTGTTACTACGTTTCTGTACTACATTGGAGAGAAAAGAGACTGGATGGTCCCACATATGTGAATGGGCCGTTTTTCACGGTCTGAACTCGGTCATGTGCAAGAGGTGTAAGGTAAACCGCTGTGATGTCACGAGTGGGTTTCAGATAGATAATATGCTGTGACATCACTAATGTGTATTTCTCAAAAAAGCTGTGGCATCTTATTTAGTTTTAGTAAATTAAGCTACTGTGATATCATAAGAGAGTTTTAGTGAGGTAAGCAGCTGTGACATCACATTTCTGTCAGTTAAGATGATGTGACAACTCTCTCTGTCAAGAAAGCTACTGTGACATCACCACTAGTGTGATGTCACTAGTGTAACATCAAAACAAGTTTCAGTCAGATAAGATCAGCAGCGGAAATGTATCATCAAATTAATAGTTGAAATCAAGGAGCAGATATACTGGTTTTCTGTCAAACTCCAGGCGAGAATTACCGATGCAGGGTCAATGGACCACGCTTACAATCTGATGTTTGGGGTTTACATACCAGCTTGAATAATTTTGTGAAAGATCTTCCGATTTTTTATTTAGTGTTTTATTTACAAATAAAATCCCACCATTTGTAAATTAAAGATTATGTTATTTGAATGTCTGTAGATTAGCACCTACACTAACAGAAAGTATTCATGGTTCTCCTCAACAACCGATGACCAGTGAACAACATTCTTTCTGTGTTCGTGAGGAAAGGAAAGGATTTTGTTCAATGTCTGGAGGTTTTCTGAAATGTTGGAAAATCTCCATGTGCAATAACCACGACTTTTGATCATTATCTGCTATTATCAATGCTTAACGTAAAGACAAAAAATCTGTGACCTCCAATGTACTGTACACTGTCTGAACTGTTTAAATGGAAGTTGTGTTTTGTTATACGAAGTTCCTTTGATGGACGTTCAGGCTTTTACTTTTTGAACTTATTCTAGTTTAAAGCTGAATCTGTCACTCGGTTTGGATCTACTAAGGGTACGAACACACACAGCATGTTCAGGCCGGATACGCTGCGTCAAGCTGTGCAGCGTATCCGCCCTGAACACCGCAGTGAATGCCGACCTTTCTTGGCTTATAAGGCAAGGGCATGAAGACATCTTCCTCTTTTGGCCGTTATTTGTCCCACCCTCGCTCCCTATTTGCTGTTAATTTCTAAGTTTGTTTTCACACAAAAAAATAAAAAATAAAAAATAAAAAAAAAAATATATATATATATAAGTACCCCAAAAAAACAAAGATTTAAAAAAACAAATAAAAAATAAATAATGAGCAAAATGGTATACCTATACATAATATTTTATTATTTATTATATTTTGTATTTGGAGGAATGTCATTTTATTTAATATTTTTTCTTGGCTGTTTGGTTACATTCTACTGTATTTTTGAACATTTATGTCACAGCAGGCGGTGTTTTTAAAAAGGTCTGACCTACATGCCCTTCCGTAGGTGGGCTGGCATTTGGGTAACAAAATTGTTATGTTTATATATGGTGAATTTCGTTACAATTGGTTGATTATTGAAAACAAGGAAAATAAATAAATATATAAATAAAGCTGTGGCCGACCCTCGTGTCAACCCACGTTATAAACTCAATTAAAGCCTCGCTTAAGTTATTTCCATCTGTTGTGTTATAATCCACCCTAGAAAATTTGTATGATAAGTGATATGCACACAGTCATCAGGCATATTTTGGGGCGTAAACGCCTTGAAAAACGCTAGTGAATGCTGTCAAACAGCTTCCCATTTAAATCAATGGGAAACTTGGCGTTTAGTTCAGATGGGGTGTTTGTTTACGCCGCTATTTTAAAAAATGTCAAGTAAAAAGAAGGAGCATGTCACTTCTTGAGACATTTTTGGAGCTGTTTTCCATAGGGTCAATTGAAAAACAGCTCCTAAAATGGCTTAAAAAAAGCCTCAAAAAACATTTTCTTCAAAATGCTTGAAAACAGCTCCGTAATTGTCAGCCATTTTTAATTGTGCGTGTGAACAAACATACCCCAACAGTGGAAATGTAAAGGATCTGCCAGGCACAGCTTCGGGGTTAACTCCCAGAACTAATCAGTCAGCACCTGAGAATACATCCCTGAGACTGACTCCTGCTTCCACCATTCAGGCTGGCAGGCTTAGGAGTGGGAGAGCCTATCGTAACCTGGCCAGACTCAGCTAGCTCCCGCCCTCGGTCTATTTAAGCCTGCACTTCCTGTCCCTCGGTGCTTGTGATTCTTTCCTTGTTGTTTCCTGGCCCAGCTACAGCTCCTGCTATTTTTGATCCTGCTCCATACAGACCCTTGGCTTACCGACTACTCTTCTGCTTTTCGTTTTGTACCTCGCACACTCCTGGCTTGACTCGGCTCGTTCACCACTCTGGTTGCTCACGGTGTTGCCGTGGGCAACGGCCCCTTTTCCTTGCTTGTGTTCCTTTGTATGTTTGTCGTGTTTGTCGTGCACTTACTGAGCGCAGGGACCGCCGCCCAGTTGTACCCCGTCGCCTAGGGCGGGTCGTTGCAAGTAGGCAGGGACAGAGTGGCGGGTAGACTAGGGCTCACTTGTCCGTCTCCCTACCCCCTGCCATTACAGGAACACAGAGTTCTTAGAAAAGATGCCCCAGAATTGTTATTTTATGGGGAATACATGTGCTTACCAAAATAGATATATAATGAGAGCTGACAGATCCTCTTTAAGATCTTACTAATAAGGCCGGGTTCCCATGGATCGGATATGCTGCGTAAAAATCACGCAGTGTATCTGACCCGGAACCCATAGCACATTCTGTCTGAAAATCCGTACCACATTGTGTAGAAATGAAAAAAAAATGCCCATACTTACCTAGGCCGTTGTCATGGTGACGCGTCCCTTCATGGCTGTCCGGTCTGGCCTCCCTGGATGACGCCAAATCTCATGTGACTACTGCAGCCTATGATTGGCTGCAGCGGTCACATGAGATGAAATGTCATTTTAGGAGGCCGGACTGGAGGAAGAAGCAGGGAGTCCGGGGTAAGTATGAATTATTATTGTTTTCTGAGTTGCGATTTTGCGGCAGAATCAATGCAACACGGCTTTTTTTTGCGGGTTTTGCATCCCCATTGAATATAATGGGAAAAACCTGCAACAGAAAAGCAATGAAAACGCAGCATAAATTGACATGCTGCGGAATTAAATTCCGCACCACAGGTCAATTTATTAACAAAACCTCATCCACTTTGCTGCTACTGTAAATGCTGCAGAATTTCCGCACATAATTCTGTTGAGGAAATTCTGCAGCGTTTACGCAACGTGGGAACCCGGCCTAACAGTGCTTTTTATAAGTCACAATGGCATTGGCTTTACCAACCTAAACCCTGTTTTATCGTATGACTCGTTACTAGATAAATAATCTTCCCCCAACACTCTCCTCCCTGTACATATGAAAACAAGTAAATGAAACGATTAGCAAAAGCCATAATACTGGTCAGGATTTTGACTTCCCTACCTACAAGAAGCTCCTTTTTGAAGAAGAGGATGCGTGGCAAAGCCGGAGGCATAGTAGATTATAGTAGGGTACGGAACAATGGTAGTAAATGAGTGCCATAAAAAAAAGCCACGTGCCCATACTAGAAGTAGCTAGTGTGATACCTGGCGTTATTTTGGATTACGGATGAATATTTGATAATTAGAATTGTTATACATTTATCTGATTTTATTTCTGACAAATACCCCCACCCCATCCTGTACAGCTGACAATGTCCCACTTGCCTTGGGTTATCCACACATCTCCTTTACTGCATGTCAATATATCTTTTATTATTGTTGAATTGCATCAGAGTACTCCATGCTACATAATAAAAGAAAAAAGTAGTACCAAAGTTAACATTATATTCCAATAAAATGTTATATAGTACATACATTATCCCCATAGGGATTTATTGACATACAATCCCCAAGATCCCAGAGAGTCAACTCAGAATAGCCGGATCGAGGGGCAGACCGAAAGTCATGTGAACCTAATATACCAAGTCCACACCAATGACATCACTAAGCTGGCCATTTACTTAATACTATAGAAAGTTTATTTAATAGATGGATTATAAAAAGTCACCCGACCCCTGCCATTCTGCCGTCTACTGGCCCTCGTTCGGGATAATAGATTACAAATTTTGCCATAGTTACTTCTTGCTCTGCTATGTACATTATCCCACCTCTCCTGTGTCACTTTTTGGATTTTTCTTCTCCGTGTTTTGATTTAACCATGTGCATTATTCCTGTGCTATGACATCATGTACCCCTGAACTGTGACATCACTGTACAAATTCTGTGCTGTAACATCGCTGAATAAGATTATCCTTGTACTGTGACATCACTGTGAATTATTTTTGTGCTGTGACATCAATGTGCACATAATCCCACTTCTGTGACATCATTGTACTCACAGTTTCTATGCTGTAACTTCAATGAGTTAAATATTTATTTACTGTGTGTATTATTTCTATATTCAGTGGCGGATTAAATAGTTCAAGGGCCCTGGGCTGCTCCCCAATTGTTGGCCTTCACCTTCCTCATCGCTGCTCTGACACGACGTGTCTATAGTCAACACAACTTTTCTTTGCAAGAAAGTTTAATTCTGGTTCAACGTTAAGCCTGTTACTGCTATGGGGCACTATGGCTGTCACTGTTATGGAGGACACTCTGGTTATCACTGTTATGGGGGCACTATGGCATGATCCTGCTATGGGGCACTATGGCTGTCACTGTTATGGAGGACACTAGCTATCACTGTTATGGGTACTATGGCATGTCACTGCTATGGGGCACTATCGCTGTCACTATTATGGTGAACACTCTGGCTGTGACTGTTATGGGGAAACTATAGCTTTCCTGTTCTATGTTAAAGAGAACCTTTCACCTGCCCATACATGTGCAGCATGTAATGGGCAGGGCTGCACAAACCCTGGGGCACCTTACATTTTTTTCTACCCTCCTCCGTTATTTAGATATCGGTGCCGTTATATTTGGCGCCCGATATTTAAATAACCCCCTGAACTGTCAATGGGGCGTGTACTGGCAAGGGGGCATGTTACTATGGCTGTGACACTGTCCAATCAGATACGGACAGTGTTACAGCAAAACCTGGAGAGAGGAGAGCGTGTGCGTGCGCACACTCTCACTCTTCAGCTGTCAAGATCAGTCTTCTGCCAAACTGGCAAGGGAGCGTGTCACTGCTACGGACAGTGTAAGAGCTGGAGAGAGGAGAGCGCACATGCGCACCCGCCTCTCTTCAGCTCTTGCGAGATATCAGTCTTGTACTTTGTCTGCCAAACTGGCAAGGGAGCGTGTCACTGCTACGGACAGTGCAATAGTTTAGAAGGTCTGGGATCTGTATGTATTCTATGATCTAGTCTGGGGTCCAAATTTATTAGTCGGAGTAAAAGGGATTGTCCAGGCACATCGATAGGTCATCAGTATAAAAAACGGCCTGTGCCCGGACAACCCTTTAATGTATGAGCCTTGGCCTTGGTGTCTGAATTTGTGTGTTTCTATAGAGGCCTGCAATGGCTGCAGAAGTGATAGGCAAAGATGTCTCATCAAGAGAAGTCGCCATAACATTTTTGTAATTTGTCACATCTGCTGCTCTTCGTGCGCCTGAAAGGGAAAACGATGGCAGCTCCGATCTGACGTAGATTTCAACTCTATTGTCCACCAGTTTCTGGCGTAAATTAAATTGAATTTGTCAGCCCCCTCATGCTAAGCCCCACACACATTTTCAAAAATAGGTGGGGGCAACAGAAAAACGGTAAAAATAAAAAAAAATTCTGCATAAATATAGTGTAAGCCTTAAATTGAATATTTTTTTAAAGCCACTGAACTGGCATAAACCTTTTACTGAGTTCCTCCCATTCTCTGGTAGAAGCAATGCTTCTAAGAGAGAATACCTCTGTAGGTTTGGAACGCGATGGAACATGCCACATAAAAAACATCTGTATATAAAATAGGAGGCATAAGGAGGTACCAGTGGCGGATTAAGTAGACCATAGGCCCTGGGCTGATCCACACACTTGGGCCCCCCTTCCCCACCGCCGCTCTGCCGTGTCTATAGTGAAGACCACCTTTTTGTGCAAGCATTGACAAATGGTTGTTACGATTCCCCTTGTCAAAGGGCTGTGTCCCTACATACTGACAGTCTCCAACCATTGCTGATAGTATAACACTGTGTAGAGACACTTCCTCTTGACAATGGGAATGGTAACACGCATTTGTCTATTAGTCCTGGGTACGCAAAGATATGTAGAATACAAGGATTTCCTGCAACAGTCATGTCAGGAGACGGGACAGATCCCCTATAGATCCAGTGACTCACAAGTGATGTCTTCTCTGATGGCAGTCGTTTTCTTTTCTTCTCCATCTGACGTAGACCGCTATGGCGACTTCTCTTGATGAGACATCTTTGCCCATCACTTCTGCAGCCATTGCCAGCCTCTATAGAAACACACAAATTCAGACACCAAGGCCCAGGCCCATACATTAAAGGGGTTGTCCGGAAACAGACCGTTTTTTATACTGATGACCTATCGATGTGCCTGGACAATCCCTTTTACTCAGACTAATAAATTTGGACCCCAGACTAGATCATAGAATACATACAGACACCAGACCTTCTAAACAATTTCAGTCCCCAGACCAGACTGCCTAAATAAATACAGACCCCAGAACAAGCACCCTAAATAAATACAGACCTCAGACCGGACCCCTAAATACAGACCCCAGACCTGACCCCCTACACTAATAATGACCCCAGACCTGACTCCCTTAATACAGACCCCAGACCAAGCCCCCTAAACTAATACAGACACCTAAATAAAGACCCCTAAACTAATACAGACCCTAGAACAGGCCCCCTAAATATAGACCCCCATAAACTAATACAGACCCCAGACCACTAAATACATACCCCCTAAATACGGACCCCAGACCTCAAACTAATACAGACCCCTAAATACAGATCCCAGACCTGACCCCCTACACTAATAATGACCCCAGACAGGACTCCCTTAAGTAATACAGACCCCAGACCAGGCCCCTAAATACAGACCCCTAAATAAAGATCCCTAAACTAATATAGACCCTCGAACAGGCCCCCCTAAATAGACCCCATAAACTAATACAGACCACAGATCCGACCCCTAAATACAGACCCCAGACGTCAAACTAATACAGACCCCTTAAATTAACACAGACCCCTAAATATACAGACCCTAAACCCCTTAAACTGATACAGACCGCAGACCCCCTAAATACAGTCCCCAAACCAGGCCCCCTAGATACAGATCCCCTTAAACAAATCAATCCTCTTATACTTACATAGCACTCACCTCAGTCTTCTCTGTGGAATTTTGCTGCTGCTCAAGGACCTGTGGTCATGTGACCAGCAGGTCTCTAAACAGTAGTAAGAACTTCAGAGATTAGGTCATGTGACCTTATGTCTAAAGGTCCTTTTACAGGACATATACAATGCCGTTTCGTCACGTTTTTTGCCACCATTCGCGGCAAAACTACATTGTCCCTTGGGCGGGCGGCCGCCCAAAACGCCCTGAGCTGATCCACCATTGGGAGGTATATTAAGGTCCTAAACACTTGTATGGGCGCTGTATTATGGCTCTGTGCATCTCTGAGGTTGTACACAGTAGTATTATCAGTGTTTGGTTTCCATTCATCGGTTAAGTTCAACCTTTCTGTCGGAGGAACCGATGAATGGAAAGCCGAAAAGGAAACTACAGCTTCGGTTTGCATTACCATTGATTTCAATGGTAATAATTTTGTTGCAGTTGGTTTCCGTTTTTATCTGTTCTGTAAAGTTTTTTTCACGGAAACAATAACGTAGTCGACTATGCTATTGTTTCCGTGAAAAAAAGAATGGAAACTTTGCGGAACGGAAACTAACGGCAAAGGAAGCATTACCATTGAAATCAATGGTAATGCAAACGGAAGCTATAGTTTCCTTTCGGCTTTCTGTTCATCCGTTCCTCCGACAGAAAGGTTGGACGGAACAGATGAATGGAAACCAAATGGTGATGTGAACAGGCCCTTTGGCAAAATCTGGAGTGGAACATAAACATTTGCACTGCTTCTGTGTTTTGGACCCACTTCTGTCTTTGGCGTACAAATACTGATGACCAAAGTAAGCAAGTGTGAATGATGCCTAAGGTCTCATGCACACGAGTGTAGTGGTTTAACAGGCTGCAAAACGACAGATCCGTTGCGGTCCATTTGTCTGCAAAAAATGTGAGTGTCATCAGGATTCTACAGCAAAAAAAATTGATGTCACCAGTTTAGTGAAGCCGCAAATCCGGACCCTAAAAAATTACTTGTCCAGAGTTTTTGCGGTTTGGATTTGCGGCCCCAGCCCATATCTGTGAAAGCCACGGTTGTGTGCATGGGGCCATAGAATCGAATGGGTCCATAATTTACCTGCAAAATGCGGATAAATTGTAGACACAAAAGCACAGTTGTGTGCATGAAGCCTAAGGCCTCATGCACACGAACGTAGCCATGTGCACGGCCTTGATTTTCTGGTCGGCCGCTCACGGAGTATCACCCGCGAGCCACCCGCAAATCGCCGGCCGTCCATTATTTTCTATGAGCCTGGACCATAGAACACGGCCATAATAAGACATGTCCGTTCTTTCTGCGGTCCAGGCTCCTGGGTCATTCACGGACCGTGGAAACCACGGCCGTGTGCATGGGCCCATAGAAATGAATGGGGCCGCAATTCCCCTGTGGATTTTCGGGGGAATTGCAGCCGCAAAAGCACGTTTGTCTGCATGGGGCCTTTCTGGGATTTTTTTTATTATTGTTTGTTTTTATCTTCTTGTTAGACCAAAAAATGTAAAAGTTCTAGCAGTCTGATCAACACATGGATAAAACAGTCAAAAAGGTTACGGTCATTAAACCTCAAAATAGCTCTGGTAGGTATGAAGGGGTTAAATATTTAGTGGCACAGACACAAGCCTTTTGTGTGATCCTCCCCTCTGTCCAAGGCTGTTGTTAATTAGTATAGGATGAAGCTGAATGCATTGTGTAGACCCTCAGAGAGCTGAGTTTCTTGGTATACAGGTATAATGTTTCGTGTACCGGCCCACCTGAATGAGATCGCCTTGTCGTGGTGACCTCGCTTTTATAATTATAGTAAATATAGCAGTAATGCAATATAATATACGGTAATCGAAGTAGTCCATGTTTGCATATATCTTTAGATCCTTGAGCTTGTTTGCTTTTGCTTTGCAGTCACAGCAGATTTGCCCCTGTCCGTTTATTTTACTTAGTTAGGAAGCGCTGATTAAGGCCTCTTTCACACACACAATTTTTCTGGAAGTTTTAACTGCATCAAAAAATGTAACATTAGTTTTTTTTATGGCGTTTTTTTGTGACGTTTGTCCTTTTTGTATGTGCTTTTTTTTTATGCCATTTTTGAGGTCCTATAGTGAAGCCTATAGGGAAAAACACCTGAAAAACCGCCGTTCCCGGAGCATGCTGCGTTTGGAAAGCGTCAATGACCATAAAATTGCCTATAAAATGGCACAAACCAAAAGGCAGTTGTATGTAGTGCATTTGCTATTTTACTATAGACTTTAACCTCTTCCCGCCGCAACCAATTTTCATTTTAGTTTTTTTCCTCCCCACCTTCCAAAAGTCGCAACTTTTTTATTTTTCCATTGTTAAAGCCGTATAAGGACTTGATTTTTGCGGGATGAATTGTCTTTCGTGACACCATTTATTGTACCATATAACGTACTAGCAAATGGGGAAAACATTTTTTTCTCATTTTACTACTTTTACAAAAAATTAATTGTTAACAACATTTATTTTGTGTCGCCACATTCTGAGAGCTACAACTTTTTATTATTATTTTGCTGTCGGTTGAGCAGTGTGAGGACTTTTTTTGTGGGATGAGCTGTAGTTTTAATGGTACCATTTTGGGGTATATGTGTTTGATCACTTTTTGTAAGACATGAGGTGACCATAAACAGCGATTCTGGAATTTTTTTAAATATTGTTATAGTTCTGACTCTTACGGATGTGGCGATACCAATTTACGTTTTTATTAATAATTTTATTTTTTACAATGCTTTAGGTGAAAGTTTTTTGTTTTTTTTTTAAATGTGTTTTTTTTTTTTTTGTACATAAAAAAAAAAAAAAACTTTACCAGCGATCATTTGCAGGATATACTGCAATATTAAGCCTTGCCTTCAGCAGGGCTTAAAGGAGGTACAAGGATGGCAGACCTGGCACCCTGCAATTGCATCATGGTGGGGCGATGAGCTGTGAAAGGAAGTACGTGGGGGGGCCGTGTTCTGTCAGAGGGAGTCGCCCCCCTTTTTCCAACACCTTAGATGCCGTGGTCGCTATTGATCGTGGCATCTAAGGGTTTAAACAACCTGTTTCCTGCTTCTGTTTCCGAACCCTCAGCCATTTTTCGGGCCGTTTACAGCCCAGAAAAACCAAAAATGTGAACATACCCTTAGGAACATCAGTAGCAGATTCAGTCAAAAATGGCGAAAACAAAAAGCACAGCATGCAGCGCTATTTTTATTTGTTTGGGTAAAATGACACATTATGGTAGAAAACTGGTAGAACCCATTAAGCTGGGTTCACACAACCTATTTTCAGACGTATTGGAGGCGTTTTACACCTCGAATTACGTCTGAAAAAACGCCTCCAATACGTCGGCAAACATCTGCTCATTACTTTCAATGGGTCTTACGATGTACTGTGCCGACGAGCTGTCATTTTACGCGTCGCTGTCAAAAGACGGCGCGTAAAATAACAGCCTCGTTGAAGTGCAGGACACTTCTTGGGACGTAATTGGAGCCGTTTTTCATTTACTTCAATGAAGAACAGCTCCGAATTACGTCCGTAAAAGACGCGGCAAAAAACGCCAGTACATGCAATTTCGTCTGAAATTCAGGAGCTGTTTTCTCCTGAAAACAGCTCCGTAATTTCAGACGTAAATGCAGTTATCGTGTGCACATACCCTAAAAGTGACGGCTCTTGCACAGCCGTTTTCATTTTTGGAATAGAAAAACGTAAAAAAGAATGCAGATGTGAACTCCGCTTGACTCAACTTTTATTTTGTTTGTACTTGAGGAATTTAATATTTAGATTATTTTTCATGCACTAATAGCCCAATATTTCTTTTACTAGCCCAAAATATAAAAAACGTATAGTAATCTGACCAGCACATTTATAAAATAGCTAAAACATTTTGGTCATTAAAGAGGCTATGTCACCACATTATAAGTGCCCTATCTCCTACATAAGGAGATCAGCGCTGTAATGTAGGTGACAGTGATGCTTTTTATTTAATAAAACGATCTATTTTCACCACTTTATTAGCGATTTTAGATTTATGCTAATGAGTTGCTTAATGCCCAAGTGGGCGTATTTTTACTTTAGACCAAGTGGGCGTTGTACAGGGGAGCGTAAAAAAAGGCCCATCGGAACAGCGCTGTTTTTCCCATTGCAATCAATGGGCAGAAGTTTGGAGGCGTTCTGCTTCCGATTCTTCGGCCGTTTACGGCCCGAAAAACGTCTGAAAATAACCTGTGTGAACATATATCCGTCATAATGATCACATGGGTACTACCATTGAAATTACGAGATCTGCTGAGACTACTGCTCCTGTTGCAACAACCGGGATCTGAAGCAACTTTAACGACAGCACTGGGCAAACGGGGATCAGGGGATCACCATGACGACAGCTGGAGACCTATGAAGGGTGCCCCTGGCTACATAACGTAATTGCATTTTGTGGGATATTAATAGTATGCTCTAATAGGTAGGTGTCTGCGTATGTTAGGGCTTATTTAGACGAGCGTGCTAAACATCCGTGGGACGGCCGTTGAAACAGCGGCCGTCCCACGGACCTATGTAATTCAATGTGGCCGTTCACACAGCCGTTGTTTCAATGGACCGTGCGAAAATAGGACATGTCCGTTCTTTTCGCGCATCACGCATACCTCCATAGACTCTCAACTATGGGGGATGCGTGACATCGCTTCTTGCAGCGCTGAGCACGGATGCACATCGGATGTGAAAAACTGCAGTTTATCATGTCCGAGATGCGCAGCGTTCGTGTGAATCAGGCCTTAGGCTGCAGACTATTTTCACCGCAGATGTCGCAGCAAATCTGCAACCAATCCGCTGTGTTACATTTGATGTGAATTTTGGTGTGGATTTCACCCTATGCTTTGCAAAGAGTGAACTCCGCAGTGAAAATCACAGACCGCTGCCCTCAATACTTTATGATTTTTTTTCTGTTCCACGTAGATGGGGATTTTAAAACCCTAACCTCTTCTATTGTATTGTAAATTGCTGGGGATTTTTAGTGTAGAATCCACAACGAAAATCCGCAGCAATATGCCATCATTTTGTATTTTGTGTTGAGACAATTTTTAAAAAGTGACAGACACATATTTCATATAAAATGTATTTAATGCCATACTACAGAAATCCTACATATCTGGTATCCCCATGACCGTCACAAACTGTACTATAAATGTAAACACTTCGTTTTGAACAGCGACATATGGGTAAAAAGAGGGGGTAAATATTGGAATAATTTTTTTTTCTTTGTACGTCAAAAAAATGAACGCTGTTTATGTACTCTAAATGGTACTGATAGAAAGTTCAACTTGTCCCACAACAAAAAACAAGTCCTCATACACCTGTGTAAAAAAAAAATTACAGATTCCGGAATACCGACATGGAAAAATGAAAAAAAAAATTACTTTCTTAAGAAAAATATGTGGGCCATGAATTGGATAAGCTTCAGTACCAGTCACAGCCACTAATAAAGTCAGCTCCTTCATTGTGGTTTTCAGCAGGGTTCCCAGGGATTGGACCCCAACAGATCAAACATTGATGGCATGTCCTAAAATAAGGCCAGCAATGTTATAGTCCTGATAAACCCCTCTAAAACCCAAAATAGGTCACTTCACTGCTCCATACTGTAAAATGCCAACACCCATAGCATCGGTCCTGTTAGGTGCCACGTTGAGTAAGTCGGGATGCGCCTGGACTGCAGGCACAAAGTATAAAGGATTAAGCTTGGAAAAAAAAAAGGTTAGACCCCCTGGCATGGGTTAACGCAAATCCTGCTGGTACCCCATAGGAAAAAGGGCTGTGGATACCCACCCTCCTGCCCTTTTTGGCCTACATTTTTTTTAGAAATGGTGTAAAAAATAAAAAATAAACTTTCGTCTCCTTGCCAAAATTGATTGTTACCATGTTGGTATATTCTGTTTAAAGAGGCTGTCACCAGTTTAATACTTCTCTATCTCCAACCTAATCTAATAAATGCTTTGATGCTGATAAGTTGTTTGTTTTAAAAAATTTATTATTGACACATTTCTGATCATTTTTGAATTTTTTCTGAATGCCCAACTACACGAGATTACGCTGTGACGTCATTGACTCCAGCAGTTCCTTCACCGGAGTGACGGGAGAATGACCAAACATTGCTTCCCGTCATGCCAGGACGATTATCCTCCTCAGCAGCTGTCCTGGCACGGCTGGAGGCAATGTCTGTTCATTCTCCCGTCACTCCGGTGAAGGAACAGCGGGAACTGTGTCCAACCCCCACCCATAAATGATATTCAGTCGTCTGTGTGGTTATTTCGTAAGGGTTGGGCCTCTGCTGTTGCTAAATAGGGGTAAAAAGATTCTGTTCCTTGCAATCACAGTATTGCAACCTTTCTCCCAGACACTGACTGTAAGGCCTGATTTACACGAGCGTGTGCGTTTCGCGCACGCAAAAAATGCAGCGTTTTGCGTGCGCAAAAGGCACATAACAGCTCCGTGTGTCATCAACGTATGATGCGCGGCTGCGTGATTTTCGCGCAGCCGCCATCATTATGACACTCCGTTTGGATGTTTGTAAACAGAAAACCACGTGGTGCTTTTCTGTTTACATTCAGAGTTTGACAGCTGTTGCGCGAATCACGCAGTTCGCACCGAAGTGCTTCCGTGCGACATGCGTGGTTTTCACGCACCCATTGACTTCAATGGGTGCGTGATGCGCGAACAGCGCACAAAGATAGGACATGTCGTGAGTTTTTTTCAGCGCACTCACGCTGAGCAAAACTCAGACTGTCTGCACTGCCCCAGAGACTAATATAGGTGCGCACGACACGCGTGAAAAGCACGCGCGTCGCACAAACGTATATCACGCTCGTGTAAACGAGGCCTAAGGCCTCATTTACACGAGCGTGTGCGTTTTGCGCGCGCAAAAAAACGCTGCGTTTTGCGCGCGCAAAAGGCACTTGGCAGCTCCGTGTGTCATCCGTGTATGATGCGCGGCTGCGTGATTTTCACGCAGCCGCCATCATAGAGATGAGGCTAGTCGACGCCCGTCACTGTCCAAGGTGCTGAAAGAGCTAACTGATCGGCAGTAACTCTTTCAGCACCCTCGACAGTGAATGCCGAACACAATATACACCAACCTGTGAATAAAAAAAAAAATTCATACTTACCAAGAACTTCCTGCTTCCCCCAGTCCGGGCTCCCGGCCGTTGCCTTGGTGACGCGTCCCTCTCTTGTCATCCGGCCCCACCTCCCAGGATGACGCCGCAGTCCATGAGACCGCTGCAGCCTGTGATTGGCTGCAGCCTGTGCTTGGCCTGTGATTGGCTGCAGCTGTCACTTGGACTAAACTGTCATCCCGGGAGGTCGGACCGGAGTTATCGGTAAGTCAGAACGTCTTTTTTTTTTTTACAGGTTCATGGATTTTCGGAGCGGAAGTCACTGTCCATGGTGCTGAACCAGTTTAACGCTTTCAGCACCGTGGACAGTGACTGTCTCCTGACGTCGCGTACCCGAACATTTTTTACCGGTTTCGGTCAAAACGAGTTTGGCCGAACCCGGTGAAGTTCGGTGCGCTCATCTCGAATTTGACACTCCGTTTGGATGTTTGTAAACAGAAAAGCACGTGGTGCTTTTCTGTTTACATTCAGGAGTTTGACAGCTCTTGCGTGATTTTCGCGCATGCAACGCAGGACCGTCCGTGTGGCATGCGTTGTTTTCACGCACCCATTGAAGTCAATGGGTGCGTGTTGCGTGAAAAACGCAAGAATATAGAACATGTCGTGAGTTTTACGCAACGCACTCACGCAGCGCAAAATTCACGCATCGTCTAAACAGCCCCATAGACTATTATAGGTGCGTACGACACGCGTGAAAAGCACGCGCGTCGCACGCGCGTATAATACGCTCGTGTAAATGAGGCCTAAGGCCTAAGGCCTCATTTACACGAGCGTATTATACGCGCGTGCTTTTCACGCGTGTCGTACGCACCTATAATAGTTTATGGGGCTGTTTAGACGATGCGTGAATTTTGCGCTGCGTGAGTGCGTTGCGTAAAACTCACGACATGTTCTATATTCTTGCGTTTTTCACGCAACACGCACCCATTGACTTCAATGGGTGCGTGAAAACAACGCATGCCACACGGACGGTCCTGCGTTGCTTGCGCGAAAATCACGCAAGAGCTGTCAAAAGGATGAATGTAAACAGAAAAGCACCACGTGCTTTTCTGGTTACAAACATCCAAACGGAGTGTCAAATTAGAGAAGAGCGCACCGAACTTCACCAGGTTCGGCCGAACTCGTTTTGACCGAACCCGGCAAAAAATGTTCGGGTACGCGACGTCAGGAGACAGTCACTGCCCACGGTGCTCAAAGACTTAAACTGTTTCAGCACCATGGACAGTGACTTTCGATCACAATATACATATACGTGTAAAAAAAACAGAAGTTCAGACTTACCGATAAGTCCCGGCTCCTTCCTCCAGTCCGACCTCCCGGGATGACAATTAAGGCCAAGTGACAGCTGCAGCCAATCACAGGCCAAGCACAGGCTGCAGCCAATCACAGGCCAAGCACAGGCTGCAGCCAATCACAGGCTGCAGCGGTCTCATGGCCTGCCGCGTCATCCTGGGAGGTGGGGCCGGATGACAAGAGAGGGACGCGTCACCAAGGCAACGGCCGGGAGACCGGACTGGAGGAAGCAGGCAGTTCATGGTAAGTTTGAACGTCTTTTTTTATTCACAGGTTGGTGTATATTGTGATCGGAACTCACTGTCGAGGGTGCTGAAAGAGTTCCTGCCGATCAGTTAGCTCTTTCAGCACCTTGGACAGTGACGGGCGTTGACTAGCCTCATCTCTATGATGGCGGCTGCGCGAAAATCACGCAGCCGCGCATCATACACGGATGACACACGGAGCTGTCAGTTGCCTTTTGCGCACGCAAAACGCAGCGTTTTTTTGCGCGCGCAAAACGCACACGCTCGTGTAAATGAGGCCTAATACTGTGAACCGCCAGTATGGAGCAGTGAAGGAAATTAAGGGGAGGCACTGTTGTACGAGCGCCGCAGCCACTTCAAACATAGTCGTACCCCCACCAATCAGATATTGATGGCCTATCCTAAGGATAGGCCATTAATTTTATTTCTCCGTATCACCCCTTCAACCCCTTACCTTTGCAGGATTTTTTTTTTCTTCATCCCCACCATCCGAAAGAACTTTTCTTTCCTTTTGGATGCACTGCTGGACTCAAAAAAAAACAAAAAAAAAACTGCATCGAAAACTGCATGTGTGAATCCAGCCGAACAAGAATCAATTTACCTATGTAAAACTGGGTTCTGTTCTTGGCTACTACTATTTATTTATGTATCGCCCCCCCCCCCCCCTCAGCTGTTATCACCCATTTTGGGTATGACACGCCCAAGCTTGGCTCCCATTCTTTAACTCCTCGTCAGTTACCTGCCTGACTTGGAAACGACTCTTTGTGCCAGTGTTTACCTAGCTGTTTCCCTTCAATGATCTTTGCCATTTTACACGAATAAGAAAAATGACATGTCAAACCTTTTCTTGCAAAATAAAATCTACAGTTTCTGTTTTTTCTTACATGAGTAGATTCCCACAGGAGAAGTATATGTGTGTGCAAAGAGATCTAGGGTTTAACAACTGCAGAGTTGTGGTTAAAGTGTTGCCAGCAGACGTTATGCTCCCTAGACATTTGGAATGTATATTGCATACAATTATTAATATACAGTATTGCAGTTCAGTTTGGATATGGAGAATTTCAAAGTTTTCAACAAGGGTTTTAAATGCAGTTTTTCTTGTATATGAATCATGTTATATGTCACTTCTAATGGGTCCTGACAATGATTTCCTTCAATTTTTTGAATCATTTAATATGATAGATAGGGGCTTTTATGAGCCAGAATGCTGGTATGGTTGGTATATGTACCGTCTATATCAAACAGTTTTTACATATAGATTTAGTGTGGTTTTATTATAACGGTAAATAAGATGACTGGTGGTGGACCACCCAACTACCCTGTGGTTACGCTCTCTATTTATCGCTTTCCTCTACATGGTCAGCAAAAACGTATCGCTAGATAGCTCACCATGTATCATAGGTTGCTGCTGAGATTAATGGCTGCTATATATCTGATACCAACACTTATATCACTACTAAAAAGCTACCAGGCCCACCAAGGATCCGGGACAAGTGGCCTTCCCTCACCAAACCTTAGACAGACCATGTAAAAAGGCAAAGCCCAATAAAAAAGAAATGTATAGATCTAAATAAAAAGTATGTGTGTGTGTGTGTATATATATATATATATATATATATATTAAAATCAATGTGTTCACATATGCTTACATGTAAGCGGTTATTTTATTTGAAAGCACGTGAATGTGTAAATCAATATAATATCTCTTTCCAGGTACAGCAGTATTCGGCATCGAATAGTTGTACATCTTGAATGTCACATATGAAAAACAAGGTCTGTATAATTATTTATTATTGCACTTGGCTTTTTTTTTTGTATAACCTTGACTATTTACCCTTAGGCTTCTTTTACACGTACTTTTTGTGTGATTTTCTTTGGCCAATAGTTCGTGTTTTTTTTATGGAATTTTTGTTCTTGTTTTTTGCTACAGGCCTGTTCACATCACCGTTGCCCTTCCGTTGAGGGGTTCCGTCGGAGGTTTCAGTCGGGTTAACCCCTTAACGGAAAGGCAAACGGAAACCTACGTTTCTGTTTCCCTCACCATTGATATCAATGGTGATGGAAAGCCAGCTAATGGTTTCCGTCTTGACAGGGTTCCGGTGATTTTGTCGGAACCGATAGCATAGTCGACTGCGCTATTGATTCCGTCAGAAAATACGGAACCCTGTCACAACGATGACAGACGGTTATGTGAACACAGCCTAATAGTGTGTTTTACTACCTGCGTTTTTTTAGGTGTTCCACATTGCTAATTATGAGATTCAAAGATCATGTGATACAAAGATACCTCTTTGTAACACTAAATATATTCTGAAACACGCCACCAAAAATGTGACATTGACACTTATGTTTTTTAGAAGACGCTGGAAAACCTAAGGGAGAGAAATGACACTAAATGTTGGAAAAGACACCAGTCAGGCTACCTGCAATTTTGAAAAACGCCACTGAGCCAAAATACGCAAGAAAAAAATAATAAAAGGCATTGTTTGTAGTGCACTTAGTAATCCCCTATTGACTTCAAGCTTCCATCTAGCCACAGAAAAATGGCGTTGTTCTTAACATAGCGTGTGAAGTCACAGAGATATTCTCCCCTAGAAGCAATACATCTAAGGGAAGGAATGGCTCTGTAAAACGGTGTCTGAAGAGCATGGATTCATATTACATATGTTTTATGTTATTAGTATTTTTATTTGTGGTCTATTCACTAAGGAAATCTCCCGACATATTCACTATCAAAGAACTTCTACTTTTCTGAAGATAAAGCTTATTAAATGGACAAAACCTAGGTGAAAACATATAGTATTTGCATGTAGTCTTCTAGTTCTAATAAGGGAACAACACAAGCTTATAGTTACTGGGGGGCTTGATTTTTGGGTGGACATCAGGGCTGGGACGATGGGTGGACATAGTAGGCAGCTGCCTTGGGCACAAAGAGAATTTGTTCCTCCCCTGGTGGAAATGATTTGACTGGTTTATTAGTTGTTCTGTATAATATTCCATCATATTCGGTGCGGGAGATTCTTGTGTAAATATTCCAAAAATATTTCAAAATTGGGCACTGTATGGCCCTCCCCAGTGTTTAGGAAACACACTTCGAGTTTATCACACGGTTTATCTGACCTGCCACCTGAGAAACCTTCTGCTCATGAAATCCTATTGGATAACAGAATTTTTACCACGAGCCCCCATCCGATTCCTATAAACAGTAGTCAGTCTCCTATGTTATCGCTTGACATGTCAAGATCCTGAACTTGGGGGCCCGGCCCGCTTGTCACTGTAGACACATTGCCTCACCTGTATTACCTGTTCTGCCCCTATTCCACAGACCTGCATGTGTGACTAGAACATAAAATCAACAAAAAAGCAAAAGCTAAGTACAAAAGTCAATAAATGTGAGGAAAAGGGCGTGATAGAAAAATGGATAAATATCCTGTCAGTGCCACAAATTAGAGACTCAATTAGCTGTCTCTTTGTCGAGGTATCAGTTACTTGCTGATAGAGCGTCGATTTACCTCGCTGACTTCCGTGACATGCTATTGTTCATAGGAACAGTTCATTTCAAGCGCACATAATGGCCGCTGTCATCAAATACTTGCCTTTGAGATCTTAGTCATCTTTTTTCCTAGTGGAGATAATTATTTTTTCTCAGATGAACATAACTTGCAATCTGGTTTTTAAACTAAGCGTGTCATTTTCGATTTGCACATAGATTTAAGGTAAAAAAAAAAAGTGATATTTAATGCCACTGACCTTATAAAGTGTATATGTCTACAACTATGTGCTAGCCAAAACCTGTATTTACCATGTAAACAGCATGGCATGGGCTGCACGCTTCACTTACGCTATACATAAGCTGGTAGGTAATATACATTTGCCTATGTGAAACAATAAAATCCGATCTCCAGGATCTGCCTTACTAAAGCTTTTTTAGTTTCTTGTAGTTTATAATTCTTCTGTTTTGTTGTAATGCCTTGGTGAGTTTATGCTCATTTACAGAAGCCATCTAAGCAAGCAGAGCTGCAGTGCAAAGCATGGGGAAAGAACAAGAGCAGCAGCCCGCTCCTCGGATGACATGAGATTTCAGAGACTCTGACTCCCTTTAGACCAAAGGTCCCCATCCTTTTGTATGCTTTGAGACATTTTCAGATATGGCAGGTGGTATTGAGCGACACTAAATCTTTAAAGGGAAATGGCTTTTTTTAGATAGAACCAAGTGATCCCCTCGGCCAACATGGTTTGACTCTAGTATCAATTTTTAGTAATGCCAAGATCTCCCTGGTCCCACTAATGCACAATAGTATTTAGAGTTGTCACTAGGTTGGAAGCCATATGAAGGCGGCCTGTAAGCCACATGAAGCTCCCGAGTCACTCATTCGGGAACACGGCTTTAGACAATGCAGCTGACCCAGAGACACTGATTATAGCCATGAAGTAAAATGGGAGCAGCGTTAAACTAGATCTCCTGGATGCCCCTTACTGAGGGCCATTTTACCTATTTATTTTCTTTTTGTCCTGGTGGTATAGTTGCTTGCAGTTTAGAAATCAGACCTACAATTACTGCAAATCAGACCTACATTTACTGACTTCCGGCTGAGCTTGTACTTCTAACCGTGACCAAGTATGGCTCTAGTGTAAAGCAAGGGGAAGGAACAGAGCAGCAGACTAAATCTCTGACACTAGGGGTATGTACACACAGGGCGGATTCGCTGCATAAAAGTACACAGCATATCGTGCTGGAACCCGCAAGGAATTCTGGCTGAAAAGCTGCACCAAAATGTAGTGCAGATTATTGGGCGGAATCTCCACTGCGAAGATACTGCTGGGGGAAAAAAGTGGATTCTTACCCCCGGATGTTGTCATAGCGACGGGTCGCTCTGCTCCGAGTACAGCCCGGCCCCCTGGGATGAGACTGCTGTCCATGTGGTTGCTGCAGCTTGTGATTGGCTGCAGCAGTCACATGGGATGAAACTTCATCCCAGGACGCCAGGCTGCACAGAAAACCAAGGTACGTGTCGCTATGACAACACTTTGGGGGGGTAAGTATTAACTTTATTATTCATTTTAAACACAAATAGGGTTTGTTCTGATTTGCGTTTTTTGCTATTTGTTGTGGGTTTTACCTCCTCAATGTGAAAAATACAGCAACAAAAGAGCAGCGATTCCGCAGCATAAATTGACATGCTGCATATTAAAAAACGCACCGAAGGTCAATTTACAAACCGTTTCTTGGCTGATTTTTCACTGCAGGGTGTGGATGAGTCTCACATTGGGTTCGTGGACCCAATGGGCCGTACCGCCTTGGCGGTATGGTAGCTGGCCAACAGGGTGCATGTCAGAGTTCACAGTTCGTATAAGGTACCTGTGGCAGCTCGGACGGTAGCAAGGCAGGCTCGGCTGGGACTAGGCAGTGGGTAGACGTCAGGCGTGGAGCAGCAGGACAGGCGTAGATACAGCACAGCATGGCACTTGACGAGGATAGCACGGATACAGGAACAGGTAACACTGGAACTGGAAAACACTAGAAGACCATTTGCTAGACAAACTACGATATGACAAACAACGCTCAGGCATAGAAGCAAGGGGCTTGGCCCCTCTTATAGTCCAGGGCACTTATGGGCTGATTAAACCATTAAAGTCCGGTGCTCGCGCTGCCCCTTTAAGAGTGGTCACGAACATGGGCGCGCACCCTACGGGACCCAGCCGAGTTGAGTGGAAGTGAGTGCTGGCGACTCCTGAGGAGGAGACTGGTGCCAGCGCTCGCCGACCCCTGGTTGCGGCCGTCGTGGAGAGTGAACCTGACGGACCGCAGCCACGGACATGACAATGAGAAGTGTTCAAATCTTATCCACGCTGCTGCTATTGTAATATTCTGCATATTTTCTTGATTAAAATCCATTGTAGAAAATCTGCAGTGTTTACGCTGTGTGTGGATGTACCCTAAGGGGGAGTCCTATGTAGCGTAAACTATGCTGAATTTTCGCAACCATTGCAATTCAGTGCGGAAATTCTGCAGTGTTAACAGTAGCAGCAAAGTCAATAAGATTAAGAAAATCTCATGCCCAATCTGCTGAAAAAAAACCACAGCATAAACGTTAATAAATTGACCTGCGGTCGGGAATTTAAATTTGCAGCAATTAAATTTATGCTGCATTTTTGTTGCTTTCCTGCTACGGGTTTTCCTCATTGAATTCAATGGGGATGCAATACCCGCAACAGAAAGCCATGTGTTGCGTCTTTTGCGGCGGATTCGCAGTGATTCTGCCGCACAAATCGTAGCTCAGGAAAAAAACTTCTCCTACTTTCTGCAGTCCGGCCTCCTGGGCTGGTGTGGCATCCCATGTGATGTGCTGCAGCCAATCACAGGCTGCAGTGTCACATCGCCTGCAACGTCATCCAAGAAGGCTGGACTACACGCAGGGAAGAGGGAGTGGGTAAGTATGATCGGGTTGTTTTTTTTTTTTCTCCCCAACTCTTTTTTCCGCAGCGGAAATTCCATTAGAAAAACATTGTGGTGCGACTTTTCGTACAGAAGTTGCTGTGGGTTCCAGGTTGGATACGCTGTGCAGTTTTTACGCTGCGTATCTGACCCGTGGTAACCCGGCCTAAGGGTAGAAACACACTAGGCTTTTCATTGAAGAAAACCGGCAGCGTATTACAGTAGCAGCAATGTGGGTTAGATTTAAACAAATCTCATCCACACCCTGCGGGGAGGAACCAGCTAAGAAACCGTTCATAAATTGACCTGCGCTGAAGTCTATAAAATGATTTAAAAAAAGCTTATTTTTAGCCCCTGCCATGTTCCTTTCTTCGGAGAATAGCCCGGCCTCATGGGATGACGTTTCATCCCATGTGACTTCTGCAGCGGTCACATGGATTACAGCATCGTCCAAGGAGGCCTAGCTACTCTCAGAAGAGACATCTCGCCATAACTACCGTCGGCACGAAGTATAAACTTTTTTAAAATTATTATATCTGCAGGATTTCCGCAGCAGACATGCCGCCCGAAAAACTGCACTAGAATTTGGTGCAGTTTTTTGGCGGAATTCCCTGCGGCTTTCAGGACAGATGCGCTATGTACTTTTTACACAGCATATCCGTCCTGTGTGTTACTACCCTAAAGGTTTCGGACTCCTATTTCCAAGTGCAGCCAACCTGGAGTCATTGGTTATTGCCTCGGTCTAATGGAGTAAAGCAAAAAAGCAGCAAAGACCTGAGCGATAGAAAGATTGGCATTACCCAAAAGTATGTTTTAAGACCACAACTAGAAAGCTCGGAATCTTAGGGAACATTGTATGCACACTACTAAAACTCTTGTGTATGTGAGCACCCATGATCACAAACTATAAGTTTAGATGTCACGTTGAATAGAGGCTATTTTTTATTTGATTGATTTTAGAAACATATAAAACGGGTCGTCCATCATGAATATAAAAGAACAAAGAAGTGTCCAGTTGTAGATTAGACCCAATGGAAGTGATCATATTTAAAAAACAAAACTCACTTCAGTAACAAATACAGTCTCTATGGTATATGGAAACTTCTGTAGGCCTAGTAAAGTATGCCAAGATCAAGTTCTTTAATAGGTAGGCCCCCGATAAGACAAAATAATCATCCTGGAAATAATAAAGAAGCAGGAAAACAAATGTATAAAATGAGGAAGAGTAGAGTCAAACTCCTATTTTAGTGTTTTCAGTGCAAATAATTCAGACCTATTTAGGCAATTTCCTATACTGTAAAATATACTGCACTTTTAAGGAAATTACTATCGGAAGCAAAAAACAACATAAATCTGCCCACTTACTGCCGCTGACTGTCCTCACCTATTTGTGACACGAAAGAGTGTGACTGGCCAAAGGCAGGTATCTGTCATGAAATTCAACATATCAGAATGACTTTTCCAAACAGACTGGTACCAGTGGGCATGTGCCAACTGTTGTGGTTTTATCTACATTTGCTGCTTCCAGCCAGACCGCAGACCAAGGCAACGATCTGCTCATTGTCAATGATTTTACAATATTGTGCAGAGAGGTCATTACCTGGCCATCTAGTGCATGAACATGACCAGCTTAAAGTGTAACTAAACGTTCGACAAACTTCTGGCATGTCATAGTGACATGTCAGAAGTTTTGATTGGTGGGGTCCGGGCACTGAAACCACAACCAATCGCTAAAACAAAGCAACAAAAGCGCCCCTGTGATCGCTCCGCCCCTTCATTTCTGTTCGGCATTTTCTGGAAATCAATGTATCGAAATATGGGCTCAATAGAAAGTCTATGAGCCCGTACTCCGATACATTGGCTTTCCGGAAAAAGCCGAACAGAAACGAACCGGCTGAGTGCTTTTACCACATCGTTTTAGCGATTGGTGGAGGTCTCAGTGCTCGGACCCCACCAATCAACACTTCTGACATGTCACGATGACGTGTCAGAAGCTTGTCGAACGTTTAGTTACCCTTTAAGTTGTGCATCGCTATGCATAGACTCTGAGATGTTATCCAATATTGGACACAATAGAGGAAAGTATTCTGAGGGCTATATAGAACAATTGCCAAAAGTGATAAACCCCATTAAAAATGTATCTAGAAGTCAAAACTTGAACAAATGGCAAAGTATACCAAACTTTTCAGGGGACTTTTCAGAACATGCTGTTGTGTGATTACATAAGGAACCACACTATTTCCGGATATTATATGTATGTGGAATTTTTTTTGCCATTTTCCCCTCTCTGCAGGCTTTATTTCTTTTATTTCTAATTGTTAGTCTTCTCTGAGCTCCACTCCAGAGGAGGCAGCAACTAGCTGCTATGATGTCTCCCATACACAGCACACAGAGAAAAGAGGAGATCCTGCTCTCCTATCTATTTTGGAGAACACCCTCAGAAACAGCGGCCTGGAGGACATCATACATTAGTAATGATCAGTGTATCTGTGAATCCAGCATTTATTTTATTTATATTTTTTCCCCAAACTGGAAATGGATTTAAAAGACAAAAGTATAGAGCTGTAAATTATACCTCACCTCCATGTTAATTGGGTCTCATCAAATCCATCATATACAGTGATATATGCGCAATAATAGGAGATCTCTGCAAATGCCTTTTCATATGACTCTACATAGCAGTATAAATTGAAAACGCTAAGACAAAAATGAATTCACCTTCTAGTACGGCTCAACATTTAAATCAAAATAATCTATAATTTTTGGAAAATAAGTCTAAACATTATGTAAAAATAGCAAAGTCTATCCAAAGAGATTGTGGTAGCTTTAATCCCTTTCCAAATTTTGGCATTTGTTTTCTTACATTTAAACAGTGCCCTGTTAAAAATTTAATGTATAACCTGAAAAAAATATGGAGGGGGCTCTTTTGTTTTTCTTTTTTATTCCAATAGTTAAAAAATATGTTTAATTATAAACTTGCAGCTTTTATAATGGGACTTTTTATCTAAATTGTGATTCCTTCAATGGCCAATAGAGGGCAGTCTGTACATTCTAGAAGTAAAGGAAGCTGTAGCAAAGGAACCATGTGTTAGGAAATGAAGAGCTAAAAATATGTAGACCTATCCAATTAAAATGACCCTAGCACACGGAAGTCAGTCACAAACACTTTTCACGAGTTCTTGCAGAAGGTGGACGCTATCATAGTGGAGGGAGTTGTCATCATCACAGAATGAAATGTTTGCTATAATCAATACCAGGTGACTGGACCGGCTGTCAGAATGATGAATTGTTAACAATGTCTTCACCCCCCCCCCCACACTCCAAACACATACCGCCCCATTTCCACTAACCCGAGGACATAAACACACCCTTGCCTGTCACCAAACTGGGCTGTCATTAGGATAGTCTGCTTCCTCATCAGGTCAAGGGCAGCTGATCCTAGCTTTAAAATTCATTAGAAGTCTTAAAAAGTTTCAAACTTTTTTTCTTCCAATGAGGTAGTTATGTCTAACGTGTTCTGACTTTCTAGCTAATTCACCTTTGATTCAAGATTATCTTGCTGGCTTGATCCTATTAGTGCAAGTTTCCTGTTACCAGCTACATATCTATGGCAGAAATCTGTAGATGTATGGAAAAGATTATATCCTCAGTATCTGGATTATGAGTGTGTGTGCGAAAGTTTGATGCAGTTGTGGAAAAGATGCTGAAAAGTAAGAATGGTTTAAAAAAATAAAGGTGTTACTAATAGTTTTTTTTATAAATTAAAAAAATTCAAAGTGAATGAACAGAAGAGAAATCTAAATCAAATCAATATTTGGTGTGACCACCCTTTGTCTACAAAACCGCATCAATTCTTCTAGGTACACTTGCACACAGTTTTTGAAGGCACTTGGCAGGGAGGTTGTTCTAAACATCTTGGAGAACTAACCACAGATCTTCCGTGGATGTAGGCTTCCTCAAATCCTTTTGTCTCTTTGTGTAATCCCAGACAGACTCGATGATGTTGAAATCAGGGCTCTGAGGGGGCCACATCATCCCTTCCAGGGCTCCTTGTTCTTCTTTACATTGAAGATAGTTCTTAATGACATTGTCTGTATGTTTGGGCCTGTTGTCAGTGGCATAACTACCACTGTAGCAGCCATAGCGGCTGCTACGGGGCCCGTGGCATAAGGGAGGCCCGTGCTGCCTGCCGCCACAGCTCCCGCATACCCGGTGGCACTGCTAGCAGCCGCTATGGCTGCTACAGTGGTAGCGACGCCACATTCAATAGTATCTGCTTCCTAAGGATGCAGATACGATTAAATGCTATGGCAGAGCAGGGAGGTATCTCACTACTCTGCCATTTACTAGGCTACAGACAGGGCCGGCGTTAGGGGGGGGAAACTGGGCAATTGCCCAGGGCCCCCATCTCGCAGCTATTACGGGCCCGAGGCCACAACATTTATGGTCTGGGTGGTACAGACCCCTTCATGCCCGGTGGTTTTGCTAGCACCGGAGGGGGCCCCGGTGCTAGCGACAGCCATATTCACTTGTATCTGCGTTCTTAGTATGCAGATAAAATTGAATACTATAGGCTGCAGGCCACGTTAGGTCTGCAGTCTATAAGATGCTGGGAAGACACCCTACGCAGGCCGGCGTGATGAGGTCACTGCATCACGATGGTCTGCGCAAGCGTCCCTCCCGGAGGCTGTGCAGCACTCTGTCCATCGCGGGAATGGGGCAAGGTAAGTACAATATTTGTTTATTTTATTTTTGAAGCATTCTTACTTTACAGCATTTTTCCACAGCTGCCTAAGACCTTTACACATTAGTGTGAGTGTGTGTGTGTGTGTGTGTGTGTGTGTGTGTGTGTGTGTGTGTGTGTGTGTGTGTGTGTGTGTATATGTATATATATATTTTAGTCTTTCTCAATGAATTAGAATATCGTCAAAAAGTTAATTTCTTTCAGTAATTCAATTCAAAAAGTGAAGCTCCTGTATTATATAGATTAATTACACACAGAGTGATCTATTTCCAGCATCTTTTTCTTTTAATGATGATTATGGCTAACAGTTAATGAAAATCCAAAATTTGATGTCTCAGAAAATTGTAACATTGGGTTAAAGTTGAAGATTGTAGACTCATGCTGTCACACCCTAATCAACACAAAATACCTGCAAAGGTTTCCTAAGCCTCCAAAAAGGACTGGTCTGTTGCTCAGTGGTCCAAAGTCCTGTTTTCAGATGAAAGTAAATTTTGCATTTCATTTGAAAATCTCGGTCCCAGAGTCTGGAGGAAGAGTGGAGAGGCATCAATCCAAGTGTCTTGTGGTCCAGTGTGAAGTTTCCACAGTCAGTGATGGTTTGGAGCCATGTCATCTGCTGGTGTTGGTCCACTGTCTTATATCAAGTCCAGAGTCAACGCAGCGTCTACCAGGACATTTTAGAACACTTCATGCTTTCCTCTGCTGACAAGCTTTATGGAGATGCTGATTTCATTTTCCAGCAGGACTTGGCGCCTGCCCACACTGCCAAAAGTACCAATACTTGGTTTACTAACCACAGTAAAAATCATTTTTGAAATTGAGATTATATAATCTAATTTTCTGACACAAAATTTTGGGTTTTCACTAACTGTTGGCCATAATCATCAACATTAAAAGAAAAAAATGCTGGAAATAGATCACTCTGTGTGTAATTAATCTCTAATATGAGTTTCACTTTTTGAATTGAATTACTGAAATAAACATTTTCATATTCTAATTCATTGAGAAGGACTAGTGTGTGTGTGTGTGTGTGTGTGTGTGTGTGTGTGTATATATATGTATGTGTATATATATATATATATATATATATATATATATATATATATATATATATATATATGTATAATGATAATTTTGTAGACTAATATAGAGCATTGACCTTCAACCTGTGGCTCTCCCTCTGTTGCATGCCCCCACAGCCACTCATGACAGTACATTGAGGGAGTTCCTGTTTTGGACGTTGGTCTATTAGGCTGGGTTCACACGTGGCGGAATTTCACTTAAATTCCGCTGCGGACGCTCCGCAGCGTTAATCCGCAGCGGAGCCGTTTGTCCATTGACTTACACTTTAATTTAACAGTGTTCGTTTAGACGAGGCGTAAAATTCCGCTGCGGAGCATAGGCTGCGGAGCGGAATTTGGTGTCCGCAGCATGCTCTGTCTGTTGCGGAGCAGTGGCGGACTCATGGCGGAATTTCTCCATTGACTTCAATGGAGATTCTAAGTTCCGCAATGAAGTCCACAGCTGTCATGCACATGTTATGTGTGCTGCGGATCCGTCTTGCTTTTTTAACTTGACATTTCTTCATTCTGGCTGGACCTATGTATTTCTAGGTCTACAGCCAGACTGAGGAAGTCAATGGGGCTCCCATAATGACGGGAGCGTTGCTAGGAGACGTCTGTAAATAGTCACTGTCCAGGGTGCTGAAAGAGTTAAGCGATCGACAGTAACTGTTTCTGCACCCGGGACAGTGACTACCGATCCCAATATACATGTATCTGTAAAAAAAAATGAAGTTCATACTTACCGAGAACTCCCTGCTTCTGTCTCCAGTCCGGCCTCCCAGGATGACGTTTCAGTCTAAGTGACGGCTGCAGCCAATCACAGGCTAATAACAGGCTGTAGCGGTCACATGGACTGCCGCGTCATCCAGGGAGATCGGGCTGGATGCCGAAGGAGGGACGCGTCACCAAGACAACGGGCGGTAAGTATGAATTTCTTTGACTTTCACAAGGGAAAGTGCTGTCCCTTCTGTCTATCCTGCACTGATAGGGAGAAGGGAAATACTTTTACCGCAGTCCGCAGCAGCTAGTCCGCATCAATTTACTGCACATTTTGTGCAGATCCGCAGCAGAATCTGCAACGCAGATTCTGTGCGGCATTGATGCGGACAGTTGCGGAGGAAATCCGCCACGTGTGGTCATGCCCTTAGACAGAGTGGAGAACAGCTGAAATAAGTGTTTCTGCCGCTGGATGACCACACGTGTTCCTTCAATCCCTATTGATTTTACTTGGAACTGTGTTTCGCTTCTTTCCCTTGTGGTGGCGCTGCAGGTAAATGAAACATTTGAAGTAGGCTGTGTCCATTCTCTATTGTGAATGGTGGATCATGGGTTCTCTATAAAGGGGTGTTATCGGTTATTGTAATCCTGCCTGTGATGATAATGAGAGGACTACTGAATAATTATCTCTACAAAATCAGTCTAAGGGTACTTTTACATAGTCCGACATGGGCCATGTAAACGAGCGCCGATTAACGAGACTGCTCGTTGATCGGCGCTGGTTTGCTCCTTCATAAGGAGCTAGTATAGGGACGAGCCATTGTTACTCCGATCGCTCATCCCCATACATCATTATCATGTCAGCAGAACATCTCCCTTTACACAGGTAGATGTACTGCCGACAACGATAATATTTAAAACCATACAATTAGCCAATGAACGAGCGTTTGCTCGTTCATTGGCCGATCCTTGGGGCAATTATCGGGAACGAGCGTTCTGTGAATGCTCATTTGCCCGATACTTGGGCGTGTAAAAGGGCCCTAAGGGAGGTTTTACACATGCAGATTTTCTGTCCGATCGGCGCTAATAACATTGTCGATTGGCGGTCATTTGCTCCATATATAAATGATCAATGATAATACAATCGTTCGTCCCCATACTGTTTGCATCTTGTCAGCAGTATATCCCCTGTTTAACCCTTTCAGGACCAGACTAGTTTCCATTTGTATGTTTTTTTTGTTTTTTCCTCCCCGCCTTTAACCCTTTAACGACATGTCACTTGCTGGTACGCGGCAGCCGTTAAGGGGAAGTATGGAGCGGGCTCATGGGCTGAGCTCGCTCCATACACAGCGGGTCCCTGATTCTATCGTTCCCCCCTGCGGCACAATCGGCCATTTACAGTGGTTGTTGTGGCAGCCTGGGGGCCTAACAAAGGCCCCCAGGTCTGCCATCTTTGTACCCCTGCCTCCGGCAGGGCTTCAATGGAGACTGTCAGAATCACGATATACTGCAATACATTAGTGATCCAAAAGTCGCATGTACCCCAAAATGGTATCGGTGAAAACTATAGCTCTCCCTGCAAAATGTAAGCCCTCACACCTCTAAATTGATGGAAAAATAAAAAGTTATGGCTCTCCGAATATGGCGACACAAATATTTTTTTTTTTTAGCAAATATTTTTATTTTTTGAAAAGCGATAAAACAAAACATATATAAATTTGGTATTGCCGTAATCATATCAACCTGTAGAATAAGGTAAATATGTAGTTTTTACCGTCTGAGGGACGCCATAAAAACAAAGCCCCCAAAAAATAGTGTAATCGCTGTTTTTTTGCCCGTTTCACCCCACAAATAATTTCTTTCCAGATTCCCAGTGCATTATGCGGTACAATAAACGGTGCCATGAAAAACTACAACTTGACCCGCACAATACAAGCCATCATACGGCTATGTCGACGAAGGAATAGAAAAGTTATAGCTTTTGGAAGGCGGGGAGGAAAAAATGAAAATGAAAAACTCAAATTAGCCTGGTTTTTAAGGGGTTAAAAAGACAAGTTGTACTTTCTAATGGCACTATTGAATATTCTGTGTGATGTACTGGGAAGCTTGGAAAAAAACAGCAGTTCCACCATTTTCTTATGGGTTTCCTTTATTCTTCGGGACTGTGAGATCAGTGATACCACATTTATGTAGTTTTTGTTATGTTTTAGTACCGTTTTAAAAATATATATAAGTTTGAAAGAAACAAACAAAATGTTGCAATGCCAAATTGTGACCCACGTAACGTTTATATATTTCTGTGTACAAAACTGTGTAAGGCGTCGTTTTTATTAATACCATGTTCGGATATGTCTGGCATTTTGATCACTTTTGCTTAACCCCTTAATGACCGGGCCATTTTGCACGTTAATGACCAAGGATTATTTTTTGTTTTTCCACGGTCGCATTCCAAGAGTCGTAACTCTTTTTTTATTCCGTCGACATAGCCGTATAAGGGCTTGTTTTTTCCGGGACGAGTTGTATTTTGTAATTGTACCATTTTTAGATGCTTATAATATATTGATTAACTTTTATTAACTTTATTTTAGGAGAGAATTGAAAATAAGCAGCTATTCCAGCATTAATTTTCACGTTATAAATTTACGCCGTTTACTATGCAGCGTAAATAACATGTTAACTTTATTCTATGGGTCGGCACGATTACAGGGATACCAAATGTGTAAAGGTTTTATATGTTTTTTCTACGTTTGCACAATAAAAACCCTTTTAGAAAAAAATTACTTGTTTTTGCATCGCCGCGTTCCAAGAGGCGTAATTTTTTTATTTTTCCGTCGATGTGGCCGTACGTGGGATTGATTTTTGCGGGACAATGTGTAGTTTTCATTAGTACTATTTTGGGGTACATAGGACTTATAGATGAACTTTTATTTTATTTTTTATGGGGGGAATGGGAGAAAAGAGAATTTTGCCGTTGTTTTTTGCGTTTTCTTTGGACGCCGTTCATCCGGCGGTTTAATTAATGTGTTCATTTTATTGGTCAAGTTGTTACGATCGCGGGGATACCATATATGTGTATGTGTGATTTGTTTTGACCGTTTTATTAAATAAAACCACTTTTTGGGGCAAAAAAGTAGTTTTATTTGACTTTGACTGTAATTTTTTTTATTTTTTTTTTCACAAACTTTATTTAACGGTTTTACTTTTTTTTTTTTAGTCCCACCAGGGGACTTCACTATGCGATGTGCCGATCGCATATATAATGCTTTGGTATACTTCGTATACCAAAGCATTATTGCCTGTCAGTGTAAAACTGACAGGCAACCTGTTAGGTCATGCCTCTGGCATCGCCTAACAGGCAGATGCTGAAGACAGACCTGGGGGTCTTTGTTAGACCCCCGGCTGTCATGGAAACCCGACGGCGACCCGCGATTTGTTTGCGGGGGCGCCGATCGGGAGACAGAGGGAGTTCCCCCCTCTGTCAAACACATTAAATGCCGCTGTCACTGTTGACAGCGGCATTTAATGGGTTAAACTGCCGGAATCGGCGCGTGCTTCGATTCCGGCAGTTGCAGCAGGAGCCAGGCTGTGTATAACAGCCGTGCTCCTGCCGCTGATCGCGTGGGTAAACTGTCAGTACCCGCGCGATCACAGGACGGATATATCCGTCCTCCTGCGCGAACTAGCAGCTGCTGAGGACGGATATATCCGTCCTTCGGCGTTAAGGGGTTAAATTTCTTTATGGGGGTTGAAGTGGCAAGAAAAACAGCGATTCGGCCATTTTGATCTTTTTTTCCCGCTACGACATTCACCGTATTGGATAAATGTTTTATAGTTCGGGCATTTTTGGATGCGGGGATACCTAGTGTGTTTATTTCTGTTTGTTTTTATATGTGATCTAGAGAGAGGGAAGTGATTTTGAATTTTTATATATATTTTTTATATATATATATATATATATATATATATATATATATATATATATATAATTTTTTATTTAACTTTTTTGTTACTGTTAGCAGGGCTGGGAACGTTCACAAGGCTCCCAGCTGCTCTCGGCGTATACCGACTCCCGCGATCTCACCGGGGGTTAAATGTTCGCGATCAGAAATGTTTATGATTGCAAGCATTGCCGTTGGGTCCTTTGCTGTGTAACGTCTGCTCTGCTTCTGAGTGGGCGCATTTTTTAAATATCCTTTCCCGACATAAACGGGCATAATAGCGACGATAAAGGGTTAAATGAGATGTGCGGCCAACAAACCATATTTTTTTAGCCAGCATAAAAAAATCACATCAGCCGACAAACGAGCAGTTGCTCGCTGCTGATCGCTACCATGTTGACACTGAGCTCTGATCAGGAACGAGCACTTGACAGTGAGCTTGTTTGTCTGATCATCGGCTGCTTTAAAAGTGCCTTAAGGTGATGGCTCATTGACCAGTGTGAAAATCGCAATATTTCAGTGTGTGTGTGTGTGTGTGTGTGTGTGTGTACGTATACGTGTGTGTGTATACATATATGATTATTAGTTGTTGCTGTTTAGAAACTGGATTCAAAAACATTTATGGTGATGGATTTCCTTTAAAAGGTTTTTCCAGTTTAGATACCCATTTCCATATACCCTAATAGGGAATTCTGAGTTAATAGAGGGGGGGTCCTCTGTTCAAGATCCTTAGCTATTGGCCAGAGTGTAGATCGGTCACATAGGGCGCCTCTTTCCGGACCTGTCCTGTCCTGCAGTGCACAGACAACCCGTTGATAGGAATAGCCACTGTGTAATGCTTCATCTCCTCTTTGGTGGCGCCGCGAGGAAACTTAATATTTACTGACCGGTTTCCCCACAGATAACATCTGATCACTGGGGGGCCCAGCAGGTGGACACTTTGGGTTCTGCTTGATGTTAAGGGATCCTTCTAACAAGTAGGGATTGTCCAAAGTTTCCTGATCCAATAGCCTGTAATTGCAGCCTCTGCAGCCTCTAAATCTAAAATTATTTTGTCTTACATGACACCTGCTTTTTGCCCTGTTAAACGGGTTGTCTGATCAGAGAGAACCCCTTTTAGAATGCGGCCCCTGGGGCAATCGGCTGTTCACACTGGGTCCCGCTACCGGCACCCCCAGAAAATGGCTGATTTTACTGGTGGAAGCCACTGCAAGGAGATGTAGTATTACATGGCAACCATTCAGGTGAATAGCCGCCATTGTAATACAAGGATGACACAAGTTCGCCAGAATGGGAGCCTCTCATTTAGAGCGGGTCTCCATTTCTGCTCCTAAAAGGTGGTCCCGAGAGGGATCCCCTCTATGATGCTTATAGGCCCTAACAGGGCAGATGGACAGGGGTTGTCTTCATGAGAGAATCTCTTTAAACTTCCTTCTTTACAACAGAAACATTGTGAGTCCTAAAGACAGGATTCTGGTGAATAGTCCTCAATATTATTCAGTCATCTGGCTACACCGATCAATCTTCTGCTACACGAACTCTGCATGAAGTCTCCCAGAGCTGTACCTGAAAAACTGGTTCCCTGCTATCTCCAGGAATTCTTCTATAGACCTCCCAAGAATTCACTGGAGGAAGGAGGAATAATTCACAGTGTTACATTTTATGACTGTTGATGTCATCTGCTTATTTTTCAAATGTAGCATTGAAACCTCCAGTAATGCAAGAAGAACATGGTGTGCAAGAGCTGTGCTAGGGAAAATAGGCCCGAAGCACAGGGTTTTCTGGAACATGGAAACAATATCCAGAAACTAAGTATAATAATTGTACAATAAGTGTTATTAAAAAGACAGATAAATACAGATGGGTGGATGAAGTAGACAGATAATAGACATTTAGGCCCCCTGCCCACAACTGTGCCCTAAATCACTGTCTGTGATTACAGGCACGGCCGGCCGCGGACAGCCACCCGCAATTGTGGGCTGTGCTCCCATATAATGTATGGGAGCACGGTCCGTAAAAAAGCAAAAAATAGGACATGTCCTATCTTTTGCGGAGCCTTTCTACGGCACGGACACCTTCCCGCAAATATACGGGAAGATGTCCGTCGGCCATAGAAATGAATAGGTCTGAAATACACGGTCGTGTGCATGGGGCCTTAGATATTATTTATTCCATATAGAGCCCCATCAACTTCCTTAGCACTTTTATATAGAACAATCAATGTAGCAATTACAAAAAACAAGATTTTACAAGTGGTACAGACAAGAAAACCAGTGTTTACAAGGTACATTAGGTAGGAGTTCAGGCCATAAGAGCTTACATAATATGAGCGATAGAAAATAAGAGATCAGGGAAGGGAGTGAGCAGCTCGATAAATGTCAGATGGATGTAGTGTTGGAATAAAGGCTGAGGGATTCTTTAGGTCAGGTTATATATTGTCTAAAGAGGGAAGTTTTCAGTGGAGGGTTAGAGCATGTCAGATGCAATGAAGATGTGAGATAGATCAATAGATAATAGACCTACACATAGATACGGGATGGATAAATACGAGATAGAAAGAAATATAATAGATATTATTGACTGTATATATAATTGTGACTTACACATGATCACCCTATGCACAGGGATTATTTGTCATCATGAAAGGGTTCCTGACATGTATAGCATATCCACAGGAGATTCCATCAATGCCTGATAGATGGGAATCCCAGCTTTGGGACCCGCACCTATATCAAGAACAGGGGTCACCTGGAGCAACCACTTCTCCAATTCTATTTCTGAATGGATATGTGATTAAATATCTGAGTTGGGAATAACCCTTGAAATAATTTACTGTTTAGGAAACGAAATCCAGTACCATAAACTATTAATATTTGGTTCTACCATTCATCATTAATATGAATGAATGAAAAAGAAAATAACTGGTTAATGCTCTTTACGGATATGCTCTTAAAGGGGACGGTGTGCATGATTGGAATTATAACGTGTCTACTGTAGTGTAATGTGTAATGCAAAAAAAGCACTTTTTTTCCACGAGATTGCGATATGTTTGAAGTGAATTTCTGTGGCCTAGGCAGGCAGTGGTTTCGCCTGCAAACTCATGCAAGAAAGCAGCTGCCCGGGATTGAGCGTAACTAATGGGCTGCTAGCTATTAAAATACACACACAACAGACACATTGAAGACAAAAGCTTCATTCATAACAGCGGTCGCTAATTAAATTAACCTTTTTATTATGGCAGAGGGAGCAATCCAGCAGGCGATGGGTTAATGCGGAGCGTCTCAGGCACTTGTATCAATAAGATATTGCCTGGGTACATATGTTCTGTGCTTGCAAATACCTTTTGATTTTATGGTTATACGATTTCGTATTTCACCTTCCTGTGTCTTGTGTACGTTGGCTGCTCCATTATACATCATTCTGTATTGGGAAATATAACTCCCAACTTATTATATATACTGTTCTCTATAGTTCTAGGACTCCAAGATCTTTACATCAGAGTTTGTGTGGTCTTGTTTCTTCCTCTAGATAATGCGCTATCGGGAGACTGCGGGGTGGCACGCTGCTAGTAAAGGGACACCTATGTCTTAAGATAACATCAGGAAGCCCTTTACAAGGTTAAACAAAGTTTAGTCTGAATGTTTTCAGCCCCATGTGAGAGATACGCATGGAGATGATTATTATTAGATTATGCAAACTCTTTTCCTTCATTTCCTTCCATGTATATAGCTTATGTTACAATCAGAAGATTATATCCACACACACATACACACTACATATTGAACTTTGCTACCTTGGCTACACAAAGAAGAGACGCAAAAAGAAAAAAGATGGACAGAAAGACAAAAAGAAAGCGAGAAGGAAGAAGAGGGCAAAAACTGAACCATAAGTGAAGAAAAGTAAGAGGCAGAACAAAAAAGAAATAAAATAAGAAAGTAAAATGAGTGAAAAAATGGAAGTAAAAGAAAAACACTGAAGGAATGAAAGAATGGAAGACAAAATAAGACATGGGAAAGGAAAAAGAGAAGCGTAGTGAGGGAAAAGACAGCAAAAAGAGGAAAAACCAGAAAAAGGATTATATTGTATTTCATTGATATATAAACCACAGATTAAATTCTGCTCACGCACCTTGGCTGTAAATTAGAGAGACAGTAAGGAAAGAAAGATGGAGAGAGACAAAAAAAGTAAGAGAATGTATGGCCCATGCTTATCAATGTACTTGCGCCTTTTTCTTTTTCTATGTTTTTTGGTGCATTTTACTCATATAGTGTCTAATCTGCTCTGTGACATTTATTAACTATTTGTGCCACAATTTAGAGCCATT
This sequence comes from Rhinoderma darwinii, assembly GCF_050947455.1. Lineage (NCBI taxonomy): Eukaryota > Metazoa > Chordata > Amphibia > Anura > Rhinodermatidae > Rhinoderma > Rhinoderma darwinii. The sequence goes on from NC_134698.1 coordinate 55,267,845, forward strand.
TGCACCATGCAGGTCAGTTTAGAAAGTGGGTGTAAATTAACGCTTGGCCAAAATCTAGACACATTTATGAAATGCAACTTTTTTTTAAAAAAATAAAAAAAATAAGTCGCATCACTACTCCACATAGAACCTGGCATAGAAAAAGTGGCATTATTTTAGCCAGCGTAAAAGTTAATGGCAGTTATGTATGTTGTGACGGATTTTTAAAAGAGGGCGCAACATATAACAATAAAGTAGTCTAGTTGTAACTTAGACATTGGCTAAAATGACGTCACTTTTGATAAATCTAGGCCCATACATTAAAATGTTCTCACTTTCCATGGCTACACAAAAGCTAAAAGGGAGGAAAAAAAATTATGAAGAAAAAAGAAATAAAGGGAGGATGGAATCACGGAAGGCAGGAGACATACTATGTATTAAAGTTTGCTCACTTACCTCCGCTACACTGAAAAGGAAGAGGAAAGGAAAACACTCTGAAATTGATCACGCAACGATTATGAAAATGATGTGTGTCGAGAGGATTTATCTGTCCTGATCTTTTATTTTTAGTCTAATAATTGTTTTTGCTATGATCTCAGCGTGTAAACGGTGATCTGAATGGATCAATTCTGGCAATTTATTTTGCCATGATGAAAAACGTTTTTTAATTAAAAAATATTCTAATTATGGCGCATTATTTAGAGAGCTCAGATGATCTAGATAGTCATTGAGTCGCCCCAAATTATGAAGTGTAAACCCAGCATTAGTTAATTTTTATTTTTTGCCCTAATAATAATGAGTGATGAAAGGAGAATAAAAAAAACGTCATCACCAGACGAAGGCCGTACAGTTGGCATCACTTGGCATTTTATTTACTAGGGTTAATAGGAGAGGTTTTATGCCAAGTACGTAAAGAAAGTTGTCAACGCTCCATCTGAACTGAACACTGTAAAACCCGTCTGACTCCGGGAAAGGAATAGCAACTCGGCAGTTGTAAAAAAACTTCCATAAAAAGCAGCCCGGTCATTAGATCCCTAAACCCCATTTCAATTTAAGCTTTTCTTGCAAAACAGTATTTTATGGCTTTACTTATGATATGTGAAGGGTAAAGGGGAATTACACACCTCAAAGACAGACATCTACATGACGTGGGGAGGTTAAATAGGAACACATGATGCCCAAATTAAGATGTCTTTGTTATGCTTCGGAGTGTTGTAACTCCGTGCTCTATGTACACGCTGACGGTACCTTATAGATTATATAGGTGTGTAAAATTGCTGTATTCGTGTATATATTGCATGAGTCCCTCTCTCTATCTACTATATATATATATATATATATATATATATATATATATATATATATATATATATAATAGATAGATATGCATTTATATGACAACTGACAGTTGCTTTATTTTTGTGATCTTTTTCCTTATAGTTATTTAAAGTCGTTTTTGTAGAGAAGTCCATCTTAAGGGGTTGTATGACATTGGCAAGCATGCCTGCTTTCTTCCAGAAACAGCGCCACTTTTGCCCATGTGTTATGTCTGGTATTGCAGCTCCGCCCCAATGACACAGACACATGTGCAAGAGTGGTGCTGTTTCTGAAAGAAAGCAGCCATGTTTTGCTGACCCCATACAACCCCTTTTTAAAGCAAAAAATAAGGTGAATTAAAAAAATGGACATTTTATATGGCTTATATTTCTCGGAAATGTGTTTTTATAAATCTTACTCATTTTCTTGGGGAGCTGACAGTGCATCATTCTCTCATGTCTGACCAGCATCTAATAACCCCTGATGCCCACCGGCGCGACTACCTGACCAGTCTAATACAGATACTCATACAAGATTGAGATACTAAAAGGGGACGGGCACCACCAAAGCAGGTGGCAAAAGAAGGGATCTAAAACCACACAAAGAACAGGTCCATATGTGTTCTAACACAGGACCAACTGCAGCACCAACCCATGATAGGGTATAAAAAATATATACAAAACGTAAGGTCATGACAATTGTAATAATATACAAATAGAATCGAAGAAACAAAGAGACGTATGTCCCAAAATATATGCGTAGCCTAATAATGCATGTAATTTAGAATATAAGATAAAGTGCAAATGGTCCCCCTCAAAATAGAGATGGGGTACAAATATGTATACAATATACATAGAACATAAGAGGATACGTGACCCAAGTATAGGCTGCAGCATATAGAACCTCCCCATGCGTACCGCAGCCTCGAATGCAGCTTCATCAGGGGTGAAGCTATACTAGGAGGCAGCGATACGCTACAAAAATATTATACTGTGCAGTAAACGTGGCAAACAATGTAAATAAATACCACCGGGCAGTGCTCAAATAATACAAAAATATTAATATAAAATAATACAGTACCCAAATAACCGCTCAATACATAATCTAGTGTCTAAATAAAACTGCTATACTGTTAAGATCCTTGGAGGGCACAAGCCATGGGTTCCAGGCCTTCTGTGGCTCCTCCTTTAGCAGTTGTGGCTAATGCCCCTGGTGCAAACGCACTGGTTGGACACCCCAAAGAACCTCCCTGCCTTTGTTCCCTAGTTTTGACGTTTTTTGCCTTGCTTATGAGACCGTTGGATTCCAATAATATTATAGCTGTAATAATAACGGATTTAGGAATAAGTATAATCTGCCCTGACTTACTATTATTGCTGTTTCTTTGCATATAATAGAATTTTTTGCTCCACTTTGAAACATTCAACTCTGTTTAATTTTCTTTTTATCCTACCTGACATAAGGGAAAATGACTTTCTACTTCTAATGAAATGCAGAACAATTGCTTGGACAGTGAGGAAAGAAAGCCTTCTGGTATAAATAACCTAAACGGCACAGGCATTAAAACATAGATAAGGTTGCCAAGATTTCTGTACTGCTTCCAGACCTTCACCATTGTTGTTCCCATTAACCCATAATGCCGTACGCTAAGCTGTGTGACCCCTGAAAGAACAGTGTTCATTAACTCACCATGTAGCTTATGGTAATACACTACCATATCAATTTACTAAGAAATAATGGGATTTTCGAGACCCCTATCTCTTGAGTTTTCTCTATAAAGCCATCATGCTTGGCAAATGGACTACTAATGTTTTCAACAGAGCCGCATGCACGCATTTAAAGGGGCTGTGCGGCCTATCTCATTTTACAGATTTCCACTGCCAGAGGCTAAATAAGAGATGTCTTGCTGTAAGAGGAACCTTCCTATGTCTGCCTATTCTGTTCCTAACCTATTCTTCCTCTTGTAGCTGATTTCAAGAAGTTAAAGGGATTGTCCAGTCCCTAAAAATTGATGGCCTATCCTCAGGATAGGCCATCAATATCTGATCGGTCGGGCTCAGACTCCAGGGACCCCCGCCGATCAGCTGTAATGAAGGGGCCGCTTCTTTCCTTATCTGCTCATATTGTGAATTGCCGACACACTTGTAGCGGCGGCTCACAATACTACAGCTTTTTCCCTTTGAAGCGAATGAAGGCTGGAATACTGTGAACCGCCGCTACGAGCATCTCGGCTATTCGCACTACGAACAGATAAGGAAATGAAGGGGAAGCGGCGCTCATATGAGCGCTGCTGCCTTCAAAACAGCTGATCGGTGGGGGTCTCGGGAGTCAGAACTCGACCGATCAGATATTGATGGCCTGTCCTGAGGATAGGCCATCAATTTTTAGGGACTGTACAAGCCCTAGAAGCCATAGTTATAATTCTGTCATCAAGTCACACAGCGTTCAAAATAATGTATAGACCCTGCTCTCTCTTCCTCCTGTTTAAATATGACATAAAATTTAATGTAGGGAGTGTTTTTTTCTTCAAACCATTGAAATTAAAGGGGTTATCCCATGAGGGCAACATCACATCATTGAGAGGATCTCTTAAAACCAGTGGTTCTTGCCCTCGAGGTCTTTAACTGTCCATTTCTTACGTTACATGGCCATTAATGTCCACCAAGTAATATTACACTTCACCTGAGGCAGTCGCTGCAGGGAAAATATCACCACAGCTTTGTCCAGTAATATCAACTGTTTGTCATGGGTCTAGGGAGCCAGACGGGTGTTGGTCGGCTGATCGCCGCCGCTGTTTTCATATTAATATAATATCAATGAACATGGAATTACATTTTTATTATTAAATCCCTTACATAAGTAAAATTAACCCCTTCAGGACCCAGCCTGTTTTGGCCTTCAGGACACAGCCGATTTTTTTCAAATCTGACGTGTCACTTTATGTGGTAATAACTTTGGAATGCTTTTACCTATCCAAGCGATTCTGAGATTGTTTTCTCGTGACATGTTATACTTTGTTAGTGAAAAATTTTGGTCGATAATTTTGGTATTTATTTCTGAAAACCACCAAATTTTAGAAAACATTTGCAAAACTTATCATTTTTCTAAATTTGAACATATCTGCTTGTAAAACAGATGGTAATACCACGCAAAATAGTTACTAGTTAACATTTCCCATATGTCTACTTTATGTTTGCATCGTTTTTTGAACATCCTTTTATTTTTCTAGGACGCTACAAGGCTTAGAACTTTAGCAGCAATTTCTCATATTTTAAAGAAAATTTCAAAAGGCCATTTTTTCAGGGACCAGTTCAGTTCTGAAGTGGATTTGAGGGCCTTATATATTAGAAAATCCCCAGAAGTCACCCCATTTCTAAAACTGCACCCCTCAAGGTATTCGAATCAGCATTCACAAAGTGTTTTAACCCTTTAGGCGTTTCACAGGAATTAAAGCAAAGTAGAGGTGAAATTGATAAATTGTATTTTTTTTGCCGAAATTCATTTCTAATACATTTTTTTTTGTAACACAGAAGGTTTTACCAGAGAAATGCAACTCAACATTTATTGCCCAGATTCTGCAGTTTTTAGAAATATCCCACATGTGGCCCTAGTGTGATAATGGACTGAAGCACAGGCCTCAGAATCAAAGGAGCACCCAGTTGATTTTTGGCCCTCCTTTTTTTTAGAATATATTTTAGGCACCTTGTCAGGTTTGAAGAGGTCTTGTGGTGCCAAAACAGTAGAAACACCCCAAAAGTTACCCCATTTTGGAAACTAGACCCCCTCAAGGAATTTATATAGTGGTATAGTTAGCATTTTGACCACACAGGTTTTCCGCTAAATGTATTAGAATTAGTCTGTAAAAATGAAAATCAACTTTTTTCTGGATAAACATAGAAATTTTTTATATTTACAAGGAATAATAAAGAAAATGCACCCCAACATTTGTAAAGCATTTGTCTCCCGATTACAGCAATATCCCATATGTGGTAATAAACTGCTGATTGGATACACAGCAGGGCTCAGAAGGGAAGGAGCGCCATTTGGATTTTGGAACACGGATTTTGCTGGATTAGTTTTCGGTGCCATGTCGCATTTGCAACACCCTGGAGGGACCAAAACAGGGGAAACCCCCCAAAAGTGACCCCATTTTGGAAACTACACCTCTCAAGGAATTTATCTAGGGGAATAGTTAGCATTTTGACCACACAGGTTTTTTGCAGAATTTAGTGGAATTAGGCAATGAAAATGAGAATAGATTTTTTTTTCTGAAAAAGCATAGAAATGTTTAATTTTTACAAGGAATAAAGGAAAAAAAGAACCACAACATTTGTAAAGAATTTTCTCCTGATTACGGCAATACCCCATATGTGGTAATAAACTGCTGATTGGACCCATGGCAGCGCTCAACAGGGTAGGATTTTGCTGGATTTTTTTTCGGTGCCATGACGCTTTGCAACGCCCTGGAGGGACCAAAACAGTGGAAATCCCCCAAGTTACCCAATTTTGGAAACACCCGTCAAGGAATTTTTCTAGGGGTATAGTGAGCATTTAGACCCCACGGGTCTTTTGCAGAATTTATTAGAAGTAGGCCGTGAAAATTAATATCACAATTTTTTCCACTAAAATGTTGAATTTTCTCATTTTCACAAGGGATAAAGGAGAAATAAACAACCAATTTTTGTAAAGCAATTTCTCCCGAGTACGGAAATACCCCACATGTGGTCAAAAGTTTTTTTCATTAGAAATTAATTAACCCTTTCAGGACTGATCCATTTTTTGCTTTCTTATTTTCGTTTTTCACTACCCGCCTTCCAAGAACCATTTATTTTTCTGTCAGTAGAGTGATGTGAGGGCTTATTTCTTGCGGGAGGAATTGTAGAATGTACTGGGAAACTAAAAAAAAATAGGAAAATATAGGAATATAGGAAAAAAATCTGATTCCATTTTTTGGGGTTTTAGTTTTTACAGCTTTTGCCGTGCGGTAAAAATGAAAACCACAGCGATTTTGGCGGTTTAAATTATTTTTGTTTTTTACGGTGTTCACCGTGCAAGTTAAATAATGGTATATTGTAATAGTTCTGCCTGTTACGGACGTAGCGATACCAATTTTGTTTATTTTTTTACATTAATTTAGAAGAAAAATGGGAAAAGTTGTTTGTTTTTTTTTAACTTTAAACTTTTTTCTTTCTCACTACTAATAACTTTAATTCTTCTACACGTTTTATTAGTCCCCTTAGGGGACTTGAACCAGCGATCATTGGATCGCTGGTACAATATACTGCAATACTAATGTATTACAGTGTATTGTTAATTTTACAGGCTTCTGTAACCGCACGATCGCTGTTCCTGTTCGTTAGTCCCGGGTGTCAGCAGTAATACACATCAGACACCCGCGGCGTATGGAGCGGGCACAGCACGTGAGCCGGCTCCATACATCAACCCCCGCACCATGACGTGCTATTAAGTCATAGTGCGCAAAGGGGTTAAAGCACAGCGGATGGTGTGAATATTGCAATTTTCCACTGATATGCCATTTTAGTGCATAATATGTCGTGCCCAGTTTGTGCCACTGAAGACAAATACATCATAAAACGTTAAGCGGGTTCTCTCGGGTATGGCGATGCCATATATGTGGGCGCAAACTGCTGTGTGGGCACGCTACAGGGCTCAGAAGGGAGGAACGCCATTTTGCTTTTGGAGCGCAGATTTTGCTTGGTGGTTTTTCTGTTTTGGGTTTCGCTGGTATTTCAGTTTATAATGTGGTGGCGTATGTAATCTGTGCAGAGTACATCAGGGGCATAAGAAGAGGGTATAATAATGTGGTAAATAAATAATAATTCATAGATATGGGGCCGGTGTCGCACTGATAAATGGCGCCCGATCTTATCCGATTTTGGACACTCTGCACATTTTGCATTGCCATAGTCTGAGAGCCAGAACTGTCTTATTTTTTCTCCATCGGAGCTGTGTGAGGGCTTATTTGTTGCGGGACAATCTGTACTGTTCATTGGTACCATTTTGGGGTACATGCGATTTTGTTTGATCACTTTTTATTAAATTTTTTTGCAAGCCGGGTGACCATAAACAAGCAATTCTGACAATTTTTTTTAGTAAATTTTTTGCAGCGTTCACCGTGTGCTATAAATGACAGTTTTACTTTATTCTGCGGTTCGGTATGATTACGGCGATACCATATGTATATAGTTTTTTTTATGTTTTGCAGCGTTTGCGCAATAAAATCACTTTTTTATAAAATAATTCATTTTCTGTGTCACCATATTCTGAGAGCCATAACTTTTTTTATTTTTCAGTCAAAAAAGCGGTGGGAGAGCTTGTTTTTTGCAGGACGGGTTGTAGTTTTTATCGGTACTATTTTCGGGTACATGCGACTTTTTGATCACTTTTTATTCTCTATTTTGGGAGAGGTGGTGACCAAAAAATAGCGATTCTGCTGTAGTTTCTTTATTGATTTTTTTTTTTTGGGGTGTTTATCGTGCGGGAAATATAACATTATAGTTTTATAGTTTGGGTCGTTAAGAACGCGGAGACACCAGATATGTGTACTTTTTTTAACGTGTTCATTTTTTTCCTATAATGAAAGCAGTGTTTGTTTATGTAACTTATAACTTATTTTGACACTTTTTTTGAAAACATTTTTATTACTTTTTTTTTTTCGTTTTTTCACTTGTCCCACTAGGGGACACTTGCAGCTTTGATCGCTGCTAGAGTAGATTACACTACCTACGTAGTATAATGTAATCTAACTCTCATTGTGACATGACAGTCACACTGACAGGAAGCCTCGTAGGACCGGCCGAAGGCTGCTCCTTCGAGGCTTCCGTACATGGCAACCCGGAGGTCATTGTCTGGCCTCCGATTTCCACGACAAGCATCGGCAGCCCCTACAATCACTACGTGGGGGCTGCCGATGTGCTTCAAACCCCTTAAATGTGGCGAACGCAATCTGTCGCCGCATTTATGGGGTTAATTGCCAAAATCAGCGACGATGGTCCGCTGACCGACAAGACTGGAGTGTCCGCTGTCGGGGACAGATGACCTCCCTGTTCCCGGACACTGTCCGTTAGGACAGTGTGCTCCGGGAACTACTCCGCAACTTTACGTCCTGATGCGGGAAGCAAGCCCTCTACAGGACGTACAGTTGCGGAGCAGAGCGTGAAGAGGTTAAGGTGCAAATTCGTGTATTTATTTTAGACTACATTCTTAAGATAAAACACCATTGTTAACAACAATGTCAAAAAGAAGCCTTGACTATTTCTATAGTAAATAGACACTTGAAAATGAAATCACACATGCTGTTTCCATGGCCGATTCTTGAGCCAAACACATTATTTTCTTTATACTTTTTCCTTTTTTTTTGGATCCACTCTTGGCTTTGGCGCAATAACTGCATTAAAGGAGTTTTCCCACGAGGGACATTTGACATATTCACAGGATATGTCATAAAATGTCAGATAGATGCGGGTCCCACCTCTGGGACCCGCACCCATCTCTAGAACGGGGCCCCCTAAACCCCATTCTACCTCTTTGTGTGTCGACTGATTTCCGACCATGAAGGAGAAAACAGCGAAACTCGCTGAGCTACGCTGTTTTCGTAAGCTCCATAGAACTGAATGGCAGTTACGGAAACAGCATATCTCGCATACTACGCTGCTTCCGTAACTGCTATTCACTACAATGGGAGTAACGGAAACATGTTTTGTTTTTTTGTTTGTTTTTTAATGAGGAGAGGGCAGCTACTCTCCTGGCATAAGAAAGGATCGGGCATGTAGAGGTATGCCAATTATTGTTTCCCCAACATCTGCCATTATGGGACATTTGGGAGTTCCCCATAAATATTACATTGTTAATAGATCCTGCTAATATTGTCATAATATGATAGGAATAATTTAATGTGTATGGGCAACCTTAGTAATGTCATGGTTTACTTAAACTGCTTCCATCTTCACTTGGACTCTACAGGATAAGGAGTGACTCCTCATTTGAATCAATATTTCTTAGAAACTTGTAGTAGTATCTTAAACAGTGTGTAGTGGGAGTATACTACTAGAGAAAAATTGTAGATGTTGGAAATCCATAAATTGTTCTGTATAATACATCCCATAAAGGCTTGGTGATATCTTCTTATGGTAATTGGTGAGACCATGTTTGTGTCTCAACTAATCCCAGTGTTGATAAAGCATATTTCAATTTCTATAGCAGTGTGTATTGGGGCATTATCATCTTGAAATATGTAGACATTATGAAAAAATGATGTTTACGCCAGAGAACCTATATGCTTCCATTAGTTTCGCTTGTACTTCTTGGCTTTTATATATATATATATATATATATATATATATATATATATATATATATATATATATATATATTAGTCATTCTCAATGAATTATCATCAAAAAGTTCATTTATTTTAGTAATTCAATTAATAAAGTGAAACTCTGATATTACATAGATTCATTACACACAGGATGATCTAATTAATGTTGAATATTATTGCTAAACGTAAATGAAAACCCAAAATTTAGTCTTAGAAAACTAGAATATTGGGTAAAAATTTAAGATTTTAGACTCATTGTGTCACACTCTAATCGGCTAATCAACACAAAACACCTGCAAAGGTTTCCTAAGCCTTTAAATGGACCAACAGTCTGGTTCAGTGGGCTACACAATCATGGGGAAGACTGCTGAATTGACAGTTGTCCAGAAGAAAGTCAATGGCACTCTCCACAAGGAGGGGAAGCCACAAAAAGACATTGCTAAAGAAGCTGGCTGTTCACAGAGTGCTGCATCCAAGCATATTAATGGACAGTTGAGAGGAAGGAAAAAATGTGGTAGAAAAAGGTGCATAAGCAACAGGGATATCTGCAGCCTTGAAAGGATTGTCAAGAAAAGGCCATTCAAGAATCTGGGGGATATTCACAAGGAGTGGACTGCGGCCGGAGTCGATGCTTCAAGAGTCGCCACACACAGAAGTATCCAGGACATGACCCAGAGACCACGTCAGAAGCGTCTTATCTGGGCTAAGGAGAAAAACGACTGGTCTGTTGCTCAGTGGCCCAAAGTCCTGTTTTCAGGGGAAAGTAAATTTTGCATTTCATTTGGAAATCTCGGTCCCAGAGTCCCGAGGAAGCGTGAAGAGGCATCAATCCAAGTTGCTTGCGGTCCAGTGTGAAGTTTCCACAGTCAGTGATGGTTTGGGGAGCCATGTCATCTGCTGGTGTTGGTCCATTGTGTTATATCAAGTCCAGAGTCAACGCAGCCGTCTACCAGGAAACTTTAGAGCGCTTCATACATCCCTCTGCTGACAAGCTTTATGCAGACACGGATTTCATTTTCCAGCAGGACTTGGCACCTGCCCACACTGCCAAAAATACCTGGTTTAATAACCACAGGATCACTGTGCTTGATTGGCCGGCAAACTCGCCTGACTTAAACCCCATAGAGAATCTATGGAGTATTATCAAGAGAAAAATGAGACACCAGACCCAACAATGCAGACGAGCTGAAGGCCGCTGTTAAAGCAACCTGGGCTTCCATAACACCTCAGCAGCGCCACAGGCTGATCGCCTCCATGCCACGCCACATTGATGCAGTAATTTATGCAAAAGGAGCCCCTGACCAAGTATTGAGGGCATATACTGGACAGAATTTTTAGTAGACCAACATTTCGGTATTAAAAATAATTTTTGAAATTGGGCTTATATAATATTCTAATTTTCTGAGACACTATATTTTGGGTTTTCATTAACTGTCATAATCATCAACATGAAAAGAAAAATGCTGGAAATAGATCACTCTGTGTGTAATGAATCTATATAATATCAGGAGAGAGAAAGAGATCCTCACAAAGATTAACCTTTCGAAATGAATGACCGTCCATGCTGTTATGGAGTAAGCGCCACATTTGACAGGTGGTTTATAAGCCATCACAGGTTGAATATAGTATCCAGCTGTAGAAATAAGAGAAAAGACTTATCAGACTACGTATATTACTTCATTGCTCATTATTAAGGCTCCATGTTATGGCTGTTATACATTGGTAACCATATGAATCCATAGTCAAACTGTGAAGATCCCATAAAATCCATGTTTATGAAGCTGCTGACCTACAATGTTTTGACTGTGAAACGCTACATGGTCAGTTGTTAACACTACGTATGTCAAATTTGTGATACATCCCTTTTGCATAATAGCCTAAGCTAAAGGGACCTGTACTTCTGAAGTCTCCATCTATTCTTCAGACTTATATTACTATTCATTCCCCCTTGCGTAAGCAGTTTGTCCAGGTTTACAAGGTTCAGGCCTACATTTTTAAATGTTTCACCTTGACATGTGTTTGGTGCTGAAATTACAGGTGCATCGGGCACAACTATTTAACTTCTTTTAACTTTTGTTGACTCATGTTCCTACAAAATGTCATGAAATTGGTGCTTAAACATCACACACCAAGCATTCTGCAATTAAAAAGATGCAGGAAAATACACTTAAATAAATAGGCCTATAGAAAGATAAATGATAGATGGATTGACCGAAAGATAGACACACACCTATGTGTGAGAGATAGATAGATAGATAGATAGATAGATAGATAGATAGATAGATAGATAGATAGATAGATGAGATGGATAGATACATAGATACATAGAGAGATATATATATATATATATATATATATATATATATATATATATATATATATATATATATATATATATATATATATATAATTGATCACTCCTAACATTAACCTCACAAAGACACAACCTGTTTTTGCCTAATGGGCCAGGCCATTTTTTTTAAAACCTGACATGTCACTTTATGTGGTAATAACTTTAGAATGCTTTTATTTTTTCAAGCGATTCTGAGATTGTTGTCTTATGACGTATTGTACTTTTGTTAGTGGTATAATTTGGTTGATACATTCAGTGTTTATTTGTGAAAAACAACAATTTACAAAATAGAAAATTTGCAAAAATTATCATTTTTCTACATTTTTAAATGTGTCTACTTATAAAACAGATAGTAATACCACACAAAATAGTTACTAGTTCACATATCCCATATGTCTACTTTGTTGGCATCGTTTTATGAACATTCTTTTATTTTTCTAGGATGTTACAAGGCTTAGAATTTTAGCAGCAATTTCGCACGTTTTCAAGAAAATTTCAAAAGCCCTTTTTTTATTTACCAGTTTAGTTCTGAAGTGGCTTTGATGGCCTTGTATATTAGAAAGCCCCTATAAATCACCGCATTTTAAAAACAGCACCCCTCAAAGTATTCAAAACAGCATTTAGAAAGTTTCTTAACCTTTTAGGTGTTTCACAGGAACTAAAGCAAAGTAGAAGTGAAATTTACATATTTTACATTTTTTTTGCAGAAAATCTGTTTTAATTCATTTATTTTTTCTGTAACACAGAAGGTTTTACCAGAGAAACGTAACTCCATATTTATTGCCAAGATTCTGCAGTTTTTACAAATACCCAACATGTGGCCCTAGTGTGCTACTTGACTGAAGCACAGGCCACAGGGCACCTAGTGGATTTTGCGGCCTCAAAAATCCCCCAAAAAGACACCATTTAGCAAACTACACCCCTCAAGGAATTTATCAAGGGGTATAGTAAGCATTTTAACCCCACATGTTTTTTCTGAATTTAGTGGAATTGGGACGTAAAAATGAAAATCTAAACTTTTTCAAATAAACTGTAGAAATTTTACATTTTTCCTAGGCATAAAGGATAAAAAGCACCCCAACATTTGAAAATCAAATTCTCCTGATTATGGCAACACCCCACATGAGGTCATAAACTTCTGTTTGAATACACGACAGGGCCCAGAAAGGCAGGAGCGCCTCTTTAAGGCATTTTTCATTTGCCTGGACATATGACAGGGCTCAGAAGTGAAGAGCAACATGTGCATTTGAGGCCCAGAAAGGCAGGAGTGCTACTTGGCATGCAGATTTTGCTGGAATGGTTTTTGGGCGCCATGGCACATTTGCAAAACCCTAAGGTACCAGAGTTCAGTGGAAGCCCCCAAGAAGTGACCCCATTTTAGAAACTATACCCCTTAAGGCATTTTTCATTTGCCTGGACATATGACATTGCTCAGAAGTGAAGAGCAACTTGTGCATTTGAGGCCTATTTTGGTGGTATTCACAGCATTGGCCCCCAATTGCAGGGCTCTGAGGTCAAATGGTAAAACAAACCACCAAGTAGTGACCACTATTTTGGAAACTACACCCCTTAAGGCCTTTTTCGGAGTGTAGTGAGCATTTTCACCCCACAGGTGTTCTTTCATTAGAAATTAATGTGCAGCGGATGGTGCAAAGTGAAAATTGCAATTTTCTTCTGATATGCAATTTTAGTGCACAATATGTTGTGCCCAGTTTGTGCCACTAAAAACAAATATCTCATAAACTGTTAAGCCATATATGTGGACGTAAACTGCTGTTTGGGCACACTGTAGGGTTCAGAAGGGAGGGAGCGCAATTTGGCTTTTGGAGCGCAGATTTTGCTTGGTAGTTGCTCTGTTTGGGGTATTACTGGTATTTCAGTTTATAATGTGGGGGCATATGTAAGCTGTGAGGAGTACATCAGGGTATAATAGTAGGGGGTAAATAAATCATAGATGTGAGGCCAGTGTCGCACTGATAAATGGTGCCCGATCTTATTCGCTTTTGGAACGCTCTAGACAATTTCTAAGAGCCAGAACTTTTTATTGTTTCTCCAACGTAGCTGTGTGAGGGATTATTTGTTGTGGGACAATCTGTAGTTTTCATTGGTACAGTTTTGGGGTACACGCGATTTTATTTTATTTTTTTCTTATCACTTTTTATTCCATTTTTTGGCAAGCAAGGTGACCAAGAACCATCAATTCTGACAATGTTTTTTATACAATTTTATTTTTTATTTACAGGTTTCACCATGCGCTATAAATAACAATTTTACTTTATTCTGTAGGTCGATACGATTACGGCAATACCATATGTATATAGTTTTTCTTATGTTTTGAAGTGTTTGCACAATAAAATCACTGTTTTGTTTTTTTTCTTTTTTAAATTGTTTATTATTTTTGTCACCATATTTTGAGAGCCATAACTTTTTTTTTTTTTCCAGTCAAAAAAGTTGTGTTCGGGTTTGTGTATTACGCGACAGGTTGTAGTTTTATTGCCACTATTTTGGGGTACATGCGACTTTTTAATCACTTTTAATTCCATGTTTTGGAGGGGTGGTGACCAAAAAAATAGCGCTTCTGGCATTGTTCACTTGCATCGTAACGGACACGGTGAGACCAAATATGTGCACTTTTTTTTTTAACGTTTTTTTCCTTTTTTTTTCCTATAATAAAAGACTTCTTATAGGAAAAAATGCAGTTTTTGTTTTTATGAACTTGAAACTTTTATTTCTACTTTTATACAACATTTTTATAATATTTTTTTTTTTTTTTGTCCCACTATCTCACTTGAAGACATGCACCTCTGATCTTTACTCGAATATATTTCACTACCCACATAGTGCAATGCATTAGAGCTGTCAGTTATTCACTTACAGCAAGCCTATTCGGGCCCGCCTCTGGACGGGGCCTAATGGGCTTCTGTACTTGGCAGATCAGGAGGCCATTGTTAGGCCTCCGGTTACCATAGCATCGATTGGCATCCCCATGATCACATCTTGGCAATGCTGATAGCTGCAAACCACTAAGATTCTGCGATCGCTTTTGATCGCAGGATCTAAAGGGTTAATGGCAGGGGTCGGAGGTAGCTCCATTTCCTGCCGTTACAGCAGGGTGTCAACTGTAACATACAACTGACACCCGTGGCTGATGTCACAGGCTCAGCTTCTGAGCCTGCGCCATCTTCCTTTTGCGGCCAGAAGCCTTTTAGGCCCGCCTCCGGGTGGGACCTAACAAGCTTTTGTACTTGGCAAACAGGAGGCTATTGTTAGGCCTCCGGTCTGCCAGAGCAGCCATCGGAACCTCACGATTGCAGGGTTCCGATCTGCTAGTAAACCCCATAGATGCGGCACTCTCTTTTTTGAGCGCTGCAT
This sequence comes from Rhinoderma darwinii, assembly GCF_050947455.1. NCBI lineage: Eukaryota > Metazoa > Chordata > Amphibia > Anura > Rhinodermatidae > Rhinoderma > Rhinoderma darwinii. Next base: position 55,283,207 of record NC_134698.1, read on the forward strand.
CTAAGGGGTTAACTGGACAGATGGGAGGCTAGCTCTGGTCCTGGCTTGCAGCAGGCTATCAGCTGTAATATACAGCTGACACCCGCTGGCCACAAAGTAACGACAGTAAAGTACTAGTACGTTGGATGTTGTTAAGGGTTTAAATCTACCTGCCTAATATTGTGTAGGTCCCCCTCGTGCCATCAAAACAGCTATGACCGATCCTGAGGATGCAGATGTGGTAGTCACTAGCACCGCCTCCCATGGTGCTAGAGACGCCACCGGGCATAAGGGGGCCAGTGTTGCCAAGCCCATAAATCATCCGAACGGCAAGGGCCTCCAATGTTGCAGGCCCCACAGCAGCCCCGTAGCGGTTGCTTTAGTGGGCACAGGACCCTGAGAGGATGGGGGCCCTAGGCAATTGCCCAGTTTGCCCCCCCCCCCCCTAACGCCAGCCCTGCCCAGCAGTAAGTATCCTTGTACTTAACCTATGGGGAAAATATGGCATGTCTGTGGTCCCAAGCAAAGTTATATCTGGAGGCTCTTATCAAAGACACCTGTAGGGTGTAGGCTTGCCTTTTTCCCATCCTGGTGCCATCTTTTTCCCAGGTAAGCAACGCACCCGTCTATCCACGTGTAAAAGAAAACGTGATTCATCAGACCAGGCCCCCTTCTTTCATTGCTTTATGGTCCAGTTCTGATGTTCAAGTGCCCATTGTAGGGGCTTTCGGCGGGAGACATTGTTTAGCATGGACCTTCTTAACCGGTCGGCGGCCCCAAAACAGAAAGCTGTGATGCACTGTGTGTTCTGACACCTTTCTATCATAACCAGCATTATTTGTGCTACAGTAGCTCTTCTGTGGGACTGACAGACTGGCTAGCCTTCATTCTGCACACATCTCAATGAGCCTTGCTGGTGCACCGGTTGTCCTTCCTTGGACCACTTTTTGTAGGTACTAACCACTGCATATCGGATACACCCCACAAGATCTGCCATTTTGGAGATGCTCTGACCCAGTTGTCTAGCCATCATAATTTGGCTCTTGTCATAGTCACTCCGATCCTTGCGCTTGCCTGTTTTTGCTGCTTTCTACACATCAACTTCAGGAATTGAAGTGTGTGGGTTTTATTTTATTATGGCAAAATCATATTTTGACAATACTACTTGTATGAAGCTCCGTGAAAATAGCACAAGTTGACGTTTGGCACAAAAGTACATGGTGATTTTACATATCTTCTAGCATTTGTATGGCATCATGTGCTGGTGCAGATCTAGATGTACATGTGGTTTTAGTTTATTCCACATATCTGTTTCAGCTGTGGTAGTTGAATTGATGGAGCTTATAGTCTATACTTTTTTTAATTACCGTTCATTTCTCCGGAACACACCAAATGTAAAGCAGGAGAATGCTACATGACTGCTTACTGGATTAACAGTGACCAAAGACCGTCAACAGCTCATAAACGAACAAACATCGCTCTTTTCATCTTGAAGCAAACTGAGCATCTTCTAGAAGTCAAGAAGTGTCTGATTTCTTGAACAAAGAGGAGTTGTATGATGTGGCTCCCACTAGCACACTTTACAAGTTATGACAAATATATTTTGTAGACTCTCTCTTGTATGATAACCGATGACAAGCTGTTGATATAGTTCAGGCTCTCTTTAAATAGTATCAAAACCACACATCAGGCCTTAATACACTCCAGCAGAATATTATTTCACAGGCTTTAAAATGTTTCAACATTAACTTTATCCCTAAATATTCTACAAATTATATTTTCCATTGATAAATATAGATCCTACAGACTTTATAAAACAGGACTATGGCTATATTTATATATGTGCATTAAAGGGGTTGTCGAGTTTAGAAAACCCATCTTCAAATACCCTATATGGGAATTTGGAGTTAGAACAAAGGGAGATCCCTGGACACATTTGCAAGTGGCAAATGGGAAGGGTCTCTTCCCCCTGGAGGATCCAGCATTCCAACTTTGCACAGACAGATCATTGTTTTTAATAAGAATTGTGCAAGTTATGCATTTCTCCTGTGGTGGCGCTGCAGGAAAATTAAACACTTTCTGCTGGATTTTCTTTACGTTACAGCTTATCACTTAGTCCAAGGGCCAGGACACCCGGAGATCAGTTTATCATTGGGGAAACCCTCTAAGAAAATACTGATTCAAAACAATAGACAACCTCTTTAGATAGAAATTCTACTTGGATATGCACTTTAAGAATATTTCCTAACAGACCTAAATTAACATGTGAAGCAGATATGGCATAAAAATATGATTTGAAAGGGTTTGGAACCAATAAGGTCCCTTGGCTCAAAGGAGAGGTGACCAAACACTCAATTTTTAAATGAATATGAGCTCTTTCAGTCATAAAGAACTAAATATGGTCCTGGAGCCCTATGCATTATATGGCACATACTTGACCCACCCAATCTCGAGGGTATAATTATTGAAACAGTTGAATCCAGAATGGGATTTTTTGGGTGTATTTCAAGAACAGATGATGTGGTCATTTATTTTTCTAGGATGTTACAAGGCTTAGAATTTTAGCAGCAATTTCGCACGTTTTCAAGAAAATTTCAAAAGCCCTTTTTTTATTTACCAGTTTAGTTCTGAAGTGGCTTTGATGGCCTTGTATATTAGAAAGCCCCTATAAATCACCGCATTTTAAAAACAGCACCCCTCAAAGTATTCAAAACAGCATTTAGAACGTTTCTTAACCCTTTAGGTGTTTCACAGGAACTAAAGCAAAGCAGAAGTGAAATTTACATATTTTACATTTTTTTTGCAGAAAATCTGTTTTAATTCATTTATTTTTTCTGTAACACAGAAGGTTTTACCAGAGAAACGTAACTCCATATTTATTGCCAAGATTCTGCAGTTTTTACAAATACCCAACATGTGGCCCTAGTGTGCTACTTGACTGAAGCACAGGCCACAGGGCACCTAGTGGATTTTGCGGCCTCAAAAATCCCCCAAAAAGACACCATTTAGCAAACTACACCCCTCAAGGAATTTATCAAGGGGTATAGTAAGCATTTTAACCCCACATGTTTTTTCTGAATTTAGTGGAATTGGGACGTAAAAATGAAAATCTAAACTTTTTCAAATAAACTGTAGAAATTTTACATTTTTCCTAGGCATAAAGGATAAAAAGCACCCCAACATTTGAAAATCAAATTCTCCTGATTATGGCAACACCCCACATGAGGTCATAAACTTCTGTTTGAATACACGACAGGGCCCAGAAAGGCAGGAGCGCCTCTTTAAGGCATTTTTCATTTGCCTGGACATATGACAGGGCTCAGAAGTGAAGAGCAACATGTGCATTTGAGGCCCAGAAAGGCAGGAGTGCTACTTGGCATGCAGATTTTGCTGGAATGGTTTTTGGGCGCCATGGCACATTTGCAAAACCCTAAGGTACCAGAGTTCAGTGGAAGCCCCCAAGAAGTGACCCCATTTTAGAAACTATACCCCTTAAGGCATTTTTCATTTGCCTGGACATATGACAGGGCTCAGAAGTGAAGAGCAACTTGTGCATTTGAGGCCTATTTTGGTGGTATTCACAGCATTGGCCCCCAATTGCAGGGCTCTGAGGTCAAATGGTAAAACAAACCACCAAGTAGTGACCACTATTTTGGAAACTACACCCCTTAAGGCCTTTTTCGGAGTGTAGTGAGCATTTTCACCCCACAGGTGTTCTTTCATTAGAAATTAATGTGCAGCGGATGGTGCAAAGTGAAAATTGCAATTTTCTTCTGATATGCAATTTTAGTGCACAATATGTTGTGCCCAGTTTGTGCCACTAAAAACAAATATCTCATAAACTGTTAAGCCATATATGTGGACGTAAACTGCTGTTTGGGCACACTGTAGGGTTCAGAAGGGAGGGAGCGCAATTTGGCTTTTGGAGCGCAGATTTTGCTTGGTAGTTGCTCTGTTTGGGGTATTACTGGTATTTCAGTTTATAATGTGGGGGCATATGTAAGCTGTGAGGAGTACATCAGGGTATAATAGTAGGGGGTAAATAAATAATTCATAGATGTGAGGCCAGTGTCGCACTGATAAATGGTGCCCGATCTTATTCGCTTTTGGAACGCTCTAGACAATTTCTAAGAGCCAGAACTTTTTATTGTTTCTCCAACGTAGCTGTGTGAGGGATTATTTGTTGTGGGACAATCTGTAGTTTTCATTGGTACAGTTTTGGGGTACACGCGATTTTATTTTATTTTTTTCTTATCACTTTTTATTCCATTTTTTGGCAAGCAAGGTGACCAAGAACCATCAATTCTGACAGTGTTTTTTATACACCTACAGACTTTATAAAACAGGACTATGGCTATATTTATATATGTGCATTAAAGGGGTTGTCGAGTTTAGAAAACCCATCTTCAAATACCCTATATGGGAATTTGGAGTTAGAACAAAGGGAGATCCCTGGACACATTTGCAAGTGGCAAATGGGAAGGGTCTCTTCCCCCTGGAGGATCCAGCATTCCAACTTTGCACAGACAGATCATTGTTTTTAATAAGAATTGTGCAAGTTATGCATTTCTCCTGTGGTGGCGCTGCAGGAAAATTAAACACTTTCTGCTGGATTTTCTTTACGTTACAGCTTATCACTTAGTCCAAGGGCCAGGACACCCGGAGATCAGTTTATCATTGGGGAAACCCTCTAAGAAAATACTGATTCAAAACAATAGACAACCTCTTTAGATAGAAATTCTACTTGGATATGCACTTTAAGAATATTTCCTAACAGACCTAAATTAACATGTGAAGCAGATATGGCATAAAAATATGATTTGAAAGGGTTTGGAACCAATAAGGTCCCTTGGCTCAAAGGAGAGGTGACCAAACACTCAATTTTTAAATGAATATGAGCTCTTTCAGTCATAAAGAACTAAATATGGTCCTGGAGCCCTATGCATTATATGGCACATACTTGACCCACCCAATCTCGAGGGTATAATTATTGAAACAGTTGAATCCAGAATGGGATTTTTTGGGTGTATTTCAAGAACAGATGATGTGGTCATTTGTGGAATTGGTAGTTGAGCAATTCCCAGGGTGGAAGTTTGTGGAATTGCTAGGTGAGCGATTCCCCGAAGGCTGCTGGAGACTGTGTGGGAGTGAGCGTGCACATAAATCCTTAACCCCAAATCCATCGCAACTCTGATCAACCTAGTCTAAGGCTACTCAATGGTGTTCGCCAGAGCCCACCGAGCGGCAGGTTGGTTGTTGTTGCATAGAACCCAGGTTGTTTTAACAGATTTCAGTGTTGGACTAGAGGTGCAATACAGGCTCTACCAGAACAGGTAACAAAACAGCCCAGGGTAAACAAAGTCAAAATCGGCAAGCAAGTGGATGTCCGGAATAGCAACGGTCAGAACCAGCTGGGAGCAGAAAGTCAAAATCAGCAAACGAGGGATAATCTAGAGACAAGCCGAGGTCCAGTTCCGAGAAGTCAAAGGTACAGGGTATAGTCACTAGCTTGATCAAATACGTGCAGACAGGAAAATTCACAAGCAATGAAAAAGGGGAGAAAGCCAGATATAAATATTCCATCCTACACCTGACAGGTAGAAAGACAGAGAAGTGGGATAGGCTCAACAAGTAAAACCAGAACCGCCCAGAAGCTAGACTAGTAGTCATGTCGATCTTGAAGGAACAGACGTTTCCTAACCTGGTCCAGCTGTTGTATTGCAAACGTTTAATATGAGACCGACCTGCTAAGTGCCTCATAAGAGGCCTAAGAAAAGTACTAAAATATGCCAAGTGTGGAATGGTGGGCGCACGTCTAGAAACCGCATAGGACCCATGTAAGGAGTAATAACACGAGTTCTTAGTCTACTTCATGACTAATACATGCTCAATGTTAAACTGTAATGACTTCTAATACTATACTCTTAGAGGTTGTCACCCATCTTTGTGCATACAGTAATATGGTGCATCAATCTGCATGACTATGCCTAGTCGCATTCCCATGCTGTCTCTCTTTCTTACTGAACTGCCTGTGTGTCGTCTCTCTAGTTCTGATTCTTTATTAGATGTTTATTAGATACTTGGGGGGGGGGAAATCCTCCTTTTTGTATTTGAGAGATTTTTATGCAATGCAAAATATGTATTCATTGCTCTTACCAATTGGGTACACACATCATTAATTTCATAACAAATATATATCTACCGATCAGCCATAACCTTTAATTTATATCGCACATCAAGTGAACAGTCAGTTCTTGAATTTGATGTGTTGGAAGGCGCAAAAATGAGCAAGTGTAAGGATTTGAATGACTTTGACCAGAGCCAAATTGTGATGGCTAGACGACTGGATCAGAGCATCCCCAAAACGGCAGGACTTTTGGGTTGTTCCCAGGATGCAGTGGTTAGTACCTACCAAAAATGGTCTAAGGAAAAACAACTGGTGAACCAGCAGCAGGATCATGGGTGACCAAGGCTCATCGATGCATGTGGGGAGTGAAGACTTGCCCAGTTCTTGATCCCACAGTAGAGCAACTGTAGCACAAATTGCTGAAAAAGTTACTGCTGGCTATGGCAGAAAGATGTCTGAAGTCAGTGTCACTCACCATGCTGCGTAGCCGCAGACCAATCAGAGCACCATGCTGACCCCCGTTTACTGTCAAAAGAGCCTACAATGGGCACGTGAGCATCACAACTGGAACATGGAGCAATGGAAGAAGATGGCTGGTCTGATGAATTACGTTTTCTTTTACATCATGTAGATGACTGGTGCGTATGTCTCGCTTACCTCAGGAAGGGATGGCACGAGAATGCAAAATGGTAACAAGACAAGCCGATGGAGGCAGTGTGATGATCTGGGCAATGTTCTGCTGGGAAACCATGGGTCCTGGCATTCATGTGGATGTTACTTTGACATGTACCACCTACCTAAACATTGTTGCAGACCAATTACACCCCTTCGTGGTAACAGTATTCCCTAATGGCAAAGGTCTCTTTCAGTAGAATAATGTGCCCTGCCACATTGCAAATTTTGTCCAGGAATGGTTTAAGGAATGAAACAAAAAGTACAAGGTGTTCACTTGGCCTTCAAATTTCCCAAATCTCAACACAAGAATAGCTACTGTGGGGTGTGCTGGAAAAACAAGTCCGATCCATGGAGGCCCCACCTCACAACTTACAGGCTCTGCTGCAAATGTCTTGGTGCCAGATACCACAAAACACTGTCAGAGTTTTTGTTGAGCCTTTGCCTTGATGGGCCAGAGTTATTTTGGTGGCCTACACAATATTAGGCAGGTGGTTTTAAGTGTGTGTGTGTGTGTGTGTGTGTGTGTGTTATCATACCTGTTCCACACCAGTGTCTTTTTAACAGCTCACTATGTAACCGAGTATAACTAGCCTCTCATTTGTGTTTTGAAGTTTTATATTATTTTATTATGACCAATCTTCATTCCTGACAAAGGGTCAAGTTCAGTCCCAAAACGCTTGTTTAATTTAAAGCATCTAATAACGAATCCCATCACATCTACCTATTTTGCAACCTTTTATTGAAGCAGTGCCTTCAACCACCCCATCTTTCTTCTAAGACATACACTAACCACAACAACCTCATGATGAGGGTCTGGTGGGATAAAAAGTTTGCAGCATAAATGACGTTCGGAGCGCATCAACGTGTCCCTGTGCGCAACATCAAACTGTGACCACAACTCCCGAAGCGCTTTTCCATTTTTTCAGGATTTGAGCTCTTCACTGTAGATCTGGTGTTCCATTCATGAAGCAGGCAGCTCAGGATAAATAATACAATATGCCCTACCTAGATAGGGAATAGCTGCTGTACGTGGAACTATAGGAGGACAGCTAAAAAAGAACTGGTAAAATGAATCCTATTTTCACAATGAAACACGTCACGGTCATCAGTGGGTAATGCTGCATTTAGGACTTCGGGGCCTCCTGGAATAGTTCTCTAATTTGCTACTGCTTTCCATTACAGGGAATATAGATTCTTAAATGTCATATACACGTCAACAATATTGTGTGCTGAGACTCGGTTATTTCATTTTGATTTCTAAACCCTTTAGGCTATGAGCGATCTTGTCACATAGAGATAAAACTGCGTGTGATTACTTTCACAGGAGACAAAGACTGACTCAATTATAAAGAAATAAAAATGGAATCCTTGCTAGCATATGAAGAGAGAATGAGCACATGTGTTTTCTGTTAGCGGAATGAAATAACCGCCATCATTTGTATACTGTATGTTCACTTGTTTCTAATTGTAACAAAGAACAATGTAAACATGAGCAAATCAAGAGCGGGATTTATTTCCAAATAACATGTTTATCAATAAGCGGCCCTGACACTGCATTATAATTTGTGTATTCAATTAGTTGTAAGTGCTTTGTATCATCTTTCCTGCATCCTTCCAACATACCCACCTCATTACGTTGTTTCCAAAGCTGTCAGTCAGAGGATGTTAATATACTCGGGGTACGGCAGACAAAAGTACTAGTGTGCATCCAAGCAAAAACCTACAAAACACATGAAGTATTTATCAGGTACAGTAGTCGCCATGAATTGTTAAATTCTGAATTATAAAAAAGAAAAACAGGTAAGGCTCTGTTCACATCTGCAGTGCGTTTGCTGTTAGAAATGACAACACTATGCCGGATCCATTGTACGATGGACCCCGTTGGTCCCGTCGTGGTGTCCGTCATTTTGACAGGAAGAATAGCGATGCCTGCTGTCCTGTTCTTCCCATCAAATATAATAAAATCAGCGACGGATATTCCTGATTCAGATGTGAACATAGCCTAATATGACTTGGTATCATAAAATATGGAGTTTAAAGGGCTTGTCTCATGAAGACAACCCCTGTTTATATGCCCTATTGGGGTATATGGATGTCATAGAGGAGGATCTCTACGGCTGCAGTGAAAATGTCTGATTAGTCACGGTTTTCCCCTGGCAAAATCAACTGTTTGCCACAGGTATCTGGAGTCCGACCTTGCCACAGTGGCTTCCACATTAAGGGGTTCCTTTTTGATGAAATAGCCCCTCTTAAATATGTGTGCAAAGAGTGCATAACTATAGAGTGCCAAGGCTGCGGGCGCACCCGTGCCCTGGACCCTGAGGTGATTCAAAAGGTACACATGGTAGTTGGGGCCTTGATGCATATTTTTCAGGGAGTCCCTGGTGTTTGTTATTAAGTTGCACAGTTTTCTAAAGAGTCATACATTGTTTTGACAGCCGGTATGACATCAATAGATCCGAGTTGTAAAAATAATAAAAAAAAGTTCAATGCCTACATAGTGTTGCTATCATGCTTTATTTAAGCTTTACAATAGAGCAGTCATTAAGTCCCTGGTCCACTCTGACCCTCTCCCAGTCTACACAGCAAAGCTGACAAGTGAGCTACAGAAAACAAGTGTCATCATCTTGCTATATGGATATGTTAAAATTAAGCCACCAATTACAAAAAAAATATTTTAAATAATGTCACTTTTTATGGTGATACATTCCCTGTGTGTGTGTGTGTGTGTGTGTGTGTGTGTGTGTGTGTGTGTGTGTGTGTGTGTGTGTGTGTGTGTGTGTGTGTGTGTGTGTGTGTGTGTGTGTGTACATATAAAATGGGTATAAATAAAATAAACAAAATTAAAAAGAATATAAATTCATACCAAAACTGTACACATGGTTTGTCCCGATCCTCAAAAACTATACTTATTATATATTGAAACAACCTAAACAAGATGGGGATCTTATTTTAACACTTTTTATTTTTTGTGAATTTACTAAATTAAGTTGAACAAATTGAAATTAGAAAAATAATATTTTTATCTTTTTGCACCTATTAAGACTAAAATTTATATAAAAACAAATAGAAGTTTCTTACTCCTATAAGAAAAAAATGCACAATTTTGAGTAGGCCAACAAAATTAAGGCCATCAACCCAACATGCACAAAATCACTAAAAATGTCTGGTCACTGAGGACCAAAGAACTCTGATGGTTAAAGGAGTTTTCGCCTATGGATTTCATAGAGGGGGTCCCATGCTTGAGAACCCCCTTTATTAGCCAGAATGCAGCGTAAGAGAGGTTCCCACTGGCGAACCCGGCGGCCATGTATTAGATGGTTGGCCATTCATTTTATTAACTACCATAAAATATTACGTTGATGTAGAAACCAACCATTGCTGCTGAAATTAATATTTTCCTGGTTAGAAAAAGTTCCAGTTACAGTAACCATTGCAACAAATAATAAAGTAATAAAATAAATGACAATTCCCACTCCTATAGATAAATATATATATTTTTTATTTTTTTTTATTTTTTTTGCTGTAATGTAGAGATTGGTGATCCAGGAATTTCTACTTCTTCAACACTGTTTATTAGAGCCGGGGACGAAAACCATGTACTAGAAATAATGATAACATCTTCAATTGGTCTGTATCGTATTTCCTACCATTTGCTTGAGTTTTCCCGTCTTCCATTAAACAATCTCCTGTATGAGGGGATGGAATATATTCAGGTGATTCGAGTTTTATTAATGTCTCCTGTGAGGGGTAAGAAACCAGATGGATATATGTTCTACAAATAAGCAGTTGTGTTTGTAGAATATATGGAAGAGGCAGTCAACCTATGGCTATCTGCCTATACACTCCTTTTCAGACTGGTAAGAGTGAAAGAAACTAGAAGTCCTAGAAGTCTAGAGAACTTCAGATTCCCGGTGGACTAGAAATATTGACTTTAAAGCCGGAAATACCTTAATGGTCCATTAATTATACATTTTGGTCTCTGAGTTTTTGGTCATTGGTGCCCATCTGCTGGCCTTCAGGGTTCCCCTTGTATGTGTCTTTTAAAGCTGTACATACTCATCCAGTACTAGTCCCTATTTACCATGACATTACAACCACTGGCTTCTAACACCTCTTGCACACGACCGAGTTCGGGCCGTGAAAAATGGTCTGTGTGTCGGACAGATTTCCCGACCAGACCGCGGTACAGGTGAACGGGACTCCTGCCATCAAAGAAATTTTATGATGCTAGGAGTCACTGCCTTCCCGTGGAACTGCTATTCCCTACTGTATCATTTTGTTCAGTACGGGAAGACAGTGACTCCTAGCATCATAAAATGTCTAAGATGCCAGGAGTCCCGTTCACCCGCACTGTGGTTGGGCCGGGAAATCCAGCCGACACTCGTGTTTTTCACGGCCCGGACTCGGTCGTGTGCAAGAGGTGTAATTGTCCTGAGGTGGCTACTACATAAAAACCTTGAACAAAACTTTTATAATTGACGCAAGTGATGGGTAAATGAAAAGGCTAGGTCTGTTGTATGGTCTGGACTCTGGAAGGTAACACTACTGGTTAAGAGGGAGAAGGGGGAATTGACAGGAGGGTCATAACTTATAGCTTTTGACTGGGCAGTACTTACTGCTATACTGTCAGAGGCGTAACCTGAAGCTCCTTGGCCCCAATGCAAAATCTGTAGCAGGACCACCAACTACCACGTACCATTTATAATACTGGTGTCTTGTCAAATACCAGAGCCTAAGGTGTGACTGCTACCTGTGCACAGCTATGCCCCTGTACACGGTTTTATTGGCGTTCCAATTATTTTTGGCTTGTCCGTTATTGTCAGTGGCATCATAATGGGCAAAATAACTGGGGGAAAAAACACCAACAGAGACCTGGAACACTGAAACTAATGGCAACTGTTGAGTTGTATGAAAAAACTCCAAAAAGACACTGATCTGAACATGACCTTAGACTGCTTTGATCCAGCTACTTAAACGGATTGTCCCATTAGGGCAGGCCCTATCCATATGCCCTTCTCTTAGCCTGCAGTCATCCTTTTATTTGAATGGGAACCATGTAATCCCTACATTTCTCTTGCAGCAACTGTTGTCTCTGTTCCAAGAATAAATATTTGAAGAGGACCTGTGAGCTCTCCATGCATGTCTATTGTAGGAAATACTTGCATTCTGGATAATTGTTTCTTAGAACTCTGCGTTGTGCCATTCCTCTGTTATTCCTCCTGGAAATGTATGAATAAATTTACAACTGGGCGTTGTGAATCTCCTTGCCAATAGGGTGGACAATTGGCCATTTATTCCCTCCCTCCAAATTTTTATTTAGAATTGGGGATCTGTGCTTTTGGGAGGCATGGATAAGTCATACGTCTCTGCATCTCATGAGCCTCATTGTAGTAGCATGTCCTACTTCTATGGCAGGTAGGCCGCTACTCGCACTGACTGCAGGTCTTAACTAACAATCTGTTTGCACACCCAAGATCAATCCTCCTATAGTCTGTGTGTCCTTGGGCCCAAGTATTTATTTTTATTTCAATATTTTTGTTTATTAGAAGAATTGTTGTAAAATATGAGTGAATACATTATAGCCATAGCCGTTATAGCAACTGCTATGGGGCCCAGGGGTAAGGGGGCCCACTAAGGTGCAAGAACGTTGTTCCTTTTTGTTGGGCTTTCTGCTGTCTAGCACTACTATGTGGGTTTATTAATATATTGGGTTATTATCCATACATTTAATTAGTGATATTTATCCTGTATTATTCCTGTCACTTGGTGGTAGGGGCCCATCTTATTTTGCTATGGGGCCTTGGGTTTTCTAGTTCCGCTCCAGACACAGATTTATTTATTTTTTTGCTGAAGATGAGAAGTTTTGCCAATTTTATAAATCACAACAATTAGAATGCTTCAATTCCCACTGGGAGAATACTGACAGATTGTCATTTACATGCCATGACGCCATGATAATGGCCTTCTGCAAAGAACAACTTCCCAGAATTTCAAGTAAATTTTCTGACCAATTCAACAAATTTGAATTAGTTAGAAAATATTTTATTGTAGTTAGACTCTTCTTCAACTGGGGCATATATTAAATTTGCTGCTTTATCCCTGTATATAAATGCCCAGACCAATGCAGAGTGGCTTGATGGCACCCAGCACCTAGACCTCATGCTCCAGCAGCCCCCTCCTCCCCAGCTACACCCGTTATGGTATATTCCCACACGACAGATTTGTTGCAGAAATTCTTCTACTGAAAAAAGTTATCCCGCACATCTAAATGGGGTTGTTTGGGTTATGTAGGCATGGATTTCGTCAAGCCCTGTTCAGATGACTCGAACATTTGCAGAATTTTTTGCAACAAATTTGCCGCTTGTGAATAGATCAGTGCTCAGTGTGTATGCCCAGCAGTGCCAGGGTATACTGAAAGCATTGTAATTGTAGGGTTTACCCCATAGAGCATGAAATCATTGGGGCATATTGGGGCACATGTATACAAACAATGGCAGACAATTTTTTTGTTGTAAATCTGGACATGTTAATTGCGCACGCACCTGCACAATATTTATTGGTCGCCTGTTTTTACAGGTTTTCCTCGTGTCTGCTAGTTGTGAAGTCTTCTTGAGCCACATTTATTAAGCATAGGCAAGATTTTCAGTGACTAAAAACTGTTGTAAAACCTACAAGTGAGCCCGGGCGTACATTTCAAAAAGTTACTGATGCAACATTTCATTGACTTGTCAACCTTTGTCTGGCATTGTAGGCTTTAATGCGCATTCTCCAAAATCTAGAACTCTAACCAAATTCACATCAACGCAAGATTATTTTTTTTGTCTCATTTGTGTCAATAAATGACGTTTTCAAAGTTGTGCAGTGAACAGGTCTTACATTGTAACAAATGTGAAATCATTATTTTGCTATTAAAGTCAATATCAATGTAGAATAAAATGTAGTCTGGATTTCTTGGAGATCTCTTAAATGCGGTTGTTCTCATCTCTTGCAGAGTTCAAATATGGACCTTGTCGGACAGGAGTCGATACAGAGCAAGAACAATGTCGTCCATTTAGAAAATCTGATTAGAAACCGTAAATGTGGATTTCCACATAACTAAAATAATGGTGACTCAGCGGTTATCTGTGGTCTTGCAGCACTGGGGTCCTCAGTGTCAATCTGACAGAGGGCAACATCTGTGTGGATTTTTTATGTTCTACCCGTGTTTGTGTGGGATTATTTCCACACTCAAATCTCAAGACACTGATCAGTAATTGGCTTCCTATGAAATTGGCCCCAGTTGTCTGACATACGGAAAATAAATTGTGAGCCCGATGGTGGGTCAGAGACTGGTGTGAATGGTGTTGATCACTGTGGAATATGTTGGCGCTATATTAGCTACAGGAAATAAAGAATTTGCAGCATGTATTTAAGGAATTAAGCATAAATACCAGGAGATACTATTGAATCTTTCTCTTTCTCTCTCTCTCCCTCTCTCTCTCTCTCTCTCTCTCTCTCTCTCTCTCTCCCTTTCTCTCTCTCTCTTTCTTTCTCTCTCTTTTTCTCCCTTTCTCTCTCTTTTTTTTTTCCATTTTCTTTCTTTCTCTTTCTTTCATTTTCTTTCTCTCTCTCTCTCTCTTTCTCTCTTTCTCTCTCTCTTTCTCTCTCTTTCTCTGTTTCTCTCTCTCTTTCTTTCTTTCTTTCTTTCTTTCTCTCTTTCTCCCTTTCTTTCTTTTTCTCTTTCTTTCTTTCTTTCTCTCTTTCTTTCTCTTTCTTTCTCTTTCTCTCTTCCTTTCTCTCTTTCTCTCTTTCTTTCTCTCTCTTTCTTTCTCTCTTTCTTTCTTTCTTTCTCTCTCTCTCTTTCTCTCTCTTTCTCCCTTTCTCTCTTTCTCCCTTTCTTTCTTTTTCTCTTTCTTTCTTTCTTTCTTTCTCTCTTTCTTTCTCTTTCTTTCTCTTTCTCTCTTTCTTTCTCTCTTTCTCTCTTTCTTTCTCTCTCTTTCTTTCTCTCTTTCTTTCTCTCTTTCTTTCTTTCTTTCTCTCTTTCTCTCTCTCTCTTTCTCTCTCTTTCTCCCTTTCTCTCTCTCTCTCCCTTTCTCTCTCTCTCTCCCTTTCTCTCTCTCTCTCTCCCTTTCTCTCTCTCTCTCTCCCTCTCTTTGCCTTTACCCTCAACTTGACGAGCATAGACAATGCTTTTGCAGATTTAGTTAACCAAGTAGGGTCTATAATCCGAGGTTTATGCCAGGTTTGCCAGTTACTGACCTCATTCCTGCCTAAATTCTATTTTTGTGTTTCAATTAAACAAATGTGAGTTTTCTTATGAAGCCATACACATTACATCCAAAAATTATAATTCAAATTAGATGCATAGAATACAATATTTTGATCAGAATATGGCCAAATCCTTAGAATTATACTAAATTTTCATTATTGATGAGTTGATTGCCTTAGCAGAACACTGATTGCCTTAGCAGAACACTAACTATATAAAAGTCCATCTTATTATTCTAACTTATGATATTTATGGCATATCCATTCTCCCAATAGGTAGGGGTCCCAGAGATTGAACCTTTACCAATCAGACATTTATGACATATTTTACGGATGTGCCAGAAATGTTGTTCATCGGACTAGCCCTTTATCTATTTTTGCTGTGCCGTTAAATGCAATGTATTGTTCTGTTTTATCAGCCGTTCAGGTTGGTCTGGAGATATTGAAGATAATTCAAATAGAAATAGGGGAGCAGCTTTTAGAACATATATGTGAATTCTATCAGCAGCTGCTTTTTATAATGTGTGCTTTTGCATTTTAATGCTTCTTCAACCCAAAAATTTTATAATTCTGTAAACCTTGCAGATTTTCACTTTCTTGCTGAGTTTTACTTCGTAGTTGAGCACTGACAGTAACAGATTATGCCTACAGGAAGCAAACCTTCATGAAAATCATGACCTGAATATATTATACATGATACAACTTTAGTAATTAACAGAACATAAACTTTCACTGGCTATGACTGTGCTTAGCCCTGAGAGGTTTCCCAAATTTTACCAAATTAAATACAAAAAACATAGGTATTCTGGTATCATGGAAACTCTTAATAATCTATAATACTGTGGGCCACATATATTTTGTTTACAAGTGCTGCACATTTTACATCAATTTTACATGCATTTTCTGCAAATTTTTTCTTATACTTATTTCCTCCAGCGTTGATTAAAAAAAATATACATTTAAAATAAACATAAAAAATTTAAAAAGGAAAATTATTTATTGAAGACAAAAAGCATATAGAATCTCTGTAAAAAAAAATTAAAAGTCCAATTATTACTTGCCCTTTAAAAAAAAAAAAAAAAAAAAGGAAAAGAACAACCGTCAGAATCAAAATTGTGCATTGGGTTGCCTTTTTTTTATTTTTTATTTTTTAAAAGCGACAGTAAGAATTTAATTTTTTTTGGAAGGTGTTATTTCTTTATTTTTTTATTCTGTAAAATAAAATTTGTATAAGAGGTAGGTACAAAAATAGTAAATACATATTAACATCTGAAAATAGACAGTAATTTTAAAGATTTAACTTGTTTTCCAGATATTTGCTCCGTATCATTGGATTGTAGTTCATATAATTTATAAATATTATGTTACATGAAAAAGTATTATATACACCTAATGGTAGAACATTTTAAGTTTACTGCCTTACAAAATAAGTTCAGGGAAAGATCCTACAACCACCTAAACTTTCAGGAAATATGAAGGGATGAAAAACACAAAACAAAGAAATGTATCCTATATACTTAGGCTTTTTTTTTTTTTAGCTTTAAAAAAATATTTCCATTATTAAAAGATAAATAAGAGGACATCCGCATAATCTCTGTAAACTGAAATGTTAAAAATAAATAAAAAATATATCAGAAAAACCGACGCACCATTCTGAAAAGTAGAAAACATAATAAATCGTGGCTCTAAAAAGATCTAATACAATGAATATGTAGATTGTAGATCTTATACATGTCATTCTTCAGTTTTTGATTTATGGGCATAATCTTTAACCCTTATACAGTGGCCTACGCAGCTGTTCTTAGGAAGGGTACGGTTGGGTTCAGGTCAGTGTTTATCTTTACATTTTGTGATGCCTTTTATTATATCTTTATTTTGTCTATATTGTATGTTTTGAAAATTAGAAATGGATACATCCCATAGAAGTAAATGGTATTATTTTGTATCACATTATTTTGTATTCAGTCAAAAACCTTTTTATAAAAGATACACACATCTAATTTAATTAATATGTAGATTCTAGATCTAATAAATGTTATTCTTTAGTTTATGATTTAAGGAAATAATCTACTTTAACCCTTATACAGTGGCCAATATAGCTGTTTTTAGGAAAGGTACGGTTGGGTTCAGGTCAATGTTTATCTTTACATTTTTTGATGCCTAATATTATATCTTTATTTTATCTATATTGTATGTTCAGACTATTATCTATTATTTATTTGTATGTGATGTATTCATTTGTATCCGTTTGTATCACTTCAGTCAGAAACTTTTTTTTTATAAAAGATCCAAAATATAAAAGCTAACAATGGTACTCTGGTATATATTTTTTTTAGATGTGAACATTTTTTCTGTTTTTATATAAGGAGGGGATTGGACAACTGATGACGTTTTTCTAAAAAAAAAATTGAAAAGAAACTCATAACCTATCGAGCCCTTATGTTCTCAGCAGGAATTAGTTGTGCCCTCTTTTACCAGAAAAATGTCCAGCATTAATGTTGGAGTCTTTTAAACCATCTGGCCTGTCTGATGGGGATCTTACATGCTACGCTCCTGTCAGGTGGTCCATAGAGACATTGGTTTTAATGTTCCTTCAGATAGGAATGATGGGTGCCACAAATGGGTCTATTGAATCAAGCAGGCTGATTTAAAGACATGGGGAATTAATCCACTGTCCGATATTTGTAATTAATATTTTGGGTTTTGAAATTGGAATAGAATCAGATCTATGTGGCCACTTTTAAATAGAAATGGGGGTGCTGACAATATAATAAAGAAAAGAACCAAGAAGGGCAAAGGTACAGACA
The DNA here is from genome assembly GCF_050947455.1 of Rhinoderma darwinii. Classification (NCBI taxonomy): domain Eukaryota; kingdom Metazoa; phylum Chordata; class Amphibia; order Anura; family Rhinodermatidae; genus Rhinoderma; species Rhinoderma darwinii. Next base: position 55,301,045 of record NC_134698.1, read on the forward strand.
AGAACACTTCACAAAATTAGAATTAATGTTTTTATTATATCACATGAGACTAATACAAATAAGAGAGGACGATTACAAACTATCAAAAGCAGAAAATGCATTGACTAGCCCATGAATTGTACACACTCCACCACACTAATATTATTTATTTATTAAGCTATATTTTTATCTATATGTTCCCTACATATATCTCTCCATACTGGGAGTTGGAGTCTCCTGTTTCCAAGCATACACAGTTGGAAGCTGGAAGATGACTGCCCACCACTGACCTATATCCTGTAAAGAGCACATGATATGTGGTTTATGTATTTATTCCCCAAGTAAATAAACAATTAGAGAGCATTATACAGAGCATGTCACAGCAGAAATGCAATTCTATTCCCAGATGTTGCCTTCCATCAAATACACTAGTGCATTGAGTGATTATGAGCCCCATTGCCCTCCTGCTCAGTAGGACTATTATAATGCAGGGCAATCATTCACTCTGTGGTCTGCAACCTGTGTCTTCTCAGCTGCTGTGGAACTACAACTCCCAGCATGCTACATGTTGTAAGCCATGTCCTACAGCTTCATCCAATGTTCGATAAGAATTGTGGAAATCCGTTTGATCTTGTAGTTTCTGCAGTGATTCATAAAGCCTTTATTCTGGGGACATGTGAAATAGATTTGAAGCTGCAGCCAGTGTTCTACATAGAGGTGTTTTATATCATCTCCTTCAATGTGCTCTTTATTATTATTATTATTATTATTATTATTATTATTATTATTATTATTATATGAACTAAGGCAAAAAGTGATTTATACTCCATGGAATGTGTATTCACATAATCATGTCATATACCAGCCTTCAAGTGCCCACACACCATAATACCAACATGAATAAATAGCTGTATACACGTACATTCTGATGTAGATATTATGTAGTGAATAGACATGCATTGCTAAAAATATTAGACTGCTGGTGGCATCGACGGCAAAGTGATCCGTCTATGGCCAGATAAATTCGGCTCTACTACATCTATCTATCTATCATCTATCTATCTCATATCTATCTATCTCATATCTATCTCTCTCATATCTATCTCCTATCTATCTATCTCCTATCTATCTCTCTCATATCTATCTCTCTCATATCTATCTCTCTCATATCTATCTCTCTCATATCTATCTCTCTCATATCGATCTCTCTCATATCGATCTCTCTCATATCGATCTCTCTCATATCGATCTATCTATCTATCTATCTATCTATCTATCTATCTATCTATCTATCTATCTATCTATCTATCTATCTACAGAGCTGACATTTATCATTTGCATGGCATGTTAGTGTATATATACATGGGTGTGACAGTTCTGCATCGGCGTCAGTGAATATTATATATGATGTAATATTAGTAAAGACAAGACAGATTGCCGCACAATGAGAAGCAGATAGAAATATAATAATACTAATAATAATAACAACAGTCATAGTCCAGGGTGATTATTCATTTCAACGTCGCTCTGAGAGATGAGTCCTAGAGGGTCTCGACCCAGTCCACAGGGTGATCCTCGGTGATTGTGGGAAGACTTTGCTGTCTGTTGGGTGATCTGCTGTCATTATATTATTAACCGGCTGGTAAATCGGGAGAGCATTAAACCTGGAAATGTAATACGTCCGAGAATTACTCCACACAACTCTATCTACAACAGCAAACCCCCCCCCCCCCCCCCCACAATGAATATAATACTGTATCTGCATGTTCAGCACATTCAGAGGAGCTCTCCAAACTAGTGCAATCCATTATCAATATATAACATCCATCTGCCTATATGTGTGTGTGTATGTATGTATGTATATATATATATATATATATATATATATATATATAATAATCCTCCTGGTATTAACTGCAAAAATAAAAATGAATTGTCCTATAATATATACTTATTGATAATAAATAAAAAAGAAATATATGTGTGTGTGTGTATATATATATTATTTTTTTTTCTTTATTTTTTTCATATTCCTCCTGGTATTAATTGCAAAAATAAAAATGAATTGGCCTATACTTACTGTATACATTATAGGCCAATTCATTTTTATTTTTGTAATTAATACCAGTAGGAATGTGTATACATATCTGTGTGTGTGTGTGTGTGTGTGTGTGTGTGTGTGTGTGTGTGTGTGTGTGTGTGTATATATATATATATATATATATATATATATATATATATAATTTTTTCAGTTGATCGTTATACATTGAGAATCTCTCCATATTATCTTGTGTTTATTTGCGAGAGGATTCATAGTAAATAAAGAATGAATGGAAATAAATGAATGAGTTGAAGGCTGTGAAATCGTGCAGGCATTTTCAGGGGAAATGTAATGATCTGAAGCCTAAACCACAAGAATTACATGTAATGTAGGTGCCACATACAGTAAATGGAGAAAATGTCAGATTTTCACATGAAGCCCCCTGGAATAGCATTGACCACAGTGTAAAGTCCGCACAAGCTGACCTGACCGCACTTCTAGTTTTCTATCTATATCTCAAGTTCACCTCATTAAACTAGTGTCTACCGAAGAACAGGAGCAATTGTGTTCTGTGTGATATATTCATGTGTTTATATTTATTTATACATTTCTAAAAGATAGGTAATTTAATAGATTGATATGGATATATACAGCAATTCGATACAGTAGATAGATACATGTTAGATAGTTGTAAGATAGATATTAGAATTTATTTGTATTTTTCTTTGATATTGAACCGTTTTTTCTATCACTAATGTTGATGGGTGTGCCACAATTTTTGAACATTTTGAAAAGATTTCATATTCTATTTATATGTAAATGTTTGAGGTACAATGGTGTGACTGTGACCAATGCTAGAAATGTACATCACAAATATTTGTGATTTGTAGAATCAGTACAGAATGGGAAAGAGAATAATCGTTATGTGTGTATTGACAAATGTTATTATTCTTTTATAGAATAATGTCTGTGCCAAACATTTTGGGCTTATGCAGAACACTAAATATTTAACTACATTCAATATGTAATTACTGTAATAAAATGAAAATAATGTAAATGGTGTATATATACATATATATATACATATAAAAACATATAAAGAATTAAGTATAACATAATAAATGACCTTATAACACAATAGAAAAATAATGAAGCAATAGGAATAACAAGATAATAGAAAATGTAATAATAAATAATATTCAAATATAAGGAAAATATAAAAATATATCTAAAATATTAATAAAAATATAAAAACAAAGTAATATAAATAAAATATTACTATATTGAAAAAATAATAAAAGTAAATACATGGTGAATAAATCAGGTGTATTTGTTTAAGTACTGTATTAATAACCCACTATTGCTGTATAGTAATATTTGTTTGTATAATGTTTCCACATTGCCCTTTGCTCTTTGGTTGTTTTTCAGACCCTAATTATCCTACAAGACCAACAACAATTATACTAATTACCCAATGGGACCTGTGCTGTATGTGCACAATGTGTTATTACAAGGCGTATGCTAATCACTAGGAAACCTAGTCCTGACATTAATCTTTATGCCAGGCTGCACAGGACCAGTGTATATTTGGATACTGCCCCCCACATGCACATACACCCTGCTCCCTAGGCCACTGTGGAGGTGACCTCTACTGTCCCAGCCTACACTGGGCACGTTTACTATTACCCAAAATCACTGGAGACCCCAGAGCAGTCACTCAGCTCCATCCGACAGGAACACACACCAAGTGTGAGAGGGGGTATGAGGAATACTTGCAGTGTCCTGTGCTACATGTAGAATTTATTTCTTAATTGTTTTATAATAATTAGATCCAGCCACTCTTATGATCTGTAAACAGGCCCTTCAGTTCTTTCCTTCCTGTCCAGTCAGCTGCTTGTAGTCTCCGCTCCAGAAAAGTCATTATTTACCGGCCAGTAAATGCAGTGTGGATGCCTGCCACCCAGCACCCCGAAACTAGTGGTCGCAGAAGACCCCCCTCCCCCTGTTCAGAGTAGACAATTAGCATATGTCCAATATATTGCCACAAGCCCATAAAGTAAAAAATCAAATAAAAAAATATAAAAAAATAATGTGTATATATATATATATATATGTATGTGTGTGTGTGTGTGTGTGTGTGTGTGTGTGTGTGTGTTTTGATGTGCATGAAATTTATGGATTTAATACTTGATGAGTAAGTCTAGATTTTGTGGAAACAGATATTTCACCAAGTGTCTTCTGAATCCAGCCTCAATTTCCCTGTAAACCATGAAATAGAGGGATTATTTCCATCCAGGTCATATAGATTGTGTGCAGTCCAGCTCCTCAGCCTCACCAGGACTATAACAAGCTGCTGCAATCCTTCCTGGGCCGGCTGCCAGTTATGCCAGCAGCTTTTCTATGCTAGCTCATGTAGTGACTGTATTATATTATAATTCATTATATAACATTATTATTATTTTTTATATGAGATGGATAATTAATATGAGATTATATAGATATTGGTCTTCTAGGAATATCAAATAGTACAGCAGACAAACCACTACATGTATAAACTGAAAATGAAATATTTGAGTTGATATTGTTTTCAATATAATGAAGTTTTCTACTGTCCTACCAGTTCTGATGACTATTAATAATAATAAATTATAATGTATTGTGGAACTATATTATCATTACTTTTTATTATTAATAATATTGTATTCCGGATTGCAGATTTTCTGTGTCTGTCCACCTCAGTATTGCATGGCATGCAGTTAGTTAACAATGGCAATGAACCTGATTTGCAGTGTGCTGGGACTTACCGCATCTCAGAGGGTAAATATCCTGTAATCAGTAATCCAGGTGCACATCAGGCTTGAAAGGGACTCAGCACAGAGCAGTGAGGCAGCCAACAGACTGCTGCCTGTCACCACAGAGGTCCAATAGCATGGGGGCATTTTCCCCAGCCAGCCCACCGTAGGAGTGCCTACCCACAGTGACAGTGCAGCCCTGCCCTGCCCAGCCCACGTTGCTATTAGAGGGAAATACAGAACTTACACTGTTGCACCAAGAAAAGGAAGGATTTTCCTATTCACCTTAATTCTCCATTCCTGCTACCAAGCAGAGCTGTGCAGCCTGGATCTATCTGGCCTGCTCCTGTTTGGTCCTCCAGCTGGATACAAAGGGGAACCCCAACCTCAGTCATGGGTAAGTGGCTCAGATCCTAATGCACATAGCTGTCAAGTCTTCTTCCTATGCGTGCCCTATCTCCGCTATTGACCTGTTCCTACAAGCTAGCAGTAAGTTCAGGATCATTAGCAGCAGTCAGTGAAATCACTACTGGAGGCTTCTTGGATAATGTAAATGTTGCATTGCAATATATTGTCTGTAGCAGCAGCAGTGGACTGAAATGAAGAATTGAGAGTAACCCATTCACTGACAAGGAGGTGAGTAAAAGCTTTGCTGATTGTCATATACCCTGAACTAATGCTAGGTTGGCATGCATCTGTCCACAGAACCTGCCTTTGGAGAAGTCAACCAGCTAGGAGGGGTGTTTGTGAATGGAAGACCCTTACCTAATGCCATCAGGTTGAGGATTGTGGAGCTGGCTCAGCTGGGGATCAGGCCTTGTGACATCAGTAGACAACTGAGGGTTTCCCATGGATGTGTCAGCAAGATTCTGGCTCGCTACAATGAGACTGGATCCATCCTCCCAGGAGCCATTGGAGGCAGCAAACCCCGAGTGACCACCCCAACTGTGGTTAAACACATCAGGACCTATAAACAGAGGGACCCTGGGATCTTTGCCTGGGAAATCAGGGACAGGCTCCTGGCTGATGGGGTGTGTGACAAGTACAATGTGCCCTCTGTCAGTTCTATCAGCCGGATCCTCAGAAATAAAATTGGTAATCTGTCCCAGCAAAGTCACTATGACTCTCATAAACAGCATCACCACCCCACAGCCGCCTCAGCTCTCCAGTATAACCACATTTATTCCTACACCAACCCCATGGCTACAGGGGGCAAGGTGCCCACACCGCCTGGCATGCCTTCCCTAGCCAGTACCATGGTTATGCCCAGGACCTGGCCCTCATCACATTCTGTCACGGACATACTTGGGATTAGGTCTATCACAGATCAAGGTAAGTGGTCCACAAATACCGCATTACATTATTACTAGGATAGCCAATAATACTGAATATTAACTGAAATCCGCATTATGTGAATGAAGAAAGAGAAACATTACCTTGAAAATCATTCTTGAAGACGTGGTTAAACAGAACATCATTTCTAGATTTTTATCTATTTGTTTTTTGTTCTTGTTCATTTTGTTTTATACAATGTTATGTACAATTAAACTTTACAGTCAAACACAATTGTTGCTTTTTCAATCGTGATATACAACGATTATCAAAGTAATGTATCTATCATCCTTCATTCATATCATGAGGTTTTGAATTATCATCTATATGTGAACCTGTGAGAAATAATAACCTGTATTTTATATTGTGGTTAATACTTAAACCATAAAATTATATATTTCTAAACGTAACTATAGTAAAGCACTATAAAATAAATAGTAAGAATAATAATAAGCAGTTTCCACTATTTGTTCTTTCTCTTACTTTCTTATTTTTTTATTTTGCATCTATTTATATTATCTATATCTATTTATATTATACATCTATTTATATTTATAGTATACATCTATTTATATCATACATCTATTTATATTATACATCTATTTATATTATATCATACATCTATTTATATTATATTATACATCTATTTATATAATACATCTATTTATATTATATAACAATTTCCTATCCAAATATTATATTTCTTGGATACGTGTGTCCTTGTTTTTTAGAAGACCTATAATCTACACACATCTTATATTCTACAGATCATTTATATCTGCATGTAGTGTCCCATTCTGTCGCCACGTCGTCGCTAATATAGAGCACATAATAAAAAGCTTCCTTTAGTAATGTCGCTTGCAGATATATGTGACATGGTGTGTGGATCCCCCCTGACTGGGACACCCCCAGCTCCTGTGCAGCTTCTCCACCTTAATACTTGTAGACATGCTGAGAAAACTGTATATAAGGGAGATCAGGTCTAATAGAGCTGAAGGCTGAAGAAGTGCAGTCCCCAGCTTTCACTGAGAGCAGGCCTGTGTCTTCAGCCTTCTGCCTGCTGGAAATTAGGGAAAAGTTTCACTTCTCTCGTTTGTGCAATCAGACTAAATTTACCCAGACAGGAAGTTCAAATGTCAGATAATTGGTTTCATTCTGCGGCACTCAGTACAACCTCTGGGCATAATGTGAACAGGAGGAGAGATCTGCCTTTCACCTAGAGACTCATTTTCTGCTAATTTTCCCTGCATATGATAGATCCTAATTCTCTATCTCTCATACTGGGACTCTTTTTGATACCCAGTATAGACACACTACACTTATTCTATCAGCTTCAATGAGCCAGGCCCATCTATGACTTAATGAGACAAAGTGCTCTATCCACTTCCATATAAAGACCCAGAGACTGCCCTAAAAATATACACAGATTACCATTTCCTGAATTGGCCTAACATTGGAGAATTAGATTACAAATTGGGAATGTTTGTAGATCCCTCTAATGGTTTCCTCTCTTATTAACACCACATTGGCAGTCAGGCCTCCAAGGGAACTGTCTGGAGTTGTTCCTCTATGTCTCAGATTTTGGGGAAAAGATTCCTGAACTGTGCACAGGGGTCTGCTCTGCCCTGCTCAGGCCATTAGCTTGTTCTTTGTGAGCAAATTGCTAATTTATTCGACAAAGCATTGCCTCTGACACGGGGACAACTCTTTCTAGTGGGGAGAGTGTGAACTGGTTATTATTAGGGCAAAGTGACTGCAGGGGAGAAGGGTCCCGGAGAGAGGACTTTTCATTTACACTTTATGCATGTATTCCACAGACATCTGGATAGTTTGGCGAGTCTGGATATATACAGCTAGTTGTATAAAATACTAAAGAGGGTTAATGCATGTGTGCACAATAAAAAATAAAAAAAATATCGAAAAAAAAATACAATCTAACTTGCTAAATCTATAAAAAATACAGTGTAATATAACTAAATAAGTCTATAAAAAACACAATGTAATAAATATAAAATATATCATACAAAATATAATAAAAAAACAAAACAGAAAATATATAAAACAAATAGGTAGCATATAAAAATAGCCAAAATCATTACAAAAATCTGACAAATAGTACATATAAAATATAATAAATGACTGGTAATAAATTATTGTAGCAATACTAATAATTTATACTGCAGTTGATGTTATTACATTTTGTATGATTTGAGCTGAAGTGTATTAAAATTAGCAGGATATTAAGTCTTATAATGCTGTGTGTCTATACACAGTACATTAACCCCTAGGGAGATTTTATATATATATATATATATATATATATATATATATATATATATATATATATATCTTTGTGTGTGTGTATATATATATATATATATATAATAAATTAAGATGTGGCTGGTTTTATTATCCCAGCCCTATCACAAGGTGTATAGTATGTAACGGGGCTCCTCGACTCGACCCTGCTGGACACTTTTAGGTGTCTGTTATTGTCGCACTACTTTTCCAGCCCCCTCCTCCTGTACAATCCGGAATGACAGATCTTTCAGCTTTGACCTGCATTGTGAGAATGACTCTGGAAAGTTTTTTTCCCCCTCACTGTAAAATAAACATTTCTGACAAATTCTGGAATGCTAAGCATTTTCCATATTTAATCCTTTCTTCAAACACAGGCCGCACTTTATTTCACCAAATTCTAGGGGCTGCAGACTATTTTTCTTGAAGACAAATCCCATTTTCTTACAAGATGGGAATGAATGGATCGTGTGCTGTCACATGCAGGCTGTGATTAATGAGCCCTGTGATTAATGACTGCGGCTAATTATTGCATTTTCCCTCCATGATCTCTATTGCAATTTCCCAAATTTATCCTAATTCTCCACAACATGCCCACATTTCCATTTACACTGAAAACATAGTAACTTCCATTTTATTTCCATCTATGAATTTCACACATCGGGGAGAGCAGCCTGCAGGATACAGAAAGCCAAAATATACACTCCGCATAAGTGCTCCACTCACCACAATATTTTAATAACCTGATTCCAGGGCCTGTATTTATATGTGGGGAGAGTGAGGGGCAAACATGCCAGATTGTCAATCTGACATATATTATTATTACCTCATTTATTAATGAATGAACTCATGTAGTTACTTTCTACTCTCCTCTAAATAATAATGATTGATCTAGGATCAAGAGATAAATAGACATAAGATGGATCGATAAATAAAGGTTAAATAGACATAAGAGATAAATGGATAAATATATGATAGATAGATGGGATAAATAGAGCTATACAGTAGCTAGGTATAGATAGATTCGTTAGATGAGATCTGATAGAATGTTTATTATATTAGACATCTGATTTATTTTTTAAATACAGGTGTCTAATAAATAACAAGTTTATTGAAGGTATATTGATCAATTTTTATTTCATAAAAGAGGTATAACTCGATATAAAGATCTGTCATATCTATCTATTATTTTTTATTTGTGCATCTGACTGATGTAGCAGTGCTGGGTTTGTTTGTTTCTTAGCGCAATAGGAGATGATTTCAGGATATGTTATCTACTTTTTTTCCCAATGGAATTGCAAGTAAACTTATTGCCCCTCAGTGAGTAGTTATCAGGTCTGCTACATCTGTAATTGACTTTTCCATTGTTGTAATAATACTGGTCCTCCTCTATGCCCGCAGACACTTCTCCGTACCATAGTCCCAAAATTGAGGAATGGAGCAGTTTGAGCCGAAATGGCTTCCAGTCTACACAGCACATGATGAATGGGCTAGAGAAAGGCTCCCTAGACCAGGAGGTCAAGTACAGCCAAGTAAGTGTACACCATAACTGTATCTGCATAATAAAAATCTATATCATCTCCTGGGATCTGACCATATCTGGCGTTGCTATGTTAAAGCTCGGCTCCTTTTTGGTCGGACTCAAGACAACCAAATGAATATTAAGAGGAGTTGTTTTTTTTCCAGGATTTTTTTTGTATTGATTGAATAAAAAATGAAATTGAAAAAAATAAATTCAATTAATGTAAAATAGAATAGATGGACATATAGCCGCAGTGTCCGTTTAGTTTCAAGCGAGCCCCAGTTACACAAGCGATTCACGACAAGGATTATAGCATTATTTTCATTGTTGGAAATATTATTATTGCTACTTTACATTACAAAAGTTCATTAATTCAGCTTCTTTTATTCCAGCCTCGATGTTATAGACCCTGGCTGTGTATGTAGTTATATATATTGTACAGTGTGTGTGTGTGTGTGTGTGTGTGTGTGTGTGTGTGTATATATAAATATATATATATACACATACACTATAATATATATTTATGTGTATATATATACATGTGTGTGTGTGTGTGTGTGTGTGTGTGTGTGTGTGTATATATATATATATATATATATATGAGTGTGTGTGTGTATATATATATATATATGAGTGTGTGTATGTGTGTGTGTGTATATATATATATATATATATATATATATATATTACACTTTGATTTCTTAGATCATTTGTCTAATACACATATTACACACATACTATAAGGAAACGTCTGATATGTGATATGATCGCCCTCCAGAAAATACTGTCCGTTTTTTTATTCTAAAGGCTTGTACACAAGGAACTTATTGTAGACTGTTCCTTCTAATCTTGCTGTAGGGGAGTTCTGTGTGAGTGGTTGAATATTATCCTTTGTGTATATATTCTGCAGAAGATACAATAACAGATCATTGAATTCTATGGATGGTTAACATTTCTTGTTAATTAAAACCATTTTGTCATGTTGCAATCGAGCTATGCAGTCCTCGAATAGAAAAATACAACGTTATTAATATAATTATATCAGTGGCAGACAGTACAAAATCGAAGGGAAATATATGGAAAATACTAGTCCTGCTGTCAGTATTTAATCCTAGGCATAAAATAAGCTGCTGATTGTCCTGATGTAATAAGGATATGAGAAGTCTTCCCAGGTATAAAGACTATACAACCCATATGCTGTATGTTCTTGGGCTTTATGGACTCTTCACTAGTTTGTAGCAGATTTATGATCCAGTATGAGTATGTGTGAGTATAATATGCAATATGTTTAGCATGTGAGCCCAGTGTGCAACTGTATATTTCTATGTTGAAATCCTTAAATGATTTTAAGCCTTTGAGCTGTTTTCTGTAAAGTTGGGATATGTCTGTCTGTCTATTTATGAATGTGTGAAGCTCCTTCTTTAGATGTGTGTATAAAAGATGGATATTTAGATATAGAGACACACACATATATATAGTTGTTTACATAAAGAAAAAGAGGGAAATGTGGATATATTTCACGCAAAACGTAAATTATTGTAATATTAATAGTCTTTTTGTCTATTATACCTCTATTAGGTTCTATAGCATGTCATGTTACCCTCATCTTCTGAAACATCGTATTTTTTAAGCATTTTTAAATTAAGCTAAACATCTTTGGAGCAAATATAATGCAGCACAGTATAGAATAATGTTGTGTAGTTGATGCTTATTATGGTGTATAATGTTTCCAGACAGCTACTATCTCACAACTCCTTACACTATCTATCTATCTATCTATCTATCTATCTATCTATCTATCTATCTATCTATCTATCTATCTATCTATCTATCTATCTATCTATCTATCTATCTATCTCCCTCTCATATCTATCTATCTATCGTATCCACATATACATTGATGCCATATGGTTCACTACTTAAAGGAAAATTCCACATGTGAACAAGAAATAACATTCCACAGTTAAGATCAACATAAAATGCTGACTAATATTATAATTCCTTTGCTCAGGGGTGGACATACTGTATCATATGTTCAACCTGTCTAAGGGGCCCATATATTGTTCTTGCATCGGAACCCTCTGCTGTCTGCATCCCCCCTTGACTTTGCTCTACTTTTCTTGCACTGATGTGGAGTTACGTGATGTTTTCTTCTCCACTTATGTCTAATGCTAATATCAGAATTCTGCTGGTTACCAGAGAGCAGTGCATTGTGGGAGCTCAGATGACAGTTACACAATCCGAGCTGTTAGATGATCTATCTGATGACAGAAAGGACATGACTTGTAGTCTGTTTCCAAGAACAACCAGCAGAATTTTGAAAGCAGCTATGGACATGAATTGGGAAGAAGACATCAAATGACTGAAAAACAGAAGTAAAAAGCTAATCAAAAGTGCCACAGCCATCAATCAGAGTTCACCTTACATATAGTAAAATAATTTTAACTAAATACTTGTGCAAATTGGAAAATTGTATATAAATTATTCGAAAATGGAAAAATTGAGCTTACGTTTAAGTATAGAACGTTTACTCCAAAAACCGCATAGATGTGGTCAGTTCACACAGGTAACACGTCACTTTCTAATAATAACGGATTACCCCTAGACGGGTGGCCAGACTGTAAGCGACGCATGTCTGAATAGCCCCATTGAATTACGTAGGTCAGTGTAATGGCCGTCGTTTTAACATCCGTAACACGGACGTAAAATACGCTCGTGTGAATCAGGCCTAAGACTGTATAGTTAGATCAGTGGCAATCGGCTGTGTTTGCAAGTGGCTAACCGCAGTTGTAGCAGACCTGAATTTATCTTTTACCGGTTTATTTTGTGCACTGTAATAACTCTATGGGAGCCCACATGAATTATGCCAAAATACAAACTAAACTCTGCTTCATCTATATATCCAATATAACAGCTTTCAAGTCCTGCAGATATTGTATCCTAGAGACCTAGTTTCCATTCCTGTATCCTTCTTCACCAGATCCCTGAGTATAGTGTTATATGACTACTATGTAAAGATGCTGCAGGTTTGTTGGGATGAATGGAAGCTGTTAGGGTCACAGTAGTTTGAGCTAATAATCTGATGTTCTCTTTTATATCTAATGGTTGTTTAAACATAGGATCAATAAATGCATGTAGGAATGTTTGGATTAAGTTGGAGTGATTTTGCCTGCCTTACCAATATATGTCCAGGGGCATATATAGAGGAAAGGGGGTTGATAGCGTGTCTTGCCCCTTTATGGTGCTGCGTAATGCCATATGGGATAGAGGGGCCTGATGCTTGATTGCCGTCTCCATCCCCTTTCCATGATCATTGTGCCTATTCCCCTCTGCCTTGTTTGCTAACAGTGCCGTGTTATGGAGAAAGGAGTCCTTCACAGGTTATCGCTTCCCAAAGGTGATTGGACTAACCTTGACTGGGACTTCTCTTGACAGGGCCCCAGAGCAGCCACACAGAGCAACCACATGAAGGCAGCCACATGGCAGCCTCCATGCTACGTACCAAATTGTACACGGACAATTTTATGTATTGGGTGGAAATTCTCTTAAAGAGGCTCTGTCACCAGATTATAAGTGCCCTATCTCCTACATAATCGGATCGGCTCTGTAATGTAGATAAGAGCAGTGGTTTTTATTTTGAAAAACAATAATTTTTGAGCAAGTTATGAGCAATTTTAGATTTATGCTAATTAGTTTCTTAAAGACCAACTGGGCGTGTTTTTACTTTTGAGCAACTGGGCGTTGTACAGAGAACTGTATGACTCTGACCAATCAGTGACCAATCAGCGTCATACACTTTTCATTGTTTCAGCCCAGCTTCTTTCACTGCACACACAGCGTGATCTCGCGAGATCACGTTGTGCTGTCACATACTCCCACACTAACTTTACCAAAGTGTCGGGAGTGTGAATAGACATCGCATCCTGGCTGTCACTGTATTGCTTTTTCAGTTCCGGGATCAGGGCGTTTTTACTAGTTGCAGCAATAACCTGAAAACTACAAATCCCATGATGCGTTGAGTGATGTGCAGAGATCGGGCACGTGTGGAGTAGAAAACATTAAACTTACGGTCTCCTTTTAAAGAGGGTATTTAGGTTTTAGAAAACAAAGCATTCATTGTATGATAAAAAGGTCTGCGATGTTGTAATACACTTTCTTTAATTTCTCACCGTTTTCGAGATCCTTGCTTGTAGTTATTGAATGGGAATCTTCAATATTTAATTCTGGTCATGTGACGCTCATTACATGAAAAAGCTCTGATAACCGTACTGTAACGAGCCGTGCACCTGTGTGTCCATCACATGACCAGGAGAGAGTCTTATTTTCTGGAAGATGACAGTAGACCATTCAATGGTTACAAGCTTATATATTGAAAACCATGAGGAGTTGACACTTAAAGTATATAAGAATAAGTTATAGAACAATGAATGGACTTTATTTGCTGAAGCTAGAATACCACTTTAAGGGCAACCAGTAGCTGCAAGCGTTCAAGCTGAACTTTTGTGTATAGAGCTTTGAGAACCAAGGTTTTGTACAAACTCCATTAACATATGGTCTCCATGAGCAATACCACTGTCCTTATTAGCATTAGGGTATGTTCACACGAGGTCATTACGTCCGTAATTGACGGACGTATTTCGGCCACAAGTACCGTACCGAACACAGTGCAGGGAGCCTGGCTCCTAGCATCATAGTTATGTACGACGCTAGGAGTCCCTGCCTCGCTGCAGGACAACTGTCCCGTAGTGAAAACATGATTAGCATGTGACCGCAGCAGCCAATCGGAGGGCTCAGCAGCCATATGTCGTATTTCTGGCTTTATGCCACTGAGCCCTGCTGAGCCCTTTGATTGGCTGCAGCAGTCACCTGTATTGCTTTTTTGGTTCATTTATCTTATTTAAAGCCACTACTAAAAAATGTTCACTTCCAGGATAACCCCTTTATGTAATGGCTGGCATAAATAATCAGGAAAAAAGCTTGCAGCGTCTTATAGTACCTGAGTGATCAGATGTGAGAATAGATTTCACCCCGTCCCACGTACTGCCTATTGAGCACAGTTTTATCAACATGCCCATAATGGGTGGCGGGCTCCTCAGGTAGTGCCCAGATGTCTGAACAGTCAGTCCACTCCTGGTGGAACTACACCGACATCTAGAGGGAATGCTTGATAGTCCTAGATATTTGTATTACTGACCAAACCATCATGCGAGACCGTTTTGATGTATGAGACTTCGTGTCACACCAAATAGAGAGCGCGGCCGAGTTCAGGCCTTACACGCCTATTGAATTTGGTCATTTACGCATGTCAAAAATAAATAATGTAAGTCATATTATGTTTACAGAGGTTCACGTAGCAAAGTGGAGTTGTATATACATATACCGTATACTGTGAGTATGTGGGAAGCTACACTAGCTCTGCTGATCTCTTCTAGTCATCATATACAGTACTTCCAATACTCTGCATATACGTGTGTGTCCCTGTAGGCACAGGATGTATGGTCGAGCGTTCTGGCTAATATCATGTAGTATCAATCCTGTCTTTAATTGGAATATTCCCTCCTTCCAAATATAGTATTTCTGAAGTAACGTGTTATCTATCCACACTCCAGAACATACAATGCGGCGGTTTATCAAAACCGGTGCAAAAGAAAAAGCCATAGCAGCCAATCACATATATTGCATACACCTGGGATTGTACATTTTGGACGTAAACTGCATATAATTTCAACTACATTATGTTTTGTGTTATGTGTAGTAATGTGTGTGGAGGGGGGGGGGTCATCGGGTTTGTACCCCCGTTTACCCAGCTCCCACACGTGTGTATCCTGCCTTAAAGGGGTTGTCCGGGCACGGACAGCTGGTGACCTATCCACAGTAGAGGTCATATGAACGGTAGGGGTCTGACACCCGGACCTCACACCGATCAGCTGCTGGATGTTATGCAGGGTATGCAGTGTTCTGTGCCGTACGCAGATGGCTCCGACCACCTCATAGCGGCTGTGCTGCAGAGCTGCAACTCTGCTCCGATTCACTGGAATAGGAGCAGAGCTGCACTACTGCAGCACAGCCACTATACTGTGACCGGAGCCATCTCCTCCGGCATGGATATCCGGTGCCTGGAGGCAGCCGGAACAGCTGATTAGTTCGGGGTCTGGGTGTGGACCCCCACAGATCATATACTGATGGCCTACCCTGTGGATAGGTCATCAGTTGTCAGTGCCCGGACAACCCCCTCGTGCACACCGTGTTGCATGAAACTATAATGGGGCCACACTGTACCGCATTGTACTAAATAGTGGGAAGATAATCTCAATCTAAGCTTAATATGGACTATGCCATTGTACAGGGTCCATACATACGGTTTTGCGGGCAGCATGGTGTCTTATACTGTAATCTTGAGGTAGCGCTAATAATAATGTATACATCCGCATAAAAGTATTATTAGTTATAAGATAATTCTATTCATTTAAGTCAAATCGATTTAAACTCTTGCTTAGAAAACAATTTTTTCAGATCACAAAGACCAAAATGGAAACATTGTATATAAATAACAAGAGTTGACTTTACGTATAATATAATTAGTATGGCTTATAAATCTATGTATAATATATATTTGAACATCAGACATAATTCTAGAGTGAACTGCATACCAAAAGTCTGAACCCAAAAATACGGTAAACACAAGTGCAAAGGGTTTTCCTGAACCTCCCAAACACGCCACAGATTTTAGGGAATGCTATGAAAACTAAAAACAGCCAATTCCTTGCCTATTTTTCTGAGGAAAGGACATGGATTTTCACCATTAGCACTGCATGTAAAATCCACATGACAACCTACGTAAGCGTAGTATTCCCGAAACCCCGACTTCTAGGCTTATATAGTCTTGGAAAAGTATCTTGACAACAATTTTTATGAAATACAACAAATTACTATTTATATTTTTTGTTTATTATTGTTTATATGAAGTTTTATACCAACGTGTAAAGTACAACCTCTATATAATAATGCAGATGATTGGAGACCTGACACCCTCACTATGGCCGTACATTTGAGGCATACATCCCCCCCAATTGTTTGTGCACCTGTAAGGCATACAATTGTATATGTCTGCCCCTGGACTCTATCGTACATAACACACACTGTGGCTAATACATATTTGTGGTGTTATCTAATGAATTTTGAATCCGATTATATTATTCTATACAACAAAGTTATCCAGATGTTTACCTGTCAAACAGGTAAAAAGGACACACTATATTTATATACTCTACATATGACCCATAGAAACTAATGGTTACATTATAGAATATTTTAGGATACTTTTTTTTTACTGTCCAAAGATATTGTCAGACAGGGCCCGTAGATGTGGTGTAAAGGAGCTTTAGATAATTATTCATCTGATGTAAATGGAGACCGCCTAATCCTACCCCCGACACCTCCCGTCAGAGGAAACAAGGACGGACAGTATTAATTTTAAAAGGGTTGTCCTCTTTGTACAATCCCTTTTTGTTAGAAGCGTACCCTGGAAATAAGATGATGTCCCATGTCTGGGACCCGTCTGTAATCTGTGGGGGAACCTGGCAGCAATGGAAAATAAAAGGGGTTGTACAGGATTAGAAACACATGTCTGCTTTCTTCCTAAAACAGTGCCACAGCTGTCTACAGGTTGTGAGTGGAATTGCAGCTCAGCCTCGTTCACTTCAATGCAGCTTATACTGCAATACCAGACACGACCCATGGACAGATGTGGCGCTGTTTCTAGAAGAAAGCAGCCATGTTTTTCTAATCCTGGACAACTCTTTAGGCATTACATGATGTCCATAAAAATCAATGGCCTGTTCATGTAGTGCGTCCAGAAAGAGATGCTCTTTGTACTTGATGGAGGTCCCAGATCTTGAGGTCCCAATTAAGGATTTTGCTCAATTTAGCTCAGAATGGGGTAATAGGGAATTTGAAATTGGGTTTTCCAAACCAGACAATCCCTTTAACCCATTGAGTTTGTGATGGTATGGCAATGTGTTACAGCAAAAATTCAAAGCGGAACCCTTAAAAATGCAAACCTAGATCAACATGTAGATGTTCATGCAGATTTGGCCACAATGCAATGGGTGAAATCTGCGGCAATTCCACTATCGATAGGCATACTAGGATATTATATTGTCATTTTTTATATATCTACGGTATATCCAGTCCGTACCTAGTTTCAGTAGTAATAAGGTATAACCAGTAAAACACAGTGCTGATATCCAGCTGGAAACCGATCTATTCTATTCATAACTGGATCTACACAGCAGCAGCAGGTATGAAGATCATAACCAGGTATCAGGAATAGCGCAGAAAAGAAATACAGACGTATTCAATGAAGGAATGGTCATAGTGGCTGCAAACATCAGTCAGAAATAAGTGAGGAAATCCCATAGATCTGAATAGACCGCGGTGCTCCTTATCCGCTTAGATGGCGAGTAGAAAAATGTGTTGTATACAGCAGAGAATTCTACACCGCTGGGTGCCATCGATACGGGATTCATCCCTGCAGAGCAATTCTTCAAGAAAAAGATGAAAGCTATATTGTAATTGAGCAATTAATAATATGACGCTCATTGGAGGTGGATTAATGGTGGCCTTGCGTGACTATATAAAAAGATTTAAGTTTTTTTCAACTTCGAGATTTTTCCCATCATTTCCCAAAATTTTATTATTTTAAACCACCTGTGTAGTTTATATCGTAGATATAACTGGAGATTTCAATAGTACCATATTTATCAGATATCCCATGAGAAAACGCTTTCCTTAGGAGCAGGGGCGTAACTAGGAAAGACTGGGCCCCATAGCAAACTTTTGACTGGGGCCCCCCCATCCCGAGTGCCACACAACCCCCCTGCAAATAGTGCCTCTCTGTAGATTCTGCCACACAGCGCCCCCCTGTAGATAGCACCACAGCCCCCCTCTATAGATAGCACCACATAGCCCCCTGTATATAGCACCACATAGCCCCCTGTATATAGCACCACATAGCCCCCTGTATATAGCGCCATACAGCCCCCTTTAGATAACGCCATACAGCCCCCCTGTATACAGTGCCATACAGCCCCCTTTAGATAACGCCATACAGCCCCCTTTAGATAACGCCATACAGCCCCCCTGTATACAGCGCCATACAGCCCCCTGTAGATGCCGCCGTACAGCCCCCCTGTAGATGCCGCTGTACAGCCCCCCTGTAGTGGCGCCGTACAGCCCCCTAGCTGTAGATAGCGCCATACAGCCCCCCCCGTCGATAACACCATACAGCCCCCCCGTATATAGCGCCATACAGCCCTTTATGGCATACCTTATAGTGCCCAAATAATACAATGATTGATACAGCGTACATTCCATTCAGCGCTAAAATAATATTGCCACAAGGTGCCCAAGCACTGCCTGATGCACATGGACATATTACGGCTCCATTTTTTTATGGAGCTGTAAAAGTGCTCCCATTCTAGTGGGGCCTATACTACACGACTAACATTTCAGACGGGGGAATGCAGAGGACCTTTTGTCTGATTCCGTACATATACAACAGAAAAAACATTTCTCGAAGGATATTTTTGTATTTGCAAAATCGCTTCATTCTTTATTTTGGATGCGTTGGAGAAATAACAAGTTGTTATAAAAGTCTACATACCCTCTAGCTTCAGTGTATGTATAAATGAACAGAAATATTGAGAACGTTTAGTAATTGTCTCTTTTTCATAACCAGTCTACCACTGTACACGTGAAGAAGGGGGCAGCCATAGCTATACCAACTTCTCAGGCTGCCCAGGCAGTTATTATAGTCCGTATAGAGTAACGGTCTGCAGGAAACATTATATCACAGCCATAATGAGTCAACGATTCTCTACATTTGGCTGCTAGACTAGGATCCTGGCATGTGTTCTCAATTCAATCTGCTTGTGTACGTCTTATCTTTCTGTGTTTTGTTCTGTACATTGATTTATAGAGCAGGATGTCTGAATGCCGTTAATATAGCATCACAACGACTCTTTTTTGGGGAATATTTTACAAGCCTAAAACCACAGTAATCTTGTCTCCGCACCAGTCATCGCTAAGGAAGCCGCTTTCCACTGCTTGTGAGAAATATTTATTAGTCGAACACTAGATCGCAATGACGTCATCCTCCGATGTAGCTAAATTATAATCATTTAACCGAAACATCTTAATATATATTGTCAGGGAATCTGTTTCCTCTGCTTGTCCGGCACAATGGAGCAATATATGGAAAGTATCTGATATATGATATATGGAATAGATAGATCTATAGATTGGTGGGCTTCACATCAATACCTTGTGGGGGCGCGTTTTCCACATTGATCCATAGAGATGTATCATATTATCCACCTTTTTGTGAACTTTTATTATCGTCACTCTAAGGGCTTATTCAGACGAATGTAAACATTGTTTGTGTGACGGACGTTTCTTTACCAGCCATCACTGCACTGCCGTGGCTGCGTGTATTTCAATGGGGCTGTTTACATGGTCGTTGTTTTAACGGACCGTGTGATGGGCCTCAAGTCTATGAGGGATCCGTGAAAACGGGTCCCGCACAGTTGCATCTTGGAAGTGTGTACACTCATTAGTCTGAATATGCCTAATAATGCATTATATCAGCATAACATCATTTATTCAAAAACTTGTTGCATTTTTTTCACTGCCACTTTTGTATCTAGTATCTTTTTAATATTGCGTTGTCACAGGGATGGGCACTGATAGCAAAATGATGGCAACAATGCTGCGCAAAGATATGTTTTATAACACACACACACACACACACTATGGCTCGATTCACATCTGCGTTGGAGGGTGCACTGTTATGTCAGGCAAAACAACGAACACTATGACAGAAACCTGATGGAACCCATTTAAGTCAATGGGTGCCATTGGTGTTTGTCATGCAACGGATACAGCGCTTCTGTTTAAGTTGTTCCAATGATGGAGAAGAACGGAAGAAAGAAACGCAGATGTGAACCCAGCCTTATTAAAAAAAAAAAAAGTAGAAATTGAATTGATAATCTATACATATCATGCTGCTGACACAGAAGTCTAGATTTAAACACATGCCGCACCCCACATTAACACTACTGTGCTCTGTACTCCCCTGTACATTGTCTTCTATTAGATTCCTATTTTGTGGTATTTTACCATTACCATGCTGTCGACTATCGGCTCTACCCTGGGTCGGTATAACGTTGCTGCGTGCTTTATTAGTTTTTAATTGTTTTTCTTTTAGTGTTGCTCTGGTGTAGCCTAAAATATTGATATTCAGCAAGTCATATTTTTCTATTTATCTGAGCAGAGCTACCTCCTTTTTTTGTTTTGAGCTGCAATACCAACATAGCCATGGACAAGAGTGCTTTATGCTATACAGTAAGTCATTAGCTATAACCGCCTTGGATGAGGGAAGCCTTCCAGCTCTCCCGATAACTTGCCATTGCATGAAACATCCAACCAGCGATGCCGCTCATCAACACGATCCAAATTCTTTTCTTTAAAAAGAAGAAATGCCTAAGACAATCCTGTGTGGTGAAACCGATGAATCCAGCACTGACATGTTAAAGAACTGGATACACGCCAGCATTTGACAAATAAGCCTCTAATAATATGGGGCTTAGGGAGATCTTATCACAGCTCAAAAATCAAGATCAATATCTTGACCTTGCCTTTTCTTTTGTACTCTCTAATTCTCTTTCTTGCTATTGCTTCCCCTACACACATTCTACGGTTACCAGGAGAGCTGGGAAATGAGGATGTAGCCTTCTCCTTGTACTCCGCTACTCGTGACAATGTCCTGGATTACTGCACACACTCCATCACATCTATTGTGATCAACAGTTGTGTTATTTATCATTATAATTTGTTACAGACATTTTCTTTATGTATTTTTTTGGGCATTCTAACTTTGTCCTTGTCAGAATGTTGGCTAGCTTTTCTCTCCAGGGTATAGTAGATTGTTGGACTGTTCAAGGGGTTATCTGCATTTTACATACCATTTTTTGTAAGAATGGATCCAAACAGTTGCTGTCCCCAGCGATCAGCCGTAATCTGCATGAAAATACAGCAAGTGTTCGATTTCCCTGCAGTGCCACCACAAGGGGAAATAAAGCACTGCATGGTGAATCATTGAAAACAATGGGCTGCTCCCTACAGATGTCCAGGGTCCTCCAGAGTGAGAGATATTTGCAGCCAGTCTCTGCTCTGGCGAATTCATGAAGACCCATGAATTTACGGACCCCACTCTAAAATTGGTTTTACATGACTTCCTGTCATGTGGCGTCCAGTTTTATTAATGTGCTCTTAGAAGTGATGGCCACATGCACAGTAGTGATTCTTGTATCTTTACATTGCTGCAGCAGTAAAATGTGTCTGTGTCAGCCTCTGAGTAGGGAGGCCATGCTTATCAAATAAATATAAAATATGTGAAGATAATGGAAAATAATCAAGAAGAGATCCAATGGATTCGCCAACATTAAAATAAACATTTCCTCTGAGTAATGTCAATCATCTAAATCCCAATGTTTGACAACTTCTGTTTGTTGATCTCATTAGTATAATTATATTCTTCTGTTTGAGGCTTGGCAGGGGATGATTTCTGGATGTCGGCTATGTGTACGGATGACAGTGTTTACAATGCACTCAACACTCGGTCCGATACAATTTTAAGAATGACTTGGTTCATTGGATAGATCAACGTGACCGCTCTTAGTCAACAAAAAATAGAGTATTCTACTAGCATGTTACCCCGTTCAATACCAGGAGTGGTTTATAACACTTTCAGGATTTGGCCTATAAAATGTACAACTAGAATAAGTTTTTCTTTCCACCCATTGAAATTCGTTTTTTTTTGGCAGGGCCAATAAAACTGGATTAATGGATGGGCTTTTCATGTTCATGAGAGGGTCATTTTGTTACTAAGAATATGGGGGGAGGGATAAGATAATGAAAATAAGAAAACTTAGACAATGTTATGGGCTTCTCCTAGTTGACCAAATAAAACGCCATAGGCTTTGTTTTCCGCAAACAGTTGGCCTTTTATCCGGAAATTGGAGAACTCTGCAGATTTTGTATTGAAAGGTTAATTCACCTGCCACTGAACAGGAGATTTTGGGGCTCTTTAAATGTCGTCCTGTTTACTTCAAATTATTCAAGTTGATATCTAAACAAATAGAATAAGTTGATCTTGGCGGCTCAGGTTTAAAGGATGCTTTGTGTGAAATCTTAAGGTCAGAACTACTTGGCAAACATCACCTTTTGTTTGTGGGTTTCTGAGGATGGAAATGTAGACCTCTAGTCAATAAGCTGTGAATTGGTTTAACCATCTAAGTGATTTACACTCCTATGAAAGACATTGAGACCCTTAATGTGTTGTTGAGCCAAAGACCACCTTCTCATACCAGGAAAATGCGCAAATACCAGTAACCCTATTTAAGTCACTTTGTTGAAAGATGTCAGTCAATGGAAGGCATTATCTTCCTTAACTCATGTCAATCTAGGATCTTCCCGAGAGAGTGAAACCTCACAAAGTCACAATTAAGTCAATGATGATGGGTGGAATAAATTCTCCATCATGTTGGGGCCCTAAATGGGATTCTCTGGTTTCCCCGCATTATGACCTCTTACCTGTTTGGTGTACAGATCGATCATTGTTTGTCATAGGTTTGACCAATGGTATGTGTCACATGAATAGCTGCAGCCAATCACATTTAGGGCGGGTTCACACATAGCGGAATTTCACTTAATTTCACTTAAATTCCGCTGCGGACACTCCGCAGCGTTAATCCGCAGCGGAGCCGTTTCTCCATTGACTTTCACTTTAATTTAGCAGTGTTCGTTTACACGATGCGTACAATTCCGCTGCGGAGCATAGGCTGCGGAGCGGAATTTGGTGTCCGCAGCATGCTCTGTCTGTTGCGGAGCAGTGGCGGACTCATGGCGGAATTTCTCCATTGACTTCAATGGAGAGTCAAAATTCCGCAATGAAGTCCGCAGATCTTATGTGTGCTGCGGAGCGTATTGTTTTTACTACCATGACATTTCTTCATTCTGGCTGGACCTATGTATTTCTAGGTCTACAGCCAGACTGAGGAAGTCAATGGGGCTCCCGTAGTCACTGTCCAGGGTGCTGAAAGAGTTACGCGATCGGCAGTAACTGTTTCTGCACCCGGGACAGTGACTACCGATCTCAATATACATGTATCTGTAAAAAAATATATAAGTTCATACTTACCGAGAACTCCCTGCGTCTGTCTCCAGTCCGGCCTCCCAGGATGACGTTTCAGTGTAAGTGACGGCTGCAGCCAATCACAGGCCAAGCACAGGCTGCAGCGGTCACATGGACTGGAGCGTCATCCAGGGAGGTCGGGCCGGATGCCGAAAGAGGGACGCGTCACCAAGACAACGGGCGGTAAGTATGAATTTCTTTGACTTTCACTAGGGAAAGTGCTGTCCCTTCTCTCTATCCTGCACTGAATAGGGAGAAGAGAAGCACTTTTCCTGCAGTCCGCAGCGGCCAGTCCGCATCAATTTTCTGCACATTTTGTGCAGATCCGCTGCAGAATCTGCAACGCAGATTCTGTGCGGCATTGATGCGGACAGTTGCGGAGGAATTCCGCCATGTGTGGTCATGCCCTTACACACAAATATGGAATGCCAATACAATAGACTCACTACTTCAACTGAGCATGTGCAGAACCAGCAAAGCCCACAGGAGGAGAAAACAGAAGAATAAACTTCACACACTATTATTTCAGTTCTTCACTCTTGTCATTTGAACTTCACTTCAGAGTCAAACGAATGATTAAATATTGAGGTCCTGAGTGTCACCCTCTGTGTCCAGTTAGGTTAACTGTCCCAATTGACCTAACATGGTTGTATGACTTTGGGAAAAAGGGTCCAGAAAGCATGAAAAGTGTTCATGGGTTGTGGCTGACATTGTAACTCAGTCACTTTTAAATGAATGGGGCTAAGCTGCAATACCAGATTTAACCCATAGATAAGAGTGGCGCCGTTTCTGGAAAAAAAAGCTTGTAAATGAAATTATTCACATAAGTTATATTCTAGCTCATAATGCAATTCACTTGTCATTAAAGTTGCCTAAAAAAGTTGAAGCTTTTTTTTTTACAAAATCAACGAAATCTACAATTGGTTCTAATTGTCATAAGATTCTTATAACTGCAAGGAAACACAATTTATTGAATTACGGTGAGATGAGCTGGACTCCTGATCTACATATAATGTAACTATAACGCTTTATCTTTGCTTTTTTTTTGTTTTTTTGCAGACAGCCAGTGGTTTACCAACAGTTGGCAGTTTTGTCGCAGCTTCTGGAATGACTCCATACCCCTCTCCAGCATCCCCTTACATGGCATATGGCACAGCAGCCCCCACAGGGTATGTGACGGGTCATGGATGGCAGCATAGTGGGGGTACTCCATTATCACCTCATAATTGCGACATTACTGCCTCACTAGCATTCAAAGGCATGCACACAGCACGAGAAGGTGAGAACCATTAACATGGAACCAAACCCACCAATATGGCCATTAAATAAATTGGCATATCCTATAGGTGCAAAATAATTCTAATACCTCTGAATTTTCCCTTAGCTTTAAATCTTATGTTTTATAAAGCTTTTATAAATTCTTGTTCCGTTAACACTCTTTCACACTAAGAACATGTAGGTGATAAATGTATGATCGCTGGGACCCCCACTGATCGCTTTCTAGGCCAATATCGTAAATTGATTACACGTTATATGTCAAACATCACAGAAAGATCTAAATTTGTACACTAAACCATGATATCAGGTCCCTGACTATATTTTATACTAGACAGTGCATAGCAGGGGAAACTTTACCCATAAGTGAGTAGTCACTCTCCGGTAGACTGCTGCTTTCCTCTTCATAGTAAATGGGAAATACCTTCTTAGAGCGAGCATACCGCTAACATACACTTGACCAAGCACTAAACGTGAGACTGGAAGTCTCCTCTGTCTTGTGTATTGAACACTCAATAGTTATTCTCAATGCCAGGTAAAAACTTCTTTGAGTCTCTGGAGTAGGAATCGCCTGCTCGGGAGTTAGCAAAGTGCTGCAGAGAAACTACTCTCTGAAGAATGGGACTCACTTGGAACCAGGGGCGTAAGTGTAGGGGTTTGCAGAGGTAGAAGTGATACACGAATCTTGCCCAAAGGCTCCTCTACCAAATAAGGGTATGTTCACACTGCATTTTTTGTCAAGCAGAAAAAAAAAATCTGCCTTCAAATTTCTTTCAGGATTTTGGAGGTGTTTTTTTTTTCAACAATACATTTTTATTGAAATTTCAACATAATATATGACAATATAAGTGTTACATATTGAACAAGTTCTGAACAGTATAACATCCCAAAAATATACATCTGTTCAAATGACAAATAAAAAGTATAAAACTACATGCGAGAAGGCAAAAAGGATAAGGAAAGAAAGGGAAATGAGAATTAAGCTATCGTAGGTACTTGAGCTCTACAGTCAACAAAACGATGTATCCCTGGGTTCCAAATATTAGAAAATAAAACATATCTATTACTCCTGAGGTAAAATAGATGTTTTGGAGGTGTTTTTATAATAGTCTGTTTTAAAATGCACCAGCGTTTTTTTTGTTTTTTTTTAAAACATGTGCAAGGAGCATTTTTTTGCCCTTTAATTTATTTCAATAAGCGTTTCACAAGCAGAAACCGCCCCAAGAGAGAGCAGGACACTTTTTTTTTTTTTGAGCAAGAAGAAACAAAAACATCCTGAAAATAAAATCTTTGGGAGAAAGATTTGGGGTATTGCTGGACGCTGATTCCGAAACGTGTCAAAATCAGCGGAAAAAAACCCATGTGGACAAGGCCTAAGAAGGCACCAGTATTATAAATGGCACATAGTGGGTAGGGGACCGGGTTAGAGGGCCTTGGAGATTTAATTTACACCTCCACTTGGAATACAATTTTATTGCTTTTTTTTAGGTTAAAGAACTGGGTAGAAAATGAAAACATATATAATTGGGGTCCTGGGGAATGGTACCCTTTAAGTAAACTAGAAGCATTTGAGGAAAATTGCATTCATTCTATCTTACGGAACATTTTTTTTTGTTTTACAGCGGAAGAAACAAAAGTAAGCCTCCATTCACGCAAATCTCCGCAGTCTTACCACACATCCCATCGACACGGGACAGTTGCGCATATGCCAAGTGCATAGAGATGAAGGACACCCTCTACACTCCAGTATCATGGAAAGCATTTCACGCTCTTTCAAACCAGTAGTACATACAGAACTGGAGCATTGCCAGAAATCCGCCAATCATATGGATCATGAACACCTGACCACTTGAGCAAAGCAAGCAGCCGTCTCGTCTTCACCTGGATATGCGGTCAGCATGAAAGACATACACCTGGTGGACATACTGTGAAAGGATCTTGTCTGGATTCAATGAACCATATCTCTGCACCTTCTTATGGAATTTAAAACATGCCACTTTTCAGCTGAACTAAAACAAAAAATAACATTTCGTTACCTAATGCTCAACGTCTATTTGCCTTTATAAGACTTGTGGTTTGTAGCTTTGAAAAGGTGGAAGCTCTCACACAAAGAAAACGAAAAAAAGTCATAAAACCTGAACTGAATGTGAAGAGGAAATGAAGGGACTTGGGACTTACACCTCATGCCGTGTAAATCTTCACCAGCCAAAAATGGGGTATATGGGTTTTAAACCCAAACTACACAAAGGATTATGGTCACTCAAAGTGATCGAGCCAGATGAGATCTGGAGGACTTATTCAGTCAATTCAAGATTCAGCCTCTTTAGCGTTAAATGAGACGCGTCTTCGTCAACGTCTATCAGACTATGGAAATATATCATAGATGACACACACAAACACATGAGGAAATGTGTTATGTCCTTTTGTATAGGTTTTAATTATTATGATCCAATTTTACTATAACAAAGTGGGTGGGTTAATATTTTGTCTTGGTCTTTTACTTTACAGTACTTTTTTTTTGTAGATAATTTAAAAGGAAAAAAAAAAAGAAAAAACACATGATGGTCCCCTCTGAATCCTCAGGGTATTCGATTTCCTGTTATAGATAGAGAGATGAAAGTTGGTCAAATGCTGGTTGTGGTCTCCAACCATTTCACTAGTTAATCATTCATATATAAGTGTATGGCTCAATAACTGCGGTCAGCTAGCGACCAGTCACATACATATATGACCGTTTGTGGCTACCCATATATTTTATCTGTTCTTGGAGGCCGCATAACCTTCAAATTAGGTAAAATAAAATACAATTTGCATTGACCGCATAAGGCTAGGTTCAAATCTGCGTCGGAGGTTCTGTTAGGAGAGACTGTTGCAGATTCCGTCAAATTTGCCGGAAAAAATAGCTGTTTTTTTTCTGGTAAAATGATGGACATGACAGAACCAGACTGTCCCATTATAAGTCAAAGTGGTGCATTCGGCGCTGTTGTTTTCTGCCACGTGACAGATCTGTCATAGTATTGAATTCATTTTTTTCTGCTTCTATGATGGAATAGAAAAACTGAATTCATAGCACAGATGTGAACCTAGCCTAAGGCCAGTTTCACCCGAGCGTATTTGTAGACGTGCGTAATATGGATCTGTGATACTGACTTTTTACGGATGATCTTGCATCCGTATGTCATCAGTATTACAGATGTGTAATATTAATGGGCTTTCTTCTAGGGAGGAAATTGAATTACAGAAGACCGCTCCCTTTAAAATACGAATGCATCCATATTGCATTAATTTTTTTCAACACTCGCCATTGACTTCAATTGGCATTTTCCATGTGAAAAATGGATGAAAAATAGTACATACTCCGTTTTTAAAATCTGCACATATTTTATGTGAATAGCCTCCTAGATTAACATTAGCTCCGTACTACCGACAGAAAAAAGCCCTGGATGCATTTTTGATGAAAAATACGCTCGTGTGAAAGCAGCCCAAGCATGACCTAGAATGATTCAGGCTGCAAATCTCTTTGCTTATAATTTTGACTATTGTTCTACATATGATCAACAGGAAAACCTTTTCTAATCAAACAGGTTGAGTGTAGCTTGACATTCTGCACGAAAAAACCAATGGAGATGGTATAGACCAGTGGTGGCCAAACCAGTAGATCATGATTTACCACAAGACCTCAAGGCAGGTACCAGTGGATCTCAATGCTCTGTAATGTTATATCCCCCAAGCTCTACATATACATAACCTTGGTCTCCTGGCAGATCACCTAACTCAGGTTCCATAAAAAGGAAATTCCAAACTGAAAAAGTTTGTCCGATCCTGGTATAGACTCTTGTGTCTCGTTCTTTATAGTCTATAGGACTTCTCATATGCAGAATGTTCTTGGTGGAGGTAGGTGCTGATAAATCAATACCATTTACAACACGTCGGCTCAAGTCTATTCTGGTTTTGCTAATTTTAATTTAAGACAAACCAATTTGTGATATGCATTCAATGTGCCACAACCTCTTTGCAGTACCTTATCGCGCAAACCGCTGGACTTACAGGCTTGTCTGATTCTGATGGACTCCAAAGTTGAATACGAAACGTTGGTTCTATCAGTGGCATGACAGCAGAGGGTTAATATAAAGCACTTAAAGACAAGAACTGTAAGCACAGCACCTGCACAACTCAAAAGTAACTACATTACAATACATTTAATAATCTCTTGTACAGTCCGGGGCAGTTAATGTTGGATGGAGTCTGTTAAGTCCTTTCGGATTTTAGGAATGGTCTTTATAATATCCATAATCCATGATTAATGTCCATATATGTAAATGCTGCATCATCTTAACATGCATTCAATGGACAATTTATATTGAAATTAATGCCAGTTCCATTTTTATGTTTCTGAAAATGCCTGACCATGGTGAGCAATAAAGTGAAATCCCCCATGTAAATCGCTTTGTCTGTGTAGAATACTTCAGAGTCTATTATTAATGCAGTGTAATATAGAGATGAAATTGTCCTATCGGTGAGGGTAAGGGCGGGTTCACACATAGCGGAATTTCACTTAAATTCCGCTGCGGACACTCCGCAGCGTTAATCCGCAGCGGAGCCGTTTCTCCATTGACTTTCACTTTAAATTAGCAGTGTTCGTTTACACGATGCGTACAATTCCGCTGCGGAGCATAGGCTGCGGAGCGGAATTTGGTGTCCGCAGCATGCTCTGTCTGTTGCGGAGCAGTGGCGGACTCATGGCGGAATTTCTCCATTGACTTCAATGGAGATTCAAAGTTCCGCAATGAAGTCCGCAGCTGTCATGCACATGTCATGTGTGCTGCGGATACGTCTTGCTTTTTTAACTTGACATTTCTTCATTCTGGCTGGACCTATGTATTTCTAGGTCTACAGCCAGACTGAGGAAGTCAATGGGGCTCCCGTAATGACGGGAGCGTTGCTAGGAGACGTCTGTAAATAGTCACTGTCCAGGGTGCTGAAAGAGTTAAGCGATCGGCAGTAACTGTTTCTGCACCCGGGACAGTGACTACCGATCCCAATATACATGTATCTGTAAAAAAACATATAAGTTCATACTTACCGAGAACTCCCTGCGTCTGTCTCCAGTCCGGCCTCCCAGGATGACGTTTCAGTGTAAGTGACGGCTGCAGCCAATCACAGGCAAAGCACAGGCTGCAGCGGTCACATGGACTGGCGCGTCATCCAGGGAGGTCGGGCTGGATGCCGAAAGAGGGACGCGTCACCAAGACAACGGCCGGTAAGTATGAAAATCGTTTCCTTTCACTAGGGAAAGTGCTGTCCCTTCTCTCTATCCTGCACTGAATAGGGAGAAGAGAAGCACTTTTCCTGCAGTCCGCAGCGGCCAGTCCGCATCAATTTTCTGCACATTTTGTGCAGATCCGCTGCAGAATCTGCAACGCAGATTCTGTGCGGCATTGATGCGGACAGTTGCGGAGGAATTCCGCCATGTGTGGTCATGCCCTAACAATGCTGGTCATCAGCCAAGAGAAGTAGATGGAGAAATGTACAAATGATCAACCGCTTTGGTGAGATCTTCATAGCCAGGATGCATCTTATGGAAAACTTTTTGCAGAATTAAAAGTTTTACAATGTTCTAATTTACTTTCACTATTAATTTCTCATAGTGTTCAAGCTTGTTATTATTCAGTAGGAACATTCATTGTTTACTTCCAGTGGATATAATTCTGTCCATGGTCATGTGATGGACACACAGGTGCACGGCTCATTACAGTACGTGTATCAGTGTGTCCATCACATGACCATGGACAGGATTATATCCACTGGAAGTAAACAATGAATGTTCCTAGTAAATAACAACAAGCAAGATTTTGAAAATAGTGAGGAGGTAATACAGAAAGTATATGGGATAATGTGGTGGCAGAGCCTCTTTAAAGATATATAATTTTAAGTGCCCTGTCTCCTACATAATGTGATCGGCGCTGTAATGTAGATAACACTGTTTTTTTTTTATTTTGAAAAAAGATAATTTTTGAGGAAGTTATGACCTATTTTAGATTTATGCTATTCACTTTCTTAATGCCCAACTGGGCGTTTTTTCACTTTTGACCAAGTGGGCGTTGTAAAGAGGAGTGTATGACGCTGACCAATCACCAGATCACGCTATGAATGACAGCAGTAGTGTGGTCTCGCTGTGCAGCGATCAAGTCCCACAAAACTTTACCGAAGTTGCGGGAGTGTGAATAGACATCGCGTCCTGGCTGGAGGTGATGTCTATTCACTGTCAAGACACTTCGGTAAAGTTAATGTGGGTGTATGTGACAACACGCTGTGCTGAGTATGAATGTAGAGAAGTGTATGACGCTGATTGGTCAGCGTCATACACTTCTCTTACAACACCCAGTTGGTCAAAAGTTAAACGTCCAGTTGTCTATTAAGAAACTAATTAGCATAAATTTAAAATTACTCATAACTTGTTAAAAAATTAACGTTTTTCAAAAGAAAAAACAGTGTTGTTATCTACATTACAGCGCCGATCAGATTTTGTAGGAGAAAGGGCACTTATAATCTGGTGAGAGAGCCTCTTTAAGGGAAACTTCATCTTAGATGATGATTTCCCAGTAAACCACAATATAGTTAATTGTACTACCTAAATAAACCCACACTTTAGAGCAGTGGTCTCCCACCTGTGGACCTCTAGCTGTTGTGGAACTACAACTCTTATCATGCCCTTACAGTCTGCAGTTGTAGTTTTGAAACAGTTGTATAGCCACAGGTTGGAGACAATTGCTCTAGTCTAGAAGAATGTACATAGACATTGAATTTCTGCTACAGATTATTCTAAGGCAATGTTTGCATAGGCTTTTTCGTTTACGTTCGTCATATGTGCTGTGAGTGCTCCTGATGCATATGCTGAACGCATCCCATAAGCTCCCATTAACCCGAAGAATGCCAAAAGTGTTTTTTTGGCTTAAATGTGCCATCATACTTTTTTTTTTCAGCTGTATTTAAAAGAATAGTCCACTATGCTTTTCAATAAAGAGGCGTCCCCCAAATAAATGTAAACTGCGTGATATACAATTCACTAACATGAGAGCCTAAGTGCAACATAAGCAACTTCGGCAAAAACCAAGACATTTTCCCAAAGTATGCACCCAACTAAAATGAGAAAATGAGTTTGAACAGAGTCTCCCCACCAGATTTCCGCTCCTTTTTTACACCTTTTTATTCAAACTTGGTTATGGCAATAGAAATGGTCATTATTTTATCTCTTTACTATATTGGTGTTCTCATTGCAGGTTGGTTGTCATGGAACATAAAGATCATGTCTGAGAACATGATGGTATTTGTCAGAGGATTACAGCTCAGACAGACTATAGTATATAGTCTGTGTAGCCGATGCAGCGAGCGCCGATCAACTAGATATTGTTGATCGGCGCTCGCTTGCTCCTGTCACACGGAGCTACGGATGGGGACGAGCGGTCGTTACGGAGATCGCTCGTCCCCATACATTATTATCACGTTGGCAGCGCGTCTCCCTGTTTACACACCAAGATGTGCTGCCGACAACAATAATATTTAACTTTTTTTAAACGATACAACCAGCAGATGATGGAGCGTTAGCTCGTTCGTCTGCTGATCGCTGCCATTTTTACACAGGGCAATTATCGGCAATGAGCGTTATATGAACACTCGTCTGCACGATAATCGCCCAGTGTAAAACCCCTTTACTGTGGTTGTATACCCCGCATCAGTGAATATATAAGGGCTTAGCAGAGCTGGATAGGGTTCAGAGATGAATAACCAATGTAATTAAAGAAACGTGTGGATTGGAGCGCAAGATATATATAAAAAAGTGGTGTTATTTAGTTTAGAAAAAAATACAGCTTAGTGGACAACATAATTACTATGTATACATATTATAAAGGGTTCTCCAAACTCAAGTAATTGCACCAGCTTTGGTATTATATTGGCACTCTTATGTGTTCACTGTATGAAGCTATTATGAATGTATTATATGGGAACTGTATGTGGGTATTATGTAGCCAATAGTGCAACAGTATTACACTCTCTTTAAAAAAAAACCTCAAAAACAACATTTCCCCGGGGGACACGACAGATCTTTTTTCTCTAAGGCCTCATGCACACGACCGTGTTCCGTCCATGATACATGGAACGCATGTCGGACGCATTTCCCAGGCCGAACACAATTCAGGGAGCCGGGCTCCTAACATCATAGTTATGTATGACGTTCGGTGTCATAGATACCTATGATGCTAGGATCCCGGCTCCCTGAACGGTGTTCAGCCTGGGAAATGCGTCCAACATGCGGTCCGTGTATCTCGGACCGAACATGGTCGCGTGCATGAGGCCTAAGACAGTCGGAGACCACCTTACGAAGGTTTGTTTTGGCTTCTTCTGGATCAACACTGCATGATAGTGGGTTGATGTAAATGGACTTTTGTCTTTTCCCCAACTCTACTGTGGCTATACATTTTAACCTACGCAACCGATATTTCGTTTGTACCGATAGCACGTGCTTATACGCAAGGAAAGCAATGGTTTTCAACTTATTTGTTGCTATGATCTGAATGTTTGTTTTTTTAAATGAGAGAATAAGTTCCAATCTTAAAAAAAATCTTCTTACAAATGTTATAAAAGCAACAATCCCGATAGCACAAAATTGTTGTATATTTAGGTCTGTGGTCAGCTTTATAACCCAAGGCAACCAGTCAGGGATCAAGTCCTTAGACAAGAAAGCTTTAATTTTTTTGCAGTTATTGCCAATGAAAGGAACAAGTATTTTTGGTATTGTCATTATAAGGATTAAGGGCATTAAGGACGAGCACATATGTTTTCATATAGTATTATGTGATCATCTTATTAATGTCTACAAATGTTAGCATGCGCTTTACCCCAGGAAGAAAAATCTGATCTATTGTCTCCTGAAATCTCTTAACATCTGCACATTCTACTTGCTGTGGGATGTTAAGACGACGTGTGCGGTGGAGGGTGCAAGATTTTACTCACATTTACCACATGTGGATAGTACAAATATACTCGACATCTACCACATGTAGAGTAATGCGCAGTAGCTGAATATTCCCATGTATTTATAGCTGACGTCTCCTCTAGTCCGCAGTGGAAATATATAACACTGCCCTAAAAAGTGCAACGCATCAGTCTCCGAAAACTTCACTGCATATCACTAGCAACAGTGACAAGTTTTACTATCCACAAAATAACTTAATCAGGCAAAGGTGATGCCCCTTAACAGCTCTCAAAAAAAAGGAACCCAACCCCCACAATGGCCTTTGGAGCCAGAATGCATTGCAAAAGCTTAAAGGGGTATTCCCAAGTTAAGCATTTATGGCATATCCACAGGGTATGTCATAAATGCCCAATAGGCGTGGGTTTCATTTCTGGGACCTATCAGGAGGGTCCTCAGTGGGAGGAAAATGTCACAAGAATGACATCACTGAAATATCACGCGCTATTCCCAGAGTGCATTGCCCCGTGTCTCAGCTCTGCGAGAGGGCAGGGGAAGACTTATTCAGTACACTGTGCTGATGTATATAGAACTGGAAGATAAAAACTACTGCTGCACATATCATGCCATGTGCCAAAATATTGCAGACACATTAGCAGCCTACAGTCAGTAGTTCTCCAAATTCTATAATCATTAGCTTATATTATCTATAGTCGATAGCTAAAGGGTGTGATTTTATTAATAACACTGTTCTAGAGACTTCACTGGAACATTGATATTTATAGCGCCATCATTGTCCATGGGCTATGTCTGGTATTGCTTGTGAATGGTGATGAGCTGCAATACCACTCACAGCCCATACATAGGAGTGGCACCATTTCTGGAAAAAAGCAGACCCTTTTTCTAATCCTAAACAACCCTTTTTTTTCAACCTTATGAAATAAAAGCCCCAGAGGGGGCAACTCTATCGACTAGCACCTAGAAATCTCAAAATTTTTACTATTTTAGGGGCTTCCTGTCCCTCCAAATCTAGACATACCCTAAATGCTATGTTCACACGGCAGCGTCCGTTACGGCCGAAATAACGGGGCTGTTTCCAGGAGAAAACAGCCCCGTCATTTCAGCCGTAACGGCATGTGCAGGCGCTTTAACGCTGCATCCATTACGGACGTAACTGGAGCTGGTTTTCCATGGAGTTCATGGAAAACGGCTCCATTTACGTCTGAAGAAGTGACATGACACTTCTTTGGCGCGGGCGTCTATTTACGCGCCGTCTTTTGACAGCGACGCGTAAATATACGCCTCGTGTGAACAGACAAACGTCAGCCCATTACTTTCAATGGGCAGATGTTTGCCAACGCTATCGAGGCGCATTTTCGGACGTAATTCGAGGCGTAAAACGGCCGAATTACATCCATAAATAGGCCGTGTGAACATACCCTTAGACTTATGAAGGACTGAAATACAGAAAAAGACAAACTTCTAAGCAGACTATTATAGAAACTAGACCATAACTCATAAAAAGCCATAATACCATTTTATATTCATTGTACCCTCCTGCAACTTTAAGGCAAATGTCAAAGTTGCTAATACTTGAATATAAGGGTATGTTCACATGGCCGTAAACGCCCCAAAAAACGGCTGAAAATACAGAAGCCGAATGCCTCCAAACATCTGCCCATTGATATCAATGGGAAAACGGCGTTTCGTTCCGATGGGGCTTTTTTTTACGTGGCTGTTTCAAATAACGGCACATAAAAAAATGCCCCATAGAAACAAGTGCATGTCACTTCTTGAGCCTTTTTTCATTGGGTCAATAGAAAAACAGCTGCAAAAATGGCCGCAAAAAACATTTGTGGTTTAAAAAACGGTGGAAAATCAGAGGCTGTTTTCCCTCGAAGCTAAAGTCAAGTTTGTAAAGAAAATGTGATGTCCGTGATATTTGATTCATAGAATCCACGGTAAAATATGGTGTGAACGTGATTTACATGGGCTGGTTGGGAGTTTGCCCCGTACGTACAGTAAGTAGCGTCTCCAGCTTTGGTTTTATCCGTACAGTCATCCAGCTGTGTCTGTCATCTTCATAAGAATTAGGATAAAACGAAAATAATGAAGTTGGACAGTTAATGGCAGATGATATACACTGTAAACAACAGAAAGGTCATTTGGGGATAAAATACAAACATTCGACTTACTCACTGAATGACATTAGATTAGTGAATCTATTACTGAAGATGGATATGGGAGTGCTTGTTGACAAAAGACTCCGCAATAGTGCTCAATGTCTATCTGCTGCAACAAAGGACAAAAAGTTACTATCTATTCTAAAATTGTGGAAGTATATTTGGCTATGATTCCATAAGGCATTGAAGAATGCGTTCATTTAGATGTGAGCATATGTGTACAGCTTATTCATCAATGACAGAGAAGAACACATGCAAACAAGTAACATGATATAGATGTAACAGATATAGGCTAAATGTCTGATATGGCAATGATTTCCAAATATTTTACCATGGGGTAGCCTCTGCGAAATATGTGATCTCCCAGGGAACCTCTAGTCCTACCTCACACTATGTTCTGGCTGGTGTTTATTTTACCTCTTTGCCTGTTCCCATGCCAGGATGACATCCGTGTGCTGTCCGTGTTCCGCGCATCAGTCACAAAGAAATGCAGAGAAATAAAAACCCAAATTAAAAAAGTGCTTCCATGGACGTGAACAATGCATGCCACACGCAAAGCGCACTGATGCCATGCGCAATGCGCACTGATGCCACGCACAATGCGCACTGGTGGCACATGGACATGAAATGTTGAAAAAAAAACGCTGGGCTTTTTACACACGCAAATTGGACATGTTTGTCCGACTTTAGCCTAAAAGTGAGCTTTTCCAGGAAACGCCAGACCATATATTACAGAATCCTAGTTGGGACAAACTGTGTTGTGGATTACAAGGTCCTTAGCTTGTGCACCAGTTTCTAAATAGGGTTTTTTCCAGGCTTAGAAAAACATGGCTGCTTTCTTCCAAAAACCGTGCCACACCTATGTGTTATGGTATTGCAGCTCAGTGCTATTCACTTCTATGGAGTGCAGTACCAGACACAACCTCTGGACAGGTGTGGCACCGATTCTGGACAAAAGCAGCCACGTTTTTTGTAAATCCCCTGTTAAGGTACAAGGAAATCAAACAATGCAGCCAAAAATTAAAGTAATAACCTCTGCAGCAGAACTAATGGAGGATATGTCTGCTAAGCGCCATGTATCCGATGAATCATTTAGCTCTGCACAAGTAGAATGCATTTTTAGGATTTTGCAATTACGTTTCTCTCGTACTTTTAACTGCTATTATTTAAAACAAGTTCGACGAAAAGAAAATTTCTCTTTAGGCCGGGATCACACATCGTGTATTTGTTGTGGAATCTGAACAGAAATGTCAAAAGTACAGTACAATGTAAAATCGGGTCTCATAACAAACCCCGAACATTTACAGCGTAAAAAATCCACAGCGGATTACAGGTATGTCGCAATATTTCCTACCTGTTGCAGAAATGCACATTCCACCACGGATTTAATGCTTTGAAAGGAGTAAAAAAACAATAGATATGTGTAAATCTGGCCTTATCGTACATACAGCTAGTGGGAACTCCTGGGCTACGGGCCCAAAGCCTGAGGCTGTATTACTGAGAGCTTCTTATAACATCTATTCTTGTTCGGATTCCTGTCAGATGCAGTGTGGTCATGAAAACCTTGTATGGATTAAAATCACCGTATATAATTGCCACAATACAAGCCAGGTAGGATGTTGTATTTTGTGGTATTAATCTACACAAAGCCTTCATGACAATACTGTAACTGACAGAAATCAGAACACAAAATGCGGTCATCAGAATAAGGGTATGTTCACACGGCAGCGTCCGTAACGGCTGAAATTACGGGGATGTTTTCAGGAAAAAACATCCCCGTAATTTCAGCCGTAACGACATGTGCAGGCGCTTGAACGCCGCGTCACTTACGGACGTAATTGGCGCTGCTAATCATTGGAGTCAATGAATAACAGCTCCAATTACGCCCCAAGAAGTGACAGGTCACTTCTTTGACGCGGGCGTCTATTTACGCGCCGTCATTTGGCAGCGGCGCGTAAATATACGCCTCGTGTGAACAGACAAACGTCAGCCCATTGCTTTCAATGGGCAGATGTTTGTCAACGCTATCGAGGCACTTTTTTCGGACGTAATTCGGGGCAAAAACGCCCGAATTACGTCCGTAATTAGTGCGTGTGAACATACCCTAACTCAGTAGTGCAGCCTCAGGCTTTGGACCTGTAATTCCAAGCAATCATATCTCAGAATCAGCTTTTTTTGATAAATTGTTGTTACTATATTTATTTGTTACCAATTATTTATATAGTTTCAACATATTCATCAGCGTGTCACAGAATGTGCTCGCTCACATCGGTTGGGTCCCCGGGATCCCGTTTTCCTATTGCAAAAACACAAACGTCAGCGCAGACTCATAGAAACCTGAATACCCAAGAGTAAACCATTGGTGCAAGGCAGCAGTGCCAAGATCTGAGGCAGTGTATAGTATATAGTATATATAGTGGTGTAAGGTAAAGCGGTTAGGACGGGTATGTCAACCAATTCCTTAGTATAGTAAATGACTATGAGGAAGATGAGGGTGTCTGACACACAAACATGCTGGTAAATGGATCTGACACACAAGCCCACACAAGAAATATAAAAACAATCTCACCAACCTTTTATTGACCTCCTGAGGAGCGTGAACAATGTACACCCATTACAAGAAAAGAAGAGGACTCAAAACACAGGTCATCATAGTGATGGAATATCTCAGACTAGAAGAGCAATGATCACAGATATGAAATTGCACGTTCAGAATCGTAACAGATTTGTTTCCATATCAGTCGATGTATTTGAGATTTATAACACCGTCCTGAGACATCCACAAGTTATTCCTTAATGAAACGAATTTGTATGTTTTTAAAGGGGAACTCTAGTAATTAAAACATGGTACATTGAGCGCTCTTACTGTAATATACTATACCGTGTAAAAATTCTGCAGACGGGAGCAGCTGTATATTACGTTAGTCGGGGTGGAGAGGGGGCAGGCGTAGAGTCTACAAATGTGTCGGTGCGAGCAGATGTAATAACTAGGCTTACATGAAAATCAACATAAAGGAGGTTTGTCCTCATATCCGCAGCCTTGCATGGACGTGGTTATAGACTTCATGCCCCGCTCCCTCCTTACACCCACACCTGTGTATACAGAACGTTCATTATAAAGTGCGCGCACTTTGTATACAAGCGAGCAATTTCAATGACACAAGTATATTAGAATTTTTCAGTATGTCGATCCTTACACTTTACCTTTGATTTAACGTTTTAGAGTGAATGGGGATGAGCTGTAGTGCCAGGCACGGACATACGTACAGATGAGCCGCTGTGTACAATGAAGAGACTCCGGTGCTCCAGAGAGTGCCACAGACCCCTCATTCTGCTGATCAGTAAAGGTCCTCCGGGTCAGAGCACCACCCATCACGCATTGATGTTTTTTTTCTTGGAAAACTGATCGAAAAGGTTTTTATAAAACAAACATCAATGTTGACTACACATAGAAGAGACGATTATGATGTTCCCATTATAATCCAACCTTTGGGACCTCAACAATCAGCACAGTGAAGGGGCCTGAGGGGAGGAGCTGCAGTACCAGGCACTACCACTCGTACGGACGAGTCGCTGTGCCTACATAAACAATGAAGTGGACTCGGAGTTCGCAGGCGTTTTGCAGCCCCTTCATTGATCTGGTCAGAAGGGGTCATGAATGTCGGACCCCACTGATCAGTAATAGATTGCCTATATTAAGGTTAGGCCGTTAATGTTACAGTCCTTCGGAACCCCTTTCATATTTCAAATAATTGTACTGGTGAACTACATTGAGAATTTCAACCTCACAGCAGTTCAGTACACAGGATGTCTAGTTCCATGATGTTGGTCTTCTGCAGTTTCCATATTGTGAGGATACTGTGCAAGGAGAGGTTCTTTATAGGATGGCAGATTGCTGTTCTTGTCCAGGTCACCAATGCTTCTGTAGCCAGGCATAGGAATATTCATACACTAACAGCATCACTGCTCCTCCTGCAAATACAACACAACAACATGAACTTCACCTAACTTATTTATTTGCATGCAGTTGCTCATTGCTTACATTTGGAAGGGAATGTGGATGAGGAAGAAAATACAAGTAGCGCATACCAGACAAGAGGCCATGGGGGCAGGTTAACATCTATCAACACATTATGCACACATACAAAAAAAAAGAACACATTTGCTGTGTACATCTTCAGGGCTGCCCTCAAAAAGCCGAATACCAACGATTCATACATGTATGCTGTACACACGCATTGTGACCGGATATGTTCCTATGGTTGCGACCATTAATCCACTGTTACAATGACATAGGATGTGTTATGATTCCAGAGAAATATATCAACTGGGCCTCGCTTTACAAGAAATAAAGATTTGCTGTAAGACATATCTCACTAACTGTTTAGTTGCTAAGAAGGTAATCCTAAACAGAGTCTCTGTGTGTCTCTCTGCCGCTCTCTCACTCTGCTCTTCCTCCTCCACTCTCCTTAGACTTCTATGGGCAGCATGTAACCTGATCCTTCAGTGAGCTGATAGTCTGTCTCTGCACACGAATTTTAGCAGTGAATTGGGGATGAATGATCAGTGCAGGGAAGGGGGGGGGAGGAAAGACGCCTGATAAGCGCAGAAAGATACATTTTTCTCTAATAGGATATATTACAAAGTTTCTTATAGTTACTCATATTATTGAGTTATGCAAAATTTGCTGAAAGGTTAGTGTCCACAAGGGTCGGAGATACTGCAGATTTTACCTGCGGATTTGCACTGTTAAAATCCACAGTGTATTACAGTAGTAGACACGTGGATGAGATTTACGAATCTCATCCACATGCATACGTTTTCTGCTTGGAAATTAAAAAATCTGCACCACAGGTCAATCTGCAGCATGTCAATTCTGTTTTCGAAATAAGAACAGATTTGCTTTGCAGATTTTTCCCATTGACTCCAATGGGGAAGTAAAAATCTGCAATCAAATTCGCAGTTAATGCAGTGTTGCGGATTTTGCTGCACATTACCCGTGGAATCCGCAGCTAATTCCAAAAGAATGGATTATAACTGAATGGGTTTTTTTGTTTGTCAGAAAATGCACACGAAAATTGACTGCGATACCGAATTGGAACTGCGGATTTTCCGGCAGAAAAATAAATATTTTCTTACTTCTTCTAACTTCTATAAAATAGTATTTGCTGTTCTACGTAAAAAAAAAAAACGACCGGTTAGAACCGATTCTAAATCCTAACGCGCACTATAATATTTTTTTGTCTAAGAGCGCTGATCTCTAGGACTGCTGTGGCAGGGAGGGGGCTTTTTGTTTACTTACATGCAGCTCATCCATATGGTAGTCCGCTATGCACTGGCTAGGTTAAACATCTAAAGTGGGTGCAAGGACCCTCTATGGCGGCACATGGAGTCCCTACAGTTCTATATTCTGGACAAATAGGCACTTTGCTGTATAGTGCTTTCTCGAGGCACCTCCATAATATGACATGAAGGAAAATGCCTGAACAAAACAGAGTCTCATGGAGGTACAGTATGAGCCTTTAGCAGTCTATTGGTGCCATATTACGAATACGTTCAACACAGATCCGTAATATAACCGTGTACATGAGCCCTTATGCTCAAATCCAATTCTCATCCCATCAACAAGAGACTATTTACCTCCAGGCAGTGGTTGTTAATAACTTTTATCTCCTCCTGCATAAGAACCCTGGAAATTATACATTTGATTTTAGAAAATTTAGAATTTACGGCATCACTGTGGTTTTATATACTAATTCATTATGTAACATTCTTGCAAACACAGAGGGGAAAAAAAGAAATCCATTCTCAAATAACCTGAGGTGTGCAATTATTGGACAATGGAGAGTAAAATCCAAAAGCTTCTTGACAGTTACCAAACTGAACAAGTTTGCGCAATAGAACATTTGTGCCAAAAATCAACCTGAAATTCTTGACTCTGACATGGCACAAAGAGGGAAAAATGTCAAGTTAAAAAGTAGGTGTACACAGGTGGAGAAAACTGCCGGCTCCTGTGCGAACGCCTACTGCTAAAAATGCTCCTTTCAGGTTAGAGATGTGAATGAAGATTCTCTTTTAAGTTTTCAGCCTTCGTAAAACGTGTTCCTCGCTCTGGGTCTAGACCTGAACAGATGGAATAGTAAATTGCTAATGCTAAATGAAGCTATTAATCAGCTTGATACATAAACCGGTCGCTAATTGAGTATAATGTCCTGCAGCTTTTTTGTACAAATTTGTAATTATAGTACAGCAAATAATGATAACACCTAATAAAGATCCGATTACCGACTCTAGAATGACTTCATATACAACTGCTAACAAGGATAATTAGAACAGGAATTACCGGGCCCGAGCCGCATGATCTTCGGAAGAAGACCTTTGTAGAGAGCCAGGAACCTAAAAGACATGGAAAACAGGTGTTACACATTATAATAGTACACCCACTATATAATATAACCAAGACTGTAATCACTACAAAGAGGAAATAATAGATACGTAATAGTAATACATTTGTGACTAAAACTCTGCCTAATATAAAAACTGAACCACTATGGTAAGACTATTGTATGTAGTTATAGTTGTATGTCTGATTTAGAAAACCCATTTTAAAACTTTTTATTAGGTAATTCTGAGTTAACAGAGGGAAGTACTGAGTTCAGGATCCTTATCTCAGCCAGAGTAGAGAGCAGTTATAAAGAGCATCTACCGTTCTGGAAGACCCGGCATGTCCGTGCATTACAAAGATATCTTACCGATTTCAATGGAACCTGTGTAATGCTTCAGTTCACCTGTGGTGGCACTGCAGGTGAATTGAACACTTGTTGCTGGCTTCTGCCACAAATTACAGATGGTCAGTGGGAATTCTAACAGCGGGACACCCTGTCATCAGCTAATTACTGGAGGACCGTTCTAACAAAAAGGGATTGTCTAAAAACCCCTTAAAACAACCATTTCCTCACAGTGGCTATAAATTTGTGGGTTGGGAGCCAAAAAACGTGTAATGGTTTGCAGGGGCTTCTTAAAGGATAGTTAGAATGTCATATAGTTATGCCTTTCAGTAATTATATATATATATATATTAATAAAATTAAAAAAAGTATTGTATCTAGTTTTTGGTTTATGCTCTAATTTCTCAGCACTTACAGAGCAGTGAAGCCCCTGCTCGTCACGGTTGGTAAATATTAAAGAGACCCAACATTAAATAAACAGAGGAGGTACTTGGTTATATACCCCCGTTGTGAGTCTGCTCCCATTCGGTAACATCCCAAGGCAACTCCATGATGTTCTTTTGACATCACATGTAATTAAGTTGTACTGTAGGCATCTTTGGGACAGTAAAGGTGAGTGGTTGCAGAATCAGGATGGAGAATATATAAAGTATAAAGTATATACCTACTTTTTAAATTAATGTTGGTCTCTGTAAAAGAAGAAAAAAAAAATGTAATGTTTCGACAAGTCTTCTAGAAATGAAAATGGCCCGGCGATCAGATGATCAGCAAAGGTCTGGCTTGTGAAACTGCCAATGTGGTAGTACATGGACCCATTTAAATGAATGACCCACCTTGTGAAACATGGATGGGCAAGGCCAACCTGATTGGGAGCTGAAGATATTTAATGACTATGTACACCTTTGGTAGGATTTTTTTTATTATTATTAAATCAATGTGTTATGTGTTTTTAAGCAACTTTCAAATGGACTTTTATAAATAAAAATTGAATTTTCCGATATAGCTTCTCTGTA
Source organism: Rhinoderma darwinii (assembly GCF_050947455.1). Taxonomy (NCBI): domain Eukaryota; kingdom Metazoa; phylum Chordata; class Amphibia; order Anura; family Rhinodermatidae; genus Rhinoderma; species Rhinoderma darwinii. The sequence continues at coordinate 55,345,433 of NC_134698.1, forward strand.
CCCTGTATATATAGATGCTGTATCATTCTCAGCCGAACCTGTCTCTGACACACAGGATCCAACTAATGTCGCTCACATCTATGTTAACTTAGAAAAGATCGATATTGGCTGGTTCCTGTGTGTCAGAGACACGCAGGACCTGCTTTCAGCTGAGCAGTTAGTTGAGCTGAACTGACGGATTCGGCTGAGAGAGAACGAAACAGCTTCTATGTAAAGAGGGTACATAGGAGCTGTATTCTAAAAAAATTATTTATTTAATAAAAAAACTATTTGAAAGTTGCTTAAAAACACATTGATTTAATAAAATTGATAAAAAGTCCTTTCAAATCTATACATAGCTTTTAACGCCTTAGTACTCTGGCTCATAGAGTGGGGTCCTGAGAACAGGACCACCCTCTATAATGTCTTTATGCCATAATAGAACATATAAAAAGGGGTTGTCTTAGTGGGACAACCCCTTTAACTTATAAATATAATTTACATAAAAAGTTGAATACCTTTGCACACACTGAATCAATGCACGCTGCAAGATAGGTAAAGCTAAGCGTTACAGCATCTCGTTTAGCTGCAAGGCTCCTTGGCTCTTCCAGCATTTCCTATTTGTTCAGTATCTGTACATGCTTGCTCTGGGGACTTGCCTTCTGAAATGTGTTTCCTTAAAAGGGTTCTCCGCTTTGTATAATCTCTACTTGTTAAAGGGGTACCTTGTTGATAAAGATTACAAAGTTTCCCCCTGCTGGGCTCCCTCTAACGATCAGCCGTATCTGTATGAAAACATGTCCGTTAGGCCCCATGCACACGACCTTATTTTGCATCCGTAATTCCGGCCCGTAATTACGATCCCATACAGTTCTATTGGCTGTGGACATTTTTTATTTACGGAGACGTGTCCGTGCTCAAAAAAATATAGAGCATGTCCTTTTTTTGGCGGTAATTACGGCACGGACATGCCCATAGAAGTCTATGGGAGCTTCCGTAAATACGGACAGCTACGGATGTGAATCCGTAAATCGTCCGTATTTACGTAAGCATTGCTATGCAACATGTTGGTGACATCAGTTGCAGCTTCCCTTTTTTTACGGATCCATATATACGGGTCAAATACGGATGCAATACGGACCGTATTTACGGACACCCTTCCGAATATATACGGATAGAATACGGATGACTACGGATCCATATTCACGGACAGTATTTCGGGATAGATGAAAATACGGTCGTGTGCATGGGGTCTAAGTATGCAATTTCCCTGCAGTGCCACCACAGGGGAAATAATGCATTACACAGTTTCCATTTACGTCAATGGATTGTCTGTGTAATGCAGGACAGGACAGGTCCTCCAGAGTGAGAGATGCTCTTTGTAGCCGCTCTCCAATCTGGATTTAAAACAGAGGAAACCCCACTATTAATTTAGAATTCTCTACTAGGGTATATGAAAATGGGTTTCTAAACTGGACAACCCCTTTAACACAAGTAAAAACTCTCCGAGCATGCAGTGCAGCACACAGCAATGCATTTTATGAGCTCAACTAAGCTTTTAGTAGCGTTAGTGTCTAAGCTGTTAAATGGTTGTCCACTACTGAACAACTGATGACCTATCCAACGGATAGGTCATCAGTATATCATCGGTGTGGGTCCGACACCTAGACTCCGCACCGTTAAGCTGCTCTGCCTATCTCTGGGCACCGGATGTTATGGCCTATTATGCTATGTACGGAGCTGGAAGCGGTTGGCTCCGTACATAGCATAGCAGCCGTGCTGCCGAACTGCAGCTCTGCTCCTATTCATTTGAATAGGAGCAGAGCTGCAGTACGGCAGGTCGCCGCTATTCAGTGGTTGGACCCAAATGCTTCCGGCATGTAGGTCCGATGTTCAGAGGCAGCTGGAGCGGCTTAACTGTGCGGGTCGGGTTTCAGACCCCCACAGATCATGTACTGATGACCTATCCGCTGGATAGGTCATCAGTTGTCCAGTAGTGGACAACCCCTTTAACTGGTTACAATAATGGTAAGCAGAGTTGTGAATGCAGCTCTGGATCATGTTACAAGCTGCAACTGGAATGGGGGCTATAAAAGGTAAACTTATTCTTTAAATATTACACTGGGATATATGAGCAATTTATAGATATAATGTTGCTATTGGAATAACTTTACAAGTAGGGGCAATTTGATAATAAGACTGCGAGAATTCAGGGAATTTGACATTTCCCCCGCACAGTCCTTATTTGCCATCAGCATAATACAGGGCTGTTTATAGCAGCCCATATTCTATTCTAGGACCACTCATAGTCTTATCACTAAGTAAAAAGAAAAACAACAACAAAAATAGTATTGTCAAAGCACTGTGGGTATTTAAATGACCTTGTAGTCCAGCAATGCTATTGTTGGACAGGGCGGGCTGACCGGAGCCTATGGCTAAACAAAATAAATGCAAGTGAAAAGTGCTTCTTAAATGCAATTTGTTAATCCAAACGAAGTGTCATGACTCTAGTACTTGGTACGGGACCTGTGATCTTTAATGCAATGGGGCCCAGACCATTCTCAGTCCGCCACTGTTATTGGATCTCTTTCCGTATTTAAACTCACAAACGTATTAATCGTAAACAGAATTTAGTACTACTACACAAGGCCATTGGCCAATCTGCCTCAATCGCCCTCTCCCTTAAAGAAAATAGCAGCATAGCTGGCCCTGGGGCAACTTCCAGTGGCCAACATTTTTTGAACACTAAACATGCCAGATTATTGGAATTTTATTGTAAGTAGAAAAGGAAAATTAAATTGCATGTTAATAAGTAAATGAAAGTAACTGGAACATATGTAATGTGAAATAATCCTCATACCCTTCTTCTTTGTAAACGGTAACCATCGTCTTCCAACAGCTGCGATATTTAATGACTCCCGGTTCAGGCTGTGGCCCTTGAATCCGACTCTTGGCTACATCGAATGGGATGTTAATGATGGATGCTAGAGTCCCAGAGGCCAAACCAATTGTAAATTTCCTTAAGAACTCCAGCCTTGCATCCTAGATAAGCAACGACACATATCAAATCCTATGAGAAAGTGCAAGGTAAAGGCAGAAATTTGCATCGAGCATTCCAAATTCTGGCACAGGCTTTCTCCTCCAAAAACCTCATCCCATAATTACAGTGGTAGAGAGATTTAAAAGCTCAGGAAGATAACCGTGAAACCACAGCGGGGTGGAGTCCTGCCAGTCCCTAAGTAGTGGTCTAATTTACATGGCACTGGCTCCAAAAAGGAAAAATGCCTAGTAAAATCCTACGAACAGGTGGGTAAACTATAGAGAGATAAAATAGATTTGCCAAGGGCAAGCGTGACACCTTACAATAAAAAAAATTCTTCATCTGGGAACTGTATTTTTGCCTGCACCTGTATCATACAATGAAGTACAACTTTTATAAGAAAAACAGCTTAAAGCTTAGCACGCCTTTGCCCGAACATTAATCCTGACCTCCTTATTGAGAAGAAAAAACACATCTCCTCATTGCCCCAACGAGCGCCTTCCACTGGGAGCAATACGGCTGTTAAGACGTTTTTCGTCTGGTTTAGGTGTTCTGCTAATGCTGTGTTTTCCTGCCTGTGTCGGTGGGGGAGATGTTATTTGCTCTGAGTTTCATACGTGGGTTTAAGAGGATTCTGGGTAATGTGCCTTTAATCAGCAACCTGGCACCCAGCACAATGGGCTCCTTGCAGAGAGATGCGGGAGGATTTCCGCGGGTTGCAAAGATTCTTCCCTGACAATCCCATTGGCTCTGTTTTCGCACATGGTCCAAATTGCCTGTGGGCACATTTCCTCACACAGGATTCATAAATACAGTCCATAACGAGACTCTGGTTTCGGCATATGGGGATGATTTGTGTAATTGGCCTTTACAATGTACTTAGTATTACTGTATCAAAACACAAGAAACCTGAGTACTCTATTAGCTAATTGGCCAGAATATTTTACAAATGACAGCAAGCCCCTGCACCAGGAAGCTCACTAAAGCGTATGTATGTGTCCGCAAGACCCCCAAATGTTAAATTAAATAAAGGCGGAAAAAAAAAAAGTCACGCACACACTCGCTCATATAAGGCTGTCGCTGGCCTGCAGCTTTTTCCACATTTCTCCTCAGATGTCGCAGATCTGTCAGCAGGAAATGTTCTCTCACTACTAAACTAACAAGCTCGCTGTGGTAATGCACTGCGGGGCCGTGCCCTTGAATTAAATAGCTTTTACCTACTGAAGGCATTAGGATATGGTTTAAAGGAGCAGTCACACTCCTAGGAACATGAAAGCAGCCAGCCATGTTACCAGAGCTTAATATTTTAAACAATCAGATAATTATTTAAAGGTGGACAATCAATCATTTTTTAACATTTTAATTAAAAAGGTTTAACATGAAAAATAAAAAATATTGGCCCTTTGTTCCTGGGAGATAGAGTAACACTTCAAAAATGTGCAAAAAGTTGAAAATAATCAGCAAAAAAATGAAGAAAAAGTAATAGTAGTAAAGTGTTTCCTGCTATACAATATCATAGTCTATGGCAGAAAATGTTTAATACAATAATATTATTATTTTACATGTATTATGTTGTATTTTATATTACTTTGATGTTCTATTATATTCATTTGTATTGATTTAGGTTTATTACATTGATTTATATTATGTTGATTTATGCTATATATGTTGAAATAAAAGAAGAAATAAGACAATTAAGCTTCATGTAAAGATGAACTTTTGCAATTTGTTTATAATGACTAAAGGTTTCAATTTATAAGAAAGACACTATTGACATGTTGCCCCATTGACTACAATTCTACATACAATTTGATGTGTTTGCCCCATTGACTCTACAATTCTACATACAATTATCATTTAGAACATTAAAGCACATTTCTTTTAATTAATGGACGTAATTGGTCCTGAATTTTCTTTTGATATTCTAGAAATTACATAGAAGTCACTTTTTAGGGTAGAGGAATATGCTTCTATAACGTTGTTCTTAAATTTAGAGTAATTGGTTTTGTCTGCTCAGTAGTGTTTGTGAAATATCCCATTATACTGCAATTCAGTGCTGGAGACAAGTGCTGGATTCTCATATTCTATGGATTTTTAGATGCTGTTTTAGCAAAATGTCATTGGATAGCTATAACATCTAGCTCTGCACTGCCACTGGACTCTGATGAACACTTTTTTTGTTTGCGTGGTAGCTCCATCCAAAATACAAAAATCTTGTATCGTTTTCATTTTTAATAATTCTTGGTTCACCTGAACATAGGATTTGATGAAGATCTGTTGAGTCTCCTTATTTATAACCATAACTAAAGTCATTCTTCGGGGAATGAACCTCGGTTGGGCAGGCGATTTGACCGCCTAACCCTCAACCCAATTATGTCTTTGCTACGGAGGTTCATAGCATTGTTTGAGCCGGAAGGGGTTCTGATTTCTTTTAGTGGACCTCACCCTAACCTTGTTACATATCTACTGAGGTTCAGTTATTTTAAGGATTGGGTTATAAGTAAAGGTATATGCTGGTAAAAGTAAAGGTTGGTGCCAGCCTTTGTGGGCAGAGCTGCCAAAACTACTATTTGGTGTCCTAACCAGGGTTGTCACGATACCAGAATTTGGACTTCGATAACGATACTTCGTGTAGTATTGCGATTTCTATACCAAAAGAATACTTTGCCAATAGTAATAATAATTTAAAAAAAAAGTTCTTCCATTTTCTGATGTGAGGCGCATCGTGGGATGAATTTTGAATTTGCCTCACATTAATAGTAATTAACCCCATCATGTTTCTCAGTCATAATGGGTTAATGTCTAAGGTACATGATGGGGTTAATTACTATTAATGTGAGGCACATGGAGGTTAAATTCATCACACCTCGTGCCTCACAATAAGTGAAAGAAAGCAGCTTTTATTTTATTTTTTTATAGCGTACACATCATAAATGACGCAAAAAATTGTTGTGCAGGTTATTACGGCCGCGCTAATACCGGATATGTGTATATTTTATGTATTGAGACTTATTTAATGTTTATTGTAAAAAAGGTGTAGGTGTAGTTTTTTTTAAATTTAATATTACTTTACGTTTTTACTTTATTTTTAAACTTTAATGTACTTGCATATATCTATATACGGATAGTACACAGACAGTTGTTAGGACATACCTACGTATGCCCTAACAACAGGAAATATGGTAAGACAGCCCTGGGGCCTTCAATGGACCCTGGGCTGTCTGCCTATATATGGTATGTCGCTCAATCACGTCACTGGAATTCCTTGTGATGCGATCCAAGGGGTATCCCCCTTCTCATCTTCCGCTTGAATGATCGCAGCATTCAGGGGAATAACGGCGGAGATGAGTAATAAGTGCGCGCGGTCAGCATGAGGTGATGCTGCCGGCGCTGCACTAACGAGCGGCGGTTCAGGCACTGAAGACAGAACATGGGGGTGATTTGCAGTGCGCTCGCCACGTTCTGTCTTCAGTGCCACCGCTCATTAGTGCAGTGCTGGCCGTAAACCCTCATGCTGACCGTGCGCACACTTGTCAGGACTCAGGAGCGGGGCGATGACTGTATTACACAGCCGCAGCCCCGATCTCATACATTCATGTGTTACAATGCTAAGATGTGCGGCTGCACAGCTTAGTATCGAAATACATTAAATAACGGTATCAAACCGTTTGAGGGTGCACGGCATCGAAACAGTATCGAAGTTTTGATGCATCGTGCATCCCTAGTACTAAATATATTTAGTTGCTAAGTTAGCAAGTTTGCATACTTGCACTGCAGTTGTTGCTGGCCTTAGTGTCATCTTTCCATTTGTAGGGGTTCCCTGGAACATTCCCAAAAGTTATACCCATTAGCTTATCATATAGGGTATATCATTATAAAATGTTACATTATTAGTGTATTAGACTTAAAGGGGTATTTCCAAAATTATAAATGATCTCCTAGCCTAAGGATAGGTGATGATTTTCTGCTCGCTGGGGAGTTCCCACCGCTGGGACCACCACTGATTGTGGGAACGCCAGTTCCAAACCCCCAGATCCTCCTCAATACTCGACCGCAGTGAATAGGACATTGAATGGAGCCACGGTCAATCTTGCGCGTTGTCGCTTCATTCAAAGTCTATGGGACTTACAGAAGCAGCCGAGTACAGCGCTTGGCTGTTTCCGTCATTCTCATAGCTCGTGAAGGGAGCGGAGGGCGCGTGCTCGACCACCGCTCCATTCAAGCTACTCACTGTAGGGGGTTGCAGTGAGGATTTGGGGAGTAATTTAGGGCTCCTTAGCCCTAATGCAAAATCTGTATCAGGCTCCCCACCTACTATGTGTCATTTATAATACAGGTCTGTTCTCATGCAGTAGAGGGGATTTGGCCCCTCTTAGGGACCACTGCCCGGGTGCAAGGGCTACCTTTGCATACACTATAGCTATGCCCTTGCTTAAAGAGTTTTCCCATCTCAGACATTTATGGCATATCCATCCACCTCTGGGACCCCCACCACCCACGGCTCTTTCAGTAATTCCTACAGACTTGAACGGAGAGTACGATTCACATGCATGGTCATCTTTCCACTCACTCTGGAGCTGGATGACATCTGCCTTGCTTGGCGGAATAGAGTTCAGGAATATAGATTCTCTCTTGATAGGTGGAGGATTCACCTCTGGGACATAGGATATGCCATAAATGTCTTAAAACCCTCCTTATGGACTAAATATGGCTTCTCTTTATCCTGGGCAGTTTTCTCTCAGCATGTAGCTGCAGCAAGAATGGGAAGTCTGCCTGGAGGAACAAACTATGAAATAAGAACTTTGAGAATTGTAATTGTCACAGCCAAGTTTCCAACAAATTTGTACTTTGGGAAATACAGGACAAAGCCTATAAAAATAAAAACATACATAAAATGCTTTATAGTAGTTCCATGTACAAGTAATTTACAAAGCAAAAGTTGGTAAACAGAATTTATCGTTTTTGTGATTTTTTTTTGTGTGCAAACTCATTAACCAGGAAATACTCTGTTTATAAAGATACCCTAAAGATTCCGAAAAAGAAACACGCACATTAAAAGGACTTCAAACTCACAGGATGTGTTTTGGTGGTTATAAAACAGAAACGTACATTCTCTTATTTCGTCCATTGACAAACAAAAACCCGCACTGAGGCATATGGCCATATTGTTTATTTACTCTGTGGTATTGTTGAGGATATGAATTCAGCCAGAGGAAAAACTTCTCCCAAAAACAGGATAGTGACAAAAGCGCAAACTGCTGGCATTTAGCAGCACTGGTATATTATATATATATATATATATATATATATATATATATATATATAAAAAACAGATTCAGTCTGAGCGCCAGAAAACAATTTGCCAACAAGCCTAGGCTACTGCAGGACTGTTACAGCACTGACATCAGGGTCGAACTGGGGCTAAAATGCAGCCCTAGCACGCAAATCCCACCAGTCCACACACAATATCACCCGCCAAATGTCGGTAAACTAAACTTAAGCCATGAATAAAGAAAGACGACTCAGTGAGCTCCTACCCTTACAGGTTTAGGAATAACGTAACAAACACTGATATGTTCATTTTTTTTAAACTCAATCATTCAGACCACCGACCAGACTCCAAAAATAATTCAGACCACAGATTAGACCCATAAATAAAACAGACACCAAAAAATTCAGACGATCCAGCATTTCAAATCTAGGGCTGCAAAAACATACACCGTGTTCCAAATTATTATGCACATTGGATTTAAGTGTCATAAACATTTAACTATTAGTTTTTCAATGAAACTCATGGATGGTATTGTGTCTTAGGGCTCTTTGGATCATTGTAATCAATCTCAGACACCTGTGATAATTAGTTTGCCAGGTGTGCCCAATCAAAGGAAAACTACTTAAGAAGGACGTTCCACATTATTAAGCAGGCCACAGGTTTCAAGCAATATGGGAAAGAAAAAGGATCTCTCTGCTACCGAAAAGCGTGAAATAGTGCAATACCTTGGACAAGGCATGAAAACATTGGATATTTCAAGAAAACTTAGGCATGATCATCCTACTGTGAAAAGATTTGTGCCTGATTCAGAGCACAGACGGGTTCGTTCAGATAAAGGCATAATGAGGAAGGTTTCTGCCAGACAAATTAATAGGATTAGGAGAGCAGCTGCTAAAATGCCATTGCAAAGCAGCAAACAGGTATTTCAAGCCGCTGGTGCCTCTGGAGTCCCGCGAACCTCAAGATGTAGGATCTTCCAGAGGTTTGCAAGTGTGCATAAAGCCATTATTCGGCCACCCCTAAACAATGCTCACAAGCAGAAACGGTTGCAGTGGGCTCAGAAATACATGAAGACTAATTTTCAAACCGTGTTGTTTACTGATGAGTGCCGTGCAACCCTGGATGGTCCAGATGGATGGAGTAGTGGATGGTTGGTGAATGGCCACCATGTCCCAACAAGGCTGCGATGTCAGCAAGGAGGTGGCGGAGTCATGTTTTGGGCTGGAATCATGGGGAGAGAGCTGGTAGGCCCCTTTAGGGTCCCTGACGGTGTGAAAATGACCTCTGCAAAGTACGTAGAGTTTATGACTGACCACTTTCTTCCGTGGTACAAAAAGAAGAACCGTGCCTTCCGTAGCAAAATTATCTTCATGCATGACAATGCACCATCTCATGCTGCAAAGAATACATCTGTGTCATTGGCTGCTATGGGCATAAAAAGGAGAGAAACTCATGGTGTGGCCCCCATGTTCCCCTGACCTCAACCCTATTGAGAACCTTTGGAGCATCCTCAAGAAAAATATCTATGAGGGTGGGAGACAGTTCACATCAAAACAGAAGCTCTGGGAGGTTATTCGGACATCCTGCAAAGATATTCAAGCAGAAACTGTCCAAATACTCACAAATTCAATGGATGCAAGAATTGTGAAGGTGATATCAGAGAAGGGGTCCTATGTTAACATGTAACTTGGCCTGTTAAGTTTTTTTTTGATTGAAAGAGCTTTTGAGTTATGTAAATATGACCTCCTGATGCTGCAAATTCAACAAATTACCATTTTAGTTCTCTTTACAACCTTTAAAATGTTTTGATCTCTGTTGTGCATAATAATGTGAAACCGTACATTTTGAGTTTTTTACTTCTAAAAAAATATCTGTTATCATTAGGAGATTTGTTCAATAAAATTCACATTATACTCCAACGTTTGATGGCTTGAAGATTATACTGACTGTCATTTGCATCGACTATTTAGGAAAATCAGCAAAAAATAACATTTGCATAATAATTTGGAATGCGGTGTATAGGCCCTCTATGTGCGCCATGGCAAATTTTGCTTTTTTTGGTCATGTCCCTTACCACTCCCTTAAATATGTAACATAACATATTATTAACATAAGGAAAATAAAAGTGGAATATAGAAACACCTAATCAGACGGTCGAGGACAGGTGTACACTCGCTATTTCAGTCAGTGACAAGTTAAGGTATCACTATACAAGCGCCAATATAACCAATAATACCAAAAAAACAGCGACCATATGGTGGTCAGTTCTACACTGGCGGTCTGCAGAGCATTATCATATTGTAGACCATACAAGAGAATACAGCACTGATCAGACGCTTTACAGGCAGAATCCATAACAATTATAAAGAACCTGTTAGTTATCATGTCTGTTTTTGTAAATTCTTGAAATAACAGGCACAAATCATAAAGTAATGGAATATTCTAGCTATATGCTATCACTTTATAAAATGGGAATAACCTTTTAATGCAAAGACCCAGACCCAAACCCGAGACCAGACTTTTAAATTATATCCAACCTTAGTCTCCAGACTAGACGTCTAACTAAATTCATTGATTCATAAATGAATTGCAGACACCAGACCCCTCAATGCAAACTCCAGAGCAGAAGCTTCCCCCTTCATATACTTACCCTCTTCCCGGGCTTTTTTTCAGCTCTGGGTGCCGCCGCCACACAGAAAGTTCTAATGCTGGCAGCTGAAGAGGAGTCAGGGAGCGATAAGTGTAAGTATCATTAGCCATTGTCTACTGGATAAATCCAATAATGACCGATCCCAGTTATTTAGGGACGGGTGTGATTGCCCCATTGTAACTGGTTAAGCGGCCCACTGACTGGAACGCCGAAATTTCGGCCCGGTAGGGCAGATTACCAGTCTGACCCTGACTAACAGTATATTACCTTAATAAATATAACAGTAAAGCCTAAGGTCTCATGAGTTACAGAGGGACACAGACTGCAAATAGGGGTCACAACACTGGTCCATGTGACTCAATATTCTCTGCTAGAAACAATGCTTCCAGTTAAGAACAGTCTGTGTGGCAGATTGGACCAAGTGATTATTATTTTTCTCAGACACACAGAGGTACAGCATGAGCCCATAAAATATTATGGACTGAGTATTCAGAACCCATACAGAATACACTCCTGTGCATCAGCCCAAAGGACGACTCTGGGCAAAACTTGTGCACTCTGTTGTTCCCAGTGAAGAGTGGGTGATATACGACAAAGGATAAAAAGAACATAAAATAGATAATCCCAGTGTCATGAACCGCCCCTCCTGACATGCACCGGGCATAACACAGTGGGGTACATTTACCAATGCACTAGTTTTCACCATTGTGGCCCTGGAGGGGAAATGTACTATTACACAACATAACTGTTAGTGGCTCTCCGACCTGGCTAATAGGGGAGGGTCCCAAGCGGGTTACATCCCTTAATGATGTGCATATGCCCTACTAAGGCCTGTGTAGAGCATTGTGTTCATGAGATAGAATGCACCAAAAAGTGCACAAAACTTTTTTTTAACCTTTCCCCTACTTTCCTTTTTTCCCCTATTATTTTTTTTCGTTGTCCCCTCTTCCTTCCGTCTTTATCTGACTGACGGAGCATTGCGATGCTATATTTGACTGTATGCAACACCTTTTCTTTGTTTTTCGGTGCCTCTTGCACTTTTACTTTATTAAGAAGTTTATAGAGAATTAACAAAATAGTGACGTTTTAACAAACACCAAACTGCCCTGCAGCTACAGTATTGTTTAAGTTGCGATTTTCCTTTTAAGAGATCCCTGCAATCAGCTTCTGGCAGGGGGACTTGCAAGGTGAAACTGGGTTGCCCAAACCATTCCAGCTGCAGACAGTGCCTACTGATGAAATTACTGGGCAAGAATGATTTGGCAGTACAACAGCCCCACCACCCCGGAAACAAATTTGCTCCCCTCTTTTGCCTTGGCATATTCCTGTCCCTGTTGACCTATTCTATATCAGAAGCATTGAATAAAAACCTTTCCTATAACTAAAGGAGAATAATAAAGCATCAGCCTCTAATAGCAAAAATATGTCATATAAGACCCAACTATAAAAAGTACTTCCCCAGCTACCACCTGCGATTGCTTCTCCAACGTTATAACATTAAAGTGTAGCTAAACGTTGGACAAACTTCTGACATGTCATAGTGACATGTCAGAAGTTTGGATTGGTGGGGGTCCGAGCACTGAGACCCCCACCAATCGCTAGAACGAAGCAGCTGAAGCCCTTGTGTGAGCGCTCAGCTGCTTCGTGTCTGTTCTGCTTTTTCTGGAAATAAATGTATCGATGTACAGACTCAATAGAAAGTCTATGATCCCGTACTCCGATACATCGGCTTTATGGAAAAAGCAGAACAGACACAAAGCGGCTGAGCGCTCACACGAGCGCTTCAGCTGCTTTGTTCTAGCGATTGGTGGGGGTCTCAGTGCTCGGATCATCACCAATCCAAACTTCTGACATGTCACTACGACATGTCAGGAGTTTGTCAAACGTTTAGCTACACTTTAAAGCGGTTGTCTGACAAGACAAGCCCTGTTCATAATCAGCCATTTTCCGCGGGGGCTGAATAACTGGACCCGCGTTGAACAGCCAATTGCTGCAGGTTTGGTTTTATCACACCCCAAAAAAACAACTGATTTTGCCAATGGCGGAAGTTGCTGATGGCTATACATTTCCTCTGCAGCAGCTCTCCGCTGTGGCTCATAGATGGGTGCCTGAGCGGGGGACCCCTCTGTGATACTCATGTGCCCTAAAAGGACATATGGGCAGGGGTTGTCTTTGTGAGACGACCCCCTTTAATAACATTATATTCACAAATATATTAGTTAATTACGTACCCAGCAATTGCCTTTTAGAAAGATGGAGCTTCATTCAGAATATACCGCGTAATAGTCTGGCTATCGTAAATGATACATCTATAGTTTCTGACAGTCAAGAGGTTACATTTCCCTAATTAAGCTGGAAGATATACAATACGCTGACAGACCTTGCCAGCTGCAGTAAATAAGCAGTAGGAGTCCCTTTTAACAACTCAAAGCTTCTTTTCTTGGAAAAGAATTCCAAAACCACAGTCCAAATAAATGTAAAACGGAGAAGAGAAGAGAAAAGAAAGAAGTCTTTAAGAATCTCCTTGAAAATGATGGATTATTATAACCTGAGAATGCCCGATCCCATCTGATAAACAGGGTTAGGTCGGAATAACATTGTGGTAGGGTAGACCACCTGTTCATACCAGGTGCCCCTGAAGTTCATTTATCATTGTACAGATAATACATTGACGCTGCAGACACAGTAGATGTAAGCACCTATGATGGACAGTCCACCAGTTCTTCTCACACGTGTGGACCATTGTTTAGAGCACACCTTGCTGAACGCTGGTGTTCTCCGCATGGTATTATATATCGATAAGTGTCAGATTTTTTTTCTGACAAATAAGAAAATACCTGATATTACCACCCATGAACAAGGTCTCATTTATGAATGGTCAACCATGAACAAGTTTTTAGATATTGTATGGTAATAATTGCCACCCTATAGCACATAGAATTTTTTTTTTCATGGTTGCAAAGAAAAAAAAAAAAAAAAAGCTAGAACGACGGCGCTCCTCTTAAGTAATAACGTTGGGGTTAGGTGTGATGCAAAATGGTGGATCTATAGAGAAACACCTTTGTGAGTTGTGCAAGTTCATTGGCTCAACTTAACTTTCAGACATATCGGGTCAATTGACCCTATGCTACACACAACCTGCAGGCCTCTGGAGTAGACTCTGGGTGTTTGCTCCAAAAAGGAAGATTCTCCCGTTGTCTGAATAAAATGGATTAGAATGTGAATAAAAAGGACTCCTTCGTTGGGCGACAAGGTTTTCCAGCTTTATATTAATAAAGCTCCACCATTGTATAATGAAAACGTTTTATTATACTTCGTGTCCCAAAATCCTCATAATTTTTAAAATCTCTGCTTGCGGTTAGTGAATGGAATAATTCTTGTTAACATTCAGAGACTGAATACATTTCCTGGTCATGTCCAAACGACACAGCTGCAGGGTTTGTTACAGGAGAGGAGCTCTGATCCACTTAATTCAGGGATCTCTAGTGTCAGTTGGACATGATCAGGACATAAACCAGAACAAGAAACAAGTCACGACCAGGTGTTTGAAAAAATACAAATAATCTTTATTAAAGTCAATTAGACACATGGAGACAACGTATAACACTTAGACATACTAAAATGCCATGGACCCTTGAACACAAACGGAATCCGAACGTAAAAGCAGAGTAGCCCCCCAGATGTAAAAATGGTCTGACACAACCTATATATGGCTAAAGTGCATAAATACATATTAATGAGCAGGTACTAGGCATGGTACGCTTTGCACAGATGAACACACAAATAAGTATAGAGAATATATATAAGGTACAATCTAAGTAAAAACGACATGTAAAGTAGTATACCTACACCTGCGTATAAGAAGATAAATAGGAGATCAAGACCAGGAGGGGGACCTCTGCTTAACCCAACGCGCGTTTCGCTGGTGCTTCGTCAGGGGTTGATCCCCTGACGAAGCACCAGCGAAACGCGCGTTGGGTTAAGCAGAGGTCCCCCTCCTGGTCTTGATCTCCTATTTATCTTCTTATACGCAGGTGTAGGTATACTACTTTACATGTCGTTTTTACTTAGATTGTACCTTATATATATTCTCTATACTTATTTGTGTGTTCATCTGTGCAAAGCGTACCATGCCTAGTACCTGCTCATTAATATGTATTTATGCACTTTAGCCATATATAGGTTGTGTCAGACCATTTTTACATCTGGGGGGCTACTCTGCTTTTACGTTCGGATTCCGTTTGTGTTCAAGGGTCCATGGCATTTTAGTATGTCTAAGTGTTATACGTTGTCTCCATGTGTCTAATTGACTTTAATAAAGATTATTTGTATTTTTTCAAACACCTGGTCGTGACTTGTTTCTTGTTCTGGTTTAGTTTTAATTAGTCACTAGGACCACTAGTATCATTCGGGGTATTATTCGGTTTGCTAAATGATCAGGACATAATTTCTACCTCTTAATGTCAACAAGAATGTTTCCATTCAATGACACCAAGCAGCAATTGTAATTATGATGAGCACATTTAAACACAATACCTTTTCGTTACACAATGAATAATTTTTATTTACAAAAACCCCCATTACGTACCAGTGGAACCAGTTTTAATGTGTGTAATATCAGTAACAAAATGTGGCATTCTCTATCACAAACTCTATTACTGAGATTTTCTAGGGTAGAATACGGCACCTCATGAAGGCACCTATGCGGTAGCACAGAACCGTAGCGATTTTGTGTGCCTGCAAAGAGGAGCGCGAGAAGGGACAAGCATTGTGAGCACATTTCTGGCTTGGTAAAGTGATTGTCACTTTGAACCCATTCAGCCATTGGGATGACATACGAGGCTAAATATCTTTACCAGAGGGATGCCCACATTACAACACCCTATGGATTTGGGCTTGAGGGAGGTTGATCTTTAAAAGGGGTTGTCTCATTAAGACAATTTTTTTCAAAAAGAAGCCGGCTTCTCTCACACTTGGCGATCAGCTGTTATAGCCAGGGGAAGCAGCGGCCACCTACACATTACCCCTGCAGCGGTCGCTGAATGGCCTTCCATGTAATGTAAAGGTTGTACCGGTATTGCCAGATCACAAGCTACTCTTACAGAGCATCTCTCGATCTGTTCCGGCACATAGTGGGGGGTCCGATGCTTGGTACCTACCTCTATGTGCCAGAACGGAGAGCCGCTCTATGACGTCAATATGCCCTAATAGGGCCTAAAGACAGGGGTTGTCCAGATGGGACAACCTCTTTAATCCATTGGAAACAATTAATGTGAATAAGAGTGAATAGAAAAAAAAGGAGAAAAAAAACCAACAACTGATAATCTCCTGGGGGCAAATCCTACCGCCGCTTTAATTTTCAGTCTCTGAAAATGAGAACTGGAATCTAATTGGATGCTATGAGCAATACTTTCACCTTGTACTAGTATTAATAACAATGTCCTCGTAGTACTATTTCATGACGATGTAAAGGTGGATAATTAAAAATATGACTATTTCCTTAAAAAATGTACAGAGGAGAAATAATGGTAATTCATAAAAAGATTGTCAATGACTTCACCGACATGGCGGCAGAATGACACCGTGACAGACGAATGTCAGCCAAAGTTATAAGCTGCATCCATTTAGCTTATACCAAAGTGACCACACAATGTCATGATGCAACATTGCTTGACGTGTTCCCTCATCAGCCTGCCATGCAGTCCCAGAGAAAAAGGGGTTAAACCATTCTTTAATGAGGAGCAGATTTGAGGACTTGTCAAGTAGCGGCATCAAAGACAGGAAGATAAAGGAGGTATGATTCCCATCTCAGAATACCTGGAGAACAGAATGGTCATTTTACTAATCCAAGTTTTTATAGAACATCTACAAAGTCATTCAATTAATCAGCGATCATAACTAAAATTAAAATGTGTATAGGGAAATGTACAAATGTCTTCATTTTAAGGGACTTGATGTGGGTGAGCAAGACCTTTGGGACTCCCGAGTTTAAGGGTACGTCCAGACACAGCATTAACACGGCAGAGTTTCCGTCCGGGTTTTCAGTGCAGAATTCTGCAGCATTTTTGCCAAACCAATTGACATGCTGCAGATTGAGAATCTGCACCGCAGGTCAATTTCCGCTTCTTTTTTCCACTGGGTGAGAATCTCATCCACTTTGATGGCACTGTAATACGCTGCAATAATTCAGCACGGAAAATCATGACCTGCCTAAGTAGAGTCGTGTGTTAGTGCACCTTCCCTTATCCCTACCAATCCCTTCACCCCCACCTTTAGGAAAAAGACACGTGACACCGAGGTTGGATGTGAAATGGCCACAGCAGCCGTTTTATTAATTTCACAGTTTAAAACAAATTAAATCCGAAACATTCGGATAACTAATTAGGAATCCACCAGAGAATTCCTCCTAATAATTCACATGACCCAACATGGGTCAGAATCATAAATAACAATTTAACGTTAACATTAGACCGAGCAGGGGCAGTCCTTGAAGCCATTTTAGATATTCCTTTTTTACACACCTCGAGTTAGCCATCTGCAAACCACTAATTACCTCCAGCCGTAAACCAGCTCGGAGGCACCGCTCACCTCTGCAGATGGCTCCAACCACCAGAAGTCCACTTCAAGGGGATAACACCCGATGAAGCCTTCAAGTGCTATACCGACCACTAGAAGTCCACTTCAAAGGGATAACACCCGATGAAGCCTTCGAGTGATATACCTTCCACCAGAAGACCACTTCAAAGGGATAACACCCGATGAAGTCTTCAACCATGTACCTTTTTTGGGGGACGCATACCCCCGATGCGACCCCCCCACCAATTTTGTACTGACTGGCCTCAAGGACTCCCCCCGCCACAGCGAAACAGGCCTTGACCACCTTAAGCCTGTGAGTTCCGCCACACCACCACCGCCCTTTCAATTCCTTCTGCTATTGCCAAGCTCCACAGATCAATCCCAACCTCGGTCAAATGAACCCCATCGCTCCTCCAGTAGTTCCCCACTCCTGACTCCAAGTCCCTGTGCCGAACGCAAATGCCCCCGTTTTTGGCTACAAATCGGGACACCGCGCGATTAACCTTAATGCGAGCCTTATTGACTCTTTCCACTGACCTAGCCAGCCGCCAATGTTTTCTTGGACAATGTCCGACCACACAATTACCAACCTGGGATAAGAAACCCACAAACACAACATATCGTGTTTAATATCCCGCACCAACTCACGAAAAGGGCGGACTCCCAAATCGTTCCCCCCCACGTGCAAGACCAAGATCTCCGGGACCCTATCAAGCCGGGCATATGTCTGGAATTCTGCTAACACCCTACTCCACGACATACCTCTAAATCCCAGCCAATGCAAAACCGCATCCTGTCGCGGAATGCGCAACTGGCGACCGTCCGGGCGGACGTCCGCCCTCAAAGCCCCCCAATGCACGTAAGAGTGGCCCAGCAACCACACCAAACACGGAGGCGGATCTGAAACGGAAAAGCAAGTTAAATACCACCACACAAAACATTCTTATAAGTGCAAACAGCAAAACTCATAACAGATGGGGGCGGACATAAGACCTAAATCTGTTGGACTCCCAACGACCGATGCGCCGCACCCCCTCATCATCCAACCCCCAGCGCCCTGCTTCCGTTGCTGCGCCAATCCTGAAGGAATGAGATGAGTACGCGTCCGCCGCGACACCGACCGCCGCCAAACATTTTTTGAATACAGCTCTAAATTGAAATCTAGACAAAAATAACCCGTCCTCGTGACATAGCAATGGCAACTCCGGAGACCCCACTTGTGGCTTAAAACCCTGCCTGCACGCCACCGGGCACATAGCCGAACCCGGGAGAGCGAACAACACTATCAGCTTCCCCTTTCCTAATTGGTCAGTTTTCGACCGACGCAACCATACCTCCAGCCGATCTGTATAAAGGCTCACGTCTCTCAGTCTCAACCCCCCAGCTTGCTTGGTACTCGGCGAAACCAACTCGCCGATTCTAAATGCCCCAAAGAACGCCAAAGAAAAAGCTAACCGAAACAACCTCATCTCGTCCGAAGAACGACAGACCGATGCCAATGATCCGCCCAAAGAGCTCAGCAGAGAAAACGACACAGGCCTTCTACGATCCGCCTCGACCCTGCCTCGGCGCAAACCCTTCAAAGCCTGCCCCACTAAGAATTCCTTAGACACATCCCTAAAGCCCCGTAACTTGAAACCAAACGCCACCGCCGACATGAAACGGTTAACCTTTGCCAATGAAAACCCCGCCTCCCAGGCGTCCCCTAACCAGTACAAAAGTGCCACCAACCTGTCTCTATCCGTGTTGACGTCACCTAACTCTCTTACCCACTCCTCCCACTGCCTCCAACAAGCAGAATAAGCACTCCACGTTGAGCGCGCCAAAGACCTTTCCACCAATCGTTCTACGGGACCGAGACCAGATCCCAAAGATGTTCCGGGCAGACCAAGCCGAGACGTTCCGCTCCCGGTGCCAATTGCCGAAACCGGGCCCACTGCGAGCGAGAAAGAGCATCAGCGATACAATTCCGTACCCCCGGCACGTGCACCGCCACCACCCACGCGTTCAATGACAAGCACACCAACACTAAATGTCGCAACAACTGAATTACCGGAGGAGAGGACGCCGTGGTGTTGTTAATGGCCAGCACCACCCCCATGTTGTCGCAGTAAAAACGAACCTTCTTATCCCTGAGCCTGTCCCCCCAGATGGTCGCCGCAACCACGATGGGGAACAGCTCGAGCAGGGCCAGATTCCGCGTGAGTCCACTGGACACCCAGCTAGCCGGCCATTGACCCGCGCACCACGGACCCCCCCCATAAGCTCCAAAACCGCCCGCTCCAGCTGCATCCGTAAAAATATTCAAATCGCTCGTATCCTGCGCTGGAGCCATCCATAGCGACCGACCGTTATACTGGCCCAAGAAGTCATCCCATACCTGCAAATCAGCCCGATGCTCCTCCTTGAGCCGTACGAAGTGATGTGCCGCACGCACTCCCGCCGTAGCCGCCGCCAACCGTCTACCAAACACCCTCCCCATTGGCATAATCCGGCAGGCGAAATTCAACTTCCCCAGCAACGACTGAATCTCCCGCAGCGTAATTTTCTTTAACTTGCAAGCCCGACGTACCTCCTGACTCAAAGCCCCCAACTTATCCATCGGAAGACGACACTCCATAGCCACCGAATCTATCTCAATTCCCAAAAAACAAATCGTCGTTACCGGGCCCTCAGTCTTTTCTGGCGCCAAAGGGATCCCAAAATCCCTCGCAACCTTCTGCAGTGCATGAAGCAGATTACCACAAACCGGCAAACCTCCCGGGCCGACGCACAAGAAATCGTCTAAGTAATGTATCAACGAATCGACCCCGGCTACACCCTTCGTCACCCACTCCACGAAGCTACTAAAAGCCTCGAAGTACGCGCAAGAAAGGGAACACCCCATCGGAAGGCACCGATCCACGTAAAAAGCCCCATTCCAAAAACAACCCAACAGCCGTTGGCTTTCTGGATGAACAGGCAACAACCTGAACGCCGCCTCGATGTCGGTTTTTGCGAGCAGCGCGCCTGGACCCGCAGCACGAACTAACCCCACCGCTTTATCGAATGAGGTATACACTACGGAGCACAACTCATGATCAATCCCGTCATTTACCGACGAACCCTTGGGAAACGATAAGTGCTGAATCAACCGGAATTTTTGGGGCTCGCGCTTTGGAACAATACCCAATGGGGACACAACTAAATCTTTTATTGGCGGATCAATAAAAGGCCCCGCCATGCGGCCTAACGAAACTTCTTTAAACAACTTTTTCGACACGACCTCAGCATGCAAGTAGGCCGATTTAAGGTTCCTCCGCGTAACCGGGACCTCATAAGGAGGCGGAGGAATAATAAAACCCACACTAAACCCTTCGTAAAGCAACTTCGCCGCAGCCCTATCCGGATACTCATTTAGATAGGGGGCCATCCTTTCCACCCTCACCGGTGACAACCCCTTGACCAGCCGAGGAGGACTGGTTCCCTGACCTCTTTTTCCGCATACATTTTGCCGCCCCATGGGATGCACCATTACACTCCGAACACACGTGCTTGAACTTGCACGTGGCCCCGAACTTACACTGGCCATCGTTGAATTGCCAGCAGAATCCCAACTTTGCCCCACCGCCCTGTCCGACCTGACTGGACTGGCCCCCTTGGCCAACGCTCCCGGGAAAGGGCTGCCTAACCGGAGCCGTGACCCTTAACCAGAGAGCAATATCCTTCTGGTCCCACTGAATCGCCGGCCGAACCGCTTTACGCTGACGGAATTGCTCATCGTATCTGAGCCAAGCCTGCCCCCCGTACACCCGATGAGCCTCTCCAATGGCGTCAAAATAACAAAACAACGCCGAACAATTTTCCGGCGCCTTTTCCCCTATTACACTGGCTAAGATGGCGAACGCCTGCGACCAATTAACGAACGTCTGCGGGATAAGCCTATACCGCCGACGCTCCTCCTCGTCCTTCTTGCTCTCATCCCGCTTGCTCCTATCCAAATTGAATTTAGCAAGCGGCAGAAGAGAAAAAATCTCAACGTATTCGTCCTTCCAAATACGCTCACGCACCTCCTGCTTTAAGTGCGCCCCCAACGGACCTTCAAAGCAAACATATACCTCCCCGCGAGCACGATCATCAATACGCACCCGATCGCCGTCTTTTTGGGCCTCGGTCTGTACCGACACCGCGACCGCCTCCGTAGCCGCCATTACGGGGCGCGCCTGTAACAACCCCACTTCCCTGGGGCCTTCCCAAACTACCGCCGGGGACACCTCCGTAACTACTGGCGCCGCCGCCCTATCTAGACGCCCGACCAGCTCCCGCAAGCAACCCACCAAGTCCGCTAGAGCCGCGCCCGCCCACGCCACTACCGGCCACCGATCCGACGCTAGCAGCCCCCCTGCCGACACCCGACATAAAAATCGCTGGATACGACAAAGATGGAGTTATGCACTCACCGGGCTGCACAGGCGCTGTGTTCCCGTCAGCCGGACCATCCTGCCCTCGCCGATACACGTCCAGTTCACCGTCTTCAAGCTCCTCTCTCGCCGACGACTGGCCATCCCACCGACATCTCCGAACCGGGGATGATGACGCGCTGGCAGATGGGCCGGCAACCTGCCGCCCGACCGCTGGGATCCAAACTTCCGAACGGACCTGTTGCCTCGACGACGCTGCAGGTCTAGGCGTCCGTCTCGACGATCCTGATGAAGCCTGCCCCCTGGCCGGAGCATCACCAGGCGGGGCGGCCGTAGCTAGTCTTCCCGATCTTGCATCTGATGGGGGGGGGGTGACAGGGAGCCCGGCCTGCGACTCCCTGAGAACCGCCGGACCCCGTCGCGGCCTGGGATTCCTGCCAGGACGCAGGGCCTGGGAAGGGACGGTCCTCCCAGCTGCCTGGCCTGCAGCGTCCATATTAGGGCTCCCCCTGCGACGCCGTGTCCGCGGGACCACCTCAGGGCTGAGGCGTTCTGGAGGTCGGGACCGCCGGGAGCGACGGGCAGACCCGGCCTGAGTCACCGTCGCCCCCGGCGACGCTCTCTGCCTCCTCTGAGCAGGAGCGGGTGTTGTAAACTCCCCCCCCGCCGCCATATTACTGCCAGGAAGGGGGCCGGGGGAGGGGAGCCTGTCCCCCACTTCAACAGACCTCATATGCCGTGCCTGACGTGGCGAATCGGCGTCGGGGATCATAGTAAGTGCAGCCACGGTCTCCTCCAACCAACCGGGACCGTGGTGCACAGCAGCGGCACGCAGCCGCGCCAGCATATCAGCCTCAGACATTACGTAACAGAGCGGGGCAACGGGAGCTTACTGGGTAAGTGGTTACTTCTCCCGCTGCTTCCGGCTCACTGCCGAAAAACAGCGGGAAGCTCCGTAACGGCCCCCTAACTCCTCCCTGTCCCTCCTCCACCTCTAACTTTCCCTACAAAGTTAACCCTTTCCCTCCTAGGGCTGTCATGGAGGCTTCCCTCCTAAGCCCTGCAGGCTGCGTCCAGCCTCGTCTGGATGGAAATTCTGCAGTGTTGACCCGGTTTCGCTTAATCTGTAACAATTTACCAACCAGGTTTGTTCTGAATAGAAATGGCATTGCTTTTTAAAGGCACAGAGTTTGGCCACGTTAATATGGAACAAAAATTAGTTCAATTTGAATAGATCCCCCCATCAGACAGATTTTCTATTAGAATTATCATAACCCATGTATTGCTGCCCGTCAGTTTTGCTCATATCTATGGGGGCGTTAACGTGTGCACCACCATAGATGGACAAAAGATAATGACCAGTCAAACCAATGAGCAAATCAGTCCTCAAAATAATACTCATCACAATATACCATCAGTAATACTGTAGATATCATGAGCTTCTCAAGGGCAGCAACAGAAGATTGGGTTGTGTGCTACAAATGTGTGCAAAGGCTGGCACTGCCAGGGTTAATAATGCTAATCACAGTTAGCGAGACCTCTGATTGCAGAGACAGATGGGCGGTCGGTGCCATTTTTATGGCGTTTCAGAGGCTGGAGGGTTTATGGTAAACAGAGCCTAGGGTTTAGCTTCTCTATGGTCTGCTGAGGCCGACCGAGCATATGAAAAACGATTCAGTATTTGCTGACTTCCAAGTCACACATGCCGATCCCATCAGTGACGCCCCCCTGGCTCAAAGACTTTTATTGTTTTTGGCAAAAATGACCTGCAAACAGCTTTAATTGGGATGCAAATTTAATGCCCAGTTTAAGGCTGCTGACAGCTCGGTGCTTAGACGGTTCTCTCACATCTGGAAGTTTAGACTGCCTGCGATACGACAGCCACAAAGTGTGCAGTGCAAAAGTTCCAGGATGCAAGTTTCTGCAAGTACTTCTTGGAAATTATATTCTCTGCATTTTTTCTCCTGGGAGTCAACGGCTGATGGGGTGCTAGGAAAAACCTCCATTTAAACCACGTGCATGCTGGACAGCGAGATTGTGCAACATATTACTTGCCTCACACTCCCTTCTTATGGTATATCACACACTAACATATACTTCAAAGTGCTTCAACAACTGTGATAATGGGCACAAAGGCATGACACATTCTGCCACAGATGTGAACTGCTCCCAGAAGTGCCATTTTTAAGCAGTGACCTATGACCGGAACAGCTGTTTATTGTTTTGCTCAGAATTTTACTTTTATTGATTCCGTTCCAATGATATACTGTATGAATATCCAAGTAAACCTTGGTAGAGATCATTGTATATATTATCCTCCACCCCTTATTTTTCCTAACTAAAGTAAAGAATGTTACACAGAAGAGAAGACTACGGTCAAAACTGATACACCATGCTCTGCCTAAAGCAGGGCCCAAGGGGGCGGTGCATGACACGAGGATTCCCTATTAGGTCATGCACCGCCCCTGCAAACCCTACAGTAGGAATAACATTGTTTTGCCCAGTGTTCCATTTGGCCATCAATGTCCCCACAATGGAAGACCATGAAGATTTTCCTGGGATTGAGCAAACTTTGGCATGGGGCAATGACCTGGGACTAGCGTTTGTACAAAGCCTATTTTGGCTGTTCACCTGCCTATCAGGGAGCGTCTGTGGCTTAATTTCAGTAACGGGGGATCAATAAAAAGGCAACTAAGAAAAATGCGTGAAGCGTGCTACATAAAGAGTAATTCTATAAATTTCTGCCCTGTGATGCGCTCTGCTTGCCTTCTGACATCTTCTTGCCTCAAAAGAATGTACCTATTTCCCAATTTTGATTGTTGGAGCCTATGTAAACTATGTTTAAAGTACAATGGCAGTTTCCACGACTTGTTATAGTAACATCTCTTATACTTTGCTTTAAACTTTTGTACCGCTTTAACGTTATTTCATGTCTTTTCGCTATTTATACCTCCCTGTGAAATTGCATACATTTGGGGAAATAAAAAAAGAAATCTTTCCTGGATTAAGAGGATGGACAATACATATGAAACATTCTCTTCTCATTTCAAGGCCTATAGCGCCTGTTCAGCCTGGTAATCTGAACTGTACATTTAATAATTACAGATTGTATGCACCATGCTACTCCCCAGTCTTTTGTATTCTGCTACTTGACTCATGTTGACGTGGTTTTATATTGGAATGTGTGGAGTTAAAATCAGTCAGAGGTGGCTTTCCTAGTTTCCTTATAAACAACAGGGTGTATGTGGAAATTTGGGCAAGAGAGTCACAGTGGGACCCCTGTCTACACCAAGTGTTCAGGGATGGCAGATCACACTGGCTGAACTATATCAGAGTACAGACCGGGAGAAAAGCACCAGACTGTTCAGGGGGAGGTGGAAATCACACACTCCTCAGCATCAGTGTCTGTTATTGCAAGACAGAGGAGATCCCTCATGGGGTGCAGAAGGGGGAGCAGTATAGAAATAAAGTTGTGCTAATATATGAGAGCTAGTGAGGGCAGCAGCCTTCTGGACACACAGACCTCAGCATGTTCTTGGGAGGGGCACGCAAACACAGGAAAAGTCCAAAACTAGGAGCAGGCCCAACCGCTACAGAAGTGTACTGTGCTGAGCCTAGTAAACTGTAAATGCATCACGACCACTTTAGTCAGCTGATCGGTGGGGTGCCGGGAGGTGTACCCCCACCGATCTGATATTGATGACCTATCCAAAGGATAGGCCATCAATATAAAAGTCCCTGAGTTAAGTATTGGAAACATTTTCAGATTAAGATACTATATGGCTCATATTAGACATGAGAGCTGCTTCTTTGTTTGTATGTTATCACTACAGATACCCAAATGTGAATGTACAGAATCCAGTATATGATGTGCAGTGGTTAAATGTTAAGTAGGCTCCAGGGATTTCCATGATAACCAGGCTAAAATGTCTATGAAGTGTGAGAACGCAAAGCTTGGGAAGAAGGCTTAGTCCTGCCTGTGACGATTTATGGACAGAAATGGTTACTAACATGCAATACAACACTGTATAGGTATGAAGCATGTAGTAGATATAGCACATTGCAGAGCTCAAACAACATTACTTTCTGGCTTAGGAACAGGCCTAAACATATTCACAATACAGTAAACTATAATTAATGCAACGTAAAATATTACCCAACCAATGAGCTGGAATGTAGATTTGTGTCAAAAGAATTTGCAGATGACAAGCAAATGGGTCAGACACCAAAACAGAGAGGGGGGACTGTATGGCGTTATCTACAGGGGGGACTGTATGGCATTCCCTGCAGGGGGGACTGTGTGGTGTGTAACGCCATACAGCCCCCACTGTAGAGAACGCCATACAGCCCCCCCCTGTAGAGAACGCCATACAGCCCCCCCCTACAGGGAACGCCATACAGTCCCCCCTGTAGATAACGCCATACAGCCCCCCCTGCAGGGAACGCCATACAGTCCCCCCTGTAGATAACGCCATACAGTCCCCCCTGTAGATAACGCCATACAGCACCCCCCCCCCCTGCAGGGAACGGCATACAGCGCCCCCCCTGCAGGGAACGGCATACAGCGCCCCCCCTGCAGGGAACGCCATACAGCGCCCCCCCCCTGCAGGGAACGCCATACAGCGCCCCCCCCTGCAGGGAACGCCATACAGCGCCCCCCCCTGCAGGGAACGCCATACAGCGCCCCCCCCCTGCAGGGAACACCATACAGCGCCCCCCCTGCAGGGAACACCATACAGCGCCCCCCTGCAGGGAACGCCATACAGCGCCCCCCCCCTGCAGGGAACGCCATACAGCCCCCCCTACAGGGAACGCCATACAGTCCCCCCTGTAGATAACGCCATACAGTCCCCCCTGTAGATAACGCCATACAGCGCCCCCCCCCCTGCAGGGAACGGCATACAGCGCCCACTGTAGAGAACGCCATACAGCCCCCCCCCTGTAGAGAACGCCATACAGCCCCCCCCTACAGGGAACGCCATACAGTCCCCCCTGTAGATAACGCCATACAGCCCCCCCTGCAGGGAACGCCATACAGTCCCCCCTGTAGATAACGCCATACAGTCCCCCCTGTAGATAACGCCATACAGCACCCCCCCCCCCTGCAGGGAACGGCATACAGCGCCCCCCCTGCAGGGAACGCCATACAGCGCCCCCCCCTGCAGGGAACGCCATACAGCGCCCCCCCCTGCAGGGAACGCCATACAGCGCCCCCCCCCTGCAGGGAACGCCATACAGCGCCCCCCCCTGCAGGGAACACCATACAGCGCCCCCCTGCAGGGAACACCATACAGCGCCCCCCTGCAGGGAACGCCATACAGCGCCCCCCCCCTGCAGGGAACGCCATACAGCCCCCCCTACAGGGAACGCCATACAGTCCCCCCTGTAGATAACGCCATACAGTCCCCCCTGTAGATAACGCCATACAGCGCCCCCCCCCTGCAGGGAACGGCATACAGCGCCCCCCCTGCAGGGAACGGCATACAGCGCCCCCCCTGCAGGGAACGCCATACAGCGCCCCCCCCTGCAGGGAACGCCATACAGCGCCCCCCCTGCAGGGAACGCCATACAGCGCCCCCCCCTGCAGGGAACGCCATACAGCGCCCCCCCCTGCAGGGAACGCCATACAGCGCCCCCCCTGCAGGGAACGCCATACAGCGCCCCCCCCTGCAGGGAACGCCATACAGCGCCCCCCCCTGCAGGGAACACCATACAGCGCCCCCCCTGCAGGGAACACCATACAGCGCCCCCCTGCAGGGAACGCCATACAGCGCCCCCCCCTGCAGGGAACGCCATACAGCGTCCCGTCCCCCCCCAAAAAAAAATGCAACCTACAGTGTTGTTGTGTCCTACAAATAACATGCATCCCCTATCCACAGGATAGGGGATACATGTGCGATCGCTGGCATTGATAGGGAGAACGGGGGACTGAAAGTCCCCTGAAGTTCTCCATGACTAACCTTGGACTTCCGGCGTCTGTGTCGGCAGCTCAATAAAAATGAAAGGAGCGCTGGTCACGCATGCGCACAAGCGCGACCGGCGCTCCATTCATTTCTACGGAGAAGCCGACACAGAACCCGGAAGTCCGAGGTTTGTGATGGAGAACTTCAGGGGACTTTCAGTCCCCCGTTCTCCTTATCGCTGCCAGCGATCACACATGTATCCCCTGTCCTGTGGATAGGGGATACATGTCTTTTGTTTAATGGCAGAGTGGGGAGATACCTCCCTGCTCTGCCGTAGTGATCAGTGGCGTCCCGCTGTAGCAGCCATAGCGGCTGCTAGCGGAGCATGCGGCCATGGTGGGGGCCCGTGCCGGCGGGCGACACGGGCCCCCTCATGCCGCGGGCCCCGTAGCAGCCGCTACTGCTGCTACGGCGGTAGTTACGCCACTGGGTAAGGCCCTTTCTGTGTCCCTGTGCACAAAGCGGGGTCCATATAAAGATATACTGTAGTTTGATGAGTTTGGTGTGGAGGAACTCGAGTAGCCTGCACAAGGCCCTAAACCTGTTCATCTGTAGGATGAATTGGAATACCGATAGCAAGCCAGACATTCTCATCCAACATCAGCGTCTGACATCACAAATACTCATTTGCTTGAATGGGCACAAATTCCTATAGACACATTCCAAAATCTTGTTATAGCTGTAAAAGGAGGACAAACTTTAAATATTAACGACAATGGTTTTGAAATCGGATGTCCAACAAGCTCATATACAGTTACTGTAGGTCCAGATTTATTTGGACAGTGACACGTTTTGGCATTTTCGCTGTTTTACCAAAACATATTGAATATACAGTTATATAATCAATATGGGCTTAAAGTGCAGACTCTCAGCTTTAATTTGAGGGTATTCACATCCTAATTTGAGACAACTATCTCAAAAGCTATTTAATGGGCTGTATGGGCTATTCCCAATTTGATCCATCATCAATTAAGCAGGTAAAAGGTCTGGAGTTGATTCCAGGTGTGGCATTTGCATTTGTAAGCTGTTGCTGTGAACCCACAACATGAGGTCAAAGGAGCTCTCAATGCAAGGGAAACAGACCATCATTAGGATTTAAAAAAATCAAGAAATTCATCAGAGAGATAGCACAAATGTTAGGAGTGGCCAAATCAAGTGTTTGGTTAAAAAAAAAAAAAAAAAAGAGCACACTGGTGATCTCGTGAACTCCAAAAGGCCTGGACATCCATGGAAGACAACAGTAGTGGATGATCACAGAATCCTTTCCATGGCGCAGAAAAACCCCTTCACAACATCTACTCAAGTGAAGAACACTCTCCTGGAAGTAAGTGTATCAGTATCTAAGTCTACCATAAAGAGAAGACTTCATTAGAGCAAATACAGAGGGTTCCCCAGAAGGTGCAAACCATTAATCAGCCTCAAAAATAGAAAGGCCAGATTAGACTTTGCCAAACAACATCTAAAGAAGCCGCCCAGTTCCGGAACAGCGTTCTTTGGATAGATGAAACTAAGATCAACCTGTACCAGAATGATGGGAAAAAGAAAGTATGGAGAAGGCTTGGAATGGCTGATGATCCAAAGCACAACACATCCTCTGTAAAAAATGGTGGGGGCAGTGTGATGGCATGGTGGGGGCAGTGTGATGGCATGGGCATGCGCGGCTGCCGAAGGCACTGGGTCACTAGTGTTTATTGATGATGTGACTGAAGACAGAAGCAGCCGGATGAATTCTGAAGTGTTCACGGATATGCTTTCTGCTCAGATTCAATCAAATGCAGCAAGGTTGACTGGACGTCGCTTCACAGTACAGATGGACAATGACCCAAAACATACTGCGAAAGCAACCCAGGAGTTTAAGGCAAGGAAGTGGAATATTCTGCAAAGTCAATCACCAGATCTCAATCCGATCGAGCTGCATATCACTTGCTTAAGACAAAACTTAAGGCAGAAAGACCCACAAACAAGCAACAACTGAAGACAGCTGCAGTAAAGGCCGGGCAAAGCATCACAAAGGAGGAAACCCAGCGTTTGGTGATTTCCATGGGTTCCACACTTCAGGCAGTCATTGCCGGCAAAGGATTCTCTACAAGGTATTAAAAAAAACAAAACATTTTATTTATGGTAATGTTAATTTGTCCAATTACTTTGAGCCCCTGAAATGCGGAGGCTGTGTAGAAAAATGGTTGCAATTCCTAAATGTTTCACAGGATATTTTTGTTCAACCCCTTGAGATAAACCCGACAGTCTACACTTCAATTGAATCTCAGTTGTTTCATTTCAAATCCAATGTAGTGGCAGCAGAGACCAAATCATGAAGATTATGTCACCGTCCAAATAATTCTGGACCTAACTGTAGGCGTGAGGGTCAGGTGTCCACATACTTTTTGTCAGGTGGTGTATCTAGACGTTCCATGCACAAATATAGATTGAATATTCAGCCAAGCTAAATGGGCATGTATAAGGTCTCTTGCACATGACCGTTGTACCACTCGGGCAATTTTTGACGGCATCCGAGTGGCACCTGATAGTCTTCACGGACCCATTCACTTTAGCGGGTGAAAAATAGTCTGAGTCTCCGATCCGAAGAAAGATAGAACATGTCCTATCTTTCCTCGGATCACTGATGGGACTCGGACAGCACACACGTTCTTGTGCATGAGGCGTTAGTGGGTAAATCAGGGCTGAAAGCTGTTGCCTGAACGATTGCCAATCTTAGTTATCATGTTTTCAGAACAGGACAGTAGTCCCACTGGAAGCAGTGTTTCACAGGTCATGGATGACTATGATGCTAGGAGTCCAGCTCCATGAACTGTGTTTGATCTGGGAAATGCGTCCGACATACGATCTGTCTCTCACGAACCGAACAAGGCAGCGTGAATCTACCCTAAGCCCTCTTGAACATGACCGAGTGCCACTAGTGTAGTTTTTCATGGCATCCGAGTGGCACCCGTTACTGACCCATTCACTTCAGTGTGAACATGTCCTATCTTTTCACGGATCACGTCCTATCTTTTCACGGACGAGACTCGGGCGACACTCACGGTCGTGTGCAAGAGCCTTAACTCTGACCGCCTTCCTGGTATTAACCCTGGACTATTTCTGGACTGCTCATACATATCATCTCTACATTCCTGCCTGACTTGATCAGAGATATTCCATGCCACTATGATGGTGTTAAGGGTGAAGAACAGGAGGGTCCTTCTGGTAAGTTTTGTAATACAGCATTAAAAGTATATTAGCCAAAATATAGTGTAATAACTAAAAATGATTTGGCTTCCAAAGCTTATATACCCCATGATACATAGTGGCTTAGTGCTTAATGCCTAGTATAACCCACTTACATGGAATCATCCCTTGGATCATGTCAGCTTACGCAAGGATCCTGTCGGCGTTGAGGATGCTGTATAACAGATCCGTTTGTCGCGGGCACGGGGTCTAGGCGAGTATAATTTTGTTTTATTTGTTTGGGTGCGCTATCTACAAGGGGGAGATGGGGGAGCTATCTACATGGGGGGCTTATGGCACTATCTACAGTGAAGGCTGTATGGCACTATCAACTAGGGGAGGTGGGGTGCTATCTACAATTGGGCTCTATGGCACCATCTACAAGGGGGAGGTGGGGGCACTATCTACAGTGGCTGCTGTATGGCACTATCTACAGTGAAGGCTGCATGGCACTATCAACAAGGGGAGGTGGGGGAGCTATCAACAAGGGGGAGGTGGGGGCACTATCTACAAGGAGGCTCTATGGCACTATCTACAGAGGGAGGTGGGGGAACTATCTACAGGGACGGCTGTATGGCACTATCTACAAGGGGGGCTGTATGGCACTATCTACAGAGGGGCTGTATGGCACTATCTACAGAGGGGCTGTATGGCACTATCTACAGAGGGGCTGTATGGCACTATCTACAAGGGGGGCTGTATGGCACTATCTACAGAGGGGCTGTATGGCACTATCTACAGAGGGGCTGTATGGCACTATCTACAAGGGGGGCTGTATGGCACTATCTACAGAGGGGCTGTATGGCACTATCTACAGAGGGGCTGTATAGCACTATCTACAGAGGGGCTGTATGGCACTATCTACAAGGGGGAGATAGGGGCACTATCTACAAGGGGGGGCTCTATGGCACTGTCTACAAGGGGGAGGGTGCACTATCTACAGGGGGGCAAGAATGGCACTATTTACAAGGGGAGTGTGACATGATCTACAGGGGGGGCTGTATGGCATAATCTACAGGGGGGGGGGCTGTATGGCACAATCCACAGGTGGGGTTGTATGGCACAATCAACAGGGGGGCTTTATGGCACAGTCTACAGGGGGGCACTATCTACAAGGGGGGCTGTGTGTGGCACCCAGGGGAGGGGTGACAGTCAAAAGTTTGCTATGGGACCCAGTCTTTCCTAGTTACGTCACTGACCGAATGTATATGTAGAGAATATTATTAATGCAGCAGAGTTTAACATTTGGCACAACACATTGTAATATCATGTTGAGCTATCTGTGGTTTTCTATAGGACTGCAGGTAGCAAACTGAATTATCTTAACATATATACGTTTCAAAGAAACTGATGAACAACAAGCTAATCTCTACTACATCTATACATAAAATAATGTCATTATACATATCTTAAAGTGTAGCTAACAGTTGGACAAACTTCTGACATGTCAAAGTGACATGTCAGAAGTTTTGATTGGTGGGGGTCTGAGCATTGAGTCCCCACCAATCGCTAGAACGAAGAAGCTAAAGCGCTCGTGTGAGCGCTCAGCCGCTTCATGTCTTTTCCGACCCCCACCAATCCAAACTTCTGACATGTCAGAAGTTTGACAAACGTTTAGCTACACTTTAACATTAATCCTCATAGTGGCTAATACACTAAGGCACACAAACTGCCAAAACAATGAGAAATAATCAAAAAATATTTGTAAATAAATCTCACTATACTGTTCTGACAAATCTCTCTCATATCTATCTATCTATCTATCTATCTATCTATCTATCTATCTCGTATCTATCTATCTGGACGTGTGTCTTTTTTCAGCCGTACTAACTAACTATCTCATATCTATCTATCTCATATCTATCTATCTAATATCTATCTATCTCATATCTATCTATCTATCTATCTATTTCATATTGCTCTCTTGTCTCATATCCAGCTATCTATCTAATATATATATATATATATATATATATATATACATATATATATATATACATCTCATATCTATCTATCTATCTATCTATCTATCTCCTACTGCTCTCTCATCGCATATCTATCTATCTATCATATATATATATATGTATCTTCTTTTTTATGCACAAAGATAGACTTATGTTCTTATGCTACCAAAAGAAAGACCAATTTGCCTCTGAAAACAATCACATGCCTATAAAACTTATGAAAATGCATGGATCAGTTATTAGTAAACTCTTTTGACCTTGCTCTGATGGTTTACACACACTTGTAAGTCTTGTGCAAAAGAAAATGGGATTAGCTGGCTGTGCGTCTCAGTCATTTGTCACTTCTCAGAATCCTCCAGACCCTTAGTGAGACATGTAAATCTGATCCTCTGTAGCTTGAAAAGTGCCACTAAACGTGTTCTCGTGCTGCAGCATGTTGAAATATTCCTCTTACCTACAGGTCAAGGGGATTCCATTTCCTGCGCCATATCATGTTCGATATAAAAGTTGCTTTCCAGATTAGCAGGTTCTGAAGTCCTACTTATAAGTGGTATCTTTTCCATACAATAGGAGACATCACACTTGAGAGTTCATAACTATTGACATCTACACAGTGAAGCTTATACAGGGTGGTGGAAATGGTACATACCGTATGCCATACACATGAAAGAAGTTTTAGAAGGTGACCCACTGAACTCCCAGAGTTATACTAACCTGTCCAGCCTGAAAATCCATGGAGTCTTCTTTCCGGCTGCTCTTATAGTATCCCTACATTCCCAGACACGAACAGATAGAGATATCCCTGTACAGGTTCCCGGGCTGGTCATGGCAGCTACTGGCCGGGACATGAGCGTGCAGCCAGGCTGAATGAGCCGCCTGCAGGAAGATCCCATGAATCGGTCAATAGAACATTCAGAGTTTGGTGGGTTCTTCCACTCTGGCCAAAAGCTGAAAATCCATCTTTTGCCTGGAGTCACATTATTTTTCTTTCTACACCTCCAATAAATACATGGACACATAGATCTATACACATGCATAACATATTTTGCATATGTGATTATCTAGGTACACAAAAGTGGTGTGATTGGGACATATTCAACCTACATAATGAGACAATTTTAGGTAAGTTGCACAACTAATGCGAATTTGCTCCATTTTCGAGTACATGTTCCCTATTATAATGGAGTGAAAGGATGACAGACTTGAAAAAGCGCTGAATACTATTTTACGATAATCTACAGTTTAATTTTTCAAAAATCTTTTGTCAATGGGCTGCGTCTGGTATTGCACATTATACTCATTCACTTGAGGCTTAGATGCAATACCAGCCACAGTCCTCGGACAAGGATGGCGCTCTTGGAACTTTGCAAATCTTTTGCCTTAATTATCAAATTCTAGATTGACTGATGCTTTTCTAGCAGTAAAGTCAGAAATGTAAATTGAAGTATTGAAAGCAGCCGTGTATATAAATGGAGACGTCAACAAGAAAGAACTAGAAATCGAATGCAAAAACAGTAGTGTAAATGATTTGCAAAGCTCCTTAACTTTTTATTTACAATTCAACTGTGAAATTATATTTTTAGGTGAAATTCCACTTTTAGTGTAGTCAACGTGAGACGGAATAAGTCAGTGTAGCAGAACAGACAATTTTCTTACATTCCTAAACAGGTCTTGGGATATTACAAAACATGTTCTATTTTGTCAGGTGAGGCCTCATTCCCATCTTGCAGATTGACTCTTCATAAGGCCAAAGACCAGGCAAAAGCGGGATCCAAGAGGGAGAAACAGCTGTCCGTCTATGGTTCCCTACTGGTTTTGTACTTCCTTTCCCAGGATAAACACTATAAACTGCAAGCGAATATGTAATACGTCTCTGTCATATTACAGAAATGGATGTACTGATGTCACATAAAAATTTCTTTGCTTTTCTCTGCATTTTAAATTCCCTTAAATTCCCTTAGTTCCAAGGGAAGAAATTCTGCAAATACGGCACAACAGTTTTACTTCTTGTATAATTTTTCAATTGCATCGGAGTCGTATCTTATGTCTCATAAAAATCTAGCATTCTTTTTCCAAGTCACAATATAAGGATGAGTAGTATACTGACTGTCAGGCCTTATTCACACGGCTGTGTTCGGTCCGCGATATATACAGAACGCATGTCGGCCGCATTTCCCGGACCGAACACCGTTCAGGGAGCCGGGCTCCTAGCATCGTAGTTATGTATGACACTAGGTGTCTGTAACATTTTTCAGTGTATAATTTTAACCAGTGCCTCTGCCATGTCTATAGGTGTAACTTGAAGCTCCTGGGCCCCAAAAGCAAAATCTGTAACATGTGTTTTTTCGCATTTACTGGTGTCTTTTTATGTGGCAGTGGGGTCTTTGGGTCCCCTCAGGCACTAAGGCCTAGTTGCGACTATTAGCTCTGCATCCCTTATAGTAGTGCTTCTAGCCATGACTATCTGTACAATTTCATTGATTTCTAAAAAATTATCACTCATTTCTCGGACCATGAAATGGGTTTAATGGTGTCACCTCCATTTGCCTTTCGAGGGGGAAATAAGTTTGCGTTCAGGTTTAAAGACAGCAAACCATCATGGATCTGATTCAAGACGCTGAAATGTGTATTTATGGGCGTTTCTGTTTCTATAAATCTACAATACATTGACGCAAACATGGATGTTATATACAGTGAAGGAAATAAGTATTTGATCCCTTGCTGATTTTGTAAGTGTGCCCACTGTCAAAAACTTACAAAATCAGCAAGGGATCAAATACTTATTTCCTTCACTGTATATATATATATATATATATACATATATATCAGTAAAAGTAGAACTGTTCATTATACCCTAATTAAACCTTTTATAGTTACACTTTTCTGTCCAGTAAAGAAGAACGCTAAACATAATTGCTTGCTTAAAGTGTCAAGCAAAGGGGTTTCCGCAGACATCTATGGAAGCATTACTAATATTTTATGTGCATGATTTCTTAGCTATTAAAAAAAGTTTATTTCAATCGTAAGCACATCTTATTAATGGGAACCCTGTAATGGTTAATAAAACAGGTTTACATTTAACCTCTGGTAGCTATGCCTAATTATTCAACATTTAGTTTGGCATCTCTAGTTGGCAGGAGCCGTATGGTTGCTGTAAGCGCAGCTCTCTATACATGCCACTTTCTCAGTAGGGTGGAGGCTCCGTGAACTACTGACTGCAAACTCTACTTGACCCTGTATAACTCTTCACTTTTATGCCACTGTGTAAGCTTCAGATTTCCAGTTGATTAACAAAGTCAATGCTCCGACATCCATTTTTGCTGACCCTAAAGGTAAAATTTGTAGAAAATCTGAGAATTAAGTTTTTGACAAATTACAGTCCATTTCCCTTCACTCAAAAGCTTACTATTTGGTAAAGAGATTTTAAGGCTTATAACCAAAAAGAGAAAAGATGCCGCAAGACAAGAACGTATGAAAAAATAGAAAAGTACTTTATTGAGAATTACACATTAATACACAATGATAAAAAAGAATCCATCAACCAACAGGTTAAAAAGAGACATATGAGCCATGCAATATACAAGGTAAGTAACGTCTGAGGTAGACAGAAAGTAATGAGAGCCAAGTGGTATGACCTGGTACTGAAGGTACGTCGGCAAATAATACAACAATATGAATGAGTACAAATGACTACAAGTGTATGCCAGATGAGATGGTCTAAGAAGGAGTACTCAAAGGTATAAAGAAAATGCCATGAAAAAATGGGCAATATGAATGTGTAAAAGATATAAGCAGCGTGTGATGGTAAAACACATACCCATTTAAAGTCCAGGTGAATGCACGGCAATGTGTCTGCCCCAACGCGCGTTTCGGCGCAACTGCCTTCAATTTTAAGGCTTCTTTCTGCCCGTTTTGATCAATCTTCTGACAGTTATCTGTACGACCAGAGGCGTAGCTAGGTTCTCCTGCACCCGGGGCAAAGATTTATAATGGCACCTCCCCCCATCTGCTTCCCCCATGACATGTTTGCTTTCTCTACCAATCAATGAAGTGCAACTTTTTTTTCACATTTTACAAGCAATATAGTTATATAACATTAAGTTAAAAGAAAGAGGTCACACACAGCCCCCTGTAAATAGCGCCACACTGCCCCCCTCTTGTAGATAATTCCACACAGCCCACCCTTTTGTAGATGATGCCACACACAGCCCCCCCTTGTAGATAGTGCCACACACTTGTAGATGGTGCCAAACAGGCCCCCCTTGTAGATGGTGCCACACAGCCCCCCTTGTAGATGGTACCACATAGCACCCCTTGTAGATAGAGCCACCCCCCATGTAGATTGTGCCACACATCCCCCTTGCAGATAGTGCCACACAGCCCCCCTTGTAAATGGTACCAGATCCCCCAAAGCCCACCTTGTATATGGCGAAACACAGCCCCCCATATATAGTACCACACAGCCCCCTTGTAGATGGTGCCACACAGCCCCCCTTGTAGATGGTACCACATAGCACCCCTTGTAGATAGAGCCACCCCCCATGTAGATTGTGCCACACATCCCCCTTGCAGATAGTGCCACACAGCCCCCCTTGTAAATGGTACCAGATCCCCCAAAGCCCACCTTGTATATGGCGAAACACAGCCCCCCATATATAGTACCACACAGCCCCCTTGTAGATTGTGGCATACAGCCCCCCTTGTAGATAGTGGCACACAGCCCCCCTTTGTAGATAGTGACATATAGTCCCCCCTTGTAGATAGCATATGTCCTTTTTGGTACATGCGCAGTGCAATGGTCTGGGAGAACTAGAAAGAAAACACTGTTTTTTGCGGACTGTACCAGCCAGGCCCCCACTTCATCCATCCTAGTTGCGCCCGGGGAACATGCCCCGTCTGCCCCCTAGTTACGCCACTGCGTATGACTATATTACTTGTACATAGTAATTAGATCACCCGCTAAGTCTTTTTTTCCCAAACAAAATTTTTATTGTCTTTCTTTCTACAGAAATCCAATCATTCCCTAAAATTAACCAAGCAGCGCCTACAGTATCTCTTTTTTATTTTATTTTCTTTCCAAAATAACTTTGGTTGCTTCAATCTGTATGACTCTTTAGTTAAACTTTGTCTTATACTCGGGTGCCTAAAACTGTAGACAATATTTCTGTGCAATTTGACTAATTATTTGTATAAAATATACCTATGTTTTCATCATGTGCATCTAAGCCCCTTTTCAGGCATCCTTTGATTGTATTTGTCTTGGAAGCAGCTGTCTGGCACTGGTTGCAACAATTAGGTTTACTGTCCACAAAAACCCCCTGCCCAAGTCCTTTCCAGTGTCAATTTTACCATGTATTTTACCATTATAGAAAGAACTGATGTGATCTTAACATTCAATGAGGCAAGATAACCAAGGATTTTATCTGTAACCCAAGCAACAATGATTACATTTTTTTTTTTTTACCCAGAAATGCAATGGCCAAATTGCATAAATAAAAGTAAGAATTATCTGCTTCCCTCATCCCTTATTAAGTAATGGAAAAGGACCCCTTATGCCCTGTTCCAACAGAGTTGTTTTTTTACTCGGATTTTTAATGCTTTGGAATCAGCCCAAAAAAACACAAACGCCCTATATCTCCCTCCAATGGTTTCAATGGGAGTTAGAAGCTTTTTTTTTTCTTGCCAGACGTCGTTTGAAAGCTCGCCCGTGGTTTTTGCATTTGCTGAATTTAAATTCTGGTCAAACCTACCCTGTTGCTCTCAAACATTGTATGTGCACATATGTAAAACAATAAATTGATCTTATGTCATCTGAAAACGAACGAGGATTTCCACCAAAATAATGAAGAATGACCATATATTAGTAAATCATAAAATAAAGTAAAAAAATCATGTATTGGTATTTTTATATTCCGTTGTGTGGCCATTTTTGCAACAATGACAACAGGAAGTTCAGCTAGGCGAAGACAATGTATTTGGTGCGGAGTTTGGTGCCTATCACTTACCACTAAGGTCTATTTCTTATAGTTGTTTTACAAATTACCTATAAAAGCCCTTTTACACTGGCCAATCACAGAACACTCGTTCCCAATAATTGCCCTGTGCAAACAGGGCAATGATCAGCCGATGAACGAGCAAACCATGTATCGATTTAAATACGGAAAATATTATTGTTGTCGGCAGCACATCTACCTGTGTAAACAGGGAGATGCGCTGCCAACATGATAGCAATGTATGGGGATGAGCGATCCAAGTAACGAGCGCTCGTCCCCATACTGGCTCCTTGAGAAAGGAGCAAACGAGCGACGATCAACGGGTGGTCTCGTTGATCGGCGCTCGTTTACACGGCCCAGGTCGGGCCGTGTAAAATTATCTTTAGACCTTATTGATGATATGTCCGGTGTGTACAAATATAACAACAAAGATTGGCATCAAATTAAAATTGGACATGTACATGTTCTCTATATTTTGAGAATTTATACAGAATACTTACTGTAATGGTCCGAAGATTTAATTGTGGCTCATTCCATTTAATCGTGTATGTTTTAAGTGGAATTTTCCTTTAAAAGATTTAGGTAGGATATAATCAAGCTGCTAACTGTAGGAAGTAATTCCCCCAATACTGGAAAGATATGCCCCCAACCTGTCCCATACTGACCATAATACAACACTCTTCCTATAAAATACATTTTTTTTCCCCTCCACATGTCTCACACTATAATGATATATGTAGGAAGCAGCTAACCCCAACACAAAACACCGACATGGAGACCCGGGATATGCCAAACACTGCATATTTCAAATATTTCCATACTAAGGTCAAATCATTCTTCTAAGGGCTTCAGAGAAGATTCTATGATAGACATAAGCAGAACGACCGGAAATCTGACTCCGTGCGTAATTTAAGTGTGGTCCGCCGTGTTAATAAGTCAATGTTAATAGTGAAGCATGATTAACGCTGCCATGTTCTGTCATTATGTATGCCACAGAGAAACCCAGAAGATTCAAGGAGCCAACAGAAAATAGACACATCAACAATGCAGGGTGACTGGTTCTTGTTAACTCGACAAGGAAAATATTGTCCCTGGGATTAAATGTTCTTTCTGTGATTCAACTGCAAACAGCCAATCTACTTCCGTATCGGACTCTTCTACTTCATATAAGAAAAAAAGCAAGTATACACATCACTCGGTCTCTAGTTAGATATGTATATTATGCTATATAAGAAATAGATCAAAACCATATTAGAATATTATATTAGACAGCACTTTACAGAGATTGAATTTCCACTTGTTTTTGTGCCTATATGGCTCACTATCCATTTTCTCTACACAGTAAAGCAGCCGATGATAGTACAGCAGGGTGTGTGTGCTTTATGGCAGCTGCAAGAAATGGAAGTTAATTGGCAGAAAAGTGTCAATAAACTAATACAGTCTACAGGAAGTAGTGAAATACAGCCCCCTCCATCAGAAACCAGGGAGTGCTAAGGGTGTATGGTGCTGCCATCCTGTCTTATCTAGGCCTCCAGTGGTACAGTAAAGCTGGCATCTGCCATTAAATTCCCCCTCTGCTGAGTCTGTCCCAGTCTGTATAACAAAGGTGACAAATGAGCTGCAGAAAACATGCAATGTCTGCCCCCATGAAATTGAGCAAAACCAGTCCCAACATTGCCAGAAAATCATCCAATGGTCGAACAGCCCTGAGGTAAAGACTGGTGGGAAAGCCCAGGTAGCTGCTATTTGTTCTGCACAGCTTGCTCTGAGGACCTGTACAGTGCGGCAGCAGGGACCTAAAGTGCAGAGCTTGATGGACCTAGTGAGAAGCTTTCCGCATTGTCCACATTTAAAGGAACACTCCAGGAAATACTGATACACTGTGTAATGCCTAGTCCGGGGCCTGAAGAGTTGGTGAATTACATTTTTGGTGTTCATCACATTTCTGAGTTTTAGCACTGCCTCTTCAGGCTCTGAACTATGCCTAACAGTTTATCCGTTTTTTATGGAGTGTTCCTTAAGTCCTTTCCCAGGTCTTTCCAGCACTTGACAAAGCATTCTGGCAACCCCCCCCCCCCCCACTTAATTTAAAAATGTGATTAAATACAGTTAAGGTAGTGTGGTGCTTCGACTTACCGGGCACTTTTTTAGATGGTTAACAGCTCCGTTCTGCCGTCGTTGGGACAGCAGTAGGCACCAGCGCGTAGTCTCTCAATGAAAGTTTTTAAGACTCACATCGAGCCTCTTACAGACTTGCATTGGGAGATTCACCTCCGGTCCCTACAACAGACACTGTAGGATTCAGGGAGTCAGAGTGGGGATCAAGTGACAACCCCGGCAGTACGGAACAGAGCTTGTAAAAGTAAAATAAAGTGCCGGTAAGCCAATACAACTCATTACCTTTCCTTTAATCACATTTTCAAACAAGGGAATGGGGGGAATTTCACTGGAGTGCTTCTTTAAGGTCTGACGCTGTTACTTGTCAATCTACTGATGTACCAGATCAACTTCTGGTGTTTTATGAGTTTATAACACTCAGTAAGTTTTCCGTTAATTACTTGTGTCTGTAAATATCATATTTCATTCTGATAGCTTTTTAAGGTATTTTTCAATGTGCTATCTACCATCTCTTCCAACCTATCCATGGAATGCTACGAACAATGAATAATAACATGAGGGTCAAGTTAAAAAAACCTTGTCAATGATGGGATATATGCAAAATATAAATGTTGTGTTTTCATGAGGAAAAGGAAGAAACAATTCAAAATACTGTCAAGGCAGAATTGATCCCCCAATGGCAAAAGTTCTGAGTTAAAAACCCAGCTGCAAAAAAAATAAAACAATAAAAAATTGTGAACATATTCCTATCATGCTATGTGAGTATATAAGAGTATAAGGAATATCAGCTTAATGTAAAGTGGTAGAACGTAACAGAGACAACAGGCATATAGAGGCAGGCAGGCCGATAACAACAATTACAATGATGCAACCCTTCCTGGCACTGGTCCACTCCACAACAATCCATCCATGGAAATGAGGGTCCATACTATACAATGAAGAAAAGGGCAGCGTGGCCCTAGGCCTCTTCTTCCACCCCCAATGCTGATACAGAGGGGCCCCTATGGAGTTCAGTTTGGCTTTGACTGACAAGTAGTAGAGATTGAAAAGTAAGATTGGGACACCTACAGTATAGTCATACATGAATGTGATGGGGTCTCTTTCTTTCCAGGCTCGCCTGGCATGGTCTCA
Organism: Rhinoderma darwinii; assembly: GCF_050947455.1. Lineage (NCBI taxonomy): Eukaryota > Metazoa > Chordata > Amphibia > Anura > Rhinodermatidae > Rhinoderma > Rhinoderma darwinii. The sequence continues at coordinate 55,387,744 of NC_134698.1, forward strand.
TATAAAAAAAACTGTTTGGCGTTTCAGGACCTATTTTTATTTGGTTGCTATGAGAAAATCCTCTGCTTTCTGAACTTATGGCCACGCAGGACTGGGAATTTTGGCACAATAGAGGCATTGTATAGACCTCCCGATCAGTAATAGGAGATTCATGGCTGACTTTTGAGCATTCAGCAGTCATTTGATGTACCACATCGAGCCTAATACTAGTTTATACAATTATGCAGGCCCTGAAGGTGAAAATTCTTGTAACTCCACAACTGATTTTGTTGAATTCCTACTGCTAAACACATTTGGCGCTGCATCCACTGGTTTGAGTGTCTCTAATGTATATAATGTATTTTTGAGTCAATTTCATAATTGTGCCCTCCGCCTGCACGGGCAAAGTGGGTACAGTGTTTCTCCTCCCTTACTGATGATGAATGGAATGATGTACTTGCCTCCCACCTCTTGGTCTCCCCAGAGGGCACCGCTCTATAATCACACATCAAGCATATATCACCCCTGTGAGACTCCACCAGGCTGGGAATCTTCAACCTCTTGCTCTCACAGATGTATGGACGAGAGGGCTGATTTTTGGCCCCTCATTTTGGCCTGTCTCCCAATTTAAAATTTCTGGAGGCATGGTATAGACATCCTCTCAGGTGTGCTCACTGTTCCCCTTCCTCTGAATCCCAAGCTCTGTCTATTTGGTTTCCTAGAGTACTCTGATCAGTGGCCTTACCATAGACAAATATTTATTAAAGAGCCCCTTTTTATAGCCCATAAAGCTATTGCCCAAAGGTGGATGGCATCCACCTCTCCGACTAGTGGCTTCCGGGTCAAATTGATAAATGATGTGCTATCCTATATGAAAATTGTATATCAACACCGTAAGTGCCCCCTAAAGTTTAACAAGGTCTGGAACCTTTGGTGTGTCTCACAGGACACCTTACCAATGGATGAGTAGACTGGGACCGCTAGATTGTTATGGCTGTACCCCAGTGTCTGTTTAACCCTCCCATAATACGTGAATGCTTTGATCTGATCCGGGGTTCTCCCACATATTTGTGAGCTTTTACCTCAGTGTATAATGTAGCTATCAGTCTTGTTGCTACTATTTGCATGTCCTCTGGACCTCATTGTCTATATCAGAGCTGAGTTTTGATACTTTCATATGACGCAATTTAGTTTGTATGTTTTTTCGTATATATGCATTTCTTGCATTATATTGTACTGCGGTGTTTGTTTTTGCACTTAAAACTAATTTGAATTTTTTTTAAACAAACTGAATAAAAATAAATAAATAGTAATGTTATCACGTGAATAAACTTAATAACACTATGTTCATTCGTGACACAATTTGGTCTAAAGTAATGACTTAGAAATTGTACCTTATTAGCTGGAAAAGCATTCTTCACATTGAAATAGAATCCAAAATAAACCATATTAAAGACTCCATGGCGACCCAAAGTGGCAGTCAGTCCTTTGTTTAGACCTCTTAGTCCTACACCCTCTGTTTGAATCACATGTCGAGCCTGGGCAAAGGTGGATGGTTGCTGGAAGATAATATAGGAGGTTACGTTTCAAGACAAAGTTGTTAAATGTGTTATATAACCTTAAAAATCAAGGACAACCTAAAAAAAAAGGTAATGGTTAAATAGCGCTTATAGGATAGTGTTCATTACATTAGGTTCAAAGACGGACTTAACTTAGCATGGAGCAGATGCGTCCTGTAGACCTAAAAGTGAGTGTCCACCCTTGAAAACCTTTTTTTATCCATTACCGAATATAATCTAAAATGTGCGGATTAACCTCCTAATATATCTTTATAGTTGTCAGAGCTCTGTTTTTATGATAGAGAAAACCAAATCACTTAAGCGGATGGGTCAGATATTTACACTATGCTGTCTGAGGACAGAATAAAAAAAAGTAACGGACACGTTGATTTCAGCGATCTGTCACTTATTACGTAATGTTCAGTCGTTTCTGAGTATATAGTATCAATATTTGTGGCGTGTGACCTGCGATGCATGGCCTGAGTTTACGGAATTTCATATATTCATGCTCCCCCCGCCCTCCAGCCAATGATTGACACTTTTCTCCCTATTACTGTGCATAGTGAGGACAGTGTCAATTAGCAGCTGGAGAGCGCAGGGTGGGCCATGGCGGGGCACCATGAATATATTTAAATGGTTTTCAAGATCTCTGCTTGTTGCTATTCAGTAGGATCATTAGTTACTTTGAGTGAATAAAATTCTGTCCATGGTCATGTGATGGACACAGGTGAAGGGGTTGTTACAGTATATGTATGAGAGCGGTGACTTATAACGATCCCAGCACCTGTGAGATCATCACATGACCATTAAAGGGTTTTCCCATCAAGGATATTTATGACATATCCACAGGATAGGCCATAAATGTCAGATAGATGCAGGTCTCACCTCTGGGACCCGCACCTATCTCTAGAACGGGGCCCCTTAAACCCTGTTCTACCTTTCCCTGTTCGTGCTAACGTTTGCGATTTCCGACCATGTAAGAAAAAAAGTGCGTAGCTCGCTGAGCTATGCTGTTTCCGTAACTCCCATAGTAGTGAATGGCAGTTACAGAAACGGCGAGCTACGAACTTTCTTTCTTACATGGTCGGAAATCACAAGCGTTAGCGGGAACACGAAAAGGTAGAACAGGGTTTAAGGGGCCCCGTTCTAGAAATAGGTGCGGGTCCCAAAGGTGAGACCTGCATCTATCTGGCATTTATGGCATATCCTGTGGATATGTCATAAATGTCCCTGATGGGAAAACCTTTTAATAGAAATGTATACACTGAATGTTCTTACTGAATAGCAACAAGCAGAGGTCTTGAAAACCATGAGTAATTAATACACGATGTATATTGACAAATTGTATAACTTTTAATTATATAAAAAAAATAACATTGAATTTGTTAAAACCAGACAACCCTTTAAAGGACAGCACGCTGAAATCAGACAGGGCCGCATAAATATCTGAAAGATCTTTAAAACTTAACATTTTGCCTTTCTGCAGTCACCACTAGGAGCAGCTTAGGAGCTTACTGTATAAATTGATACATAAATAATAACAAAAAATAAAACTGAGTACAGTAAGCTTCCTCTGGTAGTGATATATATATATATATATATATATATATATATATACATACACACTACCGTTCAAAAGTTTAGGGTCACTTAGAAATTTCCTTATTTTTGCAAGAAAAGAACAGTTTTTTTCAATGAAGATAACATTAAATTAATCAGAAATACACTCTATACATTGTTAATGTGCTAAATGACTATTCTAGCTGCAAACGTCTGGTTTTTAATGCAATATCTACATAGGTGTATAGAGGCCCATTTCCAGCAAACATCACTCCAGTGTTCTAATGGTACATTGTGTTTGCTAACTGTGTTAGAAGGCTAATGGATGATTAGAAAACACTTGAAAACCCTTGTGCAATTATGTTAGCACCTCTGTAAACAGTTTTGCTGTTTAGAGGAGCTATAAAACTGACCTTCCTTTGAGCTAGTTGAGAATCTGGAGCATTACATTTGTGGGTTTGATTAAACTCTCAAAATGGCTAGAAAAAGAGAGCTTTCATGTGAAACTCGACAGTCTATTCTTGTTCTTAGAAATGAAGGCTATTCCATGCGAGACATTGCCAAGAAACTGAAGATTTCCTACAACGGTGTGTACTACTCCCTTCAGAGGACAGCACAAACAGGCTCTAACCAGAGTAGAAAGAGAAGTGGGAGGTTCCGCTGCACAACTGAGCAACAAGACAAGTACATTAGAGTCTCTAGTTTGAGAAATAGACGCCTCACAGGTCCTCAACTGGCAGCTTCATTAAATAGTACCCGCAAAACGCCAGTGTCAACGTCTACAGTGAAGAAGCGACTCCGGGATGCTGGCTTTCAGGGCAGAGTGGCAAAGAAAAAGCCATATCTGAGACTGGCTAATAAAAGGAAAAGATGGGCAAATAATATGGGCAAAAGCACACAGACATTGGACAGAGGAAGATTGGCAAAAAGTGTTATGGACAGACGAATCGAAGTTTGAGGTGTTTGGATCACACAGAAGAACATTTGTGAGACGCAGAACAACTGAAAAGATGCTGGAAGAGTTCCTGACGCCATCTGTCAAGCATGGTGGAGGTAATGTGATGGTCTGGGGTTGCTTTGGTGCTGGTAAAGTGCCAGATTTGTACAAGGTAAAAGGGATTTTGAATAAGGAAGGCTATCCATCCATTTTGCAACGCCATGCCATACCCTGTGGACAGCGCTTGATTGGAGCCAATTTCATCCTACAACAGGACAATGACCCAAAGCACACCTCCAAATTATGCAAGAACTATGTAGGGGAGAAGCAGGCAGCTGGTATTCTATCTGTAATGGAGTGGCCAGCGCAGTCACCAGATCTCAACCCCATAGAGCTGTTGTGGGAGCAGCTTGACCGTATGGTACGCAAGAAGTGCCCATCAAGCCAATCCAACTTGTGGGAGGGGCTTCTGGAAGCATGGGGTGAAATTTCTCCCGATTACCTCAGCAAATTAACAGCTAGAATGCCAAAGGTCTGCAATGCTGTAATTGCTGCAAATGGAGCATTCCAAGATGAAAGCAAAGTTTGAAGGAGAAAATTATTATTTGAAATAAAAATCATTATTTCTAACCTTGTCAATGTCTTGACTATATTTTCTAGTCATTTTGCAACTCATTTGATAAATATAAGTGTGAGTTTTCATGGAAAACGCAAATTGTCTGGGTGACCCCAAACTTTTGAACGGTAGTGTATATATATATATATATATATATATATATATATACACACACACACATACATATGTATATACATACATATATACATATGTATATACATTCATATGTATATATGTACGTATATATGTATGTATGTATGTATGTATGTATGTATATATATGCACACACACACACACACACACACACACACACACAAATCAGTCATGGCATTAAAACTGCCTACTTAAAATTGTGTTGCTCCCCCCTCGTGCCACTAAAGCAGATCTGACCTGTCCAGGCATGGACTCCACAAGACCTCTGAAGGTGTTCTGTGGGATCTGCCACCAAGACGTTTGCAGCAGATGCTTGAAGTCCTGTAAAATGTGAGGTGGAGCCTCCATGGATCAGACTTGTTTTTCTAGCACATCCAACAGAAGCTCGATCTGTTTGAGATCTGGGGTAATTGGAGGCCAAGACACCTTGAAGTCTTTGTCATGTTCCTCAAACCATTCCTGAACATGTTTTGCAGTGTGGCAGGGAGCATTATCCTGTTGAAAGAGGCCACTGCCATTAGGGAATACTGTTGCCATGAAGGGGTGTACTTGGTCTGCAACAATTTTCAGGTAGGGGGTACATGTCAAAGTAACATCCACATGAATGCCGGGACCCAAGGTTTCCCAGCAGAAGATTGCCCTGAGCATCACATTGCCTCCACTGTCTTGTCTTCACCCCACAGTTCAGTTTGGTGCTTTCTCTTCTCCTGGTAAGCACCCAACCGTCCTGATGATGTAAAAGAAAACGGTCTGCACATTGCACAGAACACGTTTACTTTGGGTGAGTCCCTCATGTCGCCTGATAAGGGCACATGGTTTTTCTGAGCCCCAAATTCTAACGTTGTTTCGATTGACCTTCCCACTGAGGTCAAAGGTCGCTTCATCGCTGAACACCAGCCTGTCAGTGAATTCATCCTCTTCCAATCGGCCCTGCAAGTTAATGCAAAAAAGTCACCGCGTTTCGGTTTGTCATCTGGTTTCAGGTGCTGAAGATGTAATCTGTATGTCTTACAACGCAGACATTTGCATAAGATACGCCATACCATGGTTTGTAGCAACCGGACGTTCCATACCAGTCAGCCTGGTCGACTTTCTAGGACGACGCTCGTGCACGGCTCAAATCCTGTTCGCTGTCTCCTCCGAAGTCTTTGGGCGGCACTGACTTTTCCCATGACATCCAGTGGTTTCGAATTGCTTCACCCAACGCAAAATGCAGTTTCTACGCAGAGCACATTTACCAAAGGGGCTGGTCAGCCATATTATTGCAGCTCCTTTGTAGCTTGTTATTGTACTTGGAATATGAATTTATTCACAAACCAATAGAGCAAAACTGCAACCAGCTTCTGATCATACCCCCTAGCATCTGCTACTTGATTGTTTTTACTGGGTATTTGCCCCAAAGGTCTTTTGACAAAAATCACAGAATGTGAAGAGATAAATGACACATTCAACTCTGCTACATCTGTAGTTTTATCCATGTCGAAATAAAAGTAAAATACGACTGATTGTGTAATTTTAAAGAATTCAATCTGATGCTTTTAAACAATACTTCGCTCTATATATAACATTGAAACTGGTCCTGGATTTGCAGTGGACAACCAAAGTTGTACAAAATCATTGGGATTGGTTACAGTTAAGTGTTCGATGTGTGGCATAATCGAATCATTCAAGACTATGATATGCTAATGAAAAATAAAAGATGGATTTAACAAGAATCATTATGTCTATGGTGAGTCCCCACAGAGGAGTCGGCATTTCTTCTGGAACACACACCAAGTAGCAATTGCTTTGTTGATTTTGTTACTTAGAACATGAAGCTTTTTTTCTTGACACTTGAAGGACAGGAGAAGACAGAAGACGTGAAAGAATGACTGATAAAGGAATGTCCACCACTGAAATTGGGACTGTCACTCAAGAAGATGAAGATAAATTTAGAGTTGAAAAGTAAAGACAATAGAAAATAGAGGATGAGAATTTTGAAGGTCATATGTCCAATTGTCAGCTGTCCATTCATTTTATTAACAGCCCCAGGTATCGTACATGGAAATGTATCTAGCAAGATGGACAACAAGCTTAATACCAAGATGGTAAACTGGCCAGTTTCCTACAAGGTATCATATGAGCCGAAACAACAATGCGTGCAGGTACAACTGCCTATACCTGAAGAGCTTATTGTATATTCCTTACGATATTATAGTAAAAATTTTGGGCGCTATGTGATGGCTTTTTCTTTTACATGTTAAATTGGGATCTTTTTGAATTTCATTCATGGTGCCTTATGTATAGTTGTAACGGGCTCTTCCTTCCTAGAATACATAATGACTGCTGACTGGCCCCACATTTGCCTTTGTGCAACAGTGAATGTAATTGGTCAAAGTCCTCTTTGAACAAGTCTGCAAGCTCCACCCCTTAAACTTGTTTACAGATAAGCAAACCCGTTAGACTCACTTTTTTTTTTAACCTAATTCAATTGCCCTTTATAATTGTGCCACATGACACTAAACTAGTAAGAAATGTTGTTTAATTGAACAATTCTGACAATATATTATCAGCTAACATTGATTCTAACTAATAAAACAGTACCAGGAGCTCTTTAACACTGCACTGTGAACCCCTTTAGGATGTCCTCATTTGGCCTGGATTTTAAATGTTTAAAGGCTATGTGCACTTTTGAATGGATTAAATCAATTATTTTTGTGTTTGTAATCACTTTTTAATTGGACGTCTATTTTATTTTTATACTTATTTACGATACATCTATGTATATATGTTTTGTGTGTTTTTAGGCACTTTTTTAAATCGACTTTTATTTAAAAAAGTTTACTTCTTACAATACAGCTTCTCTGTATCCCGATACATAGAAACTATATTGTTCTTTCTCTAGCTGATTCCGTCAGTTCAGCTGCTTGGCTGAGAGCAGGTCCTGGTGTCTCTAACACACGTGATCCACCTAATATCGATCAGATCTGAGTTCATCAAATCAGATGTGATCGATATTAGGTGGATTCTCTGTGTGAGACACGCATAAGGCTCGCCCATAGCCGAGCTGTTAGTTTAGTTACACTGACGGAATTGGCTAAGAAAGAACAATACAGCTTAAATGCATACAAGATACATAGAAGCTGTATCGTAAAAAGTAAAACTTTTTCAAATAAAAGTAATGCTTAAAAACAACAAAAAAACCATTTATTTAATAATTAAAAAAAATATGCAAAGGTATAAATAGCCTTTAAGTAAGTCTATTTGAGATCTTCAACACCTGCCTTATTAACCCATGGCTTCAGAATGATGTGTCTATTACAAAATGACTATAAAGAATCAGTAGCCATCCATCTATCAACTCAGTAATGGAAGCTGCTATACAGTTGTAGAGAATGTCAAAGTAGTGCTCGATCTACACAGCAGAACGGTGATCTGTCTATTCCAATGTGACTTGCGTGATGGACCAGATCTGTATCTAGATCTCTATGGACATTTCCTACATCTATGGATGAGAATGTGGAAACAAACAAGGCCTGCCAGCAATACAAACTAAGTTATAAAACCAAGAAAAAAAGTTTCAAATCTAAAATGTCAAGTCTCTTACCTGGGCATATGCATCGCGGTTAGCTTGTAGACTCACTTTTACAACTTCAAAAGGATTTACTACTATGGCTTCTGTTAATCCAGATCCAAGGCCAGCAATTGCAAAAACCTGCAAAAAAAGGAAGCAAATACAATTGTATTCTAGAAATAACAAGAGTATCTGCAAATCCCCACACTTTTACTGGCATCAGCGAAGTACAATATAACATATTTATAGACTGATGATGTCACTCACATCATATGACTTATTAGGAAATGTAGCATGATTTAATGTATGAATTTTGTTGGTCAACATTACCGGGCACAGCTACCCGTACAAACAAGCCGCTGTGCCAGTGTGAACAATGATGGGGCATTGGTGCTGGCTTGGGTCCATGGCACGTATATTAAGATGATCAGCAGGGGTCTCCAGGGTCGGACCCCCACCGATGACATATTGATGGCCTATTCTATGGATAGGCCAATAATATTTAAGTCTCGGAGGACTCCTTTAAGTATGTCAGATATGCTAAGAAGAAGAAACATCTAGGCAAGTATCTGGGCAAATATTCTTAAAGCACTGTAGCTTTACTACATCACTACAGAACAGGACAATCATTCCACCCCATATACCAGGTGCCATTAAACATGGAAGCATTAGGTAATGAAACGATTAAAGAGACTCACCCATGCAGGATGCAAAGACAAAGGAGTGAGCAGCTTTTTGTACTGTTCAAAGGTGAAGAACTGAAAGAAAGTAAATCAGTGAGTAATAAAAATATTAAAGACAATATACTTAAATGATAGCAGAGTATTAAACAAACTGCAGCTGCATGAAGTAGGATTAGATTTGTACTGGTTATATGTTTCCATTCACTGACAGCCATCAGTGAGGCATTACTGTATAACGCATGGCTCTTTTATACTTAAAGTGTACCTATCATTTATCTTTTTTTCATTCTATATGGGTCCAAATTCTGCTCTGATCATTTCTATAATATATCTTTACAGGGGCCAGAGCTCCATTTGTTTTTTTCACAGAGCTCCAAATTATGTATTAGAGCCCTAATCTATTAGAGCAAGGAACAGCTACAAAGCGTGTCACTTACGCTGGAGCTCCTGGCATCTCTGATATACATGAACAACCCTTTGATTTCAATAAACACCATGTAATGCTTTATTTTCCCTGTGGTGGCGCTAAAGGGGAATAGAACACTTGCTGCCAGAGATTACAGCTGATCGCCTTCTTCTCTGCATGTCTAGGTAGGCAGATCAGTGATAACAGTGATCTAATGGGTTGTTACCATTATATCACTGTTATCAGTCATAGCTAATGTGTTCCCTGCTAACCTGTGCCCCTACAGTAAAAAAAAAAAATCATTAATACATACATACAGTAAAAAAAAAAATAAAAAAAAAAAGGAGTAGAAAAACAATAAAGTCAGCTACTTAAAAAAAAGTGCTCAGATATTAACACGTTCCTGTCAGGCAGAATGCAAGTTAACCAAGATATAAAATAATTACCCCTGGCCACCAATTTTAGGATCTTCTAAAACATCCCTATATACATTTTGCACCTTTACTAAAAAATGTCTGAAACTTGGTTGAATATAATCCATGTACAGAGGCTGCATCTAACACCTCCTGCACATGACCGAGTTGGGGCCGTGAAAAACGGTCCGTGTGTTGGCCCGACCGCGGTACAGGTGAATGGGACTCCTGGCATCATAGACATTTTATGATGCTAGGAGTCCCTCCCTCCCCGCGGAACTGCTGTTCCGTGCTGTATCATTTTATTACTGGAGTCCCGTTCACCTGTACCGTGGTCGGGCCGGGAAATCCGGCCAACACACGGGCCGTTTTTCACGGTCCGAACTTGGTCGCGTGCAAGAGGTGCAAAGCTAAGGGAGGGAAATACATTTAAATCTAAAATAGGGTTTTTGTTCTCGGCACTATAGCGATGTCATACGTTACACAATGTACAAATATTTGACATCGTTATGCACAGGTGAAATAGAAGATTCATTTTTGGGGTAAATATTATTCATTGATCCAACTTGAGAACATAGCATAAAAAAAATTAAGAAAAACTGTATTTTAAAATAAGACCTACAAAATTAATGGATATCAGCTACAATATTAAATTATAAAAGTGTGTCCTGCAGAAAAAAAAACAACTACCGTATTTTCCGGACTATAAGGCGCACCGGATTATAAGGCGCACTTTCTATGAGCGCCTTATAAGCAATCATGTTTCATATATAAGGCGCACTGGATTATAAGGCGCAGCACATTACCGTTAAATAAACCATTGCTCAGACTGCAAGTCAAAATTTATTACACTTTTTAACAATAACTTGCAACTGGTTCAGCTGTAATTGCAAATCAAAACGTTTAGGGTATGTGCACACACACTAATTACGTCCGTAATTGACGGACGTATTTCGGCCGCAAGTCCCGGACCGAACACAGTGCAAGGAGCCGGGCTCCTAGCATCATACTTATGTACGACGCTAGGAGTCCCTGCCTTGCTGCAGGACAACTGTCCCGTAGTATAATCATGTTTACAGTACGGGACAGTTGTCCTGCAGCGAGGCAGGGACTTCTAGCATCGTACATAAGTATGATGCTAGGAGCCCGGCTCCTTGCACTGTTCGGTCCGGGACTTGCGGCCGAAATACGTCCGTCAATTACGGACGTAATTAGTGTGTGTGCACATACCCTTACCGTACTTTTTCAGTTCATTCCTCCACCAGAAATCCATCAAATCCGTCATCTTCAGTGTCGGAGTTGAACAGTTGGGCGATTTCGGCATCAAGCATGGGGTCCTCCTCTTCATTATCCGAGTCGGTCTCGTTGCTGCTGCTAGGCTCTTCAGTGGTGATTCCAGCCTTCCTGAAAGCTCGGATGACACTGGAGACTGATACATTCTTCCAGGCATCCACGATCCACTGGCACATAGTGGCATAACTCGCACGGCGTTGCCTCCCTGTTTTGGTGAATGTGTGGTCCCCTTCTGTCATCCAATGCTCCCATGCAGCTCGCAATTTAACTTTAAATGACCTGTTGATGCTGATATCTAGCGGCTGGAGCTCTTTGGTTAATCCACCAGGGATGACAGCAAGCTCCGAATTAGTTTTCTTCACTTGGGCTTTGACAGTATCGGTCAAGTGGGCGCGCATCGAGTCACAGACCAATAGGGATGGGGATTTGTGAAAAAAGCCACCCGGTCTCTTGACGTAGACCTCCCTCAGCCACTCACTCATCTTCTCCTCATCCATCCAGCCCTTTGGGTTAGCCTTAATGATGACACCAGCAGGAAAATTTTCTTTAGGCAAAGTCTTCCTCTTGAAAATTACCATGGGTGGTAGTTTCTGGCCATTAGCCTGACAAGCGAGAACTACAGTGAAAGATGACTTCTCATTTCCTGTGGTACGTATAGATATCGTACTGGTCCCTGTTTTCTCAACAGTACGGTTTACGGGGATATCGAAAGTGAGGGGAACCTCATCCATGTTAATAATGTGTTCTGGCTGGATATTCTTTTCATTTATCTTGGTTATGCAGTAGGTGCGGAAAATGGCCAGCTTCTCTTCATAATCCTTTGGTAATTGCTGGCACACAGTAGTTCTGGTGCGAATGGAGAGATGACGCCTGTTCATGAAACGAAAGCACCATGAAGGACCTCCTCGAAAGTCCTTGATCTCCATGTCACGTGCTAAAGCAGTGGCTTTGAGTCGAATAGAGACAGTGGAGACGCTTCTACCTGCGTTTCTCTGTTCCATAACCCACTGTTCTATTTTGTCCTCCAACTGTGGCCACCTTGCTTTGTTTCCTCGGAAACTCAGTTTGGTCTTCTTTACTTGGCGGAGGGCATCTTCTTGTTTTCTCCACTTACGCACCATGGATTCATTAATGTTGAATTCTCTTGCAGCTGCCCTATTTCCATGCTCTACTGCATAACTTATAGCTTTAAGCTTGAAACCTGCATCATAAGCATGTCTCTTAACAGGAGGCATTTTTTGGGGTAGTGGGTATAGTTAACGCTAAAGCAAAGATATATTGCAAGGATCCTACAGAGCTGTAAGTATCACTCAGTGTGGCTCCTGACTACGGTGGCCGTAATGCTCAATCCATTTATGGATACTGTAAAAACCCAAGTGAAGAATAAATTCATAGGCGCACGGGGGGGAGGAGCATGGTGTGTGCTGTGGTATGCCGCCGCCGACCCCTGCCGCCCACGATAGAGGTAAAGGATCCTGTATGAACCCCTCTCTTTACTGTCGGGTTCATATATAAGGCGCACCGGATTATAAGGCGCACTTTCTATTTCTGAGAAATTCTCAGCATTTTATGTGCGCCTTATAGTCCGGAAAATACGGTACATTTTTAGAATACGTAGACTAAGAAACAAAAAAATTATTACAAAAATTCACCAAAAGAATGCAACATTCGAAAATATTACATTTTTCTCTGGTTCAGAAGACCCAAAACACCCCTGATCATAAAAGGATTAAGGAAGTTATTAATTATATCGTCCAAATGATTAAGGTTTATTAATATTTCTACTATAATAAGTTTTCTTCCAACCAAATACATTGGGCATATTTCTTTTACTACAGATAGAGAAAGCACTCAGGAAATGTAAAGTTGGCTCCGTGCTTGAGTTTGCTGTTAAAGGTTGTTTTGCTTTGGTATAATTATGTGTGATGAGTGATCTGCCGTCACGTGGGCATGCTAGTGCTGAGATATTCATACAAGAGAATATTCTAGATGTCAGTATGTAAACAATGTGCACTTAAAACTCATACAGTACTGAGATTTCTTCTTAAAGAAGCAATGCAGAGGTCAACCTCAGCCCGTCACAAGCGATGGAAGGAAGAAGCGGCCTCTGACCTACGTGTTGCTTTATTGTAATCAGACTCATACAGATAATAAACTGTGCTATTATTTATTTATTTTTTAAAAACGGTGTTAAACTTATACTAGAAATGTTTGATTTAGTGATTTTGCAGGTAGGACTTTAAATGTCGTAATTTTTAATACCTGTAAACAGCGTCAGACTGGGGTTCCTTGGGCCCACCAGAGATGATATTGAGGGCCCACTCTCCATCTAGATAGAACATGTACATGTCCTCTTTTCATTTCATCATAGTCCTTGTTATTATCATTGTACACACAGGATATATCATCAATAAGGTCTAATAGGTAACTTGTCAATCATCCCATAACAAATAAACCCTAGTGGAAAGGGATTGGCTCCAAATGGGGTTGTCTTCTGCTGGACCTTTAAAACCCATTATTGTGTTAGAGCCTGGGCCCCCTGGAGGATCCTCTGGTTCTCTGGTGGGCCAGTCCGACCCTGCCTGTAAATTATCGAAACTGACATTTTTCAGCTCTTCTCCTCTCTGTTCACCGACTACTATGGAACATTTTGTTTTCTTTCCTCCAAGTTTTTCTTGAAAAATAAAAGGCATGAGAACGTTGCACCCAAGATCTGCCCCTTGGCTCCTAGATGGTCACTGCATCTGATTCATTCCTTTAAAAAGGCCCAGAGTCCTATGCAGTCCCAAATCTATTTTGGCTGCACAACCAATGTCTCAGGAGATTAGAATCTGTAAATACGTCGGAGCAATTCCTCATTAAAATTGGTTGTCTTCTTAAGAAAGCCCTTTTCAGATGTAGGTCGGTCAAGCAGGGGCGTTGCTAGGGTCTTAAAAGATCAGGGGCATAAGCCCCGAGACATATTTACCCCCCCCCCCGCCCCGTTTTTTTTGTTGTTTTTTTACATCTATAATCGGATATAGCATATCTATAAGACTAAGGCTCCTATAGCTACACCGAGGATAGAATTGGATGCATTGTCTCAGCAGACAGTATCATACAAGATAGGCTTAGATACATGGCCCAGCAGACAGTATCACACACGATAGGCCTAAGCCTGAGTGTCACATGAGTGTATGAGCTTCACGCGCGTGAAAAACGCGTGTAAATCTGGTCGTGTGTGTTGCGTTATGCATCAGTGTGCTTTGCGAGTGGCATGCGTTTTTCACACACTCGCAAAGCACATCTTTTTTTTTTTCTTAAACGAACTGATGCGCAAATCATGCACCGCAATCGGATGTGCATCCGTGCGCGGTGCGTGGTTTTCATGCACCCATTGAGTTCAATGGGCGCGTAGGTGCGTGAAAAACGCACCAATACAGGACATCCAGTGAGTTTTACGCAACGGCACACGCTGCGTGAAAACTCCTGCAGGTGTGAATGGCCCAATTGAAATCAATGGGTCAGTGCGCGGTGTGTGATTTTCATGCACAGCACACAGACGAGTTTTATGCTTGTCAGAATGAGCCCTTCGGACTCATTCAGACGAGCGTGATTCTCATTCGTGTGCTGTGCGTTGAAACAACGCACAGCACATGGCCCATTGATTTCAAAGGGGCCATTCACACATGCAGGAGTTTTCATGCAGCGAGTGTCCGTTGCGTGAAACTCACTGCATGTTCTATATTGGTGTATTTCACGCACCTAGCCACCCAATGAAGTCAATGGGTGAGTGAAAATCACGGACAGCACACGGACGACATCCGTCTGCTGTCCGTGTTTCACGCACCAATTACACTGAAAAAAAACTACTTGCAAGTGCGTGAAAAACACATGCCACATGTAAAGCACACTGATGCAATAGGCAACACACACGATCAGATTTACACGCGTTTTTTACGCACGTAAATCTGTCACGCTTGTGTGAATGTAGCCTTAGATACAGGGCCCCAGCAGTAAGTATCCTTGTACTAACCCTCAGGGGCAAATGTGGCATTTCTGGGGCCCCAGGCAAAGTTATGTCTCGGGGGTCTAATCAAAGACACCTGTAGAGCGTTCCCCACACAATGCCCCCTTTATACAGTGTCACAACCCCCCTGTATGGTTCCACAAAGAGTCCCGTGCCATACAACCCCCTTGTAGAAAGTGCCATGCAGTCCCCTGCAGGTAGTCCTACGTACCCACCTTGTCTCAGCAGATAGTATCACACATGATAGACTTAGATACAGGGCCCCAGCGGTAAGTATCCTTGTACTAACATATGTCCACCCCCCAAAAAAAATTTGCGTATATATATATATATATATATATCTCTATATGTATATATATATATATATATATATGTATATATATATATGTATATATATATATATATATATATATATATATGAGACAGCATGTCTATTGCACTACAACCCTATAGCTATGAATAGGATTAGATACAGCGGCTCAGCAGACAGTATCACACATTACAGAATTAGATGAAGGGCCCAGCTCGCTGACATTGCGGCTCCAGCGCTGAACCCAGGAAAGAGAAGTATAAGAATTGCTTTGCTTATGTGTTACTAATTTTTTTGGTGTATTTGTGTTTTTTTTTACAGGTTCGGTTGTTGGACTACGTCGGATTCGAGGACTACTTCGATTACGGCTTTTTTTATTCTCAATAAAATGGTTAATGAGGGATGTGTGGGTTTTTTATTTCAATAAAATATTTTTTCTGTCCTTGTATTTTTTTTAAACTTTATTACTACAGCCTTAGTAATATCCGCTGGCTGATTGACAGCATCCATTACTAAGGCGGGGCTTAATGTTGGCCAGTGAAAAGGCTAGCACTAACCCCATTATTACCCCGAAACCCACCGCCACCAGGGGTACCGAGAAGAGCCGTGTATGATCCAGTGCCCGACCATTTGTAGCGACGGTAGGGCACTGGGGCTGCCGCAGGCTGGTATTTTTAGGCTGAGAAAGGCCAAAAACAGCGGCCCTTCCCACTCTGGTAATCCTAGCCTGCTGCTATGTTGTATCTGGCTAGTTATGAAAATGGATGGGACCACACAACGATTATTCAATTAAAAAAATAAAATGATGTGGGGCGCCCCCCCATTTTTGATAGGCAGCCAGATACAACATAGCAGCAGCCTAACATTACCAGGGTGGGAAGAGCCACTGTTTTTGGCCTTTCCTAGCCTAATAACACCAGCCTGCAGCCGCCCCAGTGCCCCGACCATCACTACAGATGATCAGGTACTGGATAGTACCCAGCTCTTCCTGGTACCCCTGGTGGTGGTGGGTAATGTCAATCAGCCAGCGGCCATTACTAAGGTGGTAGTAATAAAGTTTAAAAGAAAATACAGACATAGAAAAAAAATATTTTATTGAAATAAAAAACCCCCACACAACCCTCAACCATTTTATTGAAAATTAAAAAAAGCTGTCATCGAAGCAGTCCTCGAATCCAACGTAGTCCAACAACCGAACCTGTAAAAAAACACAAACACACAAAAAAACCATTAGTAACACAGGTGGTAGGCTTAGATACAGGGTCCATCAGACAGTATCAGACATGGCCATGTATCTAAATCTATTATGTGGTAGGCTTAGATATAGGGCCCATGTGTGACATGGTCTGTTGGACACTATATCTAAGCCTACCACAAGGCAGGCTTAGATACAGGTCCACAGCAGACAGTAATCTTATACAATATAAGATTGTCTGCTGGGGCCCTGTATCTAAGCACCGGGCCAAAGATCCGGGGCTTGGGCCCTGGAGGTCCAGCGCTAGCGATGCCCCTGCGGTCAAGCAATAAGCTGATCACCCGAGGCCGACATAGAAACCCGTTTTGAACAAATGTTATTGTTGGGGAAGTTGTGGCCAGCCATATATTTCCACTTTAGAAACTGTGATCCAATGAAAAGTCTACATAACAACATGATGCATAACTACATTCGAATGAAAAGCTAATATAAACTAAAAATAAAATAAAAAGTATAATGCCAAACAACAGCTCATATATTATGTAGAGTACATAAAAGAGCCTACAAAGATTGGTTAGGGTCAGTATACTGTATGGGAATAGTCCATATAAGAAAAGCACATGAAATATGAAACATTTCTGATAAAGAGGTAATCAAAATGCCAAAACAATTAAATAAAAAATACACAAAGTGAGCGATGTGAAACTTTCTCAAGCCTTGAGAAAGGTTCAGATGTGAACCGAAACATTGCTCACCCTGTGTTGAAATAAAAATAAAACCAACTCCTCTCCAATGACCTGAAGTCCTGATGCTGTTCAGTCAAGGAATTGATTCACCCTTTTTTGCTTTTTTGGTAAACGTGCACATGGCCTGATTTTCAGCTATTTTTGGTGTGCTGTGTTCGTCCACTTTGTGTATCCGTATATATTATATATATATATATACATATACATACACACACACACACACACACACACACACACACACACATGACTTTAGATAAAAGACCAAAGATGAATTCAACATCTACCTTCAAAAGGAATGAAAAAAAGAAAAAAGTATAAAAAAAAACCTCCAGTTCTTCAAAAGGGAATTAAAAGACAATTATTAATAGAAAATTCTGCAAATTCCTCATGAACAGACAGTATGGTATGGTATGCTCCATACGGTACATTTTACTTATTTAAGAGCGGCAATTCTTGATATGTGTGGCAAAAAAAAGGAACCTTACATTTCTCGCTTTGTAAATACAGCTGTTGTGAAAAACAAACATGCTTTACAGCCTAAAGTGTTGACTTAAATACAATATGAACTGAGAACGCAAAACTGAATAGAGAAAGTCACTATTATTTAAAGGGGTCGTCTGGTTTAGAAAATACATTTCAAAACACCTTATTAGGGAATTCTGAGCTTAAGCGGGGCAGGGGGTGGGGGATCATGCCATTCAGAACTCATCTATTAGATAGAGTAGAGAATGGCTAAAAAGAGCGTGGGGGACCCAGTAAATTGTGCCTTACATGGACAGTCTGTTGATTTCAATGGGAATTGTGTAGTACTTAATTTTCCCTGCAGAGGTGCTGCAGGGGAGATGAACACTTTCTGAGGCGTTTATCCACAGATTACGAATCACTCGGGGTCCCATCAGCAGGACAACCTGTAATCAGCTTATTGTCAGGGGACTCTGCTAACAAAAAAAAATTCCAATGTGGATAACACCACTGACATAATCATTAATTCCAAAACCTCCAAAAAAAAAGACTGACATGAAGCATGCTGGGAACATGAAATGTGTGAGGTTTAAAGAGATTGGCTCCAACAATGCCGAGGACACAAACTGGAACAACATGGTGACCCATGAATGACAACATGTTATCAATTCATTGACCATGCATCCCGTTATGGCACTTGCCAAAGCTATGCCTTGTCTTATAGGGTGCCCCAAAATTTTGCAGCAACTAAAAGCAACGTCATATTGTCCTGATGCTGCTTATTGTTTTCTTACTAGGAGTCGGAATAAAATAAATTTTCCTGTAATAATCGTATTGTTACAAGGAAATAGCTCTTCAGTAACACAATAGCAGTTATTTGTAGAATTTGTGCGCCACCATAAACAGTGAGGCACCATATACTCCCCTAGAAACAATGCTTTTAGGGGGAATAATGACGTAATTTAATCATACAATGATTTTTTTTCTCATAGATTCATACGGAATCTGTGAGGGAATAAAACGTCTTTATGCCGGAGGTGCAGCATGAGATCATTTGGCGCAACAAAATCCTACCTGTCTTACATATTCAACAGGCAATAATACATTTGGCACAACAATTTTGAGTTCTTTTGTCAAGTTCCTTTGGCATACATGCAGTGGCGGATTGAGAAGACTATAGGCCCTGGGCTGTTCCACACACTTGGGTCCCGCTTCCCCACCGCCGCTCTGCTGTGTCTATAGTGAACACCAACTTTCTGTGAGAGCATTGACAAATGGGTATTTCGATAGGTGTCCCTACATACTGACAGTCTCCAACCATCGTTGACTATATCACACTGTGTAGGGTCACATATTCTTGACAATGGGAATGGTAACTTGCATTTGTCTAGAAGTCCTGGGTACGCAAAGACTTTATGTGGAATACAAGCATTTCCTACAACAGACCTGTCAGGAGAGGTGACAGATCCCCTATAGAGTGACTCACAAGTGATGTTTTCTCTGATGGGAGTCGTTCTCTATTCTTCTCCATCTGACGCAGACCAGTATGGCGACTTCTGATGAGACATCTTGAGCCTCGCTTCTGCAGCCATTGCAAGCTTCCATAGAAACACAAAAATTCAGAAACCAAGGCCCAGAACCGTAAATTAAAGGGGTTGTCTGGGCACGGACCGTTTTTTCATACTGGTGACCTATCCATGTGCCCTATCCAAGTGCCCATTTACTCAGACTAATAAATTAGAATACATAGAAACACCAGACCTTCTAAACTATTGCAGTCCCCAGACCAGACCCCCCTAAACAAATACAGACCCCAGAACAAGCACCCTAAATAAATACAGACCCCAGACCAGACACCCTAAATACAGACCCCAGACCATCTAAACACAGAACTCCTAAACACAGACCCATTAAACAAATCCATGATCCCCTTATACTTACCTAGCAGCTCACCTCACTTCACGGTCTTCTCTCTTGCTGCTGTTCTAGGAGCTGCGGTCATGTGACCTTTATGTCTGCAGGTTCTTGACAGGATATACACAATGCCGTTTTGTCGCGTTTTTTGACGCAATTCGTGGCAAAATCTGGGCAAAACCGCATTGTACTTGGGGCGGCCATGCGCCCCCCGGGAGCCTGAGGGACGCCCAAAACGGCCAATGATGAGCTGCCATTGCATACATGTTGCAGGACAACATGGCTCACATCTTTCATAAATATGAGCTAGTTTTGTAACACCCATTACACCACTTCCCTGCTGAGGCTTTCATTTGAAAACTGAGGCTTTAGGGTAAGTTCACCTGCACCGGTAAGGGTGCCCCACCATTAATGAACCGAAAGAGCAGCGGCAAAAATTGTGTGTGTTTTCATCACAATTTTACTGCAACGGTTATTATTTAACTAGACATATTTAATACTGTATTATAAACTGCATGTACAGTACATGAATGTTTTTTGGCCAATTTGCCGCAATATTACTGTTGAGTGTGAAGGTTCCCTTATTTGCTACAATAGGGACCTATACAAGCAAATTATCCCTATGAGTAATGGGACAGCTCAGTCTAATGTCCCAATTAGGAATTATCTGGAGGTCTGTCTGTTTGGACATTCCTGACTTTCATGAGGAGGTAAGGGTCAAGGGCGTAGGTACCACAGAGACAGACCATGAGGCTGCTATAGGGTCCTTTGAAAAAGGGGGTCCATCCCTGGTTATTCCAGTCTGTGTGGAACTCCCCTTTCTAGAGGAGCAACATTGTTTGTGAGTGGAATTGCCCCAAGGATCATGGAAGTGGTATGGAGGAAAAAAACCAAGACACAAGCTCCTTGTTTACTGGGTGGCAAAACCTGGCACCATATTGGAGGGCCCATTTCAAATCTTTGTTTCTTTTGAAAATTATCAGCAAGGAAAACATCCTGACAAAGATCATGAGGAATAAGTGAGGAAGCGTACGGCATGCAGGCCGAAGCTCCTAGTAAGAATGATAATACAGGACGAGAAACATTAGAATATAAACAGTAGTAACTATATACAAGGTACTCGTGTCACAGTATGAGAAAATTAAACCAATGAGATAATGTTTGAGAGAAATCTGATGAAATACATAGTATGAGAGTAAGAGGAGGAACTTTAGGGTCTTCGTATTTGGAGGGGACCAGTGAAGTCGTAGGGTTTCCAATTTCAGCTACCAACTAAAGGTCACGAGTGTCAACTTAGGGTGGGGGAGGGGATAGAGGCACGGAAAGTTAGCCATGGTGTCCACACCTTCAGATAGTTAACATGTTGTCTGAGTCCCCTGCTCAAGTGCTCCTCCATCCTGTAAATGGAGTCCATCTTATCTAACCACTCATGGAAAGTTGGAGGTTCGGTCGATTTCCAGTGGAGTGGAATCAGTGTTTGGCCACCGTAATCATTTGAGTAATTAGATCATTACGTTTGGGGCAGAAGTTGTACGATGGAGCCGAGAGGAGGATAAGAGGAGTGCCAATGGGGAGGTTTTGTGTCGTAACTCTCTTAATTGTGCCAGCCACGTTATCCCAAAAGGCCTTGATCAAGCTTGGGCTATATAGGGTTAATGCTATTTTTTTTTTTTTATTCTTTAATGAAGACAAAGAGTTGGAGCCTACAGATATCCTCCATTTCTTTCTGCGCGGAGGGTAGAGCTGCCAAAAGTTCTGATTTGCTTCCCATGGTAATTTCAACGTTATGTAAATAGCGCAGGTAAAGCAAAGCTTTGCATGACATGTAAATAGAGAATTTGTTTTACAGAACAGGGGACGATTTTCTAGTTTCCTTTTCATTTAACAAATTTTTCTGATGATTTTGGTCAGAGGTCAAGTCCCCGGTTAGCTGACAGGAGCTAGAGCTTGACGTTTAACCCGTTCTTCACAAACCGAGAGTGTGCAGGTCTTGCATGCAGCATTCCTGAAGGTTTAGAAAACTCATGAGGATAATATTTTCATAAGGCAAATAAAGAACAAACCTGGAGACAATGATACTAACACATAGTTAGAGAAGTGACATCACATATAACGTTATGTGGAATAGAATTCTACAAGACACTGATGTAGGGCAATGTAGGGCAATGCGGCAGAGGGACTTACCTTAACTGCTCGTTTTGGGGTCTCGGCCAAGATAGGGGGGAGTATTCCTTTATAGAAGCCAAACAACCTATAAAATGATAAACAGCCATCATACACATAAACTAGCTATCATATTTGGTTTTCAGCTGCACAACAAATTCAGCAGTATAAACATATAAACATAACCGGAAATAAAAGTCCTGAGATATTCTGCTGCGAAACTACAACTCCTAGCATGCCTTGACAGCCGGATCACCTACATGCTGGCAAGTGTGCTCGGCTGCTTCCATAACTCCTATATAAGTGAATGGAGAGTCAATGTGCACAGCCACTTCTCCATTCATTCCCCAACTGGAAGCGGCGGCGGCTGCCTCGTCTGACGAGGGTCGGGAATCAGAGGACCGCCTTTCTTCAGATCTGCGCAGGTACCAGAGGTGGAACCTGTACCTCTCAGACATTTATGGCATATCCAATGGGATGTACCATAATTATCTGAGATGGGAATACCCCTATAATAACTCTGTACTGCCAGAGTGTTATTCTTCATTGTAGTTCTAGTATTATACTCGTGAACCAGGAAGATCAGGTTGATCAGTCTTAAATCAGATGTGTAAGTCAATACCTTTGTAATGTAATAATCCTTACATCCTTTACTTGCAATTTATTTATTTTGTTGTAGGCTGCAGAGCCTAAAGGAAGTCTGGTGTCTAAAACCTATTTCCTGTGTCACCAAAGCTCCAAAACAACTTTGACACCTTCACCATGCTCTACACTGCAGCTCTGCTTGCTCAGATTGGCTGCTGTGTATAACAAGATTACCACAAATTTACCAGGAAATCAGTGCGTGGAGAGTTGATTTCCATTCTAGCAAGTGCAGAATGATTAAATTACAAGCAGCTAATCCACAAATGAGAAAAAAAATATCTTAGGTAACCGATGAAAGACATTTCTATTTTTACTTTTTATTGTTTAGTACTTGGCAAGTGGAAACAAAGTTGATGTTTACAGCAATAACTACTGTCTTTATCTTCTACACACATGGACAGAATAAAATCTCTCAGTAGAATTGAATCTCTGGTGCAAAATCAATGGTTCTGAACATAAAGTTTACCTACATATAACGTTCAATCATTGCATGAAAAACACCCAATATTGTCTAGGTTCCCCTCGTGCCGCCTAAAAAGCTCTGACCTGTCGAGACATGGACTCCACAACACCTCTATAAGGTGTCTTGTGGTTTCTGGCACCGAGATGGAAGCAGTAGACCCTTTAAGTCCTGTAAGTGGTGGGACCTCCATAGATCGAACTTGTTTTTCCAGCACATCCCACAGAAGCTCGATCGGAGTGAGATCTGGGGATTTTGGAGGCCAAGTCAACACCTTGAACTCTTTGTCATGTTCCTCAAACCATTCCTGAACAATGTTTGCAGTGTGGCAGGGGCATTATCCTGCTGAAAGAGGCCACTGCCATTAGGGAATACCGTTGTAGGGGTGTAAAATGTTTAAGTAGAGGGTACGTCTCAAAGTAACAACGAAATGTATGCCAGCACCCAAGGTTTCCCAGAAAAACATTGCCCAGAGCTTCACAATGTCTCGCTGGCTTGTCTTCTTCCCATAGTGGATCCTAATGCCTACTCTTCCCCAGATAAGTGACATACACACACACACACACACACACACACACACACACACACACCGGGCCGTTCACATGATTTAAAAGAAAACATGATTCATCAGACTAGGCCATCTTCTTCCATTGCTCCATGGTCCATTTCTGATGATCACGTGCCCATTGTAGGCACTTTCAGTGGTGGACAGGGGTCAGCATGGGCACTTTGACCTGTCTATGGCTACGCAGCCCCAAACACAGCAAAGTGTGATGTACTGTGTGTTCTGACACCTTTCTGTCATAGCCAGAAGTAACTTTTTCAGCTTTTTAGCTATTTGTGCTACAGTAGCTCTTCTGAGGGATTAGACCAGATGAGCTAGCCTTCGCTCCCCACGCGCATCAATGAGAGTTGGGCACCCATGATCCCGTCATCGGTTTGCCGGTTGTCCTTCCTTGGACCATTTTTGGTAGGTATTAGCCACACCTCACAAGACCTGCTGTTTTGGATATGCTCTGACCAATTTGTCTAGTTATCACAATTTGGCCCTTGTTGGTAGCTCAGATCGTTACATTTACCCATTTTTCCTGCTACCAACAGACCAACTTCAAGAACTGACTGTTCACTTGCTGCCTAATATATCCCACCCCTTGCCAGGCGCCATTATAAAAACATAATTTATATATATCACCCCACTATTCCAACCATAAGCATCTTAATGCTCAAAACCTGTATAGACCTAGTCCCGTTCTTATCAAGAGGTGGATACAAATGTATCTGGTTTAGGCAAACCGCTAAACAGCCCGAATTCCAGACTAACACTGTAAAGGATCTGCCAGACACAGTTTCTGTGTCGACGCCCGTGGGTAATCAGTCTGCACCTGCTCCTATGTCTGTGAGACTGACTGGCGGAAGATGGAGTCAGTCTCACAGACATAGGAGCAGGTGCAGACTGATTACCCACGGGTGTCGACACAGAAACGGTGTCTGGCAGATCCTTTACAAACACATTGTAGCAAATTATCAGAATAAGAGTGGAATTTGTGCTGCCGATGTATTTGGGTCTGTTCAGACAAGGCAGATTTTTTTGCAGAAATTTATACAACTGAAAATTAAATTCATACATCTGAATAGGGCCGTTTCTGCAGGATGTGCATGGAATTTTTACAACCCCATTCTAATGTATGGGACAGATGCAGAAATTTTCCACCATGGGAACATACCCTTTAGCTCACAGAGGATTGTCTCGACTACATACAATTGTATCAACCTCTCAGCTATTAACAGGACTAGGGCCACAGTTAATGAAAAATCGCAGTCACAATATTGCTTCAGTTCATAAGTGACTGCGACTATTGCAGAATTTCCATCACCAGGGGCGTAGCTGGGGGAGGGAGCAGGCGGGGCATGTGCCCCGGGCGCAACTACAAGGGAAGGAAGGGGGGCGCCGACCAGGGGAGTGGAGGCATGTGCCCTCCGGGCCGGTACCCCCATAGACATTTAGTGCCATCATATAATGCAGCCGGCCATACACTCTGCCTGTGAGGAGAACACCATTGAAGTGTTCAGCCCCAGCTAGCAGACAGGCAGGGAGGATGGAGGAAGAGAGGGCTGGGGAGGAGCAGTCTTACACACAGCTCTCCTCCTGCCTGCAACGTGTGACCCCTCATAACATGAAGATCCCTCCACGGAGCCCTGGACTGATAAGTACAGCTGTGTATGGGCAAGTAGGGGGAGGTGTGTGTGTGCGTGTGGAGGTGTGTGTGGAGGTGGGTGTGTGTGTTTATAAATCGTTTTTGTGTGGGAGGGGGGATTTGACTGTAAATATGTGTGGGGTGGGGTGAGGGGATTCTGTATAAATTGTTTTAGTGGGGAGGAAGGATTTGACTGTATGCCTTATGCACACTTCCGTCTTTCTGCTGTTGTACTGCCGCTAATGACGGTTCCGTGAATCACGGACCTCACACGGATGGCTTCCGTGTGCAGTCCGTTGTTTCACGGACCAAATCAATGCAAAGGCCGAGACTGTTCCGTCAAAAACGGGCAGGACTAGGACATGCCCTATTTTTGAGGGAACGGCGGCATGGTTCCGTTAAAACAACGGAAGTGTGCATGGACCCTTTGAAATGAATGTGTCAGGGTGCTATCAGTTCAAACAATGGATGACACCCTGATGAAAAAAACTGAAGTGGGCATGAGGCCTAAGGCCTCAAGCACACATCCGTTGCCATTTATATGGCTGCACATCACGGATCCGCAAAACAAGGAGCGCACAAAGAACTATACTGCTTGGAAAATGTACAAATGGCTTTATGCTTCAGTTACAAATAAAAAATTGTGAAAAAAAGTAACACCTCATTGATTGGTTGAGAAAGCAAACATGGTGAGTGGGTAGGAGATTTCGGGAAAGAGTTTGGGGGGGGGGGGGCCAAGCTGAATCTTTGCCCCGGGTGCAGGAGAACCTAGTTACACCTCTGCCATCACAGTCAGAATTGTTGTATGGTGGCTTGTGTCTTTCTTTCTTTCTTTCTTTCTTTACCCATAGTCAACAATTGAAGTAGCATTGCAACTGTGAGTTTTCCAAAATTCACTCACTACTTCACGACACTGTGTAGCCAAAGCCCAAGTCTGTATGGTTTTCAGACTCCTGAAAATAGGGTTATCCAGGATAATAGAAAGTTATATAACTTTTCAGTATATAGAGTAGGATCGTGTATTACAGCTATTGCCCCACTCCTGATCCCAATAGCACAGCAGCAGCGCCCACGGGATCACCATGACAAGTATGCCCGTGATGATGCGGCTACGGCTGACACTTATGACGAGAATACTTGTCATGCATCAGCAACCAGTTAAGACAATGTAGCAGAGATGTAGGACATATTTTCACGTAAACAAACTATTTATATACAAAAGTTTCCCTGGTTGGATTTTAATCCAAGACCCAAGCAGCAATGCAGCAGTATTAACCACTTAGTATCCAGGCTAGTGGTATTGCAAAGCAAAATGTGAACTGAGGGAGTGCACAATATTAGGGTGTATTGGAGAATTTAGGAAATATGGGGATCAATGTCATTGTGAGGTGGACTTGTTTTAGAAAGACCCCTTTAAAGAGGACCTGTCACTAGGTCGTAGAAGTTGAACTGGTTTACGGACCAGAATAGCGCTGTCCCCCTGATTCCAGCACTATTTTTTTTTTCCGGAAACCCTCCCGTTCCACAGATATGTTGTGTTGGCAATTTTGCTGTAGTTCGCCAACAGAGATGAAATACCCTCAAGCTGCCTCATGCAGATTGCCAGGCATTAGAAGCAGGGAAGCTAACTCCACCCAGCTGGCTAACTACAGCAAATTAGCATATAGGGAGCCAACACAACAGTGGGCCATATCTCAGGAACGGGAGTTTGCAGGAAAAAAAAGAAAAACCGCGCTGGAATGAGGGAGACAGCGCTATTCAGGTCAGTTAACCAGATCAACTTATTTGACCTAGTGACAGATCCTCTCTAAAGTGCAGCACTAATATGCATGGTAGAAAAAGTAATTGTCAGTTCCAGATTTACTTCCAAGGCTGGGTTCACATATATCAGTAGTCTCTGGCCAGTTGTTTTATCCCTATGCCGGACATAACTGATAAGATTTTTGTGCAGCGGTATCCATAGCCTGACGTATGTGAAGGGAGCCTAAGGGGCTGAAAGTCCCAAAATGCCTAGCACTTTAGGTATCTCCCATTAGAACGGGCATACCAAAAACATGCCCCTTATGAAAATAAACACACAATGTTAAAGGCGTTGTCTGCCCCCCTTAAGAAGATATGTCCACTCAGGATCCCCCTCATCACTGCAGATAGCAACCTTTCCTCTGGGGGACTTGGCTTATCCATGGACAGGCTATTGAATTCAAAGCATTGCTGCAGGGGAAATAAAAAGTTGCTGGCCATTTCCGACCATGATCAACTTGTCGAGGGACCTGTTATGTGTTAAGGAGTGGTCTGAAATTTGTATGTAAAACATGATCAAAGGAGAAGCAACAGAGAATACCTGAGACAACATGGAATAATATCCAACAATTCAGAAATCGTAATCATTCAGCATCTGCGGTAAAGAGTGTGCTGAATTACCATCTGGTCGGTCATAGTTATTAGACTATACCGAAGATAAAACAAAAATCAACCTTTATAAAGAACTCTACAGGAGAAAACTAAAAGCGAAGAAAGTCGCTGGGAGGAACAAACAGCTCTTCTGCCTGTCCCATTTATCACAGCGTCTGACAGTGAAGCATCCTGAGTGCTACCTGTGAAATAACCGCCAGCCGCACCTTCCTGACCACACTTATCTTCGGGCCTGACAACTAGACATATGATTTTCTTTATTTTCTTAAAAAGCATCCCTTCTTCTCATATAATGTAGAGGGAATGTGCAGGATACGAACCCGCGAGAATAAAGCATCGGTAACCTGAACTAACACAAACAGCAGCCATAAAATGGCAGAAGCCCATTAGAGATGGGATCTGAGAGAAGATGGGCATCAGAGCATTACTGAATAAACAACACACCTGAGAAGAGGGCCTTTCTCCCTTTCAGATGCCCCAGCCCCCTCATTTATCTGTCATCAGGGCCGGACAGCACAGAAATAAATGTACGCTTACTAACACAGCTGTGCACTAAGATCTCACACCAACTCTGCATTATCTTACTAGACTTCTGATAACATGCATTGAAAAGCATCAAAAATATATATATATTTTATATATACCTTATAGAGGTCGCCTTGTCGTGGCAGGTGGGCTCACACAACTTGATCAAAATGTGCGCTAAGAACCTCACTATTGTAAGTAGATTCAGCAGCAATGCATATTTATTTATTTATTTATTTATAGTGTTTAGGTGGCATTAGTGTTTGCAGAGTGTTGTCGCCAGTTTTAGATATTGTATTGTTTTGCAGCCCCTTGCATCTGTATACACGTTTTGTTTCATTTTATTCGAATGTGCTGATCAAATTTTGTTATCTCTTATGTAATATATATACATATATATACACTGTCTGTTGGCTTGAATAAACCACACTTTTTTTTCACGTACTTCATTGGAGTGCTGCAAGATTTAAGCCTTCAGACCCTTTACATTTTTTCACGTTTTGGTATGTTGAGGCCTTGTGCTAAATTAAATAAAAAGGCTTTCCCCATCATTCTGCAGTTAATACCCCATAATGACATTGTGAAAACAGAATGTTAGTAATCTTTGCTAACTCTTTAAAAAGGAAAAATGTTAATATTCTATTGACATAAGTTCTCAGACCCTTTACTCAGCAATTAGTTGCAGCACTTTTGGCAAGGATAACAGCCTCCAGTCCTGTTGGGGATGATGCCACAAGTTTTGCACACCTGGATTTTGGGATTTTATGCCATTCTTCTCTGCAGATCCTCTCAAGCTCTGTCAGGTTGGATGGGTACCTTCGGTGGACAGGCATTTTCAGGTCTCCAGAGATGTTCGATCGGGTTCAAGTCAGGGCTCTGGCTGGGCCACTCAAGGACTTTAACAGAGTTGTCCCTAAGCGACTCCTGTGTTGTCTTGGCTGTGTGCTTAGGGTCTGAGATCCAGAGCACTCTGGAATAGGTTTTCATTAAGAATATCTCTGTACTTTGCTCCATTCATCTTTCCCTCAACCCTGACCACTCTCCCTGTCCCAACCGCTGAAAAACACCTCCACAGCATAATGCTGCCACCACCATGCTTCACTGTAGGGATGGTATTGGGCAGGTGATGAGCAGTGCTGGGTTTTCTCCAGACACGACACTTACAATTGAGGCCAAAACGTTCATTCTCGGTTTCATCAGACCACAGAATTTTCACTGGCTGAGTCCTTTAGGAACTTTCTTGCAAACTCCAGGCAGGCTTTCATGTGTCTTTTTCTGAGGAGAGGCTTCTTTCTGGCCACTCTGCCATGAAGCCCAGATTGATGGAGTGATGGTTGACTTTCTGGATGTTTCCCCCATCTGCACAGAGGATCTTCGGAGCTCAGACAGACTGATCATTGGGTTCTTAGTCACCACTCTTACCAAGGCCCTTCTCCCCAGACTACTTAGTTTGGTGGTGCAGCCAGGACTAGGGAGAGCCCTGGTTGTCTCAAACTTCTTCCATTTAAGAATTATGGAGGCCACTGTGCTCTCGGGAACTTTCAATGCAGCAGAATTTTTTTTCTGCCCTTCTCCAGATCTGTGCCTCCACACAATCCTGTTTCTGAGCTCTATTTTCAGTTCTTTCCTCCCCATGGCTTGGTTTTGGCTCGGATATGCTTTGTCAGCTGTGAGACCTTATATAGACAGGGGTGTGTCTTTCCAAATCATGTCCAATCAAATTAATCTACCACAGGTGGACTCCAATCAAGGTGTAGAAACATTTCAAAGATCTAGAGAAATGGAAGTCCCCCAGAGCTAAATTTCAAGTGTCATATCAAAGGGTCTAAATACTTATGTCCATACAGTATATATATATCATTAAGTTCTCCTCTTCTTTGTTATATCTGTTTACAGGAAAACAAGTGACAATTGCAGCTTCCATAAGTGTTGTCAAAATTATTAATGATTTCCCTGTCCTGCATTTTAATTCTTCAGATTTCACATCCATAGAGAACTAGAGAAAATACATTATCCCGGATAATTGTGATTTATTTTTATAGATATTTATTTTTATAGATACATCATTGGATTAGGATTTTATTGGATTTCTTTTATTCTTAGTCCACCAAGGGCTTCATCATACTTCTTGACTGTAGTACCCAAAAAAAGATACAAAAAACAATAATCATAGGGCAGGGATCGGCAACCTGTGGCACTTGTGTCACAGCTGGCACGAGGGGCCATGATCTCTTGCACATGCCCCTCTCCCGATGTCCAGGGCTGTTGCATGCAGTGGCGCTGAACACAGGGCAAGAGAGCGGAGTGCCGCTTCCTTAGGAGAGCAGAGCGGTGCTTCAGTTTCAACTTCCTTATCGATCACTAATAAACAGGCGAGCAGAGCGGCGCTTCATTCTGTGTTTCTCGGTAATGAACACTTGGTGGCGCTGTGTTGTGTGCTTGGCAATCACACAATGCAGCACCGCTCTTTCTCCTGGTGTTCAGCGCTGACAAGCGTATAATGAAGCGCCGGTCTCTGTCCTGGTTATCAGCGCCGGCCCCTTCACTGGTCTTTTTAAAAGTAAGTGAAAGTTAGTCCAGAAATCAATGCCACAGTGGCAAAGATTTCAAGCTTATTGGTCCCTGTCCCCCCCCCCCCCCCCCCAACTAAATGTCTGGCAGCTCTTTCCACTATGTATGTTCCAGACTCTCCACTCCTTTATCTGTTATGTGCAACCCCCCCCAAGGAAATCTCTGGCAGTTCTTTCTCCTATGTGCACCTCCCCATCCCTAATCTGATGTTCAATAGCCGCAATCTCTCCTCTGTGAAATCCCCGTCCTGAAGCTAGTGTTCAGTAGCTGCGGTCTCTCCTATGTCCACCCCCCCCCCCAAAGCTAGTGTTCAGTAGCGCCGGTCTGTCCTACGTGCACCTACCCTCATCTAAGCTGATCAGTAGCCGCATTCTCCCCGATGTGCACCCCCCCTGCAGCTGGTGTTCAGTAGCCGTAGTCTCTCCTATGTGCACTCCCTACCCGAAGCTAGTGTTCAATAGCTGCGGTCTATCCTATTTGCACCCCCTCAAAGCTGGTGTTCAGTAGCTCCGGTCTCTATGTGCACCCCCTCCCCTAAACGTGTGTTAAGTAGCCGTGGTCTCTCCTATGTGCACCCCCCTTCCCATAGCCATGCTCTCTCTTATGTGTACCCCCATCCCCCAAGCTGGTGTTCAGTTGCTTAGCACACTGGGTCTTTCATCTCAGATTTCTTTTTTTCTTAATCGGAACGCCATACTAAGAAGGTTGCCTACCCCTTATGTAGGGTGTAACTAATATATTTATAATTATTTTTTAATAGTATCATTTATTAAAGTGTATGTTCTACTTTAATTACCATTTTGAAGTTTACATTTAGATATAATCTATATATAAAGTTGAGGAAATACATTGCATTACTTATATTATACTGATCCTGAGCCCACTCTATACGCAATGGGTATCAGCTGTATATAACAGTTGACACGTTGTTCTAGCGGCCGTGATCTGAGAACTTCAATCCTGCCCATTTAACCACTTAGATGTCGCCTCTGTCATCACATCGCCCCAACCGAAATGAGATCGTGGGGTACCAATGGGTTGTCATGGCAGCTGGGGGCCTAATGAAGGACAGGTCAGTACTCTTA
The DNA here is from genome assembly GCF_050947455.1 of Rhinoderma darwinii. Classification (NCBI taxonomy): domain Eukaryota; kingdom Metazoa; phylum Chordata; class Amphibia; order Anura; family Rhinodermatidae; genus Rhinoderma; species Rhinoderma darwinii. Next base: position 55,419,588 of record NC_134698.1, read on the forward strand.
TTAAGCCAGGCCAGAGACAGGACATAAAACAGGAAAACGCTAAAAGGACATTATACTGCAATAGCAATACACAAGTACACTAGTATTGTACAAGCGATCAAACGATCGTATGTTCAAGAAAAAATATGTAAAGATTTAATCAAGTTCTTAAAAGGGGTTCTCCAGGAATAAATTTGATTTCTATTTTAACTTAATGTGACATGTACAATTAACTTCCTAATATAATGGCTGTTTATATCCTGTGGCGTTACTTACTTTTAATGTGTGGTCATTCACTTCGTCTGACAATCCGTGTCTTTGCTCAGCCAGCACTTCTGGCAGAGCTGAAGCACGGAGTGTCATTAGTTAGGTTTACAGGCAGTGGGACCAGTGGTGGAGCTCTGAAGAGCTCATGAAACATCCGCCCGGCCCACTGCCTGTAACCTAGTTGATGACACGCCGTTTCTCTGCTCTCCCGGAAGTGCTGGCTGAGCAAAGACAGAGAATGTCGGCTCTACCAGTACACGCCCCTCCTCCTCTCTCTCGGAGTTCCCGCACTGCCTGCCCCTCTCATCGCTCATACCCCCACCGCCCCCCGCGGCGCCCCCCTGATGATATATACAGTTATTAAAGGGGTTATATAAATACAGGGATGATGGGGATTATATAAATACAGGGATGACGGGGTTATATACAGGGATAATGGGGTTATATACAGGAATGATGGGGTCATCATCCCGGTGTATAACGTCCATCATCGCTGTGTATAACCGTCTTCATCCCTGTATAGGATTTTGGGGTAATACACAGGGATAATGGGGTAATACACAGAATGGTCGGGGTTATATACAGGTATGATGAGGTAATACACAAGGACGATGAGGGTTATATACAGGGATGATGAGGTAATACACAGGGATGATGGGGGTTATATAGTGGGATGATGGGGGTTACATACAGGTTATATATATAGGTATGATGGAGTTATATCATCCCTGTGTATAACCCTCCATCATCCCTGTGTATTACATAATCATCCCTGTTTATAACCCCATAATCTGTGTGTACATCCCTAACATCCCTGTATATAACTTCCATCATCCCTGTATATAAATTCCTTCATCCCTGTATATAACCCCAATCACCCCTGTATATAACCCCTATCATCCCTGTATACAACCCCCATCATCCTTGTATATAACCCCCATCATCCCTGTATAACACCCATCATCTCGGTATATAACCCCCATCATCCCGGTATATAACCCCCATCATCCCGGTATATAACCCCCATCATCCCGGTATATAACCCCCATCATCCCTGTATATAACCCCCATCATCCTGGTATATAACCCCCCATCACCCGTGTGATTATTACTGGGTGTGTGTCACGTTCTATGGGTATGTGGACCCACTAGGCCGCACCGCAGTAGCGGGGAAGCAGCTGGCCAAACAACAGAGAACCCAACTAATACAAAGTCCAGCATAACGGTACTTGAATAGTCCAGACAGTCGCAGTGGCTAGGCACAGATGGAACTTCAGACGGCAGATAATGCAAAGCGTGGCAGATGACACCGGGCATGATGTAACACAGCAGACGTGACCGGAGGCACAACACGACTCCAACTTTTAAGGCCCAGGAACAATGGTAGCACGGGATACAGGCTACAAGCAGCAGGTACAGGAACACTGGGAACAGGAGAACACTAAGGGACCATTACACAACAACGCTCAGGCACTGAGTAAAGGGACAGGGCCCGTCTTATAGTCCAGAGTGATCATGGGTAAATTGATGATTATTTCCCATGTGCGCGGGACACAGCGGACCGAAGCAGAAGTGAGCGCTGGCGTCTCCTGGGGAGGAGATGCGGGCCAGCGCTCACAGATCCATGGCAGCGGCCGCCGGGGGGTGAGTAATCCCGACGGTCCATGGCCATTACAGTTTGTGTGACTGTAATTAGAGCAGGGAAGGACCTGTGAACATAGAGGGGCATGGCCGTATACAAGTAGCGGAGATGCTTCGGAGGAAGCGGGGGGAGGTAAGCTGTCCTCAGATGCAGCAAGGGATCATGGGTATGGTGGGTTACAAGACAGGAAACAGCCAGGACCAGAAGCAGGGGGATGTAAACAAACAGAGCAGCAATGACGATTGAGATCATACAGAAACTGGTTAGAAGGTTAGTAGGGGGTTTTAGGGAAGGCAAACCAAGGCTGGGGGACACTTTTTAGAAAATATTTATTTCCTGGCCAACCCCTTTAAGTATAACAATCCAAACTATATAAGATAACATTATTTATCCCTCACAGTGAACTCTTTGGCCGCCTTGTTTAAATTCACAAACTTCTATGTACCCCAAAAATCAAGTCTATTGACAAAAAACCAAAAAGTTATGGGTCTCAGAATATGAAGACACAAAACAATTTTTTTTTAACTAAGTGTTTTTTTCTTATTTAATTTGGTATAATCATAATCGTAACGACATAATCGCAGAATAAAGGTGTTCTGAGCTAGCTGAATTAAGTGATTTGTGATATAAGTGGAGTTATAAAACCGGATTGTGTTGCTGTGTTCCGGTGTGTGAATCTGTGCGAGATAACAATTGAGTGCTTGGAAACAGAAACTTGCAAAAACTGACAATTTAAAAAACTTTTTTTCTTTGCAGCTTCCTTCCTGCTGAGCAGCTGATTAGGGGGAGGGCTTAATTGCTCTCAGGTGATATAAATTAGCCTGCAGAACTCAGTCTGAGCTAGCTGAAGTAAGTGGCTTGTGATATAAGTGGAGTTATAAAACCGGAGTTAAAAAGAGGAGTTAAAGCCCCTGTAAGTACTCTTCTTTTACTTTTTCAATTGTTCACTATTTTTTTGTAACTGTGATAATGGACAGCAAGATTGGAGGTTTTCTTCAGTGCACAGTTTGACATATGTATGCACGACTGGAGCCAGAGTTCCAGGGTGAATACCTCTGTGGCAGATGTGAGCATATTGGTCACCTGGAAGCTCGCATTAGAGATCTGGAGGAGCAGAATGCAACACTGAGGACGATAGACAATCTTGAGCGGAGCATGCTGAGCCAGAACAAGCAGTTAGTGGGGTAGATCTGGAGGGTGAAGACATGGGTCAGCAGGATCAGTCAAGTAGCTGGTTAATGAAGTTAGGGGTAGTAGAAAAGGAAGGCCAATCCGGTTTCTGATATTCCAAGCAAAATTGCCAAGTTGGGTGATGATGCGAGGGTGTCGGTCTCATAAATGGCAGCCCTAGTGGATACTGATCTCCCTAACAGCCGGGAGAACAGCCCAGCTACTAGTCGGCGGAATGGTAATGCAGGTAAGGCAAGACAATTGATAGTTGTAGGGGATTCTATAATCAGGAAGACAGATAGAATAATTTGTCGCCAAGACCGCCTCTACCGAATGGTTTGCGGTCTCCCTGGTGCCAGGGTTCGGCATGTGGTGAAACGGGTGGACTAATTGCTGGGAGGGGTTGGTGATGATCCAGCTGTTGTGGTCCATGTGGGTACCAACAACAGAATAAATGGTAGGTGGAGGAGCCTTAAGAATAATTTTAAAGAACTAGGCTACAAGCTGAAGGGTAGGACCTCCAAGGTAGTAATCTTAGGAATACTGCCTGTGCCATGCGCATCACAGAAAAGACAGCGGGAGCTCAGGGAGTTAAATGCATAGCTTAAAGAGGCTCTGTCACCAGATTTTGCAACCCCTATCTGCTATTGCAGCAGATCGGAGCTGCAATGTAGATTACAGTAACGTTTTTATTTTTTAAAAACGAGCATTTTTGGCCAAGTTATGACCATTTTTGTATTTATGCAAATGAGGCTTGCGAAAGTCCAACTGGGCGTGTTTAAAGTAAAAGTCCAACTGGGCGTGTATTATGTGTTACATCTGGGCGTGTTTACTTCTTTTACTAGCTGGGCGTTCTGACGAGAAGTATCATCCACTTCTCTTCAGAATGCCCAGCTTCTGGCAGTGCAGACACAGCGTGTTCTCGAGAGATGTAGCTACTTACCTGCAAACGCTGATGCTGCTGCAGAATCAACTGTAGCCTCTGGTGCCGATGTGGCCGACACGATGCAGGACCTGGGGCAGGAAGTGAGTGACGTCACAGCGTGATCTCTCGAGAACACGCTGTGTGTCTGCACTGCCAGAAGCTGGGTGTTAACGAACAGAAGTGGATGATGCTGATTCGTCAGCATCATACACTCCCATTCCTAACGCCCAGCTAGTAAAAGAAGTAAAAACGCCCCGATGTACACACATAATACACGCCAAGTTGTACTTTTACTGAAAACACGCCCAGTTGTACTTTTGCAAGCCTCATTTGCATAAATACAAAAATGGTCATAACTTGGCCAAAAATGCTCGTCTTTTAAAAATAAAAACGTTACTGTAATCTACATTGCAGCGCCGATCTGCTGCAATAGCAGATAGGGGTTGCAAAATCTGGTGACAGAGCCTCTTTAAGTCTTGGTGTAGAGGAGAAGGCTTTGGGTTCCTAGAGCACTGGGCTGACTTTTCATTGGGTTTACAAACTGTATTCCGCAGATGATTTGCACCTAAATGGAAGGGGGTCAGCTGTGCTGGGGAACAGAATTTTAGCTGGGGTGGCAGAGTATTTAAACTAGGACTGAGGAGGGAGGTCAATGTAGAAAATAAAGGGGTAGTTAGGTTAGAGTGGGGTCAGACTATATTGGTGGGGGAGAAACAGACTGTGCGGAGAGGACTAGGCAAGAAGATAAGGAGATCCTTTCGTTACAAAACAGCAATGAAAATAAAATGCCAGAATAATGTCAAATAATTAAATTTCTGATACTGAAAGTGAAACATTTAAAGGCAAGTTAAAGTGTATTTTCACAAATGCCAGAAGTCTAGCAAGCAAAATGGGGGAGCTGGAGGCCTTGGTACTGGAAGAAAATATAGATATAGCGGGTGTTGCTGAAACATGGCTAGGCTCTTCGCACGACTGGGCTGTAAATCTACAGGGTTTTACACTATTTCGGAAGACAGGACAAATAGGAAAGGTTGTGTATGTCTGTATGTGAGAAGTGATATGAAGGCGGTGGTGTATGTGTATGTGAGAAGTGATATGAAGGTGAGTGTGAATGAGACATTAGAGGGTGAAGCTTGTGAGGAGGTTGAAACCTTGTGGGTGGAATTACAAAGGGAGGTAAACACTGAAAAAATTACTTTTGGTGTAATCTATAGACCCCCCAATATAACTGAGGAGATGGAAGTTCAGCTATATAAAATGATGGAGCGGGCTGCACAGGCGGGTACAGTAGTGATAATGGGAGATTTTAATTACCGGGATATTAATTGGTGTCATTGTTCGGCTTCAACTGCAAAGGGGAGACAATTCCTCAACCTGTTGCAAAAAATTTTATGGGCCAGTTTGTGGAAGACCTGACTAGAGGTGAAGCTCTGTTTGATCTGGTCATTTCTAATAATGCAGAGCTTGTTGGGAATGTCAATGTTCGTGAAAACCTTGGTAACAGTGATCATAATATAGTTATATTTTACATATACTGTAAAAAATAAACAGGCTGGGAGGGCAAAAACACTTAATTTTAAGAAGGCCAATTTCCTCAGGATGAGGGCTGCAATGGGAGATTTTCCAATCTACTTTGGGTAATTATAGTGCAAAATTTATTCCTATAGGTAACAACCCCACATGGCTTACACCTTCTGTAAAAAGGGCAATACATGACAAAAAAAGGGCATTTGAAAAATACAAATCTGAGGGTACATCTGTATCCTTTGTAAATTATAAAGAGCTTAATAAAATTTGTAAAAAGGTAATAAAATCAGTAAAAATACAAAATGAAAGGCAGGAGGCCAATGAGAGTAAAACAAATCCCCCAAAAATCTTCAAGTATGTAAATGAAAAAAGCCAAGGTCTGAACATGTAGGACCCCTAAATAGTGGTAATGGGGAGTTGGTCACAGGGGATCAAGAGAAGGCAGAGTTACTAAATGGGTTCTTCAGCTCTGTATATACAACAGAAGAAAGAGCAGCTGATGTAACCGATGCCAGTGCGGTTCATATATCAATTGATATACTGAATTGGATGAATGTAGAGATGGTCCAAGCTAAATTAAACAAAATAAATGTACACAAGGCCCCGGGACCAGATGGGTTACACCCTAGAGTTCTTAAAGAGCTTAGTTCAGTTATTTCTGTCCCCCTCCTCATAATATTTAGAGATTCTCTAGTGACTGGTATAGGGCCAAGGGATTAGCGCAGGGCAAATATGGTGCCTATTTTCAAAAAGGGCTCTAGGTCTTCCCCGGGTAATTATAGACCAGTAAGCTCAACATCCATTGTGGGGAAAATGTTTGATGGGGCTATTGAGGGACTATATACAGGATTATGTGAAAAAAAAAATAGTATTATAAGTGACAGCCAGCACGGTTTTACTAAGGACAGAAGTTGTCAAACCAACCTGATATGTTTTTATGAAGAGGTGAGCAGAAGTCTAGACAGAGGGGCCTCTGTGGATATAGTGTTTTTGGACTTTGCAAAGGCATTTGACTCTGTCCCTCATAGACGTCTAATTTAAGGACTATAGGTTTAGAAAGTATAGTTTGTAATTGGATTGAGATTTGGTTCAAGGTCCGTATCCAGAGAGTTGTGGTCAATGATTTCTACTCTGAATGGTCCCGGGTTATAAGTGGTGTACCCCAGGATTCTGTGCTGGGACCACTATTATTAAACTTTTTTTCTAATGATATAGAGGATGGGATTAATAGCACTATTTATATTTTTGCAGATGACACCAAGCTATGTAGTAATGTTCAGTCTATGGAAGATGTTTTTGAATTGCAAGCGGATTTAAACAAACTGAGTGTTTGGGCGTCCACTTAGCAAATGAGGTTTAATGTAGATAAATGTAAAGTTATGCACCTGGGTACGAACAACCTGCATGCATCATATGTCCTACACTGGGAGAGTCACTTGTTGAGAAGGATCTGGGTGTACTTTTAAATCATAAACTAAATAACAGCATGCAATGTCAATCAGCTGCTTCAAAGGCCAGCAAGATATTGTCGTCTATTAAAAGAGGCATGAACTCGCGGGACAGGGATGTAATATTACCACTTTACAAAGCATTAGTGAGGCCTCATCTAGAATATGCAGTTCAGTTCTGGGCTCCAGTTCATAGAAAGGATGCCCTGGAGTTGGAAAAAACACAAAGAAGAGCAATGAAGCTAATAAGGGGCATGGAGAATCTAAGTTATGAGGAAAGATTAAAAGAATTAAACCTATTTAGCCTTGAAAAAAGACGACTAAGGGGGGACATGATTAACTTATATAAATATATGAATGGCACATACAAAAAATATGGTGAAATCCTGTTCCATTTAAAACACCCTCAAAAAACAAGGGGGCACTCCCTCCATCTGGAAAAAAAAAAGGTTCAACCTACAGAGGCGAGAAGCCTTCTTTACTGTGAATCTATGGAATAGTCACCGCAGGAGCTGGTCACAGCAGGGACAGTAGATGGCTTTAAAAAAGGGTTAGATAATTTCCTAGAACAAAAAAATATAAGCTCTTATGTGTAGAAATTCCCTTTTCCCATCCCTTGGCTGAACTTGATGGACATGTGTCTTTTTTCAACCGTATGAACTATATGTAACTATATATGTAACTATATGTATATATGTAACTACATCATTTTTACCGCACGGTGAATGCCCAGAATAAAAATTCCAAAAAATACTTGCATTCTTTGCAGGAAGTTTTTTACTCTGTAACTAATCTAAACTGATTGACAAACTGATGATGAACCTCAGTTTATCATTTGTTTTTATATGTTACCCATTGAATTAATCGATTCAAGATAAAAAAAGATGATGGAACAGATGATGACTGGTCAAATATGGTAAATTCTGGCATTACAAAAATGAATCCATTGACTGATCCCACAGGCCTTCTACTCACCTTCTGGACACTTTCATCCTCATGTCACAGTTATCTGTTCACAGCCACTGCCCATATTGGATTACGCAACTCTCCCCCTCCTCTCCACTGTTGACATACAATAAATCTCGTGCTCCCCGGCTTTACCTGCATTAGAAGTATTTGCTTGCTCTCACAAAAAAGAACAAATGCTTCTGTTGAAAACCTGGCAGTGGAGATGGCAGCTTCCTGCTAATGTATTCTTGTTGCCAGATAAGACGACTTTGAGGGCAGAGTGGGGTACAGATGCTGGCATCCTGCCTTCTACCTAGGTAGATGAGCCGATTCATTAACTCATAGATGGAAGTAATTGATATAGACATTTTTCTCTACACCTCTTCATGTTCTTATATTCTACTGCTTATGTAGCACCAGTGTTATGAAAGATCAAAACCACTTCTCTCCAAAGGCTCATAATTAGGGTTGACAGTTTAGCAAAGCCTCTTCTACAGAGGGAAAATCTGAACTAGGGCTCCATTGACATAGAAGGCTTTTACAGTATAGATGTTGCCCACACCATGGTGATTTTGTGCCTGTTTGAGAAGTCTAAATGCGCCAAATTTAGTGAGAGGGAAGAGTCTTATAATAAATTTGGTGCAAATCGCTCCAACTACCTCCGCCACTTTGACCAGTGTAAAATAAGCCAGTAAATGTAGGCCAGTAGGTTTGACCTAATTCATTATTCTCACTAGAGTTTTGTCCAAAAACACAATTTCAGAGTTCAACATCCAATGACTGTGAGAAGTGCCATGATGATAATGATGATGCTTCATTGGCCTCTGTAGAGCGTGCATGTTTATTTCACTGGGTAGGGGAAATAAGCTGCAGCCGGACACATCTTTCCCATGACAACTGCCATCGGGAGAGTAGGGGTGACACCCATACACATTAGTTTGTTGCCCGATCACGCTGAAATTAGCGGGTTTGGCCAAGTTATCGTCAAATGTATATGGCCAGCTTTATCGTTTGGTGTAGTAAGCACCATTACTTACATTAAAAGGCTGAATTATAAAGAGGGTAGAAGGAGCAATTACTCAGGGACCTCTACCATCCAGTTCCCTCTGTAATGTCCGTGGCTGGGGGCTGTCAACTCCAATCCCCACCTGACAGCCGCAGCCACGAGTCGGCAAGCGCTGGACTTTTGATTAACTTTGACCTGTGAGTACCCTGGACTATAAGAGGGGTCCAGCCCCCTGCTTCTATGCCTGAGCATTGTTGTTGTTCACTATAGTTTGTCTATGTGATGGCCTCCTAGTGTGTTCCTGTACCTGTTCCTGTACCTGTTCTTTGCATTCCATACCATCCTGGTAGAGCACTGTGCTGTGCCAAAGTCGTGTCATGCTGTATTCCACGTCTGACCTGCTTCACCTCGCCTGACGTCTGCCTGCTGCCTAGTCCAAGCCAAGCCTGCCCTGCTGCTGTCTGAGCTGCCACAGGTACCTATACAAACTATAGACATTCACCTGCGCCCTGTTGGCCAGCTGCCTTACTGCCAAGGCGGTACGGCCCAGTGGGTCCACAGACCCTTCGTGACACCCTCCTGTTCCTTCAGCCCATGCCAGCAGCAAGACATGGGACTTCGAAAAGATTAGATGCTTACCTCCAACAATGCAAGTTTTAATGTTTGGCTAAAAGGGTGATTGCGCAGCTTTTACTAATATTTCTTACAAGAAGTTGGAGCTCCATTATCTTTCCTGCGCTGTTAACTAGAAGAAATTTGAATGTCAAGCATGCATATTTATTGCCATAGGGGGAAAGGATCAGCAGTTTCAACATACATCTGGCCACACTTCAGTCATGTTAAAATCCAACATACTGAACCAGGTTTCCCTCAATTATATGTCCATGATAAATGGTGCTGCGGTACTGCTCTGACTGATTCTAACCCCTCACTGGCTTCCTTTTATGTCCCACTGATCTGAGCTAGGGCCACTCCACCCATGTCAATAAATAATTGGGACCATGTTTTCAATAGCATGTATCTACAGTGTATCTGTTAATCTCCTTGTCTGGTTCCAGCGCCGAACCCTGGCGAATGGCCCTGGCTGCCGCCAACGGCAATCACGCCACTGGACACTCCCGCTACAGCTCCCGATCTTGGCCGCTGTCTCCATAGATCCAGACGCCACTCTCCTTCTCTTCTTCACCAGCGGCGTCTTGTTGCTAGGCAACCTGAGAATTCCAATGACATAATTTAAAGGGCAATCGGTCTCCAATGCATTGCCTGCTGATTGGGTTCATCCTGTCCTAGTTCTTGTTCGTGTGTTTTTCTGCAACTGCGTTGACTTCTGAATTTGTTCCTGTACCTTACCTTGGGTTGTTCCTGACTACGTTCCTGCCTTGTCCTTCCGATTGTCTGCGTGCTACCTGTTCTATTCCTGGCTTAGTCCCCTGACTTTCTTCTGACTATGTTCCAGGTTTAATCTTTGGCCTGTCATATTCTGATTGATCTCCAGGAGATAACAATCGGCACCATTCCTGACCACTGCTCGTTCAGCGGTACCGCTGCAAATTCATGACTATTCTGGTAACTGTGACCTGGGAATCCTCCTGCAGCAAAGTTCATATGTACTTCCTTGCGGAGGTTAAGGGTGTAGACCAGGGAATTCCTTTGACTACGTACCCCAGTCTAGCCAGCATAAAACAGATAGCAGCTTATGGAATCCCCATTCTGGTACGTGACCGTAACAGTATCAGTTTTTCTGGAGTGTTCCTTTAAGCTATACATTTCTACGACGGAATATATCAAAATGAGAGAGACAAATAAAAGGATAGCCTGACAAAACAGAAAAGAAATAGGAAATTCTGAGGCGTTGGTTAGGAATTTAACTCTACTAAAACTTTACCAGATATCATTATATGTATCTGGTGCCTGTGTAATTTATTGATTAGGAGCTGAAGTCAGAAAACAGCAGCATGTGAGAGACATATAAGCGAGCCAGAAATATACAACATAAATAAACAAAAGCCATGTCAAGACTCTGAAATGTCTGGAAAATAACTGTATTGGAAAAAGGTGCTATGTGCCATTCATAGTTATAGTCTAGATCCTGTTAAAAATAATGCTATAAAACATGGCCATTGGGTTTCCAAGCCAGCTGGGGGCCACAGAACTACCTTGTATATCTGTATACAGCATATGCTGGCTTAGTTAAAGGGAAAATTCAACGCTAACGAAAACCAGTTCTTTAAAAAGTCATTAATTTTTTACTTTGACATTCTAGGCTGAGGGGATGGGGAGCAGAAAACACTAGTGGCATGTAGAGGACAAGTTGATGGAAACTACGAAAGGAAAATTTTAACACCATCTGATCCCTGAGAGTATTTGCAAATGTCTAAAGGCCGGAGCCCAGGTTTCTAGGCTAATCCTCCGTACAAACATTTGCCCCAATAAACATTCAATCTGTTAATGCTAGCCATAAAGCTGTCAGCCCTTCATAAACAGACTGCCTTGAGTAGCTTAACTTTCCTGTGGCTGTCAATGCGAACCGGACCCTAAAACTCCTGAAGCCAGAAAAAAATCCTGGAGAGGCCTCTCCCTTCCAGAGGAGCTCACGTAGACACCTCTTCTCATGAACTATTGTTATATACCTGTTCTGTGAATGTGAATAAAGACAAATATCTGTGTCTGGGAAAGCTGGGCTCTAGGGAAACCTTTCATGCAAGATAATAAACTTCTCCCTCGTGACCTTTTCTCGTGTAGCTATGACATTTCCGAAGATTAATTAACTATTTTTTCCAGGGTAAAGTGGCTGACTGCTTCTGTCAATCCTTTTTTGATAAAATTAACAAAAAACAGAGTATTCCACCTGGTGGGACCCCAGCGATCAGCTGTAATGTGCAGGAGAACCTGGCAACAAGTGTTAAATTCTGCTGCAGTGCCACAACAGGGGAAATCAAATATTACACATATTTCATTGAAATCAATAGGCTGTCTATGTAACGTACAAAAGTGAATGGTCCCCCTGATTAAAAGGCGCTCATTGTAGCAGATTTCCACCATGGCTAATAGATGAAGGTTACCAAACAAGCGAGCCCCCCTAGTAACTAATAAAAGGAATTTGATTATTTAATAGGATTTAATTGGATAAAATAATAGAAATAGGCAGGGAATTAACACACAATTGCCAAACTGATCCTTACAATGCCTTGTAGGAATGTTAATGGACAAAGTATGGTCTGGTAACCATGTATCTTCAGATTTAGACACCCAAAGTATCATACCAATCTTCTATGCCAAAATACAAATCTTTATCCTTTATCTCTAACTTGGTTAGTAGTCTGGACTCCAATCACAGACTATAGACTACCGCACATAGCACCCTCTATGTTGGTGAAGGATCTATAGAGCAATCTTTATTGCAGACCTGCAAGTTATCAGATGATATTATGGAATTGCTTTTTAAAGAGGACCTGTCATTAGGTCATATGACTTGAATAGTGCGGTCTCCCTGATTCCAGTGCTGTTTTTCTTTTTCCCCCCTAATTCCAGAGATATGGCCGACTGTTGTGTTGGCTCCCCATATACTAATTTGCTACGGTTAGCCAACAGGGCGTGATGTACCCTCAAGCTGTCTTGCGCTGATTGGTCAGCATCAGAGGCAGGGAAGCTAGCCCCTCCCCAGTGGCTAATTACAGCAAATTAGCATATTGGGAGCCAGAACAACAGTGGACGATATCTTAGCAAAAAAATGAAAACACTGCTGGAAATCAGGGAGACAGCGCTATTCAGGTCAGTAAACCAGTTCAGCTTATATGACCTAGTGACAGGTCCTCTTTAAGTAAACCAAACCCATAATGCTAGGCTAGGTTCACAATGCATTTGGAATGAATGCTTTGTGTATATGCCAGGAAAATGTTTGACATATATGTCTAATGTACCCAAAGACTTTTATTAGGCAGACATATGCCAAAAGGGTGTCCTTTTGGCCAGGGCCAATTCTAGCTTTTCTGCTGCCTGAGGTAAAAATCAAAATGGTGCCCCCCAGATTTTGATTGATATCTCCTTGGCTGTTCTACATCACTAGCAGCCTCCTCCAACTCTTTTGGATGCCCTGTTGCTTTGTAATCCCCTGGCATGCCCGGTGCAGTGATGAAGCCGGACAGAGTACACGCTGCTGCCTAAATAGTACAAGGCAATGGCGCATCTGAGGAAGTTGAAGGAGGCTGCTAGTGATGTATAACAGCTAGAGGGATGTCAATCAAGCATGGAAAGGTGGGTTTGGAGACAGGACTATGTGACTTCAGGATAGCGGCACCGCCCATAACCCTTTAATGAGTAATTAGCATATTGTGTGCGCCGTTTTAAAAGTTTGATTTTATAGATTTTGCTGCATTTGAAAAAAACATACACAGAAATGTTTGGAAATATTGTCAGGTCATGTATTACCACATGGTGGTGGTTGAAGAGATTAAAACTACCAGACAGGTTCCCATTAAATATACAATGAATTGAAAACAATTCCATCTGACCTGCAATTTTGTTATTATAAATATATTCTAATTACAGATTTAGAACCAAGCTCATACATATATACAGTACCAGAACAAAGCTCATACATACAGTACCAGGACTAAGCTCAGTATATATATATATATATATATATATATATATATATATATACAGAACCAAGCTTCGTACATATAGACAGCACCAGAACAAAGATCAGTACATATAGACAGCACCAGAACTAAGCTCAGTATAGATATACAGAACCAGAACCAAGCTCAGTACATATAGACAGCACCAGAACCGAGCTCAGTACATAAATACATCCCCAGAACCAAGCTCAGTACATATATACAGCACCAGCACAAATAGAGCTCAATTAAGTGCACCCCCTACCGTACAGGTTTGTACGGCGTAAAACTACAGCTCCCAGCATCGCCAGAACAATGGTAATTATATGCTGGCAGTTGCTGTTTCACAAAAAAAATGAAAATCATACCACCCATCATCTCGCTGCAGAACATACAGTGACTACAGTACGGATTAGAGGTAGAATAAATATTTACATTAAGTGTCTCACAGGTGATGTCTTCGAGATTCTAGTTGTTCTTTTTCTCATTTCTTCTCCATCTGGTCCAGACCTCTATGATGAATTCTCTAAGCTACAGCCCATTTCTGCAGTTCGTAGCTTAGATGTCTTCAGCTTCTCACTTTTCAACATTTCTACACCTATAAACGAAGATAAAATTCTCATGTTGCCACACACCATGCCCCTAAATATAATAGCGCCATAAACTGCACCAATAATTCTAATCACGCCATACACTGAGTCCCTGATTATAATAGCACCATACACTGTGTCCCACACACACAGTGGACCCTGTAGATAGTGCCCCACATACAGCCCCATGTAGATAGTGCCTTACATATAGCCCCTCCTGTAGATAGTTCCCCATATATAGCCCCACTGTATAGTGCCCCAGACAAAGCCCCCCATGTAGATAGTGCCTGAGATATAGCACCCCATGTAGATAGTGCCCCACATATAGACCCCGTGGAGAAAATAACACTCACCGATTAGAAAAAACCTTTGCATACTTACCTGATCCTGTTCCAGCGCTGTCCTATTGCAATGCAGGCCTGCTCTCTTCTAAGCAGGTCTGCTGGGGCTGAAAGGTGAAAGCGAGGCGATGATGTCATCGCGCCGCTTGCATCATTAAAAGGCGCTGAGTGGCAGGGTGCCTTGCCCTGTGCCATTCAATGACGCAAGTGGTGCGATGACGTCATCGTGCCGCTTGCATAATTGAAAGGCGCTGAATAGCAGGGCATGGAACGTGTCCTGCCATTCAGCGCTTATGCATATAATTGGGTCTGCATCCTACAGACGCAGATACAATTATAGTGCAGGAGGGGGTGGCGGCAGCGGTTGAATTCAGTGGTGCAGCCGCCCCCTCAGAGAGGCAGCAGGCTGCCTGAGGTGAGAAACTTGTCTCGTCTGATGAACGGTGCGGCCCTGATTTTGGCATACTTTTCCCAATATACGTCGGTATACAGTTACATCAACTTAATTGAAAGCACACTTTTCAATACAACTATTATAATGGGAGTCAATAGCAGACATATGCAACTCTATAGGCATACAGTTGCATACTTCTGGGGTATAGGTTCCGCAGACTGAACGGTCCCTAGAAAGTAATCCCTAAATGTAGTGTGAAGATAGACTAACAGATTCTGAAGTGTAGGTTCACAATAAATCCAAAACACCCAGGAGACTTTAATACAGTCTATGTAGCTATGAATCTTTGTACTTTCTTCCATGTGTCTTTTTGACAAGGTGATGCCACATTTAGAACAATTAGAAATAGAATAGTGAGAGAATGCAAGTTTTATCTGTTCAGTTTAGTAGAGAGACTTTGGAGCTTGACATTAGTTAGGAAGAGCACTGCTATTTGCTTGAGATGAAGTATGAAAATCTTGAGTGCAGTCTCTGTCCTTGCTAATTCATCTGTCACGGTTTGTGGGTATGTGGACCCACTAGGCAGCTCCGCCGTAGCAGCGAGGCAGCTGGCCAAACAACAGGAACCTCAGGTTACAAAGTCCTGCACAAGGGTACCTGGATAGTCCAGACAATAGCCGCAGCTCTGGCATGGATGGTGGTGGGTGCAGCAAGTAACGCCAGACGTGGCGGATGACAGCATGTGCCACAGGTTGCGCCAGACGTGGCGAATCCCTCAGGACGTGTCAGATAACACAGGACATAGCAAGGCAACAGCACGTGCGGTAGACATGACTCCAACTAGTAGGCACAGGAACAAGAACACAGCACGAGATACAGGAACAGGTAACAGGGCACGGGTAACAACTGGAACGGGAAACACTAAGGGACCATTTGCAAGACAGACTTGGGAAAACTAACAACGCTCAGGCAAGGATCAGAAGGGCTGGGGCCTTCTTACAGACCAGGAAATCACGGGCAGTTGATGATGATGATTTCCTCTTGTCCCCTTTAAGGCCGGGCACGAGCGTGCGCTCGCACCCTACAGGACACAGCAGACCGGAGCGGAAGTGAGCGCTGGCGTCTCCTAGGAAGGAGATGGGGACCAGCGCTCATGGATCCATGACTGCGGGCGTCAGGAGGAGAGTAAACCCGACGGCCCGTGGCCTTTCAATAGTCATTTATATGAGTCTGGCATTCCACTCTATTACAAATATGCAAAACTACACAAGAGTAATGGTCTCCCATATGCAGGGGCAGTTATATAACCAGCATGAAGGTGTGCGTCCCTGATGGTGACAGCTTCACATAAGTGACAGCTGGTAACCAAATGTATACTGTGATGTCTGATTTGATTTGTCAGGCAGGAGTCTAGCGCTGGATATTCATGTGTAGTATTGCAATGTGGACTAAGCAACTTGTATAGCAGGGATATTACAGTAAGTTACAGTGAAGGAAATAAGTATTTGATCCCTTGCTGATTTTGTAAGTTTGCTCACTGTCAAAGACATGAACAGTCTAGAATTTTTAGGCTAGGTTAATTTTACCAGTGAGAGATAGATTTTAAAAAAAAAACAGAAAATCACATTGTCAAAATTATATATATTTATTTGCATTGTGCACAGAGAAATAAGTATTTGATCCCTTTGGCAAACAAGACTTAATACTTGGTGGCAAAACCCTTGTTGGCAAGCACAGCAGTCAGACGTTTTTTTGTAGTTGATGATGAGGTTTGCACACATGTTAGATGGAATTTTGGCCCACTCCTCTTTGCAGATCATCTGTAAATCATTAAGATTTCGAGGCTGTCACTTGGCAACTCGGATCTTCAGCTCCCTCCATAAGTTTTCGATGGGATTAAGGTCTGGAGACTGGCTAGGCCACTCCATGACCTTAATGTGCTTCTTTTTGAGCCACTCCTTTGTTGCCTTGGCTGTATGTTTCGGGTCATTGTCGTGCTGGAAGACCCAGCCACGAGCCATTTTTAATGTCCTGGTGGAGGGAAGGAGGTTGTCACTCAGGATTTGACGGTACATGGCTCCATCCATTCTCCCATTGATGCGGTGAAGTAGTCCTGTGCCCTTAGCAGAGAAACACCCCCAAAACATAATGTTTCCACCTCCATGCTTGACAGTGGGGACGGTGTTCTTTGGGTCATAGGCAGCATTTCTCTTCCTCCAAACACGACGAGTTGAGTTAATGCCAAAGAGCTCAATTTTAGTCTCATCTGACCACAGCACCTTCTCCCAATCACTCTCAGAATCATCCAGATGTTCATTTGCAAACTTCAGACGGGCCTGTACATGTGCCTACTTGAGCAGGGGCACCTTGCGGGCACTGCAGGATTTTAATCCATTACTGCGTAAGGTGTTACCAATGGTTATCTTGGTGACTGTGGTCCCAGCTGCCTTGAGATCATTAACAAGTTCCCCCCGTGTAGTTTTCGGCTGAGCTCTCACCTTCCTCAGGATCAAGGATACCCCACGAGGTGAGATTTTGCATGGAGCCCCAGATCGATGTCGATTGACAGTCATCTTGACAGTCATCTTGTATGTCTTCCATTTTCTTACTATTGCACCAACAGTTGTCTCCTTCTCACCCAGGTTTTGTAGCCCATTCCAGCCTTGTGCAGGTCTATGATCTTGTCCCTGACATCCTTAGAAAGCTCTTTGGTCTTGCCCATGTTGTAGAGGTTAGAGTCAGACTGATTAATTGAGTCTGTGGACAGGAGTCTTTTATACAGGTGACCATTTAAGACAGCTGTCTTTAATGCAGGCACCAAGTTGATTTGGAGCGTGTAACTGGTCTGGAGGAGGCTGAACTCTTAATGGTTGGTAGGGGATCAAATACTTATTTCTCTGTGCACAATGCAAATAAATATATAGAATTTTGACTATGTGATTTTCAGTTTTGTTTTTTTATATAATCTCTATCTCACTGGTAAAATTAACCTAGCCTAAAAATTCTAGACTGTTCATGTGTTTGCAAGTAGGCAAACTTACAAAATCAGCAAGGGATCAGATACTTATTTCCTTCACTGTATGTGTCCAATAGAAATGTTTTACTGCATTAAACCATGTTTCTAGAGATTTGTTCAGAATATATATCTCAGGTTGAATAGTAAAACTGCTACATTTCTTATAATGCAGTTATGCCTCAGGCTGTGAGCTATATTGATCAAACAGAAGGAGAAGCTAGCTACTTCCTCCCTCCTTCACTGTCAATACTTAACTATATATTACAGCATCCCTTGTCTTTAAATTTGCTATACTTAAAGTGGTTTATGCAGTAATAACATTTCACATGATAGGTGGTAAATGTTAGATCACTGGGACCCCCGCATTCACCAGTACGGTAGCCACAGTCACCCGTTCTTTGTTAGCTTCCAGTGTGGTTTGAATTTTGGTTGCGCCTACCATAAGTTTTTGCATGTTGTCATGAAACACACTTACCCTTCACTGCGATAGATCTTCTTGAAACAGTCACCCAAACTTTTATAACTGGATGGATCAGATGTATTTGTTTGGATCTGAAATCTAAACAGATGATAACAAATAATGAATATTTAGCTGTTTAGTAATATTCTGCACTCAGTTGTATAGATTTGACTATTCTTAAATAAGTTCTCAAATGTGACCCCTAGAAAATTAGACCATTGTGGGAACATGGAGCAATTGCCACTTTTTTACATAATATACTCCATTCCTGTAATTGATAATATACATATATATATATATATATATATATATATATATATATATATATATATATATATATATATATTACATAGCTAATATTTAGCACAAATATTGAATGTAAATGTATAATACATATGTATTGTCAGAGTAAAACTTGCATATGAATAGACCAGCATATTGCAATGGGACTGGGGCTACATCTGTGTACTAAACAGAACAGGTACACCGCTCACTAAGATCATTAACATGTCACACCTAAAGTAATAACACTGTAATAACAATGCTGTAGAACAAAAAAGTGATTGTTCCCTGTGCTCACTGCCCCCATAGTCCCACCTTGTCCCATGGTTTCCCTGCAGAGTGTGGATGGGGACAGGATGCACTCAGTTAGTGGCAGCTTTCACGTTGCTATGTCTGGAATTTTGATCTTCAGATCCTGTTGCCTCCGACTCCTCTGGACTCCAATTTAGCAGCAGGGACATTCTCGTTTTTTGTGTTTAATGGTCGCAGAGGGATTTACACGAGAAGAAAGGTGCAGTCCACATTTTTTTTGTTGTTTTAGCCTTTGAACCAACCATTTTTATGATCTGAGCAGCATAAAACTTTTCTGTTTCCATTTTATTCTCTAGAACATCTTGTCATTTATCCTATATTATATATGCTACATAATAATTGCTTTCATGATTGCTGTACACATAGTCTGTCATTTTGTTTACATTAATGGTTTCTACAAAGAAACAAAAATATATATAGAGAAAACATATACAGTATATAACATTTCATAACAATGTATCTTTCTAATAATTTTTACAAAATTCCCTTAAGATAAAAAAAAAAGACCCTCCAGAAATTACAAGTGCATGAATTATACTCCTGTTAAAAAGTCTAATCAGCATTTTTTTCTTCTATATCTGTTCCTGGGAAAGCTGTCTAACTATATTTAAAGGGGGTTGTCTGGTCATGGGGCATTTTTTCATTCTGACAACCTATCCACAGAATAGGTCATCCGTATACGATCGGTGGGGAGTCCAACACCCGGACCCCACACGATCAGCTGTTCCGTCTGCCTCTTGGGCATCGGAAGCTATGCAGTGGTCGGTGCTGGAAGCAGAAGACTCCGTACATTGTATAGCGGCCGTGCTGGGTTACTGCAGCTCTGCTCCTATTCACTTGGTGGCGCAGCATGGCCGCTATACAGTGGTCAAAGCTATGTGCTACTGGCACCGATCACTACATAGCTTCCGATACTCAGGAGGCAGACGGAACAGCTGATCGTGCGGGGTCCGAGTGTCGGACCCCCTCAGATCATATACTGATGACCTATTCTGTGGATAGGTCATCAGTATGAAAAACTGCCCCATGCCCGGACTACCCCTTTAAGACCAACATTACATTGTCACCCACTTTTTGCAGGCTACTTAAAGGGTTATTCCCATCTTAGATTAATATGGCATATCTACAGAATATTACATAAATGTCAGATAGATACATGTCCCAAGTGTGCTTGGCTGTTTCTGTAACGAACACAGTTGAATGGAAAGAGCCGCATAAATGCACGACAACCTCTCCATTCATTCTCTGTCTACATGCGGTGGCCTGTGGGATGTGGGGTCGGGTGATCATAAAGCTGCATAACATATATTAATATATAACAGGACTCTAAGAAAGCTGTGTAACATCCCTTGTGGAAGCTCAGCTCATCACCCAGCTTTCCCAGAATTGAATAAAACTATTCTGTTGAACAGATTTTATTTAGCAACTTAACAGAAAAGGTCTAGACATGATTTCCCCCCCCCCCCCCCCTTATTTTGGCAGCAAATATGGGTTGCCAGTTTTGGACATTTTTCCTGATAGAATGGTCAACCATAGATGAGCTGATCACAAGTTGTTGCCTCTGGGATTCCCATCAATCATTTGTTATGTGTGCTCTCATTCCCTGCAGCACCGTCACAGGTGAAAGAGAAGTATTACACTGTTCCTATTGAAATCAATAGATTGTGAGGATAATGCATGGAGGTGTAGGATCAGCTAAAATGAAAGATACTATTTGCAGCTGGGTTTTTTAAACCAGGCAAACCCTCTAAATAAAAGGCATGTATAACTGGTATTCCTCAAGCCATGAATGCAGTATGTAAAAGATCCATGATATGACAATATATATGAGAACATAGGGATATCTTGGATATACCATAAATGTGATAAGTAACTATTGCTTTTTGAATTATTATGGACATGGTATTATAGTCATAGTTGTAAGGGTTCATTTATGTTGGGTACAAGTTAAAACCTAGCGATGTTACGTAAAAAAAAGTCCTATGTCCTAACATGTGATGAGGGAACAACGTGTTTGCACAAAACGTACTTATTCTAATCTAGGGCATATTATATTATTACATTGGTTTCTTTACATTAAGTTCTACTTTTCTATTCGTGTTGGAGTTAGGGCAATCTTTTTTGTGATGCCAGGTGCCAGCTGGTCCAAGAACTAAAACGCCTGATGCAATGTCTGTTTTGAGTTATGCAACTCTTCTCACCTCAAGCGAAGGATGTAGTCATGGCGGTACTGGGTGCCACGGGGCCACCAACTACTCTGCCTTGACCAGGGCATTTAGATGCGCGGCTAGGCCAGCGAACTATCTCTGTCCCGCGAGCAGCTATGCCTCTGCTCAAGTCACACTTCAATAGCAATAAACAAAGGAAAATCTTGTGATTTCCTGGGCCCTCATTCACATTCGTGTACCATTATTGTAAGTCCTGTCAGTATTACAGTAAACCCGCAACTTCAATGTGACTTGAGTTGTAGCAGCATTAAACTACACGACTGCCACGGTCATGCGGCAACCCTAGCAAGCGGCAAGTGTACCATGTAGTCATACCCTGTTCTTAGGCGTGCCAATAGAGCTGGGTATAGACAGAATGGTGGTAAGGATTTGCTTGTATGTTAGCCCTGCAGTATTTCTGGCATCTACGGTGTAGTAAATCATTACACGACTGCTTACAAGAAACCTCTTTTTTTGGGAGCAGTTTCTCTTCATCATGACGGTGACTGCTGCTAACTATCTGGCGGCCACAAAACACTAGGAATCTCCATTCATGGTCCATCTACAGGCACCCTGGGAGTAACTAGAGCTGATGTGTTAAAGATGTTCCCATGTAACCAAAGCAGCTTTTTATATGGGGAAGGGGAGACACTGGGCAGCCAGGATCTCTTTAACGGACAGTGGATCAAGTTACAGACCCTACGAAATCAGTGCAATGTAAACTGGAGAAGACTGAAGGATTTTGCAATCTCTCTCCTCTGGTATTTACCACAGTCCACGAATAACTGCTCCAGCTTTTATATAATGATGTGACTTTTTCATTGGTAAAACATGTGTCATACGTGCAAGAATACCGCTTCATATGCATGCTATAGTTAACCAAGCACATCATGTTATAAAGGAACAGAGGATTTATTTTCGTTTTTACTCCCCCGCGTTTCAACAGTTGTAGATATTTTTATGTCAATGAAGCGGCATGCGTTGTAGTTGTTTTAGGAGTCATGTTGGTAAATACATTATTTAATTCATATTGATTTATATAAGACGAAGAGGGGATGTAGAAAAAAAGTAGTTAAAGGGTAACTAAACGTTTAACAAACTTCCTACACGTCATAGTGAAATGTCAGAAGTTTTGATTGGTGGGGGTCCGAGCACTGAGACCCCCACCAATCGTTAAAATGAAGCGGCAGAAGCGCTGGCGTGAGCACTCAGCCTCTTCGTTTCTGTTCGGCTTTTTCCGGAAATCAATGTATCACAGTACGGGCTCATAGACATTCTATTGGGCCTGTACTCCGATACATTCATTTCCAGAAAAGGTCACGCAGAAACGAAGTGGCTGAGCACTCACACGAGCGCTTCTGCCGCTTCATTTTAACGATTGGTGGGGGTCTCAGTGCGCAGACCTCACCGATCAAAACTTCTGACAGGTCACTATGACACGTCAGAAGTTTGTCGAACGTTTAGTTAGGCCCCATGCACACGACCGTAAAATCGGCCGTAATTATGGGCGCCCATTCATTTCTATGGCCGACGGACACCTTCACATATGTCTAAGGGAGGGGTCCGTGCCTTAGAAACCTGCCCAAAAAAATAGGACATGTCCTATTTTTTTATTTTACGGACTGTGCTCCTATACTTTATAATGGGAGCACGGCCCGTAAAAACGTCCGGCTGTCCGCGTAATAACAGGCACGGTCGTGTACATGAAGCATTACACTTTAAATAATGTGTTAAATCTATTGTACTATTATGGCTATGGGAATACCAAAGCCCTATATATTGTTTAGTGTTATGTGTAATTCCTTTAATAAACCTTATTTTTACATGTTTATTGTACTTAACGTTTTGTTTAATTTTTTACATTTGTTTGGTTTATTTCATTTGTTGGTTTCCTTTAATTTTTCAGATTTTCTTAATCCAAATTCTTTAAGGAATTTTGCTTTGAGGTCTTTATTTTAAAACTTTATTGTACTGAAATATCGCTACATGCCATAATAATGTGCATAGCCATGGCTATGCATATTATTACGCACTGACATTATCACAAGATAGCCCTTTCAAAGAACCCTAGTGGCCTGGTAGTTGAAAGAGTTAATATTGTGGACAAAGTTGAGATTTTAGGTTTCCCTGAACTCAGCTGTTAGGGCTCATGCAAATGGCAGAACCTTGTGCACTACCATACAGGCTTCGTCCGAAACGTGTGTATGAAGATACCCTTCCCTGGAAGCAATGGTTCTAGTGGAAAATACCTCCTTACATTCTGCATCTTATGGAGTATGCCACCATTTTTTTCCTGATGGATTTGTATGGAATCGGACAAGAAAAACCTCCGTTTGCGTCCATATGAAATCAGAGGCATAAGAGATAACGTACACCTCTATGGCAGCCATATTGCGGCTCTGTAGAAAACGGAGCCATAATATGGCCATGTGCATGAGCCCTTAAAGAGGACCTGTCACTTCTCCTGACATGTCTGTCTTTAGTAAATAATTGTATTCCCCATGAACTAACATTACTGAAGAACCCTTTCTTAGAACTCTACATTGTGCCTTTCCTCTGTTATTCCTCCTAGAAGTTTTTGATTAAATTGAAAGCCAGGTGTTACCAGTTGGGGGTCTGCCCCTACACAGACGAACACTGTCCAATCAGTGCTGACAGAGTGAGCCCTTATTCACACGACAGGGTTTCCCGGCCGGGTGACGGCCGTTCATAAATCGGCTGTCACCCGGCTGCATTAGGAACAATAGACCCCTAATGGGGCTATTCACACGACCGATTTTTTGACGGCCCGGGAAACCTGGCCGTCAAAAAATGGGACATGCCCTATTTTCGGCTGTTTACCCGGCCGGCCGGCTCCCATAGAAGTCTATGGGGCCGGGTAATACACGGCCATCACCGGAATGTGTCCCGAGTGACGGCCATGTATTCCGTCGCTCGGGCGCTCTCTCTCCTCCTCCTCACAGTGCAGAGTGCATGTGAGGAGGAGGAGGGTCTTTTTTTGCTCCCTGTAGGAGTCAGAATCCCCAATCCCCGGCCGGGGATTCCGCTACAGGAGAAGGGCGTGACTACACTGTCCATATATGGACACAGCGATGTCACTCACTTCTGCAGCGGAATCCCTGACTCTATGGCCGGGGATTCCGCTACAGGAAAAGTGAGTGACTACACTGTACATATATGGACACAGCGATGTCACTCACTTCTGCAGCGGAATCCCCGACTCTATGGCCGGGGATTCCGCTACAGGAGAAGTGCGTGACTACACTGTCCATATATGGACACAGCGATGTCACTCACTTCTGCAGCGGAATCCCCGACTCTATGGCCGGGGATTCCGCTACATGAGAAGTGAGTGACTACACTGTCCATATATGGACACAGTGACGTCACTCACTTCTGAAGCGGAATTCCCGACCTGTGGCAGGGAATTCCTCTCCAGGAGAAGTCAGTGACTACACTGTCCATATATGGACATTGAAGTCAGTGACTTCTCCTGGAATGTGGGGGGGGGGATGGGTGCAACCTACAGGGGGCTGTGTGGCATTACCCACAGTGGACTTGGTGGCATCACCTACAGGGGGCTGGGTGGCATCACCTACAGGGGGCTAGGTGGCATCACCTACAGGGGGCTGGGTGGCATCACCTACAGGGAGCTGGGTGGCATCACCTACAGGGAGCTGGGTGGCATTACCAACAGGGAGCTGGGTGGCATTACCTACAAGGGGCAGGGTGGCATTACCAACAGGGAGCTGGGTGGCATTACCAACAGGGAGCTGGGTGGCATTACCTACAAGGGGCAGTGTGGCATTACCTACAAGGGGCAGGGTGGCATTACCAACAGGGAGCTGGGTGGCATTACCAACAGGGAGATGGGTGGCATTACCTACAAGGGGCAGGGTGGCATTACCTACAGGGGGCAGGGTGGCATTACCTGCAGGGGGCTGGGTGGAATTACCTGCAGGGGGCTGGGTGGCATTACCTGCAGGGGGCTGGGTGGCATTACCTGCAGGGGGCTGGGTGGCATTACCAACAGGGGGCTGTGTGGCATTATCTACAAAGGGCTGTGTGTGGCAACAAATTTAAATGAAATTCATCCGATTTTAAAACGGACAGGGAAAAAAACGGATGCAAAACGGGTCAAAATTGGCTGTTAAAAACGGCAACACGGCCCGGAACGGAATCGGAACAGATGCAAACCGGCCGGGAAAAACTGCCCAAAACGGCCGATTTTATCGGCCGACACTCGGACCCGGTCGTGTGAATGAGGCGTGACACTGCAGAGACACTCCCCTTTGAAAAGGTGAATGGTAACTCCCAGTTGTCAATTTATTCATACATTTCTAGGAGGAATAACAGAGGAATAGCACAATACAGAATGTTATTTCATGGGGAATACAAGTATTTACTAAAATAGACATGTCAGGCGAGATGACAGGTCCCCT
The DNA here is from genome assembly GCF_050947455.1 of Rhinoderma darwinii. Lineage (NCBI taxonomy): Eukaryota > Metazoa > Chordata > Amphibia > Anura > Rhinodermatidae > Rhinoderma > Rhinoderma darwinii. The sequence continues at coordinate 55,445,163 of NC_134698.1, forward strand.
TTAATGCAGCTTTCGTTCCCTTCTGCTGGTTATCGTAAGGTTACAGCAGCATGCAGTACATACATTCAAATGCCGAAATTAGATTTGGACACAGATGTAAGTCCTGGTTTTGGAACATTTCTTCATACAAAAAGTTAACCAATCAAGTTATTTTCTGTCAAAACTCTATTCAGCCATTTCTTAGTTATATCTGTTTCTGGGAAAGCTGGTTGAGAACCAATATAGCTATAATTATAACTCAGACAGAAATTCGGACCTAACTTTCTCAGCCCCCTGAATGGCATGTCTGTCTAGTTATACCTTAAATCGATCACCACTGCTTGCCTGTTCAGGAGTTTGGAACTACTGGATGAAAACCCACATGAGATGTAACAGTCGTCACCCAGCTTTTCCTGGAACAGATATAAAATGAACAGAACTTTTATTATCTTGACAGAAGAGGACAACTCCAGGACCTACATTTACTGATAATTTTGATTAAAGGGAAACGCTCTAGAAGTGTTGTCAAGTTAATTTAGAGTTCAACGGAATGAATGTTCTGCTTATAGTCCTGAGTAACCATCAGAGCTGGATCACTGTAAATGACAGCTGAATGTCTCAAGATAAGCGAAGATATGGAATCTCCATCCTGTATTATATTTTAGGTGGTCACAAAACAGAGGGTTAACCAAGGGATGATTATCAGTTTTATGTCTCATACTTTCCTTAGCCTCCAAGTGAGCATAGAGCGACCTCTGACCCATGTAAATCAGAGTTCGCTGGGTTAATGAGCCGTATCGACCCCCAGAAGCCCACAAACAGTTTCCCCTTTCCTCAGTTCCATAAGGTCTCCAGATGTAACACAGACACATCTCCACATAGAGACATCGAGCGCACGCACCACCAGAAGACTGCAGTCACCTGGCCGGCCGCCCATTCTACACATTGCCAAAAGTAGAAAAAAATTGTGCATATTCGTTTTTAAGAGGACACTGAGCAAATCATCAGCTTAAATCCCCTTAAAATGTATGTGGTCAAGTAACAAGTCATTTTTTTATTTTTTATAGTGCTAGTTTACATAGACGCTAATGTAATTGGGATTGATTATATCCCGTATTGAATACGATGTATGGAAAATTGCAATATTTATACATATGATATAATGCTTTTTACCATAAAAGGGGTAATACTTTAGTGACACAACCGTTAACCTCCGTACCACAGCATTTAACCCCTTTCCATATGCCCTTTTATTTCGTTATTTATAGCCCATGACTTATATAGCGTCAATATATTCCGCAGTCAGACTTGAAGCTCCTGGGCCCCAATGCAAAATCTATAACAGGGCCCCCACCTATCATATGTAATTTATAATACTGCTGTCCTCTTATTTATGAGGCTATGGGGCTTTCGGGCCCTCTTAGGCTCCAGGGCTCGCGTGCGACTGCTGCACCCTCTATGGCTACACCCCTGTCTGCAGCGCTGTAAAGAGATGATCAACACGCACTTCAGTCTCTGTCCCCAATGAGGCTCACAGTCAAATTTCCCGATCGCAAACGCACACGAACATACTCTGTTCTATTTCATAAGACAATAATTAACCTATCGGCATGTTTTTGGAGTGCTTGGAGGAAACGCACGCAAACACGGAGAGAACATACCAACTCTATGCGGATGTTGCCCGTGGTCAGATTAAAATCCTGGACCCCAGCGCTGCAAGTTAACACTGCTAGCCACTGAGCTGTCGTATTATAGCTTATGAAATTCCCATTTGGGCTCGCCCTCTATGATCAAATACGAAGAGATGCTAAGTAAGAGTGGGTCCAGCTTTGTAGGACCCGGCCCGTCCACGTATCGCATGGTCGGCCATTCATTTGAATGGACAGAAAGTAATACTACATTTTCCCTGCAGAGAAAATGTATGAGCAGCGACAGCTCACCCTGGTGATAAAAGTGATCACCGATAGATCCGGGAGGGAGCAATTGATCGCAAGAATAGCGCTCTTTATTTAAGGGGTTGTCACCAATTTGAATCAGAAACATGAAAGTACTACTCTTTTCTGTATAATAGTTAATGTAAGACTTCTTATATAAAGTCGTTTATCATTACACACATACATGTTTATTCTACACTACATACAAGACTATAAAATACTAGAAATCTAAAAGAACTGGTCTTTGTGAGACACAACACGAGGTTTATAGACCGGTCCGGTAGTCCCATTTACTTCTAAGTGTTTCATTCGATTGGTTGAATGCATTTCACCGCACTATATTATTTTAACAAAGTCAAGCACTGATGCAACAGGTCAGAGGGCGAGACAGAAGTGTGCAACGCTGGAACCTGAGGCGAGACACAACATTTGTGCTCTTGTTTGTGTATTCATGCCAAGAAGCTCTGCAAGTTTGCTATACAGTATACTGTACCATAAAATGTTTTACAATCAGAAAGGCTCAGAAAAGACTGAAATGACAGTGTAAGATTACATGGGATTTACTCTGCAATAACGTGGACACTTTGTGATGGGGATTAGGTCAAAAAGAAGCATAAAATGAAAAAGCACTACAAATAAATGACAACATTACCTAAACTCGTCAAACATGCACAAATCACATCGTACAACCATTTACCATGACTTCATCTCCACCTCTTATCTCACAACCTCTCTCCAGATCGCTCTCTATATCTCTCTCCCTATCCATATCGCTCTCTATATCTCTCTCTTTATATCTTGCTCTCTATATATATTTCTCTCTCTCTATCCTTTCTCTTTATATCTCACTCATATATATATATATATATATATATAAAAATATATCTTTCTCTCTCTCCGTGTCTTTCCCTCTCTCCGTGTCTCTCTCTCCATGTCTTTCCCTCTCTCCGTATCTATCTCTCTACCGGTCTCTCCCTCTCTCTCTACCGGTCTCTCTCTCTCTCTCCGGGTCTCTCTCTCTCTCCGGGTCTCTCTCTCTCTCCGGGTCTCTCTCTCCGTGTCTTCCTCTCTCTCTCCGTGTCTTCCTCTCTCTCTCTCTCCGTGTCTTCCTCTCTCTCTCTCTCCGTGTCTTCCTCTCTCTCTCTCTCCGTGTCTTCCTCTCTCTCTCCGTGTCTTCCTCTCTCTCTCCGTGTCTTCCTCTCTCTCTCTCTCCGTGTCTTCCTCTCTCTCTCCGTGTCTTCCTCTCTCTCTCTCTCCGTGTCTTCCTCTCTCTCTCTCTCCGTGTCTTCCTCCCTCTCTCTCTCCGTGTCTTCCTCCCTCTCTCTCTCCGTGTCTTCCTCTCTCTCTACTCCTATTAAAGGCCCTATTACACGGGCCAATGATCGGGCTAACGAGCGTTCATATGAACGCTCGTTCCCGATCATTATCCTGTGTAATAAGGGCAACGATCAGCCGATGAATGAGCAAACGCTCGTTCATCGGCTGATCTGCTCTTTTATGCAGCATTAAAAATCATCGTTGTAGGCAGCACATCTCCCTCTGTAAACAGGGAGATACGCTGCCGACATGATGAAAATGTATGGGGACAAGCGATTAGAGTAACGAGCGCTCCTCCCTATACATATCCAATCATTGCTCCGTGTGATAGGAGCAAACGAGCGCGAGTTAACAAGCTGTCTTGTTGATCGGCGCTTGTTTACACGACCCATTACTGGCCGTGTAATAGTACCCTTAGACAGCACCAATATAGTCCAGAGCATTGTATAGATAATGTAATCACTCACATTAGCCACGGTCTACAGTACAGCTATAAAATATTCATAATATCAAAGACACACACACTGAAACAAACTACTTTATAAGAAGCCATGGTAAAACACCGTCTCCTCTCCACACAGTAAAGATCATCATGGATCTGGCTGCTGTAACAGAACAGAACAGCAAATATTGCTGGAGAAACGAAAACAAGTTTTACAGTGCATGGCACGAGTATATTTCTACCTTAAAGAGGACCTGTCACCCCTTAGTAAATAATTGTATTCCTCATGATAACACATCTGGAGCATCTTTTCTTAGAACTCTACGTTGTGCTGTTCCTCTGTTATTACTCCTAGAAAATTATGAATAAATTGACACCTTGGTGTTACCAGTTGGGGTGTGTCCCTACACAGACTGACACTGTCCAATCAGTGCTGATAAAGTGAGACTGCGTAGGGACACACCCCTTTGACAAGAGGAATAGTAACACGCAAATGTCAATTTGTTTATACATTTCTAGGAGGATTAAAAGAGGAATAGCACCAGAGTTCTAAGAAATATATGTTCTAGGATTGTTATTTCATGTGGAATACAAGTATTCACTAAAATAAACAGGAGAGGTAATGTGTCCTCTTTAAACCTTATAGCTAGACTACTATGCTGACAGCTAATATATGGTTCAGATGTTATGCTGGATCAGAGGTCTTATAGGCATAAATACATCCACGGAACAACCCTGAAATAATCATTTAAATAAAACTAATTTGTAATTTTCCTTAGGTTGGTGTAATGACGGGGGGGTGGGGAGACAGACAAGTGAGCCCTAATCTACCCGCCACTCAGTCCCTGCCTACTTGCAACAACCCGCCCTAGGCGACGGGGTACAACTGGGCGACGGTCCCTACGCTCAATAAGTGCACGACAGACAAACAGACAAGGGTACACAGAGCTAGGGGGAGAAAGGGGCAGTTGCCCACGGCAACACCGTGAGCAACAAGAGAAGTAAACAAGCCGAGTCAAACCAGGAGTGTACGAGGTACCAAACGCAGAGCAGGAGAGTAGTCAGCAAGCCGGGGTCAATATGAAGCAAGGACAATAGTACAAGACGCTGCAGCAGGGCCAGGAAACCAAACGAAAAGAATCACAAGCAAAGGAGGAACAGGAAAGGCAGGTATAAATAGACAGAGGGCGGGAGCTAGCTCCGTCTGGCCAGGCTGTGATAGGTTCTCCCACTCCTAAGCCTGCCACCCTGAGTGGTGGAAGATGGAGTCAGTCTCACAGACATAGAAGCAGGTGCAGACTGATTATCTATGGGCGTTAACCCCGAAGCTGTGCCTGGCAGATCCTTTACAGTTGGGCTGCTTTTTAGCTATACTCTATTAGGGCAGAGCTACAATAAGTGACTCCAGCTTATCTACTGGAATAATAAATCCTACCCGTGCTTATTTCAGATGACGTTGGAAGCTCAAACTGTTGCTTATTTCATGCCTCTGTCCATCGCCTATGTTTTACACTGCAGCTGTGCTTTCTCACAATAGCTATAAACCATGATTAGGAAGATCATACATTGCTATCAAGTAAAAAACAACAACGAGGTAATTGGGCCTCAATAATAGAGACTCTTGGTATTCCTGCCTAAATGGGCTGTATGAGAATCTGTTTTTGTTGTCCAAAAACAGCACCATTCTTCGAAAGAATAAAGCTGAGCTGCAATACCAGACCCAGCCCTGGATGAGAGTGGCACTGATCTGGGCAAAAAAAAAAAAAAAGCGGATTCTTTTTCCAATCTTACAACCTCCCTTTAAGCAATATTCATGAGAATTTAGCCTATTTAACGAAGACCGGTGACGTCACTTGGACACTTTGTGATGTCACTACTTGAAACATACAGGTTGCATTTATCTGGATGCGAAGTCTCCTCAAAAAAATGAGCTTTCTATTCAAGAGCCATATGCATTCTCACATTGAGTCCACAGCCTGGTTCAGCTCTTGTTTAAGGTAGGAAACAACTTAACCTATACCGTGTTTAGGTTAATGTTTCCTTTCATATAGTCTAATTGGGACTGTTCATTTTGGCTGTCAGGAATTAGCAACAGCGACCTTGATTCCACAAAATACATCATGCCTTAAGAAAACTCCATCTATTAGATGTGACGCACAAAAGCCTAAATCACCGAGGACTAAATGGAGTAGCTGCAATTTGGAAGCAATCTGTGGAATACATTGTCCCACTGCATGACTTAAAATATATCATAGGATTTCAGAAGAAAGCATAAAAAGAAAGATCTGAGGTTTCTGTCCAAACAGAGGGCGTCAGATCTTTCGTTTCATGTTCTTTTTAGAATGTTCATTAATAATAATATATTTGTTTAACTTAATTACAATGGGCTGTTGCAGTGTTTATTATACTTACTGCCAAAGCAGCATACATAAAAATACCCGACTGCCCGCACCGTCAGGACTATATATCCACATAATGATTGTACTTCCACAACTTTATACACATAAACAGAATTTTTTGCATTCTGTCAGCAATATATACACAGGCTGTCAGCATTACATACAAAGCTGGGCTCAAAGCATAGATATGTGGCGCACAGTTAAGGCTATCTCTATGAAGACTGTCACCAGGATGCATAAATACAGCTTTGCTTATACTGTCAGCGCGACATATAAATACACGTCTGCTTACACTGGCAGTACAGCATTAATAACAGCATCACAGATTTCCCTCAATATTATTATTTTCAGATGGACAAGACTCAGTCCATTAACGCAATTCACCATCTAACATGTAATATACACTGTAAATATGCTGCAATTATACACAGTGGAGTCACATTATTATGACCACCTCCTACTTTCGACCTCGGTAGCGCTTTGGTGGGTATATAAGGTGTGCAAGAGGCTGTCTGAACACTTATCACTCGTTGTTCCCATGGGTAAAAGGGGTGATCAAAGTTGCAAAAAGGGATGATTATTGGCTTTCGGGCCAAGGGTGACGGTATTTCTCAAGCAGCGCAGTTTGTGAACTGTTCGCGTGCTGCTGTGGTGAAAGTGTATCGTGAGCGGACAAATGGCACCATTGGGAATAACCGACGTGGAAACTGTGGAGCACCATGAGCCATTCATGTGAGAGGTGAACGTCAGGTACGAAGGTGCACGAGGTCCGAACGACACGCTACAGTGGAGCAGCTCACCGTGAAAATCAACCAGGGGGCTACCAAACGTGTGTCTAGAACAACAGTTCAGCAAACCCTTCTGCATAAAGGGCTCCAAAGCATACAGATGGTCACTGCTCCTATGCTAACAAAGGTGCATTGGAAAAAAAGGCTTGAATTTGCACGGCAGTATCGGAATTGGGCCACCGATGATTGGCAAAGGGTTGCCTTCTCCGATGAATCACGTTTTCTGCTTCATCAAACGGATGGATATTGGCGTGTCAGGTGAGAAACATCAGAGAACAAACCCCCCTCAACCATTGCTGGAAAAATACAAGCTGGTGACGGCAGCGTTCTGGTCTGGGGACTTTTTTCATGGCATTCTCTGGGCCCACTCAATCATGTTGAAGGCACTCTGAACCGACTTGGGTATGAATCCATCGTTGCAGATCACGTCCACCCATACATGCTGTTTGACTTCCCTGGGGCAGATGGAATCTTCCAGCAAGACAATGCGACATGTCACACAGCTAGAAATGTCCGACAGTGGTTGGAAGAGCATGACCAAGACTTCCAAGTACTTCCCTGGCCCCCTAATTCGCCAGACTTTAACCCAATTGAGCATCTGTGGGACCACCTTGATGGTCTGGTTCGCTCTATGGATCCTCTCCCGCGCACCCTCAAACAAATGTGGGATGTGGCGGATAGGTCATCAGTTGTCAGAACGTGGAAAACCACTTTAAGGGTGTATCTGTAGACAATTTTAGGACTATTTCCAGTAGAATTCATTCTTTAACCACCATCCAGGTGGTCACTTTTGGGAAAGACTATTCTAGCCCAAAATTTCATAGCCTAAATAGTCTGGATGGTCTCCCCACAAATGTAACAGAAGATGCAGAGCCTAACTGAACAGTAAAAGGGAAGAATCCTTTTAAATATATAACCTAGTGATATGGGGCTCCCCCTTGTTTTACAAGTAGCAATATAGTTTGGACTCTAGTGCTAAATTCTAGTAATGCTTTGACATAATCTCAGATTTTTTTAGTTAAAAATTGTTGGTTTTGTATATGTACCAGTATCAAAACCGCAGATAAACGCAGCTAATTCCACAGCTAAAATCCGCACTTAATATTGCATTTTTTAAATTTGTTTTTAGATGCAGATTTTACATTTTGATGCTGAAACAGGTGTGGATTATGTGATCAGGATTTTGGTGCGTTTTCAAAAAAAAAAAACCTGTCAAATGCAATTCTGAGATGAAAACGCAAGATAAATTTACATGCTGCAGATTTAAGAAGGTCAGTTTACTAGCGGAAAAATTCTGCAACGTGTAGATGACATTACTTGACCTCTCCTTTACTTTGCTGGTACTGTATTACGCTGTGAATTGGCACGTAATATCCATAGTGTGCATGTGGCCTAAAGGGATTTTTCAAGGAGAAAAACTTTAATGACCGATCCTTAGTTGATAAGTGTGGGTCCAGCACCTGGAACCCCCATAGTTATCAGAACAAAAGGGTCATAGCGGCTTGTCCATATGTGTGGCGGGACCTGGTACTGCAGCTAAGTCCCATTCACTATACATAGAGGCCTTAATTGTTCTAAACATGAATGGACATGAGATGAATACAATTCTTCTAGCATATTGAAATAATTATACAGATACAAGCGAATTTCTTCAAAAAATGACGATAAATGGACGTGATCTTCTGAAACTTGTAAAATAAGTCAGACTACTAATGGATGGAAACAATTCTGCTCCACCAGTGTGTTGACATCTCATTTATAAATAACAAGAAAAGCCACGATGAGATTTCCTAGTGAAAGGGAATTCTGGAACTTAGACGACTTCCTTTTGCTCCATGCGTGGTCCTAGTGCTATGGTCTTTGCTATGCAAACTTCTAAAGAGCATCATACAACCCATGAATATCAAGGAGTATTGTGTTCTTCCTCTCTCCCACATCTCAGGACTAAGGTCCTGTCACGCAAAGGAACCAATTTTCTCCAGGCCTGGCAGAGGCTGTTTACTCAAACAAACCAAACAGGAAAAAAGAAAACTTCTACACAAAGTGCAGAACGAATGTGCCTGGGGATCTTCAGTCAGCAGCTGTGCTGTTTATTTTCCATGCCGATGATGTAAGGGACTCCCTGTATTTGAGATATCCCTGCCTTGTGTGACACGGTGATCACAAATGCACATTTCTGGATTCCGAGATACCTAGAAATATATACTATATACAGTTCACTATTTACTAAATTAGCACAGAGTTGTACAACATACGTCTATGTATAAATTTATTTTTCAACCACTTTAAAGTATATCACTTACCAAAATGACTAATACTTTCGTCCTGACTCCTTACATGCAGTAACTGTGCACAGTCTTTCTCTTGAAAGCTCAGCTGTTTGTACTCCACACACATCCTGCCTCCATTTTCTGGGACAGGAAGTAGCTATCTGACAGCTACCATTGTCAGCCATGTAAGTTCTCATGGGGCTGTCAGTTGGTCATACAGGGAGCTCCTCCCTTCCTCTCTCAAGTCCCCGTGGCAGTCAATCACAGCGAGAGCCTTCCGCCGCTCCAACCCTCTTACTGAGCCCAATTGTAACTATGTTTTTAAAGTAGCTGAGAACAAGTTTTTCTCCATTTGGGATGTGTAGGACATTCATTCTTAGGTTATGTTCACATGCTGAGTCAAAAAGTCTGCAAATACGGAGCTGTTTTCAAGGGAAAAAAGCTCCTGATTTTCAGACGTTTTTTAAGCCACTCGCGTTTTTCGTGTCATTTTTTAAAGGCCATTTTTGGAGAGGTTTTCAATGAAAAATGGCTCCAAAAACGTCCCAAGAAGTGGCCTGCACTTCTTTTTCGTGGCCGTTTTTCTACACGGCAGTTTTTAAAAACGTCCACGTAAAAAAACGGCCCATCGGAGCAGAACGCTGTTTTTCCCATTGAAATAAATGGGCAGATGTTTGGAGGCGTTCTGCTTTCGATTTGTGAACATACGAAAATAGGCAGTGTGAACATACCCTTATGTGTATTCTAAGTGTATCCACATCTTTTTAGTTTTTCTTTTTGGCTAAACAGGTTTGAATCAGGGAAATAGGTGTTGATTCTATCCTGTGTAAGCCCAGTATTTGTCAGATGTCAAAAGTGAATATTAGATTGGGAGACAAAAGCATAGATCTCCGTGGTTGTAGCAATCGAGCTACAACAGTATAACTGCAGTCAGGAGCCTATGTACATCGTATACATAAAATACAGCAGGTCATGCACTGGTTATCACCTTCTTATACGGCTAAGATAATATTGAGACATCCTCACGATGCAAGTATTTCATGTGGTCATGGTTAGGACCCTTTAATCTTTTCTTTGCTTTTTAAATAAAGACGGAGGACTAGTCCCCCAGTCTTTACTAAAAAAGCGTTAAGAAAAATCAAAAACAAAAAGGGACCTTAAGGCCCAGTTCACACAGAGTTTTTTTTGACGCGGAAACTGCATCGGAAAACGCGCCATAAAACGGCCGAAAATACCTCCCATTGATTTCAATGGGAGGCGGATGTGTTTTATTTCCTGCGAGCGGTAAAAAACACTAGCGGGAAAAAGAAGCGACATGCCCTAACTTCGGGTGTTTACGCCTCTGACCTCCCATTGACATCAATGGGAGGCAGATAAAGCGTATTTTGCTGCGTTTTGGTCTGCGGCGCTCAATGGGCGCGAGTAAAAAAAAATGCCGCGAATAACTCGGCAAACGCCGTGCAAGCAGATCAAAATCTGCCTCAAAATTCCATTTGGAATTTTCTGCATACAAAAAACTTGCTGGTACCTCCCATTAGCACCCACAACCCAAAATATATGCTTCATCAGCCCCTCTAGATGCTTCTTTGGCTCATCCAGGGAGCTCTGTATGGGGGTGGGGAATGTCCCCGTTCTCTGTAGTAGTAGATATTTATAGTGAATTTCAGAAACAGGAAAGAATAATGCATCATTTAATTTCTACAACCTGGAGATAGAATATATCTACCTAATAGAAAAAAAAAACACCCCAAAAACCGTACAGGGGTTATACCTTTTATGAAAAAAAAATATATATTATATTTTCTTAGAAACAGCACCTCTCTTGTACATGGGCTGTGTCCGGTAATGCAGCGTAACACCCCTTTTCTTGAATAACGCTGAACTGCAATACCAGACACAGCCTTTGGACAAGAGTGGCGCTGTTTCTGGAAAAGAGTAGAACCTTATTCAAATTTCATACAACTCCTTTAATTACAATTTACTTTTCTTCAAGTCGTTTGCAGAAAAATAAACTCTCAACCTTGGGTTTCCATTAAATCTTAAAGGTACTGAACTTTCTCTGAGCTGGATGCATTCCTGTGGGTTTTCGTTATAGAAGAATACTCGGGTAAACTGACAGCACCCTTTGTCCCTGTATTTCAGACAGTGAACCATCAGGAAGTGCTGGAATAACTCAACATTGACAGTTGCTGATTTGCAGCCTTTAGAAGTTAATTCATATGATTCCATGTGGCACTTAATGTGCAAAGTGATCCCAATAAAAATGATTGACAGGGCTTGGCAGAAAAATCTTTTACATGTCATGTGTCCCGATGTCATGAGGCCCATTAGGTACCTAAGACAGTAATTGATACATGTGTATGTGATGGTCTATGCAGATTGCACCAAATATCTAGAAGAACTTTAGTTGGTGGACTGCATCTACTGCTCAGCCCATGAAGTCCAAAGCAACTTCTCCACCCTGGTATACTCTGAAATTTTATATGCGGTACCGAGGTATTCAGCAAGGAATATTTACCTAAATATTAGATTAGTGGGTATCCTACCACTGGGACTCCCACCGATCGCAAGAACAGAGGACCTCAGACCCCCCCCCCCCAACACCACCACACCAAGGAAGAGGAGCTTGTATGGTAATGTGCTGCTCCAAACAAATTCTATAGAAGTTATGGAAACAGCCACGTGCTCTTAATTGTCAGTTGCCGTAACTCCCATAGATTTGGTATGGAGCAAGAGTGGGCATGCTTAACCGCCGTTTCATACAAACTTCTCCTCATTGTGGTTGTGCAGGTGGAGGAGTTATCGGGGGTTCCCACTTTCTAGTGACGGGTAAAACGTATTACCTAGCAGCGATGTTGCGAGGTCTAAAAACCTGTTATATCGAATTTTCTATTGTGCCCTTTACAGTCCACGTTAATAAACTTGAAGCCCCATTACCCTGTTCATTTAAAGCAATGACATATATCAAAATGGACAATGCTCGCGGGCTTGAATTAAACTAACACTCCAGGCAAACTGACGGACTCTGTTATATCTATCTAGGGTATGGGAGGGGTAGTGATTGACACATAAATTATATCTTGAGTGTTCTTTGTATCTCTGCGTCACACACTGCAATCTCAGCCCATGCATCAGCCAAAACATAATGCATCCGTCTCGACCTGACTGTTTCTTTACAGGCCCTAGAAACTGGAGTTCCCCTCTCTGCTTCTCACCAAATTATGGAAAATAGACTCAAACAAAGTTAAAGTAAATTGGAAACTGCCACAGCGTGTATACGGGTGAAGCAGTCACATATACCAGACAATATTCTTTAAATCTCCATATATGAGAAGTGAAATAAGCAAATAGGATCTCTATGAATCTGGCGTCCGGTTTTACTGCTCAGCTGCTTTAGGCTATGTTCACACGGGGTATTTTGCCGAGTTTTTTGACGCGGAAACCGCGTTGCAAAACTCGGCAAAAACGGACCGAGAACGCCTCCCATTGATTTCAATGGGAGGCGTCGGCGTCTTTTTCCCGCGAGCAGTAAAACTGCCTCGCGGGAAAAAGAAGCGACATGCCCTATCTTCGGGCGATTCCGCCTCTGACCTCCCATTGACTTCAATGGGAGGCAGAGAAAGCGTATTTCGCGCTGTTTTATGCCCGCGGCGCTCAATGGCCGCGGGCGAAAAACGGCGCGAAAATCAGCGTGCAGGGAGAGGAAAATCTGCCTCAAAGTTCCAAACGGAATTTTGAGGCAGATATTCCTCCCCCAAAATACTCCGTGTGAACATAGCCTTAAAGGGTTTTTTCCAGTTTTATGTAAATAAAGCTAAAGGAGAATCTGTGACACAAATGCAAGCGTAGTAATCGTACAGTTTGCGCCTCCATGACTGCTCTCTATTTGCATATGGTAGCACTATTGCAAAGGTTGTCTTTTCCCCACGCAAGCTCATTAAGTATTAAAATGATTTTTCTGGCTTTTCAATTGATGGATCCTCCTTAGGATAGGTCATCCATTTATGATCGGCGGGGTTTAACCTCTGCTGATCCCACAATCAGAAGAGCAAATGGGATGCGACACTCACCGTTCACTAGAATAGCTGAACTGGAGTGGCAGACACATCTACATTAATATGGCATTGCAGTGTTTGGATAAACAACGAGTGGCAAAGCATGCTGATCCTTCGTTCGGTTGATCGGTGGGGATCCCAGCTGTGAGACCCCCACTAATCATACATTGATGGCCTATTCTAAAGGTCCTATTACACATCCCGATATTGACTGTGAAAACAAGCGCCGATCAACGAGGTAAGGAGAAATGATTGGTTATGTATGGGGACGAGCAATCAATACTATGATTGTTTGTCCCCATACATTTCCATCATGTTTACACAGGGAGATGTGCTGCTGACAACGATAATATTTATTGCTGCATAAACGAGCAGATCAGCTGATGAACGAGCGTTTGCTGGTTGACCGGCTGATCGTTGCCCTGATTACACAGGGTAATGATCAGGAAGGAGCGTTCATATGAACTCTCATTTGCCCGATCATTGCCCCATGTAAAAGGGCCATAAGAATTGGTCATTAATTTGAAATCCCAGAAATCCCCTTTAAGACTTTGTTATTGAACGTGTTGACCCTCTAAAAAGTAATCAAGGAGGAAATGTGAAGGGTGATGAACAGAAAGTGAACTTATTGAACATTTTCTTCTGTATTGTATTCACAGAGGAAAATGAAATGGAAGGTAAAATACAAAAGGATAAAGTTTATTCTTCATTAAATGTCACCTTTCTGATCCAGGAAAAAGTGCAGAGCCACCTTAAAAAGATTAAAACAAACAAATCATTGGGCTTACTTCGCATACACCCCTGAGCTCTAGGGGAATTAAGTACAGTGATAGAAAGACCATTATTTCTAATATTTAAGGATTCTATAATGCACTGGCGCATAGCAAATGTGCTGCCAATATTCAAAAAGTGAGCCCAGAATCTAAAGTCCTCTAAGTTTAACCTCTATCGTGGGTGAAATGTTTGAAGGTTCTTTAGAGATGCTACCTGGAGTATCTCAGTGAAAATAAACTTATAACTGAATATCAGCATGGGTTTATGAGGGATCGGCCCTGTCAAACTAATCTGATCAGCTTCTATGAGGAGGAGGTAAGTTCTAGCCTGGACCTGGGAAGGTCATAGGATGTCATATATCTTGATTTTTCCAAAGCATTTGATAATACGCCTAATAAAAGGTTGCTATATAAATTGAGAATAATAGGACTGGGGGAAATGTTTGTAAGTGGGAAGGTGACTGGCTCAGTGATAGAAAACAGAAAGTGGTTATTAAGGGTACATACTCAGATTGGGTCACCATTACTAGTGGGTACCACAGGGTTCAGTTTTGGGGCCTCTTATTTGCAGATGATACTAAACTGTGTAAAGTTTACACAAAGGAGTACAGTAGTATGTTACAAATGGATCTCAATTGGGCAGAGAAATGGCAAATGAGGGTTAACACTGATATATGTAAGGTTATGAATATTGGAACGGAAAATACATGTCACCATTACATACTAAATGGGAAAACACTGGAAAAACTGACATGGAAGAGGAATTTTAGTTGACAGTAAACTTAACAGTAGCAACCAGTGTCAGGCAGCTGCTGCCAAGGTAAATTAGATGATGGGGTGCATCAATAGATGCACATGGTGAGAACACAGTTCTACCACTTTATAAATCATTAGTCAGACAGCACATGGAATATTGTGTACAGTTTTGGGCACTAGTGTACAAGGAAGATATAGTCGAACTTAAGCAGGTACCATGGCGGGCAACCAAATTAATAAATGGAATGGGTGGAATACTGCACCCAGAAAAATGATCAGAACTGGGGTTATGTAGTTCAGAAAAACAAACAAACAGCTAAGGGGTGACTTAATAACTATATTTACACTATTCTAATATATCTATTTATACCCAAGACAGCAGTACACAGATACTCTGTGTTGTAACTATAACAAGGGGGCATCCTCTATGTCAGGGGTCTCAAACACGCGGCCCGTATGCGGCCCCTGAGGCGGTCATCTGCGGCCCGTGGGACATCATAGCTCCCTTGGGAAAGAGCAGGCCGTAGGAGAAGTGCGCCAGCGCTCCTTCATGACGTCCCAGAACAGAGTTTATACTAGCGCTCTGCTCCGCGACTCCTGCTCTGAGGAAGCCCCTGACATCACTGTCCATATATGGACTGTTATGTCAGGAGCAGAGCTTGAGTCCCAGGAAGAGTGCTACTAGCTCTCTGCCAGGGACATTGGCTCTGGGCTTTCCCCTGACATCACTGTCCATATATGGTCAGTAATTTCAGGGGCTTCCCCAGAGTTCCGGAGCAGAGCCTATACTAGTGCTCTGCTTTGGGACTCCGGCTCTGGGGTTGCCCCTGACGTCACTGTCTATGGACAGTGACGTCAGGGGCTCTTCCAGCAGAGGAATTCCTGGCAATGCTCTGGCTGGGGATTCCACTCCTAGAATGGAGCTATCCGCAGGGGTGTGGGTGTGTCACTATTTACAGAGGGCACTGCTGCATTATCTACAGAGGGCACTGTGGCATTATCTACAGAGGGCACAGTGGCATTATGTAGGGTGGGTGTGGCAGCATCTACAGAGGGCACTGTGGCATTATCTACAGAGCGCACTGTGTCATTATCTACAGAGGGCACTGTCATTATCTACAGAGGGCACTGTGGCATTATCTACAGAGGGCACTGTGGCATAATCTACAGAGGGCACTGTGGCATAATCTACAGAAGGTACTGTGACATTATCTACAGAGGGCACTGTGACATTATCTAGGGGGTGTGGCATTATCTACAGAGAACACTGTGGCATTATCTACAGAGCGCACTGTGTCATTATCTACAGAGGGCACTGTGTCATTATCTACAGAGGGCACTGTGTCATTATCTACAGAGGGCACTGTGGCATAATCTACAGAGGGCACTGTGGCATAATCTACAGAAGGTACTGTGACATTATCTACAGAGGGCACTGTGACATTATCTAGGGGGTGTGGCATTATCTACAGAGAACACTGTGGCATTATCTACAGAGCGCACTGTGTCATTATCTACAGAGGGCACTGTGGCATTATCTACAGAGGGCACTGTGGCATTATCTACAGAGGGCACTGTGGCATTATCTACAGAGGGCACTGTGGCATTATCTACAGAGGGCACTGTGGCATTATCTACAGAGGGCACTGTGGCATTATCCACGGGTGGGTGTGTGGTAGTATCTACAGAGGGCACTGTGGCGTTATCTAAAAAGGGGCTGCCCAATCTTGATATTCTTGTGTCTGCCAAACGCTGCCAACTGAGCGGCCGGACTGCACTTAGCGACACTTAAACTGGAAAACTGGATTGTTAAAATAAGCACGTGGAGGAAACTCGCAAATTTCCGTTAAATTTAAACCTAGCGGTATTATTATAGTCATGTAGTAGAATTATAGTAATGTAGTAGTATTATTATAGTAGTGTAGTATTATAGTAATGTAGTATTATTATAGTAGTGTAGTATTATAGTAATGTAGTATTATTATAGTCGTGTAGTATTTTTATAGTAATGTAGTATTATAGTAATGTAGTATTGCTATAGTAATGTAGTATTGTTATTATAGTAATGTAGTATTGCTATAGTAATGTAGTATTGTTATTATAGTAATGTAGTATTGTTATTATAGTAATGTAGTATTAGTATAGTAATGTAGTATTATTATAGTAATGTAGTATTATTATAGTAATGTAATATTATTATAGTAATGTAGTATTATAGTAATGTAGTATTATTATAGCAATGTAGTATTGTTATAGTAGTTAGAATAACTATTAGATTAACAATAATTTTGTATTGTATCAAATTTAAAAGTAATGCGGCCCGTCAACTTCACAATTTTCTATGTGCGGCCCATTTACCCGACTGAGTTTGAGACCCCTGCTCTACGTCTAGAAGAGAAGGGGAGCAGTGAGACTATGGAACTCTCTGCCAGCGGAAGATATGCTGAATTCAATAAAAGAGTTCAAAGGGGGCCTGAACGTCTTTCTTGAAAGTAATATTACTAGTTATGGGTACTAGATTACTGGAGATGGGTGGATGATCCAGGGATTTATTCTGATTGCCATATTGGAGTCGGGAAATAATTATTTCCCCTAAAATGGGGAAAATTGGCTTTTGCTTCATGAGGGTTTTCGCCTTCCTCTGGATCAACACTGCAGCATAATAGGCTGAACTGTATGGACATGTCTTTTTTCAGCCTTACATACTGTGTTACTTATAAAAGTTACCTGAGACGCTATATAAAGTATGCCTAAAATATCATCCATAATGGTGTTCCAATAAAACAGTGGGCAAAGCTTTGTCAATTCTGTATTGTATGAATACACCATGTGTTAAACTGACAACATCTCAACAACATTACAAATACAGTTAGATTTCCAAATAAGAAAATAAATGCTGAATGACAATAGCAAGTGTACTATGAATCAGCTATGTGTACATTGACTTGACTGTTACACCCTATTGACAAATGTAACGTCAACCTCTCCTCATTATACACAGTCTATCAAAAGTGACAGTGGATGAAGTATATTGCAGTTTGAGTCGGCTAAACTGCTTTTACCCTCCATTGTGCTAGTCATACTGTACTGACCTCTGCTTCACTTCATCCGCAGAAAATTAATCAATCACTCTCATGCCAGAAATTTCAACCAAGCTGTCCTCTTATGATGAATAATAATCAGGTGGAGTCCGGACCTGAATAACCCCTAAGGCGGCGATCAGTCAGGGCTGATCGTTCTTTTATACTGTAATTCAGTATTAATCCTGAGTAATCTTAGTACTTCACAATCTGAACCTTATCAGTTCTTACGAGAATCTAGTCTCCTATGGTGAGGAAATAAGAATACCTGCTAGGCTAAACGGAAGTGCAGTAGACGACCCCTCAATAGACTGAATAGAATGTGAAGTTTTACTCATCAGTCTGGTTTTCTGGCTATGTTAGTGGCTATGTGTGGCAATATAACGCGTGTTGACGAGACTTGTCCTGTGTAAACAGGGCAGCGATCAGCAGATGAACGAGCAAACGCTCGATCATCTGCTGGTCGTAGCGTTTTAAAAAACTAAAAGATTATCGTTGTCGGCAGCACATCTCCCGGTATAAACATGGAGACGCGCTGCAGACATGATAATAATAGATGGGGACGAGCGATCGGAGTAACGACCGCTCGTCCCCATCCATAGCTGCGTGTGACAGGAGCAAACGAGCGGTGATCAATAATGTCTCGTTGATCGGCGCTCGCTGAATCGGCCTATTGTCGGCCGGTGTAAAAGGGCTTTTACAGTCTCAATTATCTTGTTCAATACATTTAGATGGAGGATGCAGTCTCCTTGTTGCTCATCTACTGATCAAGTTCTACAATTTTGATAAGCAAAAAATTTCATTTTTTGTTAAAACATTGACCCGAAATAGATAATTTAAAGGCTATGTCCACCTGTGAACCTAATTTAAAGTGGTTTTCCCATCAGAGACATTTAGGACATCCACAGGATAGATCATGTATGTCAGATAGTTGTGTGTCCCACCTCTGGGACCCGCACCGATCTCTATAACGAAGCCCCTAAACCCTGTTCTACTTTTCTGTCTTGTGGCTGAAGCGTGTGATTTCTGACCATGAATTACGGAAATAGCGTAGCTCGCTGAGCAGTTTCCGTAAGTCCCATAGTAGTAAATGGCAGTTACGAAAGCATCGTAAATACCATTTAGTTATATGGGACTTATGGAAACAGCTCAGCGAGCTACGCTATTTCAGTAATTCATGGTTGGAAATCACACGCTTCAGCCCCAACACAAAGCAGTAGAAAGGGGTTCAGGGGGCCTGTTCTAGAGATTGGTGCGGGTCCCAGAAGTGGGACCCCCATCTATCTGACATTAATACATTTATCTGATGGGAAAACCCCTTTAAGTGTTTATATAAAGAATTTTACAGAATTGATCTGTATAAAAGGTTGAGTGACTTTATAAATACATTGCATTACTTATCTTTTTTCTGAGTTGCAGAATGCATGATAGACAAGAGCTGCATTCACAATTCTGCTTGCTGCTATAGGAAACAAACTTGTTGTCAGACACACCTTACAGCTTAGCTGAGCTCCTATAATGCAGTAGGACAGTTAGATTTTCCTACATCAGAGTACTGTACAGTGCCTGATGTAAAGCATATAGAGAGAGAATATATATAATCAAGAGTTCGTAAGCAAAAAATGCTGGGAGATTTCAGCTCTGAAATATACATAATCGTAACTGCAGCTCTGGAATAGGATACAAAACGTGACTCAGGATAAGTGATGCTATGCATTTACAAGTTTCTTCTTTTTTTGCAGAATAATTATCTATGTAAACTGCCAAATAGTGGTTAATAGTGGAGATAGGCGTTAAATAAAACTTTAACACAAACCATTAGTACTAGTAAATCCAAATTAGACGTCATGGCATGTTAATAGACATATGAGCTTATTGTATATACCCTACACAATGAAGATCAAGATCTTATACTGGACATTTCTGTAATAAAAAAGAACCAAGAGAAAATCTGCCATTGTCTATTTGGGATCAGAAAACAATGGTGCTGGACTGGAGGAATGTTACTGTCTACAAAGTTGGACTTGTATTGGGATCCTTTATCAGAATAATCTTTACCCCATACATGGAAAAACAAGTAAAATTTTAGCTTTTAGCTTAATAGCCATGCCCACACGTACCGTGTTTTTACCACATCCAGGGGGTGCATCAGGCAAATTTCCACCAGGCCTGTCAAAGATAGACCAACATAAAGCCATTAGAACAAAATATACAAAAAAAAAAAAAAGACTGCCCAAATGTCACTTCAATGTCTAAGGGATAATGCATGTTTTTTTCATAAAGCACAATTTTGAATTGCATTGCATACAAAAATATAAGTACTCAGATTAGATGGGAAAAAACAAGAGAACTATGTTTATCAGTGGGATTTGTTTTCTTAAAGCGTACCTAAACTTAACACTTATTAACACTTAATAGCACTATTTCTGACCATTATATGCGTTTTTTAGCAGTTTTCCCCCTGCAAACTCTCTAATTCTCAGTTGCCTCTGTGCTAGAGGGCAGAGTCTAACAGCTATCATGTCATAAACATTTCACACATAAAGAAGACAACATCCTACACCCCTATCTCTTTGTAGCACACACATAGAAGCAGCAGCAACATGGAGGAAATCATACAGCAGTAATGAGCAGTGTAGCTGTGAATCCAGCACTGGGGTGAGATAGAACATTTACTAGAAGCTGCAGCCTCTTTGTGTCTGTCTCTCACTCTACCCCTGTTTCCTTCTCCCCTTCCTTCTCCATAGACATATTTGGGCAGCTTGTAACCTGATCCTTCAGTGAGATCATTATATTTATAAATCTAAATGTACTGCTAAATGCTATTTTTAGCAGTAAATTCACAGTGAGTGAACATTTAGGAGGAGGGGAGCCTGATAAGTGCACTAATTCTCCTGAGGTAGAGCCAAGATTTGGAAGCTGGCTCCACCTAGGGGAAATGTAGTTCACGCCCTGTAGGCTACATTCAGGGAATTAGCATATAGGGCGCCAACACAACAGAGGCCATATCAATGAAAAACGGCACTGGGTTAAGGTGGACAGCGGGTTTTAGGTCAGATAAAGAGTTTGCATTATATGACCTAGTGACTAGTCCTCTTTAAGAGGGTCATTTTTTTCACAACCTTATCAATTTGAAAAGTCCCCCAATGATAAACCAATTACAAGGTGTCCCACTGGCAGGACCACTCGCAATCATGTGTTATCACTAGTGGAAGGCGCCGGCTGGCCTTCATTTTAAGCATTACATAACATCATTGCAATAAATAGGCTGTCCGTGTAGGGCAAATGAAAAAGGGTGGTTTAACTTCAACAACCCGTTTAAAATCTAGTAGTGCTTTTACATGTTAACTGGATTCACAGGAACTATCACTGTGACTTAATTCTAATAATGTTGTCACAATGATTTGAATATAAAAAAAATTTTTTTTTCATGTATATGTCATCCGAAAATGCATGGTAATGTGCCCGGCAATGAACGCTTAAAGAGGCTCTGTCACCAGATTTTGCAACCCCTATCTGCTATTGCAGCAGATAGGCGCTGCAATGTAGATTACAGTAACGTTTTTATTTTTAAAAAACGAGCATTTTTGGCCAAGTTATGACCATTTTTGTATTTATGCAAATGAGGCTTGCAAAAGTCCAAGTGGGCGTGTTTAAAGTAAAAGTCCAACTGGGCGTGTATTATGTGCGTACATCGGGGCGTTTTTAATACTTTTACTAGCTGGGCGTTCTGACGAGAAGTATCATCCACTTCTCTTCACAACGCCCAGCTTCTGGCAGTGCAGACACACAGCGTGTTCTGGAGAGATCACGCTGTGACGTCACTCACTTCCTGCCCCAGGTCCTGCATCGTGTCGGCCACATCGGCACCAGAGGCTACAGTTGATTCTGCAGCAGCATCGGCGTTTGCAGGTAAGTCGATGTAGCTACTTACCTGCAAACGCTGATGCTGCTGCAGAATCAACTGTAGCCTCTGGTGCCGATGTGGCCGACACTATGCAGGACCTGGGGCAGGAAGTGAGTGACGTCACAGCGTGATCTCTCGAGAACACGCTGTGTCTGCACTGCCAGAAGCTGGGCGTTCTGAAGAGAAGTGGATGATACTTCTCGTCAGAACGCCCAGCTAGTAAAAGTAGTAAAAACGCCCCGATGTACGCACATAATACACGCCCAGTTGGACTTTTACTTTAAACACGCCCACTTGGACTTTTGCAAGCCTCATTTGCATAAATACAAAAATGGTCATAACTTGGCCCAAAATGCTCGTTTTTTTAAAATAAAAACGTTACTGTAATCTACATTGCAGTGCCTATCTGCTGCAATAGCAGATAAGGGTTGCAAAATCTGGTGACAGAGCCTCTTTAAAGATCCAAGTCTCTTTTGGGTGAAAAATGATCCCTTAGACAAGTAAAATGCTGTCATTTAGAGGTAAATCAGTGCAAACGACATTCTTTCCCTGGCAGTATCCCATTACATTACTGATAACAGATGTTACTCCTTTCACTTCACCTTTACTACAAGACAATGCATCAAGAAATGGTGACGTGAAGGATCATCACGTCAGCAATGGAAAGTCCCATCAAGTATTCAAGAGGTTTAAAGGGTTTGTCCACTTTTGACAATATCTTTTTGTAACAAAGGTCACCAATAATATGCAGATTATAAGATGATCCACTACTGGGATCCCTAGTGATTAGCTGTAATATGTGGGGGGATCCAGCAGCAAGTGTTTAATTTCCCTGCAGCGCCACCTCAAGGGAAATGAAGCATTACACAGTTTGCACCATAATGCTATCCATGTAATCCATGGACATGTTGGATCATCCAGAGATGGAGTCTGCATAGACACTCCAGAGGCACACACTGATAAGGGCCCCTGATTTTTCAATTTGATGACAGTGGGGTGCTGGCCTTAGACTGCCAAATTCCTATCTGGTCTGTAAATGCACCAGTAAATATGTGACATAGATGGTAAAGCGCGTAGTTCCTTACATGTGATATTATATTTGTTTAGTGCAGCACTAGGCCCCCTTGCCTGTAGGGGAGCTGTGCAGCTACACAGATAACAGATACGGCATATCCATATCGAGCCACTCTGCACTCTGGGTAATAGAGCAGGGTCCTGAACAAGGGTCACTTCTGCTGTTACTTCTGAATTTCCTAGTAGGGTATCGGAAAATAGGTTTTCTAACCTGGACAACCCCTTTAACGCATAGTTCTTTCTTGTACCAGGTTATAACAGTCTTTTTTTTTGGTGGGGGGGGGGGCAGTGCCAACAGTGTGACCTTCATATAGTGTTCAGGGTCTTGAAAATAGGTTAAAAAGAAAACGAAACAAGCAACAAAACAAAAAAAAAAACATGGCGGATTCAACTCTTGAGTCACATGATGGAATATCCAAGATAAGTGTGGAGATGAAGTGGCACTGAAGATTCTGTCCACTGCAATACATCCATGTTCATAATAGCAGTTTCCCAAAGCATCCAATCAGAATCCAGGTTCATTTTTCAGGGGGGCCTTTAAGAGGTAACCTGTATTAAGCTGTAACCTAATTGGTAGGTTTTTTTTACTAGCTTTCTAGATTTCTCCCATTGACTTTAGCACGCCAATATGTAAGAGGAAGATAAGGCTGGTGGATACTGTTTATAGCTGCTTATTTTCAGTTTTGGAAAATTCAAGAATAACAGAATGGTCATCAAATAAAGAAGGAACTTATCAAGTAATAAGGCTATCACTATGTAGTGACATCTAAAGTGACAGCACACCCCAGAGCAAACTGATGAACCTAGTCATATGCACAACAAAAGAAAAATAGACATAATAATAGTAATAATGTACATGGCAGGATTAACACAAACAGAAAGAATGCAATTTTAAGGATGGCAATGCTCCTATAACCAGTCAGATTTTTGTTCATGTTTTCTGATATGGACAATGTATTTCAGATGACAAGACACACCCAAATACAGTGTGTGTGTGTGTGTGTGTGTGTGTGTGTGTGTGTGTGTGTGTGTGTGTGTGTGTGTGTGTGTGTGTGTGCGCGCTATTCAATACTATGTTATGGTATTCAAACTAAGGCCCAAATGCAAGAGTCCCCCTTTAATAGGGCACACAAATGTGCAGTATGTTGTGGCTTTAAATTCTGTAAAAAGTGGATGCTACATGACCTGCCTAAGTAGAGTCGTGTGTTAACCTTATACCATACTATCCCCCCACCCCCACTTTAGTAAAGACACATGACACCGAGGTAGGATGTGAAATGGCCACAGCAGCCGTTTATTAATTTCACAGTTTTATAAAAACAATTTAAATCCGAAACATTCGGATAACTAGTTAGGAATCCACCAGAGAATTCCTCCTAATAATTCACATGACCCAACATGGGTCAGAATCGTAAATACCAATTTAACGTTAACATTAACCCGAGCAGAGGAAGTCCTTGAAGCCCCTTCAGATAGTCCTTTTTAAAGAACACACCGAATTAGCCATCTGCAAACCACCAATTACCTCCAGCCGTAAACCAGCTCGGAAGCACCGTTCACCTCTGCAGATGGCTCCAACCACTAGAAGTCCACTTCAAGGGGATAACACCCGATGAAGCCCTCAAGTGATATACCGACCACTAGAAGTCCACTTCAAAGGGATAACACCCGATGAAGCCCTCAAGTGATATACCGACCACTAGAAGTCCACTTCAAAGGGATAACACCCGATGAAGCCTTCAAGTGATATACCTTCTACCAGAAGACCACTTCAAAGGGATAACACCCGATGAAGTCTTCAACCATGTACCTTTTTTGGGGGACGCATACCCCCGATGCGACCCCCCCACCATTTTGTACTGACTGGCCTCAAGGACTCCCCCCGCACAGCGAAACAGGCCTTGACCACCTTAAGCCTGTGAGTTCCTCCACACCACCACCGCCCTTTCTATGCCTTCTGCTATCGCCAAGCTCCAAAGATCAATGCCAACCTCGGTCAGATGAACCCCGTCACTCCTCCAGAAATTCCCCACTCCTGACTCCAAATCCCTATGCCTCACGCAAATGCCCCCGTTTCTTGCCACAAAACGGGACACCGCCCGGTTAACTTTAATGCGAGCCTTATTGACTCTCTCCACTGATCTTGCTAACCGCCAATGCTTTCTTGGGACTATGTCCGACCACACTATCACCAACTTGGGATAAGATACCCACAAACACAACATATCATGTTTGATATCCCGCACCAACTCACGAAAGGGGCGGACTCCTAAGTCATTCCCACCCACGTGCAACACTAAGACCTCCGGAACCCTATCAAGCCGCGCATATGTCTGGAATTCCGCCAACACCCTGCTCCATGACATACCTCTAAAACCCAGCCAATGCACAACCGCGTCCTGTCGCGGAATGCGCAACTGGCGACCATCCGGGCGGACGTCCGCCCTCAAAGCCCCCCAGTGCACGTACGAATGACCCATCAACCACACCAAACACGGAGGCGAATCTGAAACGGAAAACACAGTTAGGCACCACCATATAACATTTGTAAAGCGTAAACAACAAAATTATAACATATGGGGGCGGACATAGGACTTAAACCTTTTAGACTCCCAACGACCAATACGCCTCACCCCCTCATCATCCAACCCCCAGCGCCCCGCTTCCGTTGCTGCGCCAATCCTGAAGGAATGAGATGAATATGAGCCTGCCGCAACACCAACCGCCGTCAAACAATTTTTAAGTACAGCTCCAAACTGAAACCTGGACAAAAACGACCCGTCCACATGACGTAACAAAGGCAACTCTGGAGACCCCCTGTTTTTCGTAAAACCCCGCATGCACTCTACTGGGCACATGACCAACCCCGGGAGAGCGAACAACTATCAGTTTACCCTTCCCTACTTGGTCAGATTTAGATCGACGCAACCATACCTCCAGCCGGTCTGCGAATAGGCTCACCTCCCCAGATCTCAGCCCCCCTGCCCGTTTGGTACCGCAACTTAAACCCAAACGCCACCGCAGATATGAACCGGTTCACCTTCGCTACTGAAAACCCCGCCTCCCAGGCGTCCCTTAACCAGTACAAAAGTGCCACCAACCTGTCTCTATCCGTATTGACGTCACCCAACTCTCTTACCCACTCCTCCCACTGCCTCCAATAAGCAGCATAAGCACTCCACGTCGTGCGCGCCAAAGACCTTTGTACCAATTGTTCTACGGGACCGAGACCAGATCCCAAAGATGCTCCGGACAAGCCAAACCGAGACCTTCCGCTCCCGGTGCCAATTGCCGAAACCGGTCCCACTGCGAGCGAGAAAGAGCATCAGCGATACAATTCCGTACACCCGGGACATGCACCGCCACTACCCACGCGTTCAACGACAAACACACCAACACTAAATGTCGCAACAATTGAACTACCGGAGGAGAGGACGCCGTGATGTTATTAATGGCAAGCACCACCCCCATGTTGTCGCAGTAAAAACGGACCTTCTTATCCCTGAGCCTGTCCCCCCAAATGGTAGCCGCCACCACGATGGGAAACAGCTCGAGCAGGGCCAGATTCCGCGTGAGTCCACTGGACACCCAGCTAGCCGGCCATTGACCTGCGCACCACGGACCTCCCCCGTAAGCTCCAAAACCACCCGCCCCAGCCGCATCCGTGAAAATATTCAAATCACTCGTATCCTGCGCTGGGGCCATCCATAGCGAGCGACCATTGTACTGGCCCAAGAAGTCATCCCAAACCTGAAGATCAGCTCGGTGCTCCTCCTTGAGCCGCACAAAATGATGCGGCGCACGCACTCCCGCCGTTGCCGCCGCCAACCTCCTACCAAACACCCTCCCCATCGGCATAATCCGGCAGGCGAAATTCAACTTCCCCAGCAGCGACTGAAGCTCCCTCAGCGTCATTTTCTTCATTCTACAAGCCCGTCGAACCTCCAGCCTCAAAGCACCCAACTTATCCGCCGGGAGACGACACTCCATTGCCACCGAGTCTATTTCGATTTCCAAAAAACAAATCGTCGCTACCGGGCCCTCCGTTTTTCCCGGCGCCAAAGGAATCCCAAAATCCCTCGCCACCTTCTGTAGAGCATGAAGCAAATTACCGCAAACCGGCGAACCCCCCGGGCCAACGCACAAAAATTCATCTAAGTAATGGATCAACGAGTCGACCCCGGCTACTCCCCTCGTTACCCACTCCACGAAGCTACTAAACGCCTCGAAGTATGCACAAGAAAGGGAACACCCCATCGGAAGGCACCGATCCACGTAAAAAGCCCCATTCCAAAAACAACCCAACAGCCGTTGGCTTTCTGGATGGACCGGCAACAACCTGAACGCCGCCTCAATGTCAGTTTTTGCCAGCAGCGCCCCAGGACCCGCAGCCCGCACTAACCCCACCGCCTTATCGAATGAGGTATAAACTACGGAGCACAACTCGTGATCAATCCCGTCATTTACCGACGAACCCTTGGGATACGATAAATGTTGAATCAAACGAAATTTTCCGGGCTCGCGTTTAGGGACAATACCCAAAGGGGACACAACTAAATCTTTTACCGGCGACTCAACAAACGGCCCCGACATGCGGCCCAACGAAACTTCTTTTAACAACTTTTCCGACACGACTTTTGCATGCAAGTAAGCCGATTTTAAATTCCTCCGCGTAACCGGAACCTCATAAGGAGGCGGAGGAATAACAAAACCAACACGAAACCCTTCATAAAGCAACTTAGCCGCCGCCCTATCCGGATACTCATTTAGATAAGGGGCCATCTTTTCCACCCTCACCGGCGACACCCCCTTGACCAGCCGCGTGCTGGTTACCTGACCTCTTTTTCCGCAGACATTTTGCCGCCCCGTGTGATGCACCATCACACTCGGAACACACGTGCTTGAACTTGCACGTGGCCCCGAACTTGCACTGACCTTCATTAAATTGCCAGCAAAACCCCGCCTTTCCCCCGCCGCTTTGTCCAACCTGACTAGACTGGCCTCCCTGGCCGGCGCTCCCGGGAAAGGACTGCCTAACCGGAGCCGTAACCCGTAACCAGAGAGCAATATCCTTCTGGTCCCACCGAATCGCCGGCCGAACCGCCTTCCGCTGACGGAATTGCTCATCGTATCGCAGCCACGCTTGCCCCCCATACGCCCTATGAGCCTCCCCAATAGCATCAAAATAACAAAACAACGCCGAACAATTTTCCGGCGCCTTTTCCCCTATCACACTAGCCAATATGGCGAACGCCTGCGACCAATTAACGAACGTCTGCGGGATAAGCCTATACCGCCGCCGTTCCTCCTCGTCCTTTTTACTCTCATCCCGCTTGCTCTTATCCAAATTAAATTTAGCAAGCGGCAAGAGAGAAAAAATTTCAACATACTCGTCCTTCCAGATCCGCTCGCGCACCTCCTGCTTTAAATGCGCCCCCAACGGACCTTCAAAACAAACGTACACCTCCCCCCGAGCACGATCATCAATACGCACTCGATCGCCGTCCTTCTGCGCCTCGGTCTGTACCGACACCGCGACCGCCTCTCTAACCGCCGCCACCGGACGCGCCTGTAACGATTCCACGTCCCTGGGGCCTTCCCAAACTACCGCAGGGGACACTTCCGTTACTACCGGCGCCGCGGCCCTGTCCAGGCGCCCCACCAGCTCCCGTAAGCAACCCACTAAGTCTGCCAAACCCGCTCCGTCGCGTCCGCCCGCGCCACTACCGGCCCCCGATGCAATGCTAGCAGCCCCCCCGCCGACACCCGACATAAAAATCGCTGGATAAGACAATGATGGAGTTATACACTCACCGGGCTGCACAGGCGCTGTGTTCCCGTCAGCCGGACCATCCTGACCTCGACGATACACGTCCAGTTCACCTTCCTCCAATTCTTCTCTCGCCGACGACTGTCCATCCCAACGACATCTTCGGAACGGGGATGAGGACGCGCTGACCGATGGGCCGGCAACCTGCCGCCCGACCGCCGGGACCCAGACTTCCGACCGGACCTGTTGCCTCGACATCGCTGCAGATCTAGGCGTCCGTCTAGACGATCCTGACGAAGCCTGCCCCCTGGCCGGAACATCACCATGCGGGGCGGCCGTACCTTGTACTCCACATCTTCCATCTGATGGGGGAGGGGTGACAGGGAGCCCAGCCTGCGACTCCCTGCTTACCGCCGGACCCCGTCGCGGCCTGGGATTCCTGCCAGGACGCAGGGCCTGGGAAGGGGCGGTCCTCCCAGCTGCCTGGCCTGCAGCGTCCGGGATCGGGCTCCCTCTGCGACGCCGTGTCCGCGGGACTGCCTCCGGGCTGAGGCGCTCTGGAGGTCGGGACCGCCGAGAGGGACGGGTCGACCCGGCCTGCGTCGCCGTCACCCCTGGCAACGCTCTCTGCCCGCCCAGCGCAGGAGCGGTTGTTGCCGACTCCCCCCCCACCGCCATAGCCATGCTCGTGAGGGGGCCGGGGGAGGGGAGCCTGTCCTTTGCAACAGACCCCGAACGCCGTGCCCGACGTGGCGAAACGGCGTCCGGGATCCTCGTTATGGCAGCCACGGTCTCCTCTAGCCATCCGGGACCGTGGTGCACAGCAGCGGCACGCAGCCGCTCTAACATTAAGGCCTCTGCCCTAAAAGCACGGGCAACGGGGGAGCTTACTGATTCTGTGTTACTCCTCCCGCTGCTTCCGGCTCAATGCCGAGAAACAGCGGGAAGCTCAGTAACGGCCCCCCGTCCCCCTTAACTCCTCCCCGTCCCCCCTCCAACTCCCTCCAACTCTCCCTCACCTAATTAACCCTTTCCCTACTAGGACGGTCATGTCGGCTTCCCTTAATCCCTGCAGGCTGCGTCCAGCCTCTTCTTTGAAGTCATTGTACTGGACAATTGATGTGCAAAATGACATCAGTTGGCCTCAGATTTAGAATTGGGCTTTCAATTCATCGTCATCCACTTTAAGGCTCAGTTTACACTTTGCAGTTTTGATGCAGATTTTTTCATAAACATTTTTTTTTTAACCAAACACAAGAGGGGAACATATAGAAAGGGAAGAGGAAAGATATAACAAGTGTGTTAAATGTCTTTTACGGGATTAGAAAAATATGGCTGCTTTCTTCTAAATTACGGTACCACACCTGTCCACAAATTGTGTGCGATCTTGCAGCTCAGCCCCATACACTTCAATGAAGCTCAGCTGCAATTCCAGAAACAAACCATTGACTGGTGTGGCAACATTTCTGGAAGAAAGAAGACATTTTTTTCTAATCCTGTACACATCCTTTAATGTTTATTCAGTGACCGGGTAACCAAAGACAATTGCCCATAAGTTTCAAAATGGCCGACAATATTTGCAATCTCCTGTCCCCAGTTCCAGAGGAGCTTGGGAACACAAACCTCTGCTAAATCAACTAAAATACTATTAATTCTTATGGAAGCTCATGTGATAACAAGGTGCATGACACAAAGACGTATAACTATAACCTGTGGTTTTAAGTTACAAGACTAAAATCAAAGCATAATGTAGGTATGCTGGGACTTATTATTTATTTCTGTTACTTATATAGCGCCAACATATTCTGTAGCACTGTACAGAGGTTGTCCTCCCTCATTGTCCCCATAGGGGCTCACAAGCTAAATTCCCGATCTATATATTTTGGGGTGTGGGAGGAAACCCACGCAAACATGGGGGGAACATGCAAACCCTGTGCAGATTTTTTTTCCTTGGTTGGAGTGGAATCGAGGACCCCAGTGTTGCAAGGGACTTGTAGTTAACTATCCGGTCGGCCTGTATTGCTCTTCTCTGCTTTATTATTACCGTATGTGCAGGTATATAACGGTATAACTTTTAACGGTATCATTTTTTATTTTTTTTGCTGCTGCTGCTTCTGTTTTATCAGGTTTTTTTTTTTTGCTGTTTTTTGGTCGTGCCAGTAGCTAGGGGGTCAGTAAAATTGACAGTATCCCCCTCAGCCAGGTGAGCCTGCAGTGACAGATGCAAACAGGCAGCTTGTAATTAGATGGATTTCAGCCAAACCAAATATTTCAGATCAGTTTCCTTAACAATCTGCTTTAATCATTTATTAATAGACTTTCTGGCTGGGATACAAAAGGTGAGGTTGAAATAACAGAAGAAGAATGCCAGCCAATAAATCATCGCAAGCTTGTAGTGCTGACACAGGGCTAACCTCTTCAAGTGCTGCTCGGGCCACAATCAGGGCATGAGTCCATGCCAACCTGTTTGCCACTTCCTCATTGCCTGACCATGGCGGATTCTTCTTAACAATGAATAGTAAGGAAAGAAAACATTGATCCATTTTAGAGGCGTTTTGCACAATGTATTAGATAATTGCATAAATAACAGTTGCATAATATAATGTCATTGGAAAAAATCCCTTTCACCACCGGCGGGTTCCACTAATAACCTGCAAGCCTAGCGGGAATTTCAAGATATCCATATTTGTATGCAGAAGCCATCATCATAACCCCGAATAAAATGCATTCTCTCGATATTCAGTCGTAATCTACTGACAGGTGTATGTCAACCAGCGTCTGCAGTGCAATGAGAGAATGCAGACAGACGTAAGTGGCAGCCCGCATAGTGCTGATAGGTTAGACAAGACCAGCATAGAGAATTTGAAACTCCCTTAGGATGTGTTCACACGTCACGGTCAATCGCGGCAAAAAACAATAATTGATTGCGATGAATTTACACAACCTAATGCCTACAGGTGATTACTAGAATGCTTCAGCGGCAAATAGGTGTAGTTCAATGATAATATTACATTAAAGCGGTTAACCAGGATTTTAAAATTGATAGCATATCCTTAGGATAGGCCATCAATATTAGATCAGTGAGGGTCCAACTCTCGGCACCCTCGCCGATCAGCTGTTTAAAGGGGTCGCTGCGATCAAGCGAGCGATGCAGCGACTTCACTGTTTACTCGGCTTTCTTGCTATCCGCACTTGCACACGGCGCCATTTTCATAGCGGCTGTGCAAATTATCGCAGTTCTGTCCCATGGTTTTAACCCCTTCCCGACATCCGCCGTATATATACGGCGCACGCCAGGTGGAAGAATACGAAGCGGGCTCACGGGCTCGAGCACGATCCCGCTTGTTTAACCGTTAAATGCCGCTTTCAATAGTGATCGCGCCATTTAAATTACTAAAAACAGGGGGGCGAGATCGGGGGGAGCCGTTGGTTGGCACGGCTGCCTGGGGGCTTGACGAAGTCCCCCAGGTCCGCCACCTTTGTACTCCTATGAAGCTCTGCCTCTGCAGGGCTTCATAGGAAACGGTGAGAAACGCGATATACTCCTAAGGGGACAAGTAAAAAAAGTAAAAAACAGTAAAATTATTTTTTTTAACAAATAAAAAAAAATTAAAGGCTCAAAAAAAAAAACCCTTTTCCCATTTTCCCTCAAGCACAATGTAAAAAAATGAAAAAGCTAACATAACTGGTATCGACGCATCTGTAAAAGTCTGAACTATTACAATATATCATTTAGTCCGCACGGTGAACACCGTAAAAAATAAAAAATTTAAAACATCAGAATTGCTGTTTTTTGGTCCCTTCTTCTGCCACAAAAAATGAAATAAAAAGTGATCAAAAAGTCTCATGTAACCCAAAATGGTACCAATATAAACCGCAGTTCGCCCCGCAAAAAATAAGCCCTCACACGGCTAAATAGACAGAAAAATAAAAACGTTATGGCTCTCAGAATGTGGCGACAAAACTCAAATTTTATTTTTAACAATCAGTTTTTTCCTTGTAAAAGTAATAAAACAAAGAAAACTATACAAATTTG
Organism: Rhinoderma darwinii; assembly: GCF_050947455.1. Lineage (NCBI taxonomy): Eukaryota > Metazoa > Chordata > Amphibia > Anura > Rhinodermatidae > Rhinoderma > Rhinoderma darwinii. The sequence continues at coordinate 55,477,743 of NC_134698.1, forward strand.
GTATCACTGTAATCGTATTGACCCGCAGAATAATGTTAACATGCCGTTTTTACCGTATGGTGAATGCCGTAAAAACAAAACCACCCAAAAGGTTGAGGAATCGCAGTTTTTTTCCTATTCCACCCCACATATATATTTTTTCTCGTTTCCCACTACATTATATGGTACAAAAAACGGTGCTGTGAAAATCTACAACTCGTCCCGCAAAAAACAAGCCCTCATACGGCAATATTGATGGAAAAATAAAAGAGTTATGGTTTTTGGAAGGTGGGGAGGAAAAAACAAAAGTGAAATTCCGAAAAATGGCTGCGGCGGGAAGGGGTTAAAGCACCGTCCAATTCTCTTGAGAATAGCCCATCAATTTTAAAAACCTTGATGACCTCTTTAAGAAATTGCTATTTATGCAAATATCCTATACAATTTTGAAGTGGTTTGTCTTAGAACGGTTTGCTTTCTGTGGACCCAGAACATAGAGATATTACATGGTTTGCCATTCATTAGAATGTGTTCAATGTAATTCTAAATTTTCCCTACATCATCTGTAATTGTCAGCAAATTGCTGGGGGTTCACGCAGTGATAAGCTTTTCTTTGGAGCAGGGGTTGCGGATGACTGGGCCGGCTTAAATTTAGAAAGGAGTTGTCTTAATGAGACACCTTTAATTGTGCCAAATCCACATTTAACCTCTTAAGATCAGTAACAAACTAAATAAGTCCTTCCCCACACTGCGCAATACATTTACGACACTGGCACGGGGATGGTGTTGGCTCAGGAGCGCAGTGTGTGCCATCAGCAGTGGTTGTCAGCTTTAACATCAATAGCGATCGCAGCACCCAGGTGGTTTTGCAAAAGAGAGGGGGGCTTCCTCTGTAAGCCCCTTCAGAGTCCTCACAATGTGATCGTGGTGTGCCAATGGGTTGCGATTGCCGATGGGTCTGCCATCGACATGAGTCTGTAAAGGCCCTGCATAAAGCAGGTTCTAACAGGCTGCCTGTCAGTATGACATGGGCAGGTAGGGCTGGGCAATTAATCGGGAAAAAAAACAAAACCGAAATTTAGCGAAGATAACCGACGTCATCTTGCACATTTCGGTTTACTCTTTTTTTTCCGGTTTCAATTGTATCTGCGTCCTCAGGACGCAGATACAGTTGAATTCTATAGTAGAGCAGGCATCAGTTCCCTGCTCTACTATTCACTGTATGACGCTGGCCACTCATGGCTCAGTGCAGATAGGCGCACTCTACACTGCACAGAAACTGCCCTTACTAAAAGTCTCAAAGGATCTCTTGGCGACTAAATCTAAAGGCAAATACTCTCTACATTGTCAAAGGCTGCAGAGAGATCAGTAGACCACAAAACTCCTACTTAACATGCTCCACTCTTTTGGCCTTAAAGACACGGCTCTCTCTTGGTTTTCTTCCCATCTCTCTGACCGCTCGTTCAGTGTGTAATTTGCTGGTTCTACTTTTTCTCCTCATCCGATTGCTATCGGGGTTCCTCAGGGATCAGTCCTAGGTCCGGTCCTCTTTTCTCTCTACACAGCCCCTATAGGACAAACCATCAGCAAATTTGGCTTCCAGTACCATTTCTACGGTGATTACACCCAATTATATCCTCTCAACGTGACATCACCCCTGCGCTAATACAAAACACCAGTGATTGTCTATCCAACACCAGTAATTGTCTGTCCGCTGTCTCTAACATCATGTCCTCTCCCTATCTGAAATGGAAGCTTTATATATCTGAGCTCATTGTGTTCCCACCATCTACTAACCTCCCTAATCCTGATATCTCCATCTCAGGGTGTGGCACTATCATAACTCCTAGGCAGCACGCCCGCTGTCTCTGGGTTATTTTTGACTCAGATCTTTCCTTTACTCCTCACATTCAATCACTTTCACGCTTCTGTCACTTTCACCTCAAAAACATCTCCAGAATCCGCTCTTTTCTTACGGAGGAAACAGCCAAAACTCTCATTGTTGCTCTGATTCACTCTCGTCTTGACTACTGTAACTCATTATTAGTCGATCTTCCCCTCACTAAACTCTCCCCTCTCCAATCTATCCTCAATGCAGCAGCCAGGCTCATCTGACCAACCGCTACACCAATGTCTCTATCCTGTGCCAGTCACTGAACTGGTTGCCCATCCCCTTCAGAATAAAATTCAAACTTATTACGCTCACCCACAAAGCTCTCCACAGTGCTGCACCTCCTTACATCTCCTCCGTCATCTCTGTCCACCACCCTACTCGCGCTCTACGTTCTACCAACGACCTTAAATTAACATCCACCATAATCCAAACCTCCCACTCCCGTCTCCAGGATTTTGCTCGTGCTGCACCCGTCCTCTGGAATGTGCTATCCCAGACAATCAGATTAATTCCCAATATCCACAGTTTTAAACGTACCCTGAAAACACATCTATTTAGACAGGCCTATAACATTCCCTAATCTAACTCCTTTCCCTGACCCCCCTTTTACATTAGTCATGAGAACTTGACCCCCTATTTCAGCAGTATCCCCCACACTCCTTGCACCCTAATACACTTCATGTCTGTCATACACGGATACTGGCTGGTGAGCGGCTCATGTAGATTTATGGTACTACCCCATGTGTATAAAAGATGGCTGGACCATTGTACTGAACAAGCATTTTTACATTTTGTGTGTCCCCTATTTCCTCATAGATTGTAAGCTCTTGCGAGCAAGGTCTTTACTCCTCTTGTTTGAATTGAAAATTAGTTTTGTCATGTAAGGTCTGATATTGTCTGTACAATATGCTGCGGAATATGTCGGTACTATATAAAAAAAGATTATTATTATTATTAAGTACTATAAAATAATCACGTTATTTATCCCGCAAGGTGAACACCGTAAAAAATAAACAAATAAAAATCAATGGCAGAATTGCTGTTTTATTGTTCATCCCACCTCCCAAAAGAGGAATAATAGTGTATATACAGATAGTTGATTTAGGTTAACCAGTTTAGATCCGGGATATTTTGAGCCTTCAGGAGAAGACACATTTAAGCCCTTTTTAGCACGCATTAAAAAGCTATAAACTTTTTTATTTGTTGGGGTAGCGACGTGGTTTTTGCAATGTTTTTTTCCGTAGACAATGCAGGTTTCTTTTCTTATTTTTATACACACCCTTTTTAGATTTTACCATTTTTAGGCTTAAAGTTTAAAAATAATAGTAAAAAAAATGAGCTTTTTTACTTTTTAGCTATTTTTTTCTGGTAATAACATAGTTTTACCCTAAAATAGACCTTTTATTTGTGATCGTCATTGTCTATCGTAAATTTTAACATATTACATGTCTATTTTAGGGTAATTGGCTCAGGGCTAGCGTTACGACAATGATTGGCGGGGGGTTTTTCTTGGAGTGGGTATTTTATGTATATTTATTATTCATTTATTTTGCACTTTACTTTACTTTTAGTTTTTTATTACTATGGTCTGTCCCTCAAAGGTCAGAAAGCCCCAGTTACAGGGGAAATCAGCCCTCTTATAGTTACTATTGTCACGAATAGGGATGTGCTGGGTCTAGTAGGACCCAGCAGCAGCCTGCCACTAACAGCACCCGGTGATCATGTGACCAGTCACATGATCACCGGGACCAATAAAGGCATCGGCGCTGCCGCTGACTCTATTCATATACACAGCGCTCAGAGAAGATAGAAGCAGCAAAAGGGTTTCTATCTTCTCAGGGTCCCCGGGTGTCACTGACTGCTGGAGACCCGACATTCAGCTATCTCTTACATAATCTGGTCTGCGCTGTAATGTAGATAACAGCAGTGATTTTTATTTTGAAAAACGATCAGTTTTTAGCAAGTTATGAACAATTTTAGATTTATGCTAATTCGTTTCTTAATGCCCAACTGGGCGTTTTTTATCTTTTGACCAAGTGGGCGTTATAAAGAGAAGTGTATGACGCTGACCAATCAGTGACGAATCAGCGTCATACACTTCTTTCCATTCATACTCACAGCGCAGCGTGATCTCACTGTGCGGTCACATACACCCACAGTAACTTTATCGAAGTGTCTTAAGAGTGAAAAGACATCGCCTCCAGCCCGGAGGCGATGTCTATTCACACTCCCAATACTACAGTAAAGTTTCTGTGGGACTTACTCACACAGCACAGCATGAGCTCGCGAGATCACGCTGTGCTGTCATTCACAGCTTGATCTCGCGAGATCACGCTGTGCTGTGTAAGTCCCACAGAAACTTTACCAAAGTGTAGAGAGTGGGAATAGACATCGCATCCTGGCTGGAGGCAATGTCTATTCACTGTCAAGACACTTCAGTAAAGTTAATGTGGGTATATGTGACAGCACAGCCTGATCTCACGAGATTATGCTGTGCTGTGAATACAAATGGACATGAATGGAGAGAAGTGTATGACGCTGATTGGTCAGCTTCATACACCTCTCTTTACAATGCCCACTTGGACGAAAGTTAAAAAACGCCCAGTTGGGCATTAAGAAACTAATTAGCATAAATCTAAAATTGTTCATAACTTGCTCAAAAATGATTGTTTTTCAAAATAAAAACCACTGTTATCTACATTACAGCGCCGATCAAATTAAATGGGAGATAGGGCACTTATAATCTGGTAGAAAAAAAAGGCGTTTATTCATCCTTCCATTCGATCTATTACTACAGTCCTACCTTGCCTGACTACTTTTGCCCATGTGCTCTGGCAGGATTTTTCCAGCCTATTCCTATATATTTTATACGTGGATAGGCCGCACTTCCCTCGACATTTGGGCAGTGTCATTCTATATGCACGTTTTACCTCTTCTTTCCCTGTGGGTTACATGAGCGTTTCCTGGTTACCCTTGGTTGGCTGACTCTGTATGTTCATGGTCTTTTACATCTGACCATACTGTCTTGATCTCTATATATGGTTCATTCGTTTTTATATTCCGTTATGTCATTTGTTGTATCATATCTAATAAAGATTTTGCATTTTTGTATACTATATAGTACATTATTTTTAAAGGGCCATGTCCCTTTTTTGTTCGCTTTAGGTTGTCCACTTATAATCTGGTGACAGAGCTTCTGTCACGATGCGGGATGTGGACACACTGGGCCGTACCACGTAGCGGGATTGCAGCTGGCCAAACAGGTATGGTACTGAGCCTATAGTCCAAAAAAGGGTACCTGAGGCAATGTAGGCAGCAGCAAGGCAGGCTCGGCTGGGACCAGGCGGCAGGTAGACGTCAGGCGTGGTGCAGTAGAACAGGCATGGAGATGCAGCAAAACACGACAACAGTTCAGCACGGCAGTAGACCAGGATGGTACTGATAGCACAGGAAACAGGATACAGATACGGGGAACACTGGGAAGCTGGAAGACACTTTAGGAGACCATTTGCAAGACAGACTAAGGGAAACAACAGCAACGCTCAGGCGAGGATCAGAAGGGCCGTGACCCTCTTATAGTCCAGGATTTCAGGAGTTGTTGATGACCATTTCCAGGTGCGCACGCTGGCCCTTTAAGAGCGGGCACGAGCGCACGTGCACCCTCCGGGAGACAGGCTCGATATCCGAAGGTGAGTGCCGGCACCTCACAGTGGGACGACGCAGCATAGCAGCAGGACGTCCATGGCCGCGGTCGTCGAGGGGTAAGTTAGAACGACAGACCGTGGCCATAGACGTTACAGCCTCTTTAAGGACCCTGACCGCTGGCCGGAAATACACAGCCAGCGGTCGGGAACTGGTTAAGGTCTCCAATTTCTCATGAAACAAATACAATATATCGTGACATGCTAGCAAAACCCTTGTCAGGCTGCAATTTAAATCTCAACCACTGGGTGGCTACACATACATAAATAGCATAGACATATCGTGATCGCGACGGAGTATCGCAAAATCATATTTTTTTTTCCTCCTAAACTGGTAATCCCGTGCCACACATCTCAGGATATTTTGAGATCAGAGGAAAGGTAACAAAGGACACATCTGTACCACAAAATAGTGCTAATGAAAACTTTAACCCCTTCCGAACTGATCCGGTTTTGGCCTTGAGGACGAAGGCGATTTTTTCAAATCAGACATGTGTCACTGTATGTGGTAATAACTTTGTAATGCTATTACCTATCCAAGCAATTCTGAGACTGTTTTTTTCGTGACATATTGTACTTTATTTTAGTGGAAAAATGTGGTCGATAAATTCAGTATTCATTTGTGAAAAACACCAAAATTTGGAGAGTTTGCAAAAAATAGAATTTTTCTAAATTTACGGATGCAGCCATCTTTATCTTGACTGATAACTTGCTGCAGCGTGATATCACACAACAAAAGCCATTGAAAAGTCATTGAAAATGTCAAGATAAAGGATCTTGACACTCTGTATCTACATCTATAAATGCATGTGCTTGTAAAACAGATAGTAATACCACACAATATAGTTACTAGTTTACATCCCCCATATGTCTACTTTATGTTTGCATAATTTTTTGAACATTCTTTTATTTTTCTAGGGACGTTACAAGGCTTAGCACTTTAGCAGCAATTTCTCACATTTTAAAGAAGATCTCAAAAGGCTATTTTTAGGGAACAGTTCAGATCTGAAGTGGTTTTGTGGGCCCTCTGTATTAGATAGAACCCATTAATCACCCCATTTTACAAATTATTTTTTTTTTTCCAAAATTCATTTGTAATGCATTTTTTTCTGTAACATAGAAAGCTTTAATAGGGAAATGCAGCTCAATATTTATTGCCCAGATTCTGAAGTTTTTAGAAATATCCCACATGTGGCCTTAGTGTGCCAATGGACTGAAGCACAGGCCTAATAAGCAAAGGAGCACCTAGTGGATTTTAGGTGTTCCAACAGTGGAAACAACCCAAAAGTGATCCCATTTGGGAAACAACACGCCTTAAGGAATCTATCTAGGGGTATAATGAACATTTAGACCCCACAGGCCTTTTGCGGAATTTATTAGAATTAAGATTTTTCACTTTCGCAAAGGATAAAGGATGAAAAAGAAAAAGCACCCCAACATTTGTAAAGCAATTTCTCCCGAGTGAGGCTATACCCCACATGTGGTCATAAATGTTTATTAGAAATTGTAGCGTCCATGGCCGTGGGCCGTCGGGTTTACTCACCTCCCGACGCCCGCAGCCATGGATCCGTGAGCGCTGGTCCCCATCTCCTTCCTAGGAGACGGCAGCGCTCACTTCCGCTCCGGTCTGCTGGGCCCCGTAGGGTGCGCACGCACGCTCGTGCCAGGCCTTAAAGGGCCAGCGCAGCATGGAGATCGTCATCATCATCAACTTCCACAATTTCCTGGTCTATAAGAAGGCCCCAGGCCTTCTGATCCTTGCCTGAGCGTTGTTAGTTTTCCCAGTCTGTCTTGCAAATAGTCCCTTAGTGTTTCCCGTTCCAGTTGTTACCCATGCCTTGTTCCCTGTTCCGGTTTCCCGTGCTGTGCCTTTAGTATCAAGTCGTGCCACGTCCTGTGTCATCCGCCACGTCCGGAGGAATCCGCCACGTCCGGAGGAATCCGCCACGTCCGGAGGAATCCGCCACGTCCGGCGCAATCTGCGGCACCTGTGTCATCCGCCACGTCTGGCTTTACCTGCTGTACCCTTCTCCATCAGTGCCAGAGCTTCGGCCACTGTCTGGACTATCCAGGTACCCTTGTGCGGGACATTGTATTGCTGGGGTTTCCTGATTGGCCAGCTGCCTCCCCGCTACGGCGGTACGGCCTAGTGGGTCCACTAATCCGCTTCGTGACCGAAATGAATTAACCCTTTCAGCACTGATCCATTTTTTGTTTTTTCATTTTCGTTTTTCGCTCCCTGCTTTTCAAGTGCCATAACGTTTTTTTCTTTTTCCATCAGTACAGTGGTGTGAGGGCTTTTTTTGAGTGAGGTGTTGTAGTTTCTATTGACACCATTTAAAGTACCATTTAATGTACAGGGAAACTGAAAATAAAATTCATTATTTTTTTTGTTTCGTTTTTACGGCTTTCACAATGCGGTGAAAACAACAACTTAAATTTTTTTCTGCGACTCATTACGATTACAGTGATATTAAATTTGTATGGTTTTTTTTTATATTTTACTACTTTTACAAAGTAAAAACTATTTGTTATAAAAAAATAATTGTTTTGTTTCACCATATTCCGAGACCCATATCTTTTTTTTATTTTTTTTGGTCGATTGAGCGGTGGAGGGCTTATTTTACATACAACGGTTTGATCACTCTTTATTAAAAAAAATTTGAGAGCTAAGGTGACCAAAAAACAGCGATTTTGACGTTTCAATTATTTATTTTTAACTGCGTTCACCCCGCGAGTTAAATTATGGTGTATTGTAATAGTTTGGACTATTATGGACACAGCAATACCAATTTTGTTTATTTTTAACATTACTTCAGAGGAGAAATGGGAAAAAATTAAATATTAAAAGATTTTTCGCTAATAACTTAACTTTTTTTTTTTTTTACACATTTTATTAGTCCCCTTATGGGACTTGAACCAGCAATCATTAGATCGCTAGTACAATACACTGCAATACTAATGTATTGCAGTAGATTGTCATTATTACAGGCTCCTGTAACAGTGCGATCGCTATTCCTGTCCGTCAGTCACGGGTGTCAGCTGTAATACACAGCTGACACCCGCAGCGTACGGCGCGGGCTCAACGCGTGAGCCCACTCCATACATCGCACCCCGCACCACGATGTGCTATTAAGTCGTGGTGCGCGATGCGGTTAATGTGCAGCGGATGGTGCAAAGTGAAAATTACAGTTTTCCACTGATATGCCATTTTAGTGCACAATATGTTGTGCCCAGTTTGTGCCACTGAAGACAAATATCTCATAAAACGTTAAGCGGGTTCTCCCGGGTATGGCGATGCCATATATGTGGACGTAAACTGCTGTTTGGGCACGCTGTAGGGCTCAGAAGGGAGGGAGCGCCATTTGGCTTTTGGAGCGCAGCTTTTGCTTGGTAGTTGTTCTGTTTGGCGTTTTGCTGGTGTTTCAGTTTATAATGTGGGGGCGTATGTAATCTGTGCGGGCTACATCAGGGCATAATAAGAGGGTACAATAATGTGGTAAATAAATAATAATCCGCAGATGTGTGGCCAGTGTCGCACTGATAAATGGCGCCCAATCTTATCCCCTTTTGGAACGCTGCACATTTTGCATCGCCATATTCTGAGAGCCAGAACTTTTTTATTTTTTCTCCACTGGAGCTGTGTGAGGGCTTATTTGTTGCGGGGAAATCTGTAGTTTTTATTGGTACCATTTTGGGGTAAACACGATTTTTTATCACTTTTTATTCCATTTATTGGCAAGCAAGGTGACCAAAAACCATCAATTCTGACAATGTTTTTTGTTATTTTCTTTTTTACAGTGTTCACCATGGGCTGTAAATGACAATCTTCGTATCACGGCGATACCATATGCATATAGTTTTCTTTTACATTGTGCAGCGCGGTCGTTACGAATGTGGTGATACCAAATATGTGTACTTTTTTTTTTAACGTTTTAATTTTTTCCCTATAATAAAAAAGACTTATTGTAGGAAAAAAAATTATTTTTGTTTATGTAACTTATACTTTTTATTTTGACACTTTTTTAAAACATTTTTATTCCATTTTTTTTAAATATTTTTTTGTCCTGCTAGGGGACTTGAAGACTTGCAGCTCTGATTGATGCTAGAATACATTACACTACTTAGGTAGTGTAATGTATCCCAACTGTCAGTTTGACACGGACAGTGACGTAATTTGAAGCCTATCAGGACCAACAGGAGGCTGGTCCTCATAGGCTTCCGTACATGGCACACCTGAAGGCCATTTTCTGGCCTCCGGTTGCCATGTCAACCATCGGCAAAAATAAAACAAAACATTTTTATTGTGCAAAAGTGTATAAATTTGGTATCAACGTAATCATACTGACTTGCAGAAAAAGTTATGTCCTTTGTAGTGCACATTCAATGCTGTAAATTTGAATCCTAAAAAAACAAACAATGGATGCGGTTTTATTTATCCACCGCCCCAAAAAAAACAACAAAAAAAAACCCAAGTTATTTAATACAATATATGTACCCCAAAACAAAAAAATATATACAACTCCTTTGGCAAAAAACAAGCCCTCAGCTTGTCATCAACGGGAAAAAGAAGTTATGGCTTTTGAAAAAAAAATTTTTTATAAGGCCCAAACTAGGTCGAATGTTTAGGGAGTTCTCTCATTAAGAACACCTCTGTCTATATGCCGCATTAGGGCTTATAAACCTCAGAGAGGGGACCCACACGGGACACTCTCTACTAGCCTGAGTGGAGAGCTGCCATGTAAGATTGTCTGTGATTGGCAGATAATCAGCGGATTTTTATTTTTTAATATAACGGGCTGCCTTGGTGTGACAACAACTCTAAATAAAATTCCTCAACTCAGGCACCTGATCGTCCAAACGCACCCAAAAATCCCCTAACCTTGGTGCTTATTATCCTTTATTTATATGGTGGCAACGTATTCCTCAACACTGAAATACACTCACATCTGTCTATATTCCCAGTGGGATCTTTAATGATCTGGGGCTAATTGTTGAAGACAAGGGGCCTGAGGCATTGGGTTGGGGGGGGGGGGGAGCGGCAAGAATGATTATAAAACTCCTTTGAAAAGGCTGGAGATGACGGAGATGGTTGAAGACATCATGCTCCCACCCCTCCTCACAGCTTGGATTGCAGATGAACATCCGTGGAAAGGAGCTTGATGCAGAAGATATCTGAGGACAGTAGATCGGTAAAACCAGCAGTATGTGAATGGAGTTTCCCTTTAAACACTTCACTGTAAACTTCTAATTCACATTCAGCACTAAATCTTTAACTAAGCCTGCAGGATACTTTTTCATGGTAAATAGTAAAATAAGTTAATTTTCCTCCACCCCTCCCCCTATTATACACACAAGCCGGCGCTCCTTTAGCTGTCAGCACTTCTTTCATTTCCTAGCAAAGGTCTCTTAATCGTATACCTAAATAAGCAGGATGACGGAACAAGCAATGCTTGCTGGAGACTTTCCATTGCAGAATATATTTTTAAATGTCAGATATCAGTCCCTGCTGTAAAAACTTCTCAGCAAAAATAATCAACACAGTAGAGGGATAACGGGCAAACTCCAGTCACTACTTAAAGCGACCCTCCAGGCTCCCCCTCACTACGGCGCATTTCTGCACTTTATAATCATTTTGCCATTTCGTTCGTAGAGATCAGCTCAATATGCGCTAACTTCCTGGTGAGTTTGTGATGGGCTTGTGTTTATACACAGCAGCCAATCTGAGAAGGCAGAGCTGCAATGGGAAGGGGAAGAATAGCAGCCTGAACCAATGATGAGACCAGAGGTAGATTTCAGACTACCTCAGACACCCTGTAGACATTGTAGCAAGGCTGTAGTCACAGATCATAGCTCTCTAAATTATATGACAGAGCAGGTAGGTATCTCCCTACTCTGCCATTTACTAGGCTACAGGCAGGTCCTGCGTTAGGGGGTGCAATTGCCCAGGGCCTCCATCCCGCTGCTGCTATAGGGCTCGAGGCGGTCCGCACCGCCTGGCCCATAACATTTATGGGTCGGGTGGCCCGGTGTAGCGACAGCAACATTCACTTGTATCTATGTCCTCAGGACGCAGATACAAATGAATACTATAGGCTGCAGGCCACGTTTGGCATGCAGCCTATAAGGCGCTGGGAAGACTCCCTGCGCAGTTCGATGTGATGACGTCACTGCAAGTCTAGTCTGCGCAACTGTCCATCCCGGAGGCTGTGCAGTGCTCAGTCCGTCACGGGAAAGGGGCAAGGTAAGTACAATATATATAATTTTTTTTGGGAGGGGGGCTGTCTTTTACATATCATTTTTATAGTAACTACTGGGAAGTCACTTTAGTTTTACATTGAAGAAACCTATAGGAAACCAATGATAAATAGGCTTATCATCACTATAACAACCATAAGATATTACAATGTAGAAACCATACTGCAACAGTGACTATAAAGAACATAACGTTATTACAATATACAGTGAAAGGGCCTGTACAGATTAGACAAAATTTGTCCGAACCGGACAACATGCCCGATCCTTTGTTCCTAAAACAAAGGTAAGCTGGCAGCAGCTAATTCCCCTCACCCCATTGACATAGCCGAGCTTGCATGTTTATGGTGAAGTCTAAAGAAATAGCTGCCGGACAAACAACCATTTGACTGACCGTTATTTCATGTGTAGGGCTGGCCAGCTTCAGATAAGATAGAGGATCACAATTTCACTTTGACTGGAGTTATTCTTTATGCATTACATGAATTTCAGATGACATCCTCGAACTGCATAATTATTTACACTTAGATTTTTAATCAATAAAAGCTGTGAGTTCATCAATATGTCAGGGAGCCCTCACAGTGGTCTCCATGTCCCCTACTCTGTGTGTATGCAGAATCATGCAGCTTTAGGTTGTCAAGGCAAAAATGAAATCCCTATGTTTGCTCCCAAGGGGACTGTCCTGATTCGGGCAGAAGAGACATTTGTGTCTCCCCTGCCTCTCTGCAGCTATATAATCACTACGAATAGTATTGCAATCCTGGCTGGCTCGTCGTTGGATTCAGTTCTAAAAAAGAAAAAAAAGGCCATTTGAGGCAAAAACTGAAAAATAATATATATAAATCCACCAGACTTGAAATTCAGATGTATACCTTGGCATTACAAGAGTGCCATACTTTGGAAGTATAGATCTACGACATTGCTTTGATCAGGGGTTAGGGCCATTTAAAGTAAAAAAAATAAATTCAAATACCTAATTAAGGAATTATTAGGTAGTAGACGGGTGTCCCCAATTCACGACCCTTAGTCAGAGAGCAGCTACAAAGATTGTCCCTTGGTCTGGAGGACCCGGCATGTCCCTGCTTTAAACCGACACCCCTGTTGATTTTAAGGAGATTTGTGTAGTTCTTCATTTTCCCTGCGGTGTAGAATAATTCCACCCTTGTGCCAGGTTGACCCTCTGATTACAGTTGATCAGTGGGGGTATCCTATGATCACATTATTGTTGTGGGGGCCCTTCTTTAAAAAAAAAAAAGGGGGATTGTTCAAAGAGGACAACTCCTTTTATACTTGTTACAACCGGATAAAACGATTGCTGTCTATTTTTACAGGCTTAAAATCGAAAGGAAAAACGGGATTGGATTCCATAGAAACAGAGAGATAGGGAGAATGATAAAGCTTTACCGCTCCTCTTCGGTTGTTATCCATTCTGTATTTTGTGTTTTTGACCTATACACACTTATATATCATTTTAAATAATAAATTGTAATGTATATAACGTATAAATTACCATGGCCCTTTGAAGGTTTGTAGATGGAGATATATAGATCGATCGATCGATCGCTAGATAGATCGATTCATAGATAAGACTAAATTTTATCAGCTCATCTGTTCTAGATTCATGTTCAAACATGTTCCTTATTGGTACATCCAAGTTCTAGATCTCAGATAAGACATGAAAAACACATCACTGTAGTTGTAAAGTTCAAATATTTATATGGATTCGTATTGCTGGAATGATTCAGATGGATAAAGATGTTCTGCTTGACATCTTGACATGATTGTAGCCTTTGCAACCTAACCATGACATGTGGACTCAAGATAAGGAAGTGGAGCAGCAGCACCCCCTGCTGGACACATGAAGAAGATTGTTACTGACAATAGTCTATCACATCACTAATGCTCAAGGGATAATAAGACAGTATGGGTCACTTGCACCATGAAATAACCTGCTGGGCACTGAAAAGTCAGTTGATGCATATACCATATAAATTATTAATAAATAAAATATTTAAAGTTATACAGAATATGAAGAACGGTGGATTAAATGTTATTAAATCTGAAAATAATCTATAATTCAATTTGGTTCTAATTTTATGTTCTGAATATGGTTTTCTTTACAATTTAAAGTTAATTCCAGGATATCCTCATACATTGCATCCAGTGATGCAGCATTGCTTAAAGGGGATATCCAGCAAATTTATTTTTTGGACAGCTGCACTGAGGACTAAAATAATATACATGGGAATACTCGCCATTCAAATCCTCTACCGCTACAACTCAGATGGTCCCGTGATCAGTCTCTATTAACAGACCTGTTGCAAAATAAAGTGCCAGTATATATACAGCAGGTCATTGCTGTGGCCAGAACATTTTATGGGTGAGTTTGGGCATATTTGGTATTTGAGTCCAGCCAAAATAGAATTATTTTTTTTTAAAGCTGGGCAACACCGATCAATGTAAAAATAATAATCATCTTTTCAATTCAATTAATTGCACTGCAGCTATTGGGGGGGGGGCTATAGCACTGCTCATCCTGCTCCTTTATTAGAATGCGAGAACTACAAAACTATAATAATACACAAACAGAGCAGTACAAAAGTAAGGCCATGGCAACATTTGGCACCCGCCAATCGTAAGTAAAAATGTAGCATTACTGTGACCTCAATGTTTTCCTATGAAAGAAGAAGTCACGGACAACTTGTGACGAATGTCGCACAAGATTTTCCCCCATAAAGAAATATTGAGGATGCGCTAGTAGCAATGGTGCCAAGATGCGGTAATGTCGCTGTGGACTCCTCGTCTAACTGCATTTTAATGTCCTTTAGGGTCTGTAGAAAGACGTGTAATAGCGGCAATTTAAAGGTTAAATCCACCACCAACTGCATAAAACATTAAGAGACTTCACAGGAGGACAACTCAGGGACTTTTTCCAGGCCAGGTTTTTATTTTAGGGGGCACATCTTTAAGTTGAACACATATTTAAGTAAGTCTATTTGATTCTTACACAATGTATATAACACTACTGTATAGACTATGCGATGACATCATAGATGCTGATGTCATCTATGCCCCATAAAATGATTAGAGGCGCACGTTACAGTGTAGAACATAGACTAGATTTTAATGAACAAACCTGTTAACGAGCAGTTAATTAGACCGGTTTCGCAGGGATCAGTTGATACTCGTATTAAACAGACTATATTTGCTCTTATAGTGATCCACAAGCAGTTTAACAGGGTAACACAGGGTTTTTATGTGAATTCTCCCTTTTCCTTTATAAGTTTGGTCTTGTTCCCTACACTGGTAAAATAAGATGCTGTTAAAATGTTTTAAGAGAGCGCCAGAGGACACAATAAAATGGCAGATGGCCGTGTCGCTGCAAACTCTGCACCAATAATCGGGGACTCTCGTAGGTCTGCTTATCAAAGTCAGCAAAATTGCTGTAATCTGTCAATGGTAAGAATGGCAGAGAAACAGACTGTTCTACAGAATTCACAGCATGTGTAGACTTTAGTCGTTTTAAAGGAGATATCTCACCAATGCTAAGATTTTAAACCCTCCGAGGTGCAACTTGAAGCTCTGGGGCCACAATGCAAAATCAGTAGCAGAGCATCCCTCCTATGTGCCATTAGGAATACTGGTGTCCTTTTAGGTGGCAGAGGGGCACTAGGCCCTGGGTGCGACTGTTACCTTAGTACCCCCTAGCTACGCCCCCGAGCTACTAGAGAGGGTAAGGGCATGTCATCATCTCTGTTTCTTGTGATACATGCCTAATATTAATAATTCTCAGCATAAAATTGAGGCAAATAATAAAACTGCTAAAAATATTGACCAAGGCCACATGCGATCGTAAAATATAAGCTCCATTGGGACAGGGACTGATGTGAGAGGCAGAGAGAGATGAAATAAATAAGTTTTTTGAGCTGATGTGGTGTCCAAACGAAATCATTATTATTACTACACAGTGGGTTTGCGTTCAGGCGCAGGGTGACTGGGGAATAAGACGAGAAGCGTATGTAAGCTGCTGCGGAAGGGATAATGATATATACATAGTGAGATGGACACTAGCTGCTGGAGGAGGGCTAGGTAGAGTGAGTGCGGGAGGGAGGGATAGGAGCGTCGTACGTACGCTGCTGTGTAAGGGATTTTGTGAGGGTGGATGGGAGAACACGGAGGGGAGGGAGGAACGGAGAGAGAAAGTGGATGCTGGGAAACATAGTTTGAAGAGGCGCGCAGCAAACCATAGCACCACCCCGTAACTGAAAGTGTGCAGGCTTCTCGTCAACGGCGTTTGAAAAAAATAAAATAAAAATTGTATATATATATATATATATATATATATATATATATATATATATATATATAGATATTTCTTTACATAATTCAACTTCAAAGAATTAGAAGAACATTGGATAATAATTTCAGAATTATTATTTTTTTTTCCAGTTGGACTACCCCTTTAAAACATTCTACATTGTTCTGCACTATATCACTATATCTCACTGCTCCGCTCGTGTGTTGCTGTAGTTCTGGATGAATAATATTAATGATTAAGAAATCTCAGGATGAATAGCACTACAGGTTCTTTCCAGACAGAGTGATGCAGTGTATGTTATAGAGGAAGGGCAGCCGGGGTGAGGGGCGGGATGAGAAAGAAAACAGAGTTTAGATAGTAAGTTAAGCTTTTTAACTTTTTTAAGGCTAGGACTACATGAAGACATTTAATTTGGACTGAGGGAGGCACAAGCAACTTGTGTTTTTTATTCATTTCAAATTTGTTAAATCTAGCCGTAGTTTAAATAATGGGTTTGTAACGGTCATCGTTGAGCAGTGTTGGATCTACAACTGCCGTGTATGGAGCAGTATGATGTCTCTATGTGGTCGTCACTGATCTCCCTCCGTAGATACATCTTCATCTGTGCTATGAAAGGACAATCGCCGTCATGACATTTCGCCTCACATTGCAATCCCCTACAGCCGTCGCAGCATCTGGTACAGGAGCAGAGATAGAGAAACACTTTCCTTGGAATGGGAAGTGCAAGGGTTAGGGAGGTGAGAGGTCAAGCATAGTCAATTTCTCAACTTCCAGTGTTTTTCTTTTAGGTTCAGTAAACACACGTGGAGCGGCTTCTGTCCTGTCCCAGAATCAAAAACTGATCGTTCCAACAACACACATGCAGGGTGCAAAAACAGACAGATGGGAGAAGGTTGTGTGAGGGAACGTACGCGTGTGAGGTCCGGCCATGTCATGTCACACAGGCTGTTTGGATGGAGCTCTCTGGTGATAAAGTGATGGAAGTCCAAAGAAAAGGCCATGTGTATTTTTGATGGCTCTCAGTGAAGGATGAGAGGAAGGAAGGAGAACATCTATAACGACTCCTAACAAGAAAGGCAAAAAAATAAAAAGAGGCCACATCTGTGGATTCACAGTACGAAAGGCCGCGTGCGGTAGGTCCAGGCTGCTCCATGAAATATTAACTACCACAGGAGAGTCATTAAACTGTAGAATGAAAGGTAGGGCTTTTAAAAGAGACAACCTCTGTCCATATGCTGTGTTATGCCCCATTGCCCTACTTGGGACCCCTGACTAGTTGCTCTAGTGGACTTCGGAAGTCCTTGTAATCTCATTTCAATGGCTGCATGGCACTACTTCATTGACCTGACCATGATCTTGAATGAAAATGTGTTGACTGCATTTACAGTATATAAAAAAAGAAGAGCATATAACCGGTTAAAACAGTTATAGATATATCCAGGGATGAACTGGCCCACTAAAGAATAAGAGGATCCTCCGGTGGGTTCTGATGAAATAATGGCCCCAGAAGACAACCCCATTTGGAGCTGACTTTGGAACCAATCATTTGCCACTCTGGTCTATTGACGCAAATCTGATATTAAAACTTTGTATTTTGTTTTGATCAGAAGAATTCCCAATTGATTATCTTTGCTTCTAGTTTTGCGGAATTACCAAATGTTGGATTATCAGACTTTCAAGATTATCAGATGGTAGTTTAAAATAATCTTACTCTATTAAACATTCTAGGAAATGGTTTAATAATATAATTGTTCATATTTTTGGGTTTCTGATTTTTCTCATTAGGATGGCATAATTTCCCCCCTCTGTAGTCCTACACGGTCACCTGTTATATGGGCCCTGCCTTATCGCCACCACCAAATAACTTGCCCCACGTTACAAGCATCTGAATCTTGGATAAAAGTATTTTTTAGGATAACAGTATTTATTATACTGCAAAATAACACTGCCATACAGTGGCCTGGGGACACAGATACAATTGAAAGAGGTGGTGAACAGCGCACTCAGGCACCGGGTAAAGACCCAGCCGCTGATAGCAGTCGCAGACCTTCCAAAAAGGATTGTGAAAAAAAAATAAAAAAATCAATAACTAAAGATATATATATTTGCAGAATATTGCTAAGTCTGAACACATCCAAACAAATCTCTACCTAGTAGACAACCTTAAATGGAAGTAAATATAATGACAAGTTGTGCAACTCTTTAATACATTTTGTTTTAATTTCTCATCCCCAGATCACTGTTGGTGGTCAGTGAATAAAAACATTCATGATACATTCAGAGGCTGATCATGTCCAACTGATACAGCTCCAAGGCTCTTTCCAAATGGGAGCTCAGATACAATGTAACAAGCTGTGCACCTTTGTCTGTTGGACGCGATCAGGACAGGTTTACAGAACTGCAGAAAACAAGCAGAGATCTTAAAAATTGTAAAAAAAAAATTGAACCGCAAAAGTATATTATAAAGTTGCGGAGAGACATTGGGCCCTCTCAGGCACCAGGGCACGGGTGTAGCGGATACCTTTGCACCCCCTACCGACATCCCTGAGTTACCAGAAACAGACTGAGATGGGGGACGGTCGTGTTAGGATCTTTATTTCTCGTTATATCTGATATTATTATTAGCAGTATTATTAATAAAAATCATAAAATCGAGGCAAATAATAATAAAACGGATCACAATATTATAAGAATAAAAATAAGAATTGAAGAATATTATATTATATATATTAAGTATAATATAAAGTTGAATAACTTGTCTTTAAACACTGACTGAGCTTCATTTAGGTTAAATTGTAAAACCCTAAAAAACGGTTTTTAAACTTAAGGCCGACACTTCGAAAACCTCATGTACTTGCACGGGTGTGATTTATGCATCTGGTCGCTGTCCTCCGTATAATGGGGATTTTGATGGAAGTTACATCTGTGTTTGACAAGTGATGATGAGTGTCTGGTTCCTACATATGAGCGCACTGGGGAGGTGATGTACATACAGCATGCAGAGGGCAGGAAAAGACTAATATTAGAAGGACAGGTCTGTTTCATGAAGTACAACCTCCGATGTTATCATAATCTGCAGGCAGCATGAGGAATCCCACATGTATTGTAGACCTCACACACTAGGCAGCAGAGCTCCGGATTTTCATTCTCTAAAAAAACATACCTGCCCATGTGCATGGCAGCAGAAACTGGAAATATGATAAACTTTATGTCTTCTATAACCCTACAACTAAATAGGCTGCATGCAAACTATACTGCAATACTTGGTGACGGTCTTTACTAAAGCGGGTGTTATAAATGCAACAATTAAAAATGAGCAGGGCCGGAACAAAGCCCCTGGACAAAACATTGTGTTGATAACAGAAATATCAAGCTACAGATAAAAAAAAAATTCAAACCATAAAGCTAAATAAACCCATCGTAGAGTAAGTGCTCCGTAGTGCCCAAAAATACTGTCCTGTTATGTAGCAAGCAGATAAGAAAGTCTGTTGGCTCTGGACAGTGGCTGAGAGTAGGGAAGAAAGGGTTTCAATAATTAATCTAGGTCACCCCCGGGGGTTGAGGACCCTTGCAGCCGGCCATAACCCTAAGTAATGGAGGAGCTGGGGTAATTGCAGGGGATTAACAATAGGATTAGCGGCCAGACTGGCCAAGTGCAACTAAAAAATTATACTTTGTCTCTGGGTTTCTGACTTTTTTCCTTTAGGTTTTTTTTTGCAGCACCAGTATGGCCTATTCTGAATTTATGAAATCCTTTCTAATTTACACATAGAACTTAAAAATTGTCTGCCATGTTGGTAGTTCTGAATGACTAAAAGTCCCCAACTAGGAATTCTCACCAAGACCCAGAAACCATAAATTATGCCACTGGGCAATTGCCCTATTTGACAAACCTACAATCTGACCCTGCCACAAAGGAATTTTGGTTCCGGTTTCATTTTGTTGGTGTCTGTATAACGGTTTAGGGAGGTTAGTAGATGGTGGGAACACAAGGAGCTCAGTTTTAGGCCTTATTCACGTGAGCATATTTCACGTCCGTGTTACGCATGTTAAAACAACGGACGTCACACGGACCTATGCAATTCAATGGGTCCATTCAGACATTCAGTGTTTTTCAAGCAGCGTGTATCCGCTGCGTGAAACTCACTGCATGTCCTATTCTTGTACGTTTTTTGTGCATCACAGACCCATTGAAATCAATGGGTGCGTTAAAAAAAACCGACAGCACCCGGACGTCATTCGTGTGATGTCCATGTTTTCATGCACCAGTTGCTAAAGTAATGATGAGGAAAAAATAGAACACATTCAGTTTTTTTTGCTCAAATAAAAAATACGTGACCTACGTACGGGAAAAAAAGCAGACGCTCACCGTACACGGATGCCACACGGAACTGCAACGCAGGAAAAACACTGTTTTTTGCATGCGCAAAACTGACACATTCGTGTAAATAAGGCCTTAGAAAGATTCCATTTCAGATAGAGAAAGGACATGATGTTAAAGACAGCGGATAGACAATCACGGGTGTTTTGTATTAGAGCGGCGGTGATGTCATGGAAAGAGGCATATAGTTGGGTGTCATCAGCGTAGAGATGGTACTGGAAGCCAAATCCGCTGATAGTTTGTCAAATAGAGAGAAAAGAGGAGCAGACCTAGGACTGATCCCTGAGAAACACCGATAGCAAGTGGAAGAGAAGAAGTAGAACCAGCAAATGACAAACTGAACGAGCGGTTAGAGAGATAGGAGGAAAACCAAGAGAGAGCAGCGTCCTTGAGGCCAATAGAATGGAGCATGTTAAGTAGGAGTTTGTGGTCTACAGTGTCAAAGGCTGCAGAGAGATCCAGAAGAATCAGGAGAGAGGATTTACCGTCCGATTTAGCCGCCAAGAGATCATTTGAGACTTTAGTAAGGGCAGTTTCAGTAGAGTGTAGGGTGCGGAAACCAGATTGTAAGGGGTCTAGAATGGAGTTAGCAGAGAGATAGCGGATAAGGCGAGAGTAGACCAAGCGTTCCAGGAGTTGGGAGATGAACGGCAGATTAGAGACTGGTCAGTTGTTAGCAGCGCTGGATTGGTCAAGAGTTGTTTTTTTCAGGAATGGGTTTATAATGGCATGTTTAAAAGAGGAGGGAAAGATACCAGAAGAGAGAGGTTAAATATTTTAGTCAGGTGACTAGTGACAGCTGGGGAGAGGGACTGGAGGAGGTGCGAGGGGACAGGATCACTAGGGCACGTAGTAGGACGAGAAGAAGAAAGGAGCCTAGGTACGACTTCTTCTGTTATTGGGTCAAATGCTGAAAGTGAAGAAGAGGGAGTGGGGGAAGGAAGAGGATCGATGTTACTAGTGGACTGCTAGATAATATCATGCCGGATGTTGTCAATTTGAACTTTAAAATAAGTGGCCAGGTCTTCAGCACTGAGATCTGTGATTGGCATCTGCACTTTAGGACTAAGGAGGGAATGAAAGGTATCAAATAAGCGTTTTAGATTATTAGATAGTGTGGAGACTAGAGAGGTGAAATAGACTTGTTTGGCTTTGTGAAGGGCAGAGTTGTAAGTTTTGAGCATAAATTTGTAGTGGAGGAAGTCTGATGACAAGTGCGATTTTCTTCGCAGACGTTCGACACATCTCGAGCACAGATGTTAAGGATCTGCCAGGCACAGCTTCTGCATCCACGCCCATAGGTAATCAGTTTGCACCTGCTTCTATGTCTGTGAGACTGACTCCATCTTCCACCACTCAGGATGGCAGGCTTAGGAGTGGTGCCCCGTTTCCCTTTGTTCTGTGTTTCCTTGTCTGGTTGTCTGTCGTGCACTTACTGAGTGTAGGGACCGTCGCCCAGTTGTACCCCGTCGCCTAGGGCGGGTCGTTGCAAGTAGGCAGGGAATGAGTGGCGGGTAGATTAGGGCTCACTTGTCTGTTTCCCTATCCCTGTCATTACAACAGATGAAGAAAGCGGGAGTGAGGCGTGTGCCAGGGTTCTGGACATCTTTGCCGGGTAGTCTGTAGCGTAGGGGGGGGGGCTGCTTCATCCAATGCATTTTTGAGAGTGTTATTGTAATGTTTGGCGGCCAGATTGGGACATGAGAGGGAAAACATAGGGGACAATGTGGACTGTAGACTGTCTATGAGTTGCTGAGTGTTAATGGCATGTACATTTCTGTATGTCCTGTGGAGGCAGAGAATTTTTGTCAGTAAAGGAGAGAAGGTTGTGGTCAGAGAGTGGGAGAGGAGAATTATTAAAGTCAGAAACTGTGCAGAGACGGAAGAAAACCAGGTCAAGTGAATGCCCGTCTTCATGTGTAGGAGAGTTAGTAAGTTGTGACAGACCAAGGGAGGAGGTTAAAGATAGAAACTGGGAGGCAGATGAGGAGATTGGGTTATCAGTGGGGATGTTAAAGTCACCCATGATGATAGTTAGTGTTCCAGATGATAGGAATTGTGGAAGCCAGGCAGCAAAATGATCCAGCAATTGGCGGGGTGAGCCTGGGGGGCGGTGGACAACTGCCACTCGGAGGGAGAATGGGCGAAAGAGCTTGAGGATGTGGGCTTCAAAAGAGGGAAATGTGAGTGAGGGGGACAGGGGGAATGTATATTAGGGAATTTTTTAATTTATTTTTTCACATATATTTTTGAAAATAGCTCCAAGGTGGAGCTCCTCTATAAAAAGGTTGTCTCATTTACAGATTTCCTATTCATATGTCCTAGAACGACATATTGAAGTTAAAGGCAGACTTTTAGAGTCAAAAGTGTTACCAATGCACCAATGTAGATCGGAGAACTTGGGGACCTCAAGTTAATGGGTTCCGTATAATTCTGTATAATTCGGGTACTAAATGTGATAACAGCTGATTGCAGAGGCTTTCAGCAGTTGGTTCCACTAAGAACAGTTTTGTTCCTGTGGGCCCTTCAACATGTCAAAACTGGACAATCCCCTTGAAGACCAAAATACCTACAAGGCCATTTATTGCTAGCGGTGGAAGGGATTTCAATCATACCATTACATTAATAGTCATTTCAGCAATTCCTTAAAGGGGTTGCACTGGTAGAAATTCCAGAAACAGCGCCACTTCTGTCCATGAGCAGCTTGGCTCCATTTCCACCGATGAGGATAAGTTTCAATATGAGACAAAGTCCATTGATAACTACTGCTATTTCTTGGAAAAAAAAGTAGACTAATTTTTTCTAATCCCAAACAAATCTGTTAACATTTTCTGCAATCCACCTCCAAATTACCGTAGTGCCACAATCTATTATTCTGTATCTAGTTATTCCTAGTGAATAAAAAACATTTTTGGATGGAGCAATCACCAAATAAAAATCAGTCGGATCAAGGGTGAAAATCAACGTATCCATAAAATGACCCTGTGAATTAAACCACTATTCAAGGAACATATACATATGGGATTGTTTAGGTGAAGATGGAAAAAATTCTGCATGTATGGATTAATAGTGGACTAATATTAATTGCAGTATTTATTTCAATGCAAACAAGTAATAATGGGATCAAACCCTAGGATACCATTTCAATACAATTTAAAATTGTACTTTAGGAAAAATAAAAGTACAAAATGTAAGTCAGCCTGGTAAAGATGGGCTTTATCATCACTTGGAAACCAGGATTGTCCGATATCTACTGGAAGTCATGGTAAGGTATATAGCTATAGAAGCAGCAAGTGTATACAAAGAAAATGTTGTACCATGTGAGGCCATAACAGGATGGAAGGCATTGGGCATCTCCTCTACAGGGCACCTATGTTTGCTATCAACTTTACAAATTCAAGACTCATTACCGATTTTATACAAATGCCAGTTCTAAGCCAATGCAACCCTTGAGAT
The DNA here is from genome assembly GCF_050947455.1 of Rhinoderma darwinii. Lineage (NCBI taxonomy): Eukaryota > Metazoa > Chordata > Amphibia > Anura > Rhinodermatidae > Rhinoderma > Rhinoderma darwinii. Next base: position 55,501,724 of record NC_134698.1, read on the forward strand.
ATACCGGAGTTGGTGCTGGGGCGGAGGTCCAGCAGTTCACAGTACAAACCTCATTAGTCAATTTGTCATATGCCGTATCCAAACAGCAATTACTAAATTATAAGAGCGGATCTAAGAACTCCTGTGGGAGGCCCTCCTCTCTTACCCCCTAGGCTGAATAATAAGCAGGCTAAACAAACAGGGCAAGAGAGCAGAGGAAAAGTCACAACCAGGAAAAAGAGAGAGTGAGGTGATATAAATCAGGTGAGGAAGTCAAGAAGAAAAGTGATTTTGATATATGCAGCAGTCAAGACCTTCACGGCCCACAGTAGAAACTGTTTTAAAAAATCCCGAAAAGACCACTGGCCAGGAAAATTGCAGGTTACTACGGCGGTCGTGCAACTTTAATATTTCCCTATGGAGGAAAAAATTGTGAAAAAATTACAAGAATTCTGCAATGGTAGACATTTTTGCTCGCAAATTTTTCCATACTAGTTGTAGTGCTGCAATGTTACAGGAATTTGTGGATGACCCTATGCAGTCATGGAGTCCTAGCCTTAAGGGCCTGTTACACAGGCCAATGATCGGGAAACCGAGCATTCATACGATCGCTCATTCCGTTTCATTGCCCTGTGTAAACAGGGCAGTGATCAGCCTATGAACGAACAAACACTCCTTCATCGGCTGATCTAGTTTACGCGGCCAATAAAATGGTCACTGGTCGGCAGCACATCTCCCTATGTAAACAGGGAGACATGATGTTGACATAATTGAAATGTATGGTGACGAGCGATCGCAGAAACGAGTGCTCCTCCCCATACATAGCCGATCATTGCTCCTCGTGAAAGTAGCAAACGAGCTCCTCTCGTTGATCGGCGCCCGTTTTTACGGCCGATATCGGGCAGTGTAAAAGGACCTTTAGGTATATACTAAGAATGGATAGATGGACTACTGTATAGAGGTAGTTGACACAACAATGACCATTAACTATGTTACGGGATATTCCTTTAATTTGGCACCCTGTGGCCTTCTTTTCTTTTTGTTTTAAGATTCAAAGATAGTTAGTCCAGATAAAATTCTCAATTTCAATCTGGAACTCTTGGTAAATAAACAAAACCATGGGGGCATCAGATCAGGATTGGAAACTATAATAAAACCGCTGGAATGGCTGGAGATGAAGTGGACATGGTAATCACTTAAGTCCTCTCCGTTTAAATTTTGGTAGTAAAATAGAAGTAACACTCCAGTAAAAACGAATAGATTATGTTATGCCGAGGGCAGGGCCTGAGGGGGCGGTGCATGACACAAAGCTCCAAAGTACACCAGAGAGAGAATCCCTGTGTCATGCATGACTACCAGGTCACACTTGTCCCAAGATGCTGAAATATTACTGTATGAAGAATAACATGCGTTATCATGTATGTTTGTTCAATTTTCACTGAAGCCAGTAAGCAATGTTGAGGAGGACTTATATGTATGACCACTTCATGGAAGGAAGAGCAAAGAGTAGGCTTCATCCACAATCTTCCATAGATGTAGAATATTAAAAGATTACACGGTGTAAGGCTCGGTACACACTTAGCGACTTATAATGGAATCCTTCGAGTTATCCGTTGTTGTGAAGATAAGAACAGTGATGCACTTGGAGCTATTTTTGCTGTCAAAAGTGACAGAAACCCCCAAAACAGAACATAGCCTAATAAGCAAATAAAAGACTGACTCATTCATACAAAATAAACGTTGTTTATTGCTTAGTATTAGTTTATTGTTTCTCCAGAGATCCACTAGATGTGCATACCACTGACATACAAGGTATGTAAATCGCCTGTTGATATGTATTCTTAAAGTGTTTTCACATAATTGATACAAATAATCAATTGTATAAGGAATAAGGAAATCGTCCACTGTTTTCATTTGGAGCATCGAATTGTTTCAACTGACTATCCAAATACATTATATCCCAAAGCAGTTCAAGAGTCCATGGCAGACCCCATGCCTGGCTAGACGAGCAAATACCCAAAAAGTTTTTGCTATACAACTGAAACGTATGAAACCATGTAACTCAAAGTTCATACTAGTGTAAGATCCATGTGACGCTTTAATAGATTTTTCCCTTTCAGGGGAAGACCCCACGGGGCGGAATTTATGCGGCCGCGGTGTGGCTGAAAACCTGCCGGCCTATTTTTCAAATTGCTTGCCAATGGCTGCGCAATGTTGCTGTTTAATTACAAAACCGTGCGTCCTGGGAGGTGTATTTATAAATAACCGCTATAAATTATGTTTTACATGCAACACCGCTCGCCCATCAGCAAACTATTTTAAAACCCTGCCGAACAGCAGGCACTTGCAGTTTGTGGCCGCACCAATGCTAACCCATGGGCCTTACCCTTAATATCCAAAGTCTCTCTACACCACCTGTCATATTTGAAGGTGGCTCATGAGTTGGAAAAGGGTGGGGGTCACTGGTATGCATGAAGGGCTATCATATATGGTGATGGTGAGGTTCAATGACCAAGGATGGACATGTAATGTAACTGCAAGGTGGACGAAACCATAGAATAGGGGCCAGGTATAAAATAGGGCAAACACAGCAGCGTGGCGGATGGCATCCAAACCACGGCTTGCTTAGATTTATTGACCGATTGCAAGACACCAGTAGGGAACATGTAATTTCTTTCGACATTTCTACAATATGTTCGGCAGTGAATGATTAGTTTGGTACTTTTAATAATTATACATGAATGACTTTACTCTTAGGACTTTGCCTAGTGTAGAGTTCTATTGCTGGCACGGTTGATGGGCACATAACAAATGCCACATGAAAGCTGAAATCACTAGAGCTCCCTAGCTAAGCGGTTAATCAACACTTAAAAAATACAAAAATAAAATATTTGTGGTTTTCCTCCCGTACGTTCCACAGTGGTTCCTGTTTGGTTGAAGGAGGGGACACTTTCTCTTTGTGAAATCCAACTTTCCCCTGTTCACTTTGAGGGTAATTGCAGCGTTTTCTTTTCTGCTTAATCAAGTCCCCAATTATCCCATTACTGCTTCCAACTGTGCGCTCCGCTCTGCCCTAGCGTGGCCAGAAAATCACGAGCATTCAGCGCCATCCTTTCTGCGTGCATATTTAAGTTTATGCTCATATGCAAAGGGGGGGGGGATGTTAACCCTTTGATGACAAACAAATGGCAGAAGGATGCTGTCAAGAATGATTGATGGCAAGAGGATATGGTTCGAAAAAAAAAAATTGGTCACTGTTGGTTTTCAACCCACGGAGGCTCTGGCAATAACTGAAGTACTTTAACTGCAATTATACTCAGGAGTCTGCAACCAGCGGAAGTAGAAATCAGAGATTAATTTGGGATACGTAGCTGATTTAATGCCAGCAGGCACGAAAGATACATCTCTAAAAGTCCACTGATCTATCCATTCATCAACTAATAAGATACCAGGCATTGACTACCTAGAACTGCACTAATCTTAATTCAAGTCAGCTCTGCTCTTGAACAGCAGTTTCTCTTATTTTTTTCTACATAGAGCTAAAATTTTGCGTGAATTAATTTCTTAATAGATCGTTATAGCAGTCTGAGCTTTGTTTTTCTGGTGGGGAGCTCCGAATCCTCTGCAAAGACAGAGTTAAAGCAGTTGTTCACAAAATATGTCTGATTCCTTCCAGAAATAGCGCCACACTTGTGCATGGGTTGTGTTTGGTATTACAGCCCAGCTCCATTGAAGTATATGGGGCTGAACTGCAATACCATGCACAACGTGTGGACAGGTATGGCACTGTTTTTGGAAGACAGCAGCCATGTTTTTTTCATCGAGGGCAATCCAGAGTTGTACTGGATTAGAAAAATATGGCTGTTTTTTCCAAGGACAGTGCCACACACCTGTCCAGAAGTTGTGTGTGGTATTGCAGCTTGTCACATTCACTTCAATGGAGCTGAGCTGCAAGGGAAACGGAGGCCAGAACTGATCCCATGCTTTCCTATGGGAGCTGTTCTGGCATCAGTTACATCCATTTTAAAGCAGGATGTCTACCTTCACTGGGCAGAAAAACATTGCATGCAGCGTTTTTATGTCCAGCTATGATCCGCTATGGACGGCGGACCATTGCACAAAAATGTCATATGTGTGTCCGGCTCAAACTAAAATCAACTGGCCAGACGCAACTCATATGTGAACACATCCTAAGTTCATGAAGAAAATACTAAGATATGTTGGCAAAAAACTAAGGTTCACTTTTTGCCCAGGGATGGGAAGATCTCTCACACCCCATAACATCTTCTGGGGGATCCTGCAATGCATAAATCTCGTCCTCCCTGTACCCAATTTATCTAGGTATTATCTTTACATGCGGTTCATAGCTCCTCAATAAATGGGGAACACCCACAGTAGCGGCCCCCAGATCTGTTCTCGGGAACTCAATGTCTTCATAGAGTACACTACAAAGTGTACTTATTGCATTATACAATTGAGGCTATGTTCACACAGGGTGGATACGCTGCATAAAAGCACACAGCGTATCCACCCTGGGCGCCACAGGGAATTCCGGCCAAAAAACCGCAAATTGTAATGCAGTTTTTCGGCCCATATGGAAAAAAACAAAACACATACTTACCCTCTGACGTCCTGCAGACAGGCCTCCTGGGATGACGTTTTATCCCATGTGACCGCTGCAGCCTGTGATTGGCTGCAGTGGTTATATGTGATGAAACGTCATCCCAAGAGGCTGGTGAGGACGAAGAAGTGCAGAATTCTGGGTAGGTAGAAGATAAAAAATTTCTGAGTTGCGTTTTTTGTGGCGGAATCGCAGCTTTTCCACCGCAAAAACTTAACAACTGCTATTTGTTGCCGGATTTACCTCCCAATTGAATTGAATGGGGAAAACCTGCAACAAAAAAACGCACCATAGGTCAAATTTATGAGCGTTTTTTCAGCTCATTATTTACGCAGCGTGTAGATGAGATTTGTTCAAATCTCATCCACTCTGCTGCTACTGTATTGTGCTGCAATTTTCCGCAACAAAATCCGTTGTGGAAAATCTGCAGTATTTAAACTTACCCTGATAGTAGTTTGTCCTGAGAAAAAACGGAAGTAAATTGACCTGACTTTTTGAAGGCGCTGTCTATGATTAGGGTAAAAAAAGGTCTACTTCCTCTGCCGAGACACCGCGCCACTCTAGTCCATGGGCTGTGCCTGGTATTGCCCACAGAAGTGAATAAAGCCAGGATGTAATACCATATAAAGCTTAACAGAAGATAACCTAATAAAGGCGTACGCCAAAATCAGAAAAATCTCATAGAAAACCCATTTCCTCACGACAACACCTTTTATGAAACGTGGTGCTAGATAGAGAGAGAAAAAAATTCTTTGTCCGAGTAATGTTCTTTGTCTGCCGCCACGATAGCAGTAGCGGAGGACATTGAGAGATCTCTTGAATCATAAGTATCATGGAGGAGCCTCACATGGTCTGTTTTTCCTTACATTTTTACGGTTACCATATAATACCCCATCATAGAGAAGTCTAATATTCGTGAATAGGAATTTTTGAAATCTCCATTGACACGTTGCAGTTTGACCTAGAAAATGTCTAAAAAACAAAACCGTATACATAAATGCAGGCCACACATGTCGTTTTTGGTGTGATCATGGCTCTATTCCCATCTGCACCAATATCACCACTGATGGCAAGTGCATGAAAGAGCCTTGAGAGTAAATCACTCCGAATCATCTTGTTATTATAAAGGATCATCGATTCTAGTGTTTTTAGAGCATTTCAATGCACTAATTTGGTCCCATGCGCACATAACATGAAAGCCTATAGCGTTGACTGTGAATTAATTGTAGCCAACACGTATCACGTCAGTCAGCAGGGTGACATCATCATTTCTGTTCTGAGAGACCAATCAGTCTAAAAGGCAGCTCATCAATGTTAATTGCACACGTAACTTTGATTTTACAAATCTCCTATTTTTCTATTTCCCTGCAGCTGTATTGCCTTTAGATGCCTCATCGACAAAACATGTGTAGCCGCCACCTCGCTGATTTCACTGCTCCGCAGTACTCATTGGTATAAAATGGCCTTCTCCAATGGTTCGCCCATGAACTCAAAACACAACATCATAAATAGCGGCTTTTTCTTACTTTTTAGAAGAGCAGAGGGTAATGTATATACATATTACATAACACATATATGTAATTGCACCAGCCGCCGTTAACAGACAGACTACAACCTATTATACTTTCCAGTCCACATGCAAAAGGTGAGGTTGTTTTTACTGGAAAATTATTGAAACCAATCAACAGGGTGAATTTCATTATCCGTCATTTCAATGGTTAAAATAATATAAAATAATAAGCCAGAAAAAATGCCTGTATCTTTGCTCCCGTTTCATGTACATCCACCCAGTGTAGACAAACCAATTTTTTTAGGCCTTGTTTACATTGCAGCTTTTCGACATTTGTCTTTACGAACTGAAATACACATTAAAAAACACTTGGATTAAGATTCCCATTGACTTTAATGGGAATATGCTTAGTTTTTTTACACGTGTAAAATGAAGTTATGCGTCGTGTAAAACAGAAGCGTCATGTCAATTCTTGAAGCGTTTTATGCATCGTGCATTCCAATGGGAGGCAAAAAATATGTGAAAAATGCCTCTAAAAACGCTTCAAATACACATCAAAAAACACGTATTCATTGAAAACAGCTAAACAAAAAAAAACTGGAACGTGTAGGCTTATTGCTGAAGCAACCACCCTCGCACATATTGGATTTTGTTACTATTTGGAATAAAGTTGGAATACTACTTCCTTTTAAATCAACCAGCGCTGGATCAAATTTTTTCTACTTGTTCTGATTATACTGTGTGCCGCCAAGTGGATCCGTGCGCAGTTTGAACTTGGACATACATACTGGCGAGCTGGAGGATTCCTCCATCATTTATGTATTTGAAGCGTTAGGCCCTGTTCACACGGAGGATTTTGCAGGCACAAAAAATCTGCCTCAAAACCTGCTTGCACTTTGCCACATTTTTCTGCCTCCCATTGATTTCAATGGGAGGGCAGAGGCGGAACCGCAGCAAGAAAGAACATGCTGCTTTTTTTTTTTAGTGAGCGGCTAAAAGCTGCAGCGGAAAAAGTACGCCTCTACCTCCCATTGAAATCAATGGGCCGTTTTTTGCCGCTGATTCCGAAGCGGTTAACGTGTCAAAATCAGCTCCAAAAAAACTGTGTGAACTGGGCCTTGAGTTTTTTGACACGTTCAAAAAAACCGTAGGCAAACAGCAACCGAAATTGCCTCCCATTGCTTTCAATGGGAGGTGGAGGTGTTTTTTTCGCGGGAAAGAGAAGCAACATGCCCTATCTTGAGTAGTTTTTTGCCTCAAAAACCCTATTAAAATCAACGGGAGGCGGAAAAAACGCTGCGAACGCCCTACGCCTTTTTTGATGCGTTTTATGTAGAAAAACCGCTCGTGGTTATTCCCTTTGCCTGTTGAAGCAATAGTTAAAATCGCTTAAAAAACCGCGTCAAAAATTGCTGCAAAAACGCATAAAATAACGCCTGTGGTGCAAAACCACTTAAAAAAAACCGAAGCTGATTTTCCCATGCAGAATTTTCTGCCTGCAAAAAAACGTGTGAACATAGCCTAGAGCAGGAGTCTCAAGCAAGCGGCCCGCATGCGGCCCCTGGGGCTGTCATCTGCGGCCTGCGGGACACAGAGCCATTAGTACAGACTCTGCCCCGGGACTCTGTGGAATTCCCTGACATCACTGTCCACATACGTACAGTGTTGTCAGGATCTTCCCCAGAGCGGAGTCCTGGGCAGAGCACTATTATAGGCTCTGCTCCGGGACTCTGTGGAATTCCCTGACATCTGTGTCCATGTATGGACACACGATGTCTGGGGCTTCCCCAGAGCCCCGGGCAGAGCACTAGAAAGGCTCTGCTCCGGGACTCTGTGGAATTCCCTGACATCGCTGTCCATATATGGACAGTTGTCACGGTTTTCCCCAGAGCGGAGTCCCGGGCAAACTGCTAGTATAGGCTCTGCTCCGGGACTCTGTGGAATCTTCTCACATCGCTGTCCACATATGGACAGCGATGTCTGGGGATTACCTAGAGCTGGAGTCCCGGGCAGAGAGCTAGTATAGGCTCTGCTCTGGGGAAGTCTCTGACATCGCTGTCCATACATCGATAGTGATGTCAGGAGCTTCCCCAGAGCAGGAGTCCCAGTGATGTCAGGAGCACAGCTAGAGTCCCAGGAAGAACCTACTAGCACTCTGCCCGGGACTCCAGCTCTGGGCTTGCCCCTGACATCCATGTCCATATATGGACAGTGATGTCAGGAGCAGAGCTGGAATCCCAGGCTAGAGTGCTAGAAGCGGCTCTGCTCCGGGACTCCAGCTCTGGGCAAGCCCCTGAAATCACTGTCCATATATGGACACTGATGTTAATGGCTTCCCCAGAGTTCAGGCGCAGAGCCTATACTAGTGCTCTGCTCCGGGACTCCGGCTCTGGGGTTCCCCCTGATATCACATTCTGGTCCAGGAGGATCCCCTGATGTCACTGTGTATGGATGGTCACCACAGTACAGGAATCCCCAGCCAAAAGCGTAGGCAATGCTCTGGCTGGGGATTCCACTCCTAAAGGGAGCCCCAATGGAGCTATCTACTTGGGGGGGGGGGGTGTGGCATTATCTGCAGAGAGCCCTGCGGCAGCATCTACGGAGGGCCCTGCGGCAGCATCTACGGAGGGCCCTGCGGCAGCATCTACGGAGGTCCCTGCGGCAGCATCTACGGAGGGCCCTGCGGCAGCATCTACGGAGGTCCCTGCGGCAGCATCTACGGAGGTCCCTGCGGCAGCATCTACGGAGGGCCCTGCGGCAGCATCTACAGAGGGCCCTGCGGCAGCATCTACAGAGGGCCCTGCGGCAGAATCTACAGAGGGCCCTGCGGCCGCATCTACAGAGGGCCCTGCGGCCGCATCTACAGGGGGCACTGCGGCCGCATCTACAGGGGGCACTGCGGCCGCATCTACAGAGGGCACTGCGGCAGCATCTACAGAGGGCACTGCGGCAGCATCTACAGAGGGCACTGCGGCAGCATCTACAGAGGGCACTGCGGCAGCATCTACAGAGGGCACTGCGGCAGCATCTACAGAGGGCACTGCGGCAGCATCTACAGAGGGCACTGCGGCAGCATCTACAGAGGGCACTGCGGCAGCATCTACAGAGGGCACTGTGGCAGCATCTACAGAGGGCACTGTGGCAGCATCTACAGAGGGCACTGTGGCAGCATCTACAGAGGGCACTGTGGCAGCATCTACAGAGGGCACTGTGGCAGCATCTACAGAGGGCACTGTGGCAGCATCTACAGAGGGCACTGTGGCAGCATCTACAGAGGGCACTGTGGCAGCATCTACAGAGGGCACTGTGGCAGCATCTACAGAGGGCACTGTGGCAGCATCTACAGAGGGCACTGTGGCAGCATCTACAGAGGGCACTGTAGCAGCATCTACAGAGGGCACAGTGGCAGCATCTACAGAGGGCACTGTGGCAGCATTTACAGAGGGCACTGTGGCAGCATTTACAGAGGGCACTGTGGCATTATCTAAGGGTGTGTTGCATGATCTACAGAGGGCACTGCGGCAGCATCTACAGAGGGCCCTGTGGCAGCATCTACAGAGGGCCCTGTGGCAGCATCTACAGAGGGCCCTGTGGCAGCATCTACAGAGGGCCCTGTGGCAGCATCTACAGAGGGCCCTGTGGCAGCATCTAGAGGGCACTGTGGCAGCATCTAGAGGGCACTGTGGCAGCATCTAGAGGGCACTGTGGCAGCATCTAGAGGGCACTGTGGCAGCATCTAGAGGGCACTGTGGCAGCATCTAGAGGGCACTGTGGCAGCATCTAGAGGGCACTGTGGCAGCATCTACAGAGGGCACTGTGGCAGCATCTACAGAGGGCACTGTGGCAGCATCTACAGAGGGCACTGCGGCATCTACGGAGGGCACTGCGGCAGCATCTACGGAGGGCACTGCGGCAGCATCTACGGAGGGCACTGCGGCAGCATCTACGGAGGGCCCTGCGGCAGCATCTACGGAGGGCCCTGCGGCAGCATCTACAGAGGGCCCTGCGGCAGCATCTACAGAGGGCCCTGCGGCAGCATCTACAGAGGGCCCTGCGGCCGCATCTACAGAGGGCACTGTGGCCGCATCTACAGAGGGCACTGTGGCAGCATCTACAGAGGGCACTGTGGCAGCATCTACAGAGGGCACTGTGGCAGCATCTACAGAGGGCACTGTGGCAGCATCTACAGAGGGCACTGTGGCAGCATCTACAGAGGGCACTGTGGCAGCATCTACAGAGGGCACTGTAGCAGCATCTACAGAGGGCACTGTGGCAGCATTTACAGAGGGCACTGTGGCAGCATTTACAGAGGGCATTGTGGCAGCATCTACAGAGGGCACTGTGGCAGTATGTAAAGAGGACACTGTGGCGTTATCTAAGGGTGTGTTGCATGATCTACAGAGGGCACTGCGGCATTATCTACAGAGGGCACTGTGGCATTATCCACAGAGGACTCCATGGCAGCATCTACAGAGGGCACTGTGGCAGCATCTACAGAGGGCACTGTGGCAGCATCTACAGAGGGCCCTGTGGCAGCATCAACAGAGGGCCCTGTGGCAGCATCTACAGAGGGCACTGTGGCAGCATCTACAGAGGGCACTGTGGCAGCATCTACAGAGGGCACTGTAGCAGCATCTACAGAGGGCACTGTGGCAGCATTTACAGAGGGCATTGTGGCAGCATCTACAGAGGGCACTGTGGCAGTATGTAAAGAGGACACTGTGGATTTATCTAAGGGTGTGTTGCATGATCTACAGAGGGCACTGCGGCATTATCTACAGAGGGCACTGTGGCATTATCCACAGAGGACTCCGTGGCAGCATCTACAGAGGGCACTGTGGCAGTATGTAAAGAGGACACTGTGGCATTATCTAAGGGTGTGTTGCATGATCTACAGAGGGCACTGCGGCATTATCTACAGAGGGCACTGTGGCATTATCCACAGAGGACTCCGTGGCAGCATCTACAGAGGGCACTGTGGCAGCATCTACAGAGGGCACTGCGGCAGCATCTACGGAGGGCACTGCGGCAGCATCTACAGAGGGCACTGTGGCAGCATCTAGAGGGCACTGTAGCAGCATCTAGAGGGCACTGTGGCAGCATCTACAGAGGGCACTGTGGCAGCATCTACAGAGGGCACTGTGGCAGCATCTACAGAGGGCACTGTGGCAGCATCTACAGAGGGCACTGTGGCAGCATCTACAGAGGGCACTGTGGCAGCATCTACAGAGGGCACTGTGGCAGCATCTACAGAGGGCACTGTGGCAGCATCTAGAGGGCACTGTAGCAGCATCTAGAGGGCACTGTGGCAGCATCTACAGAGGGCACTGTGGCAGCATCTACAGAGGGCACTGTGGCAGCATCTACAGAGGGCACTGTGGCAGCATCTACAGAGGGCACTGTGGCAGCATCTACAGAGGGCCCTGCGGCAGCATCTACAGAGGGCACTGTGGCAGCATCTACAGAGGGCCCTGTGGCAGCATCTACAGAGGGCCCTGTGGCAGCATCTACAGAGGGCACTGTGGCAGCATCTACAGAGGGCACTGTGGCAGCATCTACAGAGGGCACTGTGGCAGCATCTACAGAGGGCACTGTGGCAGCATCTACAGAGGGCACTGTGGCAGCATCTAGAGGGCACTGTGGCAGCATCTAGAGGGCACTGTGGCAGCATCTAGAGGGCACTGTGGCAGCATCTAGAGGGCACTGTGGCAGCATCTAGAGGGCACTGTGGCAGCATCTAGAGGGCACTGTGGCAGCATCTAGAGGGCACTGTAGCAGCATCTAGAGGGCACTGTGGCAGCATCTACAGAGGGCACTGTGGCAGCATTTACAGAGGGCATTGTGGCAGCATCTACAGAGGGCACTGTGGCAGTATGTAGAGAGGACACTGTGGCATTATCTAAGGATGTGTTGCATGATCTACAGAGGGCACTGCGGCATTATCTACAGAGGGCACTGTGGCAGCATCTACAGAGGGCACTGTGGCAGCATCTACAGAGGGCACTGTGGCAGCATCTACAGAGGGCATTGTTGCACTATCTAAAAAGGGACTGCCCAATCTTGACACGTGTGTCTGCCAAACGAGCCGCCTGACTGCATTTAGCGACACTTAAACTGGAAAACTGGATTGTTGAAATAAGAACGTGGAGAATTCTCTCAAATTTTAAACCTAGCGGTATTATTATAGTAATATAGTATTATTATTATAGTAATATAGTATTATTATTATAGTAATATAGTGTTATATTAGACCGAATAACGAATCGATTAACAATAATTTTGTATTGTATCAAATTTGAAAGTAATGCAGCCCGTCAACTTCCCATTTTTTCTATATGTGGCCCACTTACCCGGCCGAGTTTGAGAGCCCTGGCCTAGAGGGTTTTTACAGCATCCAAATTACATTGTGTGAACATAGCCAGAATGTAACCACCAATCAAAGCCAAGAATATATTACCACCAAGCCAAAAATGTGGCTTCATGACTTACTCAATGTTGTGCGCTATCATCTTGCCTGGTTCTGTACAGTGTGGTATAATGTAGGATGATACTGATAGAAATAAGAAAACTGGATTGACATAACAGTAACAAATCGGAGAGAGATACAACTATGTTGATAGTCCTCAGGTATTAGTGATGGAGAAGAAGGTAGGTAAAGCTGAATATAGGATCCTTATCAGTATACGTCACTGTGTAGCGGAAGTGGTAATAAAGTGAGGGGTATTGTGGATTATATACTTGTCTAATCAGGTAGGTTAGCTGTGACTGAAGGCTTAAAGAGTTGGGAAGGGCCCGGCACAGGAGAAATCGTGGAGGCAAGAGTATGAGTAGGCGATAGGAGTGGAGCTGAACAAGGTGCAGAGTGGAGGTTGCATTTTGGGTTGGTAACAAACTAAAGATTATTGATGAGATATACACATACTAATCCTTCTCAATGAATTAGAATATCATCAAAAAGTTAATTTATTTCAGTAATTCAATTCAAAAAGTGAAACCCATATATTATATAGATTCATTACACACAGAAAGATCTATTTCTAGCATTTTTTTCTTTTAATGTTGATGATTATGGCTAACAGTTCATGAAAACCCAAAATTTAGTGTCTCAGAAAATTTGAACAATGGGTAAAAGTTGAAGATTGTAGACTCATGGTGTCACACTAATCAGCTAATCAACACAAAACACCTGCAAAGGTTTCCTAAGCCTCTAAAAGGACTGGTCTGTTGCTCAGTGTCCAAAGTCCTGTTTTCAGATGAAAGTAAATTTTGCATTTAATTTGGAAATCTCGGTCCCAGAGTCTGAAGGAAGAGTGGAGAGGCTCAATACAAGTTGCTTGGGGTCCAGTGTGAAGTTTCCAAAGTCAGTGATGGTTTGGGCAGCCATGTCATCTGCTGGTGTAGGACCTCTGTCTTATATCAAGTTCAGAGTCAGCGCAGCGTCTACCAGGAAATTTTAGAGCTCTTCATGCTTCCCTCTGCTGACAAGCTTTATGAAGATGCTGATTTCATTTTCCAGCAGGACATGGCACCTGCCCACACTGCCAAATGTACCAATACCTGGTCTAATAACCACAGTATCACTGCGCTTGATTGGCCAGCAAACTCGCCTGACCTAAACCCCATAAAGAATCTATTGGACATTGTCAAGAGGAAGATGAGAGACACCCGACCCAACAATGCAGACGAACTGAAGGCCGCTTGAGGGCATATAATGTACATACTTTTCAGCAGGCCAACATTTCGGTATTAAAAATAATTTTTTAAATTGGGCTTATATAATATTTTAATTTTCTGAGCCACTAAATTTTAGGTCTTCATTAACTATTACCATAATCATCAACATTAAAAGAAAAAAATGCTGGAAATAGATCCCTCAGTGTGTAATGAATCTATATAATATAGGAGTTTCACTTTTTGAATTGAATTACTGATTTAAATTAAAATTTTTATGATATTCTAATTCATTGAGAAGGACTAATATACACACACACACACACACACACGGTATATAGATATATTAAGTTCAGGTTATAGAAAACATTTAAAGAGACTCTGTCACCAGATTATAAGTGCCCTATCTCCTACATAATGTGATCGACGCTGTAATGTAGATAACGACAGTGGTTTTTATTTTGAAAAACGATCATTTTTGAGCAAGTTATGAGCAATTTTAGATATATGATAATTAGTTTCTTAAAGACCAACTGGGCCTGTTTTTACTTTTGACCAAGGGGGTGTTGTAAAGAAGTGTATGAGGCTGACCAATCAGCGACCAATCAGTGACCAATCAGTGACTAATCAGCGTCATACACTTCTCATTGTTCCAGCCCAGCATGATCAACAGCACAGTGTGATTGTGCAGTGAAAGAAGCTGGGCTGGAACAATGAGAAGTGTATGAAGCTGATTAGTCACTGATTGGTCACTGATTGGTCGCTGATTGGTCAGCCTCATACACTTCTTTACAACACCCACTTGGTCAAAAGTAAAAACACACCCAGTTGGTCTTTAAGAAACGAATTAGCATAAATCTAAAATTGCTCATAACTTGCTCAAAAATGATAGTTTTTCAAAATCAAAACCACTTCTGTTATCTAGATTGCAGCACCGATCAGATTATGTAGGAGATAGGGCACTTATACTCTGGTGACAGAACCTCTTTAAATTTTCAATGAACTTTATTTATATAGTCCTGGACCGCTCTAAAATGTTCCTTCACTTTTCCATATTTTATCATTGAGACATAACAGAAGTTATTATTGGCGGGGTTCTGGTACCCCCAATGAAGGGTCTTGCAGCAATGTTCTGAGAACTCTCTTTGACTCATAGCTCGGAGCTTTCTGCATTTCTATTGCACATTACAGATGCATTGAACTCACTGGATTTCCGTTCAACCCAGATTTGGTAAATAGGATGAGCACTATGGGACCCAGAGTTCCAGATCAATGGGGGGTTCTAGCTCAGTTCATGGACCACCACTGATGCTGCCTTCTGGTACATCTCAATAACAATGTAAAAATGTAGCTAGTGGTGCTGTAAATGACTCTTTAAGTAACTGCCATATATCTTGGTGGTAGAAGATTGGAGACAGATATGAATTGCCTGACATTCCTAGCACACAATAAATACATTAACAGCATAATGTAGCACATTGAGAATTAAAGTCATAACTGTGCGAAGCCATAAACGCTTTTCCCCCATACATTAAAAACACTGATCCATATGATAACAATATTAGAACACATGGTCCAAAATTGCCTTTTTTTTTTTTACCATAGTGCAAACATATGTGCCTGTCATCTTATGTTTTACTGTTTTAATTGCCATTACGTGCAATGATTGTAGTTGATATGTAAAGTTCATATGTAAAGCATACGTATGTATGGAAGTACTGTATCATAGAGTCTCAACAGCACAAACAGAATAAAGAAAATTATATTACTCGCATGCACTCCACTTTCAACTCAATTAAAAGAACTGATACGGAAGTACAAATTAGGCCCTGTTCACATCACATTTTATATTTACGCTTAACATGTACGTTGGGAAAGATCCTGTAGTACTCGCTAAACGTGTCCATGGGGGTCCATTGTTACACGGGGACCAAAAGAGTGTCCTTATAGAGTCCATTTGGCTGGTATATGTCAGACTACGCTATTCTATCCCCCAGAGTCTGGTAAAAAATTTATACATTAAACGTATACGTTTTTCTTACCATGTTAGCCTATGGGTGACAGATCCCACTGTTTGGCCTTATTCACACGAGCGTATTTCACGTCCGTGTTACGCGTGTTAAAACAACGGACGTCACACGGACCTATGCAAGTCAATTGGGCCATTCAGACATGGTGTTTTTCACACAGTGTGCGTCCGCTGCGTGACACTCACTGCATGTCCTATACTTGTGCGTTTTTTGCGCATCACGAACCAATTGAACTCAAAGGGTGCGTGAAAATCACTGACAGCACACGGACGCATATCCGTGTGCTGCGCGTGATTAACGCAACATTTGCTAAAGAAATTATGAGAAAAAGAATACCACCTCCTTCATTTTATTTTGCGGACGTAAAAAACACGTGACAGATGACATACGCGCGTAAAAAACGCCGATGCGCACTGTACACGGATGCCACACGGAACTGCAATGCAGGAAAAATGCTGCATTTTTTAAACGTCCGAGTGTCGGCCGTTGAAACAACGGCCGTCACACGGACCTATATAATTCAATGTGGCCGTTCACACGGCCATTGTTTCAACGGACCGTGTGAAGGGTCCGTGAGAAAATAGGACAAGTCCTATATTTTCACGCTTCACGCATCCCTGAATAGACTCTAATCTATGGGGAATGCGTTATGTCGCGTCCCGCAGTGCAGAACACGGATGGACCTCGGACGTGAAAATCTACAGTTTTTCACATCCGAGATGCGCAGCGCTCCTGTGAATCCGGCCTTCATGTATATGTCGGGAGTGTTCTCCAGCATATACAGTGAAGGAAATAAGTATTTGATCCCTTGCTGATTTTGTAAGTTTGCCCACTGTCAAAGTCATGAACAGTCTAGAATTTTTAGGCTAGGTTAATTTTACCAGTGAGAGATAGATTATATATATAAAAAAAAATAAGAAAATCACATTGTCAAAATTATATATATTTATTTGCATTGTGCACAGAGAAATAAGTATTTGATCCCCTACCAACCATTAAGAGTTCAGCCTCCTCCAGACCAGTTACATGCTCCAAATCAACTTGGTACCTGCATTAAAGACAGCTGTCTTAAATGGTCACCTGTATAAAAGACTCCTGTCCACAGACTCAATTAATCAGTCTGACTCTAAGGCTGGGTTCACACGACCTATTTTCTGGCGTAAACAAGGCGTATTATGGCTCGATTTACGCCTGAAAATGGGGCTACAATACGTCGGCAAACATCTGCGCATTCATTTGAATGGGTTTGCCGACGTACTGTGCAGACGACCTGTCATTTACGCGTCGTCGTTTGACAGCTGTCAAACGACGACGCGTAAAATGACTGCCTCGGCAAAGAAGTGCAGGACACTTCTTTGCAACGTAATTTGAGCCGTTCTCCATAGAAGTCAATGAAGAGCAGCTCAAGATTTACGAGCGTCAAAGACGCCTCGCATAATGCGAGGAGGAGCTTTTACGTCTGAAACGAGGCAGCTGTTTTCTCCTGAAAACAGTCTGTCTTTCCAGACGTAAAAGCCACTTCTCGTGTGCACATACCCTAACCTCTACAACATGGGCAAGACTAAAGAGCTTTCTAAGGATGTCAGGGACAGGATCATAGACCTGCACAAGGCTGGAATGGGCTACAAAATCATAAGTAAGACGCTGGGTGAGAAGGAGACAACTGTTGGTGCAATAGTAAGAAAATGGAAGACATACAAAATGACTGTCAATCGACATCGATCTGGGGCTCCATGCAAAATCTCACCTCGTGGGGTATCCTTGATCCTGAGGAAGGTGAGAGCTCAGCCGAAAACTACACAGGGGGAACTTGTTAATGATCTCAAGGCAGCTGGGACCACAGTCACCAACAGAAAACCATTGGTAACACATTACGCCGTAATGGATTAAAATCCTGCAGTGCCCGCAAGGTCCCCCTGCTCAAGAAGGCACATGTACAGGCCCGTCTGAAGTTTGCAAATTAACATCTGGATGATTCTGAGAGTGATTGGGAGAAGGTGCTGTGGTCAGATGAGACTAAAATTGAGCTCTTTGGCATTAACTCTACTCGCCGTGTTTGGAGGAAGAGAAATGCTGCCTATGACCCAAAGAACACCGTCCCCACTGTCAAGCATGGAGGTGGAAACATTATGTTTTGGGGGTGTTTCTCTGCTAAGGGCACAGGACTACTTCACCACATCAATGGGAGAATGGATGGAGCAATGTACCGTCAAATCCTGAGTGACAACCTCCTTCCCTCCACCAGGATATAAAAAATGGCTCGTGGCTGGGTCTTCCAGCACGACAATGACCCGAAACATACATCCAAGGCAACAAAGGAGTGGCTCAAAAAGAAGCACATTAAGGTCATGGAGTGGCCTAGCCAGTCTCCAGACCTTAATCCCATCGAAAACTTATGGAGGGAGCTGAAGATCCGAGTTGCCAAGCGACAGCCTCGAAATCTTAATGATTTACAGATGATCTGCAAAGAGGAGTGGGCCAAAATTCCATCTAACATGTGTGCAAACCTCATCATCAACTACAAAAAACGTCTGACTGTTGTGCTTGCCAACAAGGGTTTTGCCACCAAGTATTAAGTCTTGTTTGCCAAAGGGATCAAATACTTATTTCTCTGTGCACAATGCAAATAAATATATATAATTTTGACAATGTGATTTTCTTTTTTTTTTTAATATAATCTATCTCTCACTGGTAAAATTAACCTAGCCTAAAAATTCTAGACTGTTCATGTCTTTGACAGTGGGTAAACTTACAAAATCAGCAAGGGATCAAATACTTATTTCCTTCACTGTACATCAATCATAGGCCAAAAAACATGATGTGAACATAGCCTTAAACACATCACAACAAGGAATACATAGATGTAAGGAGGCTCGTAGGATATAAATGGGGCAGCCCCTTAATACCTCCCACACCCCTAACCACCTGCATCAGGAGGTTGGTGCTTGTATGCCCCTCATTACCTTTCCAAACATGCTGGTTTACGAATGCTATAAGACCGGTTCCCAGGACCCATTAAAAATATGTACCTATCAAGGGCCTATTGCAGGTCTTATTGGGATTTTATAAAATCACTTTGTACTGCACTTGACATAAGTTTTTGCGACTACAACAACCAGGTACTTGAACACAGTGAACCAGTGAATCATATAACTGGGTATTCAGAATTAAAAGCATTATATAGTTGTATATAAAAATGACTGGAATAAAAGAGTACTCATAGTGATCTCACTTTGTAATATGGCACAGGGACCACATTTTCTATACAGAAGACTGTTACGTAAAGCTATTGTCATCATCATTCTTCAGTTGCATTTTCAGAGGGTGTTATCCGACAATCTGTTTCTTCTTCCCCTAGTGTCTTTCCGGTATGCGGCACCAGCTCTTACGCTCCGGCTCGCGGGTCCCCACACTTACGCTTTCTGCACTTAATGTTTTGCTTACAGGGACTATGACTTGGATCTCCCTGACACGAAATACAGATCCCTATATAGGGTTTAAAGGGTGAACATCAGGTAATCCCTTTGGTCCTCACTAACCCAAGGTGTGGAATCTATCAGATTTCTGCTTAGAGAGTCTGTTATCTTTATTACCTGGTATGTGACACATAAAGGCTAAAGAACTCTTTAGCATAGTAAAGCCTTCGGGGAGTCCCGGAAGTGTAAGAAAAGAAGTAAAAATGCATAAAGAGTGTGTTCATTGATGGTATAATTGCTGGTGATTTCCACAGTAGTTCCAATGATTTAGAAATGGATGACCTCCTTAGAAATAGTGTAACAACCAAAGAGCATCCACTCAACTAAACACTACTGAAAGAGCTCTGTATATAATATCAAAAACTGGAAAAGGGCAGTAGAACACGGATATAGAAATAGACATTTATTTACTTCTCTGTTACTTATATAGCGCCAACATATTCAGCAGCGCTGTACAGAGGTCCACACTTACTGTCCTCATTGGGGCTCACAATCGAAATTCCCTATCGGTATGTTTTTGAGGTGTGGGAGGAAACCGGAGTACCCGGCGGAAACCGACGCAACTCTCTATACCAAGGGAAATCTTGCCAAATGGGGTCTTTGATGTAATTTAGAAGCAATCCCCCATCATTCAAATTCTGATAAAAAGGAGTATTCAGTGTGGTGGGCGCCCATTAACATCAGCATTAGCCAAACAATGATTAGCACCTTTTGTATTATGTTGATAACAGTTTAAAGGAAGAGAGTGAAGTCCAAGCATGGGGAGGTAGTCTAATGATGTGGCAATGTCTTCTTGGCAGATATGAAAATCACATATGACTTGAATTCAGGAGAATAACTAGAATTTAAAGGGTCCTATAGCACAGTTAGAGTTGGACCCTTAACACATAGTTGACAGCTGCATAGCTATTTTAGCAATCAAAAGATAGATAGCATTTCAATATAGTACTTTGTGGTTGACCAGGAACCCACTTGGTAGTACTAGATCGCAAAACACCACCACCGTCTTTTTCACCCCTTCACCAAAAGGAACACTGTTTTGCACCTGAGTGGGCCCTTTCTGTCTCTGATCACATAGCAGGCTGCTATGGCTAAGGCTG